>NC_135713.1:108932768-109581844 GCF_964656455.1 Halichoerus grypus | reverse complement strand
ACAGGGGCTCTGCCCAAACATCAAAAGGGCCCATGCTCTATTCTTATTCTTCATTTTTATTTATTTATTTTCATTTGTAGTTTTTTTTTTTTTTTTGCATAATGGCTAAAGCAGAGAAGCTAGAAGAAATACACAATATTTTTAAAAGTTTAATATTTAAAATTATTAAAAAATATTTATACAAAATATCTTTAAAAATTTCTCTTCCCTTTCTTCTTATTTATTCTTGGTCCATTATTGATCTTTATCTCACCAGGACAGGAGTCAATTACTAAGACAATCATAAGAACCTTAATTTGACCATTTGTATTATAATCCAAAGATGCATTGACTTTTTAAAGATTCAGTTTTCTAGTCTATAAAATGAGAATAATAACAGTTGGGTAACATGGGGATTCCCTGTGACAGGGCATGTTCCCTAGCCCAGGGCCTGACATATGCTCAGTGCTCACAGATGTTAGCTATGAGCCTGGTTACTATCGGCCTCAGACCCCAAGGGCACTCCTCACAACCACATTGCACATCTTCTTCCTTCGGGTGTGGCAATGCTACTGTATGATTTCATCTTCACCTTTCAGAGATTTTCTATCCCATTCCCCCAGCATTTCGTTTATTTGTTCACAGCATCTTAGAATCCAAGTGGTGACTCCACTAAGGGAATTCTCCTCCTTGTTCTCTCAGGACTTTGATTTATGTACTTACGATTCACAGAAAAACCTCACTCTTGATTCCAGTGTTCTTTTGCTTTCTATCCTTCCTTGAATTGTATGATCTGTTTAGGAAAGTCTATATGCTGTGATAACATCTGTCTGACTTCTATGTAGTCCTCAGTGGCACCACCTGAGTCACTCTGTGCACACAGTTAGCCGTATTAGTCACCATGGAGTGGGTGATCTGTTTCACATCAGAGCTCCAAGTGCCACTTCTAGAATGAGTTTCAAATGCTGCCGACATCCTTTCATCCCAGGCCTTAGACATCACAGCTCAAGGTTTACCCACCTTGCTAATCTTAAATTCCCCTCTTTACTGTCTCTACTCTAGGCAGATTTTATTTTGTTTTTTGTTTGTTTGTTTGTTTGTTTGTTGTTTTAAAGAGTGGGCCTTCTCTTAGCAGCTTTATTTTCCTATTCCAGCTTCTCTCTTTCATTCTTCTCGCAACCTTGACTTCTCCTGTGGTTACACCCTTTTGTCCACATCATCCACTGTAGTCAAGCATGTGCAAACAATACAACTTTCTGTGAAGATGAAAATACACACGTGTGTACGTATATCTGTGTGTGTATGCGGGTATACTTTCCAATATGACAGTCACTAACCACCTGTGTCTATTGATTGGAAACGTGGCTAGTGAAACCAAAGGAGTGTATTTTTAATTGTAGTCAGTTTGTTTAATAACCATATGTGGCTAGTGGCTTTTGTATTGCATGATATAGCTCCGCTACGTAAGCGGTTACTACAGGATATGACTAGATCCAGTAAGGAACTCCCATAGGTCTATGTGACCCAGGTGCCTTTGGTCAGATGGAGAACTATAATTTTGTCCCTTGGAGGAGAGAGTTAAAAAGGAGCAAACTTTTCCTCTTAGGTCTCTCTTCTTTTATTTCCTCATTAGGCTAATTAACAGCTGTTAGAGTGTTCTTCTGGGAACCTAGATGCATGCAGGGTCTGAGATACTCACAACTGTCTCAAAAGACAGTTACCATCCACATTTTATAGATAAGGTCAGAAAAATGCAGTAACTTGCTTGACACTGCAAAGTTAATAAGCCATGGGCTTGGGATTTAAATTAAGGTGTGCCCTAAAATCCTTTCTTCTCACTGTCTCCACTTTCCAACCTGTGACACACATTCACCGGCAAGATTATTTGTCATCACTGCATATTAAAAACACTGCCTGCTAATGAACAATCCTGCTTTTTGCTGTGATTATATATGATTCCTTTCACAGCTTTTCCTCTGCTCCATATTTTTCTTTTCTAGATGTGTTCCCCTTCTTATATTTTTCCCATAAAAGGCTACTTTGTACTCCATTCTCCTGGTTTTATTGCCCTGTACCCCTGTCCTGCTGACATTGTTAAACTGCTGTGAGTCATAGTGCATTTCCTTTCCATGTTTCCTATATGACTAAGCAGTGCACACCTGAGCTTCCAATGCAGCCCCACAGATTCCTGGCTCAGTTTCCCGAGTCCATATTTATTCTTGAACACTGACAATTCCAATTTGCTTTATAGGCCCTTCCTGAAACCACTACCTCCTTAAGGAGTTAAGATGGTCTTTCAAAAGGCCAACTCTTTTTTTTTTTTCCTCCTCTTTTTGCCATCTATCTGCAAGAGGCTTCTAAAAAAAATCCAGGGAATACACACACCCAGCTCATCCTCCCAATTCACCGATGTGTTACTCTCTCCCATTTCACTAGTGAAGAAACCCAGGCCCAAAATGATTTATTTGATTTGCAGCAAACCTATCAGGAAATCAGAAAGGAGTCCAAAAATAGAAGCTTGTTCAAGGTGCAGCCTAAAGTTTAGGCACAATTCCCAAAAGTAGTGGTCGAGGGTCACCCTTTTGTAACAAAATCAAGGGTATTTATTTCCAAGCAGTTCTAGGAAAAATAAAAACAGGCAGAACTACAGATACTATTTCGGACCACACACGCAGGCTGCTTCTCCCACTGACCTGGCTTGGGAAATTTCTCATCTCCTTCAGCACACACTGCTGTGAGGAAGGGTTAGCAACAGCAGTGGGACTCCTTTTTCTTAAGTGTGGCTGGATTTCTGAAAATACCCTGCCATCAGCATAAAAACAGTATCTTTATGCATGGGTCAGTCTGGGGTACTAGCAAGACAAGCAGTATGTAATGGTAACTGTGTGCCGTAAAGAGGACTGGGAAAGGTTTGATTTCAGCCAGTCACTGCAGGGAGGTCTCTGTTGGTACTTATTTTCAGACACCTCATTCTTGGTAAGACCTGAGTTATCTTCCTGAGTCAAAGAGTACTTTAGTGCACAGGAAGTCAACAGCATTATTTTTTAAGCTTTCTTCGTTGTTTGCATAAAGCGAACTTCCGTTGTGCTACGTATTTTAAATGGAACTTCCTCTTACATCTTCACTGGATTTAAATGAAGTGGAGTCTCTACTCTCCAATTTCACTGGATTTAAATGAAGTGGATTCCCTATTCTCTTTCATGATCAACAGTAGCTATCACAGCATGGGAAAACACGGTCCATTGTTTAAAAGTGACAAAAGCAATGTGATATCAATGTAGATCCAAGAATTTTTCTCAGCATAACACATCACTACTCATGAGGAAAACCTAGAAAGACACGAAAGGGCATTGGTGTGTCCAGCTTTAATAGCCGGGTCAGTGATGGGAACAGCATGTGAAGATTTTTTAAAGTATTGTGAAGAAAGATTTGAACAAAGAGGGATGCCTGGCTGGCTCAGTCAGTAGAACATGCAACTCTTGATCCTGGGATTACAAATTCAAGTTCTGTGTTGGGCATAGGGTTTACTTTAAAAAAAAAAAAAAAGATATGAATAAAGATACTGGTTTCCCAGGGCTGTCATAAAAAACTGCTATAAACTGAGTTTCTTAAAATAACAGAAATGTATTCCCTCATAGTACTGGAGGCCAGAAGTCTTAAATCAAGGTGTGAGTGGTTCTATGGGGGGAGTCTGTTGTCCGCTCTGCCTAGCTTCTGGTGGTTAACAGCCGTCCTTGGCATTCCTTGGCATGTAAAAACCTCACACCGATCTCTCTGTCTCACTACAATCTCAAATGTCATGCCAATTCACAGTGACAATCTTCCCATGGCCTTTTAAGAACACATCATTTAGATCTAGGCCCCACTCTACTATACTATGGCCTCATCATAGTTGAACTAATTACATCTGAAGAGACCTTTTTTCCAAATAAGGTCCTGTTACGAAGTTACAGGTAGACACGAATTTTTGAGCACGCTGTTTGATCAGCACAACCTCTTTAAGAATGATCACTATTCCCTTATCTCAGCTCTATGTTAGAGATGCAAGGCATGATGAAGGGTTGTTGGATTGGGAATCTGGACGCCTGGTCGGTGCTGCAAACTTGCTCTGACCTTGGACTTGACTGCAATTCAGTCAAGGTTTGGAGCTTTCTAGCAGTATCCATGTTTCCCACAGAGTCTGAAATGTCGCTTGACTGACATTTTAGTGTCTCCCTAATAAGTAACAACTTCCTAAGTATTAAAAATAATTCCCTTTGATGGCCGCACTTATCAGGTCACATAGGTTCTACTGTGTTTTAAAAGAAAACTCTCCCTCTGTCTTTTATAGGGACCCTTAATGTATATTTACACCCTAACAATGCAGGCTCTTGAGGAACTATAGATAGTTAAGTTCATCTGCCCTTGTATTTTCCCCTCTTCGTTTTTTTTTTTCTCTTCTTCTTCTCTTTTTCACCTGCCTGATTTTTATTTCTTCATCTCTTTGGAGCTTTCCCACAGAAGAATGAGCAAAAGAAGGAAAAGTGGATTCTAGTCTTCTGACTATATTGCTATTTTCTATTATTTGACAAAGGTATGGTCCTAAGGAATGATTTTTAGCTCTATATATTTTTTTTGTCCCATTGCCACAGAAAACCGAATTAGTCTTTTAAATTAACATGACATTAACATGACATGGAAAATTCAACTTTGTGAAGGCTGAGTTTAGAATAATAAAAATAAAAATATTTTTTTTTCTTCATGATAGTTTGGTTTTTCCAATTCCCTTAAGCCTAATATCCATTTCTGTGAATAGAATAGAAAAGGTGAAAATACACCAAGTAATAATATAATCTTTTATTGGTTTCTCTAGTCTGGTCTAGTCATGTTCCAGAGGCTCATATGTGCTTGACCCACAAGTCACTTTCTCTCAGGTGTCCTTACATTGACACTATTGAGTGCTCCTTAGAGAAGAATACTCTCCAACTCTCAGAAAAAGGCATTTGGAAATGGGCTTTAAGTTTCTTCTCTAGAGTAGACTATCTGCACATCCTCATTTAAAACAAAACAAAACCAAACCATGGTATAGTCTGAGAATGTTGAGTTCATAATTATTCTTTCAAAGTCAGTGAAAAGAATGAAAAACAGTAAGCAAGACTTAAAATGGAACTCTCTATTATATTGGCCAGGAAAGGAATCCTAGGTAAGCAAGACTTGAATTCTAAGAAAACAGGCTTAATGTTTTTTTGAGCTTGAAATAAAAGGTGTTGGGTAGGAAGGGGAAAATAGGAGGGAAACTGATCCCTAAAGAGTTGCTGACCACACAGAAGGCACAGAGAGAAACTACCAAGGGTCCACATAGTCACTGTCAGTCTTGACCTACCCTTTAAAGACTTAGAGCCAGTTGATGTCAGTTGAAAGCTCAAAATAAAATTGTCTTAGCTATTTGGGATTTGTCATTTTATCTTATGATCAGCCTTTCACTTTCTAGATAGCTGAAAAACAGCCAACAAATTTGCTTTGTATTAGAATAGAGTCTAGAAGTAAAAAGAGTATATATATGTGTGTGTGTGTATATATATATATACATATTTATCCTTACCTTTATATTTACATTTACATTTATATTTTTTTTTCCCCTAAGTAGGGGAATGGAGACACTACCTAGACTAGAGCTTTCTAAGAGGGAATCTTAACCAAGTAAATTAATTTTTTAATGGTTTTAGGTTTACAGTTTTCAGTAGTTTTTAATATTTGTAATACTACATTCAAGTAAGGGCAGGTTGATTGAAGTCATTTATAATTAAGTCTTACCCTCTGTTACAGGTTTAGAAGTTCTGTTTTCTTTTTCTCCCATCTCTAAAAATTTGCAGTTCAGGGACCATTGCAACACTGACAGAACTGAGACCAAGGATTTACATCTTACATAGTTAATTTCATGGGTATTTACTAATTCACCGGTGTCCCTGAGAATAACAAGTTCTAATTTTCCTCCTGTGCTTTTTCCTTCCTTGCTCCAAATACCTTCATAAGAGATGGAGCCCATTGTGCAAAATACACAATAACATCATCAAGAGGCACAGAGAGGCTGGGAAGGGCTTTTCTACCAACTTGGATGTGGAAGTGGCTGTTCTGTTCAAGTATTATAATTCAAAAGTTGCCACAAACCACAAGGAAGGAGAATTGGCCAAGGTAAATTTCAACTAAGTTCGTATCAGAAAGTATTTCCTTCAGGGGAAAGTTTCCCCAGAGGAGCTAAAAAAAAAAAAAAAAAATCCACTGACAGAAACTTTTGAAAGCAACAGAGGGGCCAAAATATAAAAGCAGCCTATCTTATCCTCACAAGAGAATTGGCAATACAGATACCTTTAATAACCCTAGCTTATATGGATGATAAAAAAAAAGCAAAGCTGATGAAATATTTATTTAGTTATTCTAAATGGCCTTGTGTGGTGCTTAAAATAGAATTAACATAAAAAAATACTTTCTCCTCTTTGTGCTGCAGAATTACACCACAGATCTTCTTTCTTCCCACACATGTTGATGATCTGGCACCTTCTCCTTGGATCTAAGGAATCTTAAGCAATAAATTGGTTTAGTCACTGTTAGTGAAACTTCTTCTATTTGTTCCTTTTAAAATTTTACTACCCTAAGAATGGACTTGGACATGGGCTATCAAGTTTCTTTCAAGATAAAGTGGCAGTTAGTAAATAATGGCTTAAATAATTCTCAACACTGGGTGGCATAAAGCCATGATAAAACTCTTCCTAGTACGTGTAACTGTTTGCGTTAATCAGAGTTTATCTAGAGACACAGACAATTGTATAGAATTCTGAAGCTCACTGAGGTTTGAAAAAGCTAGTTAAAGATGTTGAGAAATACTCTTAATCAGTATTTGTAAACCTCAGCCCTATAGAAATGTTGGATTTTGTAATTCTTTGTCGGGGGAAGGGACCTGGCCTGTGCATTGTAGAATGTCGAGCGGCGTCCCTGACCTTTACTGACTAGATGCCATGGCATCTCCCCTGCCCCAAGTTGGGACAACCAGAAATGTCTCCACACATTGCCAAATGTCCCCTCAGGGACAAAAATCACCTCCCATTCAGAACTGTTGCTTTAAATCATGGCAGAAGGACAAAGTAATTCACCCTGACATCCCATTTTTCTTTCCCTCTTAAATGTATTCACAGGAGCCTCTGAACACTGCATTTTTTCCTTTTAATCTGTGAACATGTGACAAATCTTTGAATAATTGTGTTTTTACTGTCTTTTTTCGGGGGATGAATCCGGTAGATTCCCTCCCCACCTAGTCCATTGCCCATCTCAAGCTGCCCAGTTCTACTCTCTATTTGTACGGGGAGAAAAAGCCCTCTTTCAATCAGGGAGGCCTTCCTTCTGTACTCTCCTTCTTCTTGGTGCTGCGACCCATGGGCTACTGCCTTCGGGGCTGGAGGTCTTCCTGAGAGCGTGGACTTGAAACATGCTAATACCTGGGGTTCACCCCACAACAATAAATTCAAAATATCTGTGGGTGAATCTTGGGTACTGATGTTTTTAAAAGCTCCAAGATAATTCTTATTTGTAGCCAAAGCAGCAAACCATCATTCTCAACTGTTTAAGCCAAAAAAAGAAAAAAAGAAAGAAAAGAAAGAGCGTGGACTTGACCCAAAGCTAGGATTTTCGTGTCCTGCAGCACCACAGCTGGAAGGGCATCAGTGACTGCTTCGAAGGGATGTTCCAGAAGTATCTGAGACTAAACTTGGGGGCACTGAGGAGTTGCTGGGAGAGATTTAAAGACCCCCACTATGTGGGCCCCCTGAACTCAAACAAGACAAAGGACTCACTGTTTACTGACTAAAGGAGAAACATTTTTGATTCTTTTCCAGACCTAAACTTGGGTTGTAGTTCTGAGCATCCCGTAAGTTAGGCAAGCCAACTGTAATAAAATATATTTCAAAAACAAATTTGAAGTATTTTTTTTTTTTCCTGAACAGTCTTTTCATCACTCCCCAACTTACTAGAAGCCTGCTGGGAATGTTTTTCAATGGCTTTGAATAGATAATGGGTAAAGAAAAGTAAACTAGGTCTCCTCCCTCTTATTCATCTTGCCATTTCTCTCCTCTGTTTACATCTGAAGCCTCAAGGTACAAAGACTAAATCATTATTTGCATTATTAAACATGAGTAAAGTGCTTGCAGTCTTCTTTACTGAGCTAGCTTGTCTGTTCCCTATTGCGGCTTTGACTCTGTAGACCACATCTAATGCTATTGTAGAGCATGGATTATGACAAAGCACCACAAAATGGTAACAGCTTATAATAATAATAACATAGATAGCATTTATTGTATGTTGCTAAAGGCATTATTTTATTTTTAATTTTTCTTTCCTTTTGTTACATATAGTCCTCACTGCAACCCTGTAAATTAGGTCCTATCACTCTACTTTTGCAATAAGAAAACAGGCTTAGAAAGGACAAGGTCACATTTTTTTAGGTGATGGAGTAAGAATTCAGACTCAGTTGTTACTAACCTCAAAGCCTTTGTTCATAGTCAAACAGACAGAAAGACAGACTAACCAGGATGCTACAGAATGCCACTCTCAGGAATTCCCTGAAGATAACGCCTTGACACGAAAGTAGGGTCTCAAAGACAGGACCTTCCTTCTTTATTTAAGGAGGTATTTATCATAATGTGATGGAATGAATATTTGCTGAATATCTTGCTCGGTTGAAGAAGCAGATTCATGAGTCCTACTCCAGACCTAATGATTCATAGTTTCTGGAATGGGTGGTAAGCAGGCCCAGGTATCTGCCTTTTTAAAAAAAACTCCAATTATTTGTATGCCCAGAGAAGTTTTTGAACCACTGACCTATGTTGTCAGCAGAAATTTACTCACTGGGTTGAGTATCTCTGGTTTTTCCCTGCAGATCCTCCTTGCCCCGGGGGGGAGGGTGCATAGGTTCCTTCCACAGCCTTCCTTGCCCTCTGGTTTCCGGGGGGCTTCACATATGGGAGTGGTGGTAAAGGTATTAACAAGAGACCAGGGGAGGGAGAAAAGGTAGGAAAAGGTCTTCAGTCCTCAGATTTTCCTCCTCTTCAATCATTGTGGACTGGCTACTTTGAGCTCCCAAAGGCCACAGCACCTGTCAGGAAGCCCTCTTCACAGAAGGACATCTCCATGCCAAGAACCACACTCTTACCTATTTAGGTGACAAATGTCAGGGTATAAATGTTCCTTCCTGTTGCTAGCTCTGTTGGTTTCTTGAGGGTCTCTCCACATCTCTGTCAATATTCCCTTTCTTAAATTCTCTGCACTGGAGAGTATCTTCCGGTTCCTGGCAGAACCCTGATTGACACCCTGACAAACATGACTCAAAGAGCTATAATTTCTCTATTTCTTTTGTGCTATTTTTTATACATGACACTTGTTAGGGAGCTGATACCCCTAAGTTGCCTCATCTGTTAAGGGAATACTATACCTACCTTTCCAGCTGTTGTGAGGGTTAAATGAGATAAATATGTATGAGGTGCTTATTGTGTGTCTCCTATAGACTTTGAGTTACTGTTACTTCCTGAACGCTGTTTACAGCAAACCACCTCTGTGTTATTGTTAGCATAACTTGATCGGCTTTCAAGGCATAGCTTACTCTCTTTAGGCCCTCCTTGATCCTTGGCCCCCTCCCATCTCCAGCCATCTACCATATCGTCTCATCAGAGGATCCTTTGTTCATTCTGTCTTTCCTGGTTTGCTCAATCTTACTGGTACCTACAGTATTCACTGCAAGAGCTACCCTGTCAACTTCCATGGTGCCCAAGCCTCACGCTTTCTGTCTTTTCTGAGCACCGGACCTTCCCATTAATGCCAGATTGACCCTTCTTTTCTCTACTGTCCAATTTTCAGGCATCTCCGGATTTAGTCCTCAGAACTTAGCTAAGCTAACCTTCGGTTTCATGGGAGGCTGCTGTTTTTCAGCTCCTATAGGTAATCCAGTCCCTTCTTCTTTAACCCTTATCATGCTTCAAAACAATAATCCCTGACCATCTAGAGCTTGAAAATGCCCATCCTAGAGTAGCACTCTGTATCTACCCTCAGGTCATTGCACCTGGTCAGGTATTCATGTGCAGCTGGTAGAAGGGCCCTTCTCAGCCTGGCAACAGCATAAAATTCATTCTTTAATTTAGAAAAAAGTGAGCCGGGGAGATTGAACATATCTGTTCCCTTGAGCACCAAACACATGCCAGGCACTCTCCTAGGCACTGAAGATCATTGTTCCTGCCCACGCTATGTGCAAGAATACAGGCAAGAGATAAGTCAGTCTCTTTACTCAAACTTCTTTGATAATCCTGAAGAATTAATCTGTGAATTTTTGAAGAAGGCACTTGGACTTGTGGAGAATGAGTGAGCCCATATATTCCAGTGGAATCACTACACAGGTTACTCTACATGCTTAGAGCCAATGAACTATAAAGTTTTACGTTGGGTACGGTTCATACCTGCCTAAACCATTCTAGTCTATCCCAAGTCCCATGTTTTAGTTGGATGCTATCTGCCCTGGAATACCTGCTTCCTGCTTCAGGGTTCTGATTTCCTCAATCTCCCACTTTGATTATGCCTTTGTTTACATATAGTCTTGAAGTGTGCAAGTATTGGCCAGTTAGTAATGCCATAAGGCTTCCTACAGCGTTTTCTGGAAATAATGAATCTAGATTTTTTGGATTTGTCCATTAGATGCTCCAAGGCTTTAATTATTGTACTCTATGGCCATTGTATTTTCTGTGGAAGATCAGTGTCATCCCA
The DNA here is from genome assembly GCF_964656455.1 of Halichoerus grypus. Classification (NCBI taxonomy): domain Eukaryota; kingdom Metazoa; phylum Chordata; class Mammalia; order Carnivora; family Phocidae; genus Halichoerus; species Halichoerus grypus. The sequence continues at coordinate 109,571,089 of NC_135713.1, read as the reverse complement.
TAGTCACTGCGTTATTTGCTTTTTGGTCTATGCCCTGTGCCTCTAGAAAGAGGGTTTAAAATTTAGGGTATTGACGGAGTCTTCATTTGTGAGATTTGAGCATCATCCTAGAGTACACCAAGCACCCATAGCTTGAGATGCAAGCATTTAATCCATTCACGGCCTCTACACTGGGGATTACCCACACATGCTTTTTACACATAGAAAAGAATAGCTTGTCCAGAATGTCCCAAATGAGACCTGTGTTGAGAATCGCTAAAACTGTATATTTTGCGTATGATTTTTCATATGAAGAAACTGAGGTCTGAAAGTTTAAGATATTCTCCCAAGGCTCTAATAATCCAAACACTTTTTACATTTTTTTCCTTTGGAAAGTGTTTTATAGCTTTTTGGGGATGTGGTAAAATAGCTATTTATCTTTTTAATTGTCTTTATTTAGCCTATTTTTCAAAATATACCCCCCAGATGCACATGAAGGGATGGGATGGGTGAAAACCAAAACTTCTCTGAGATAGAGGAAAATAAACCTAGGGTTTAAAAAATATTAATAATCCACATCATACAATCCACAAATGAGATAAACCATGTGTGGGAAACTCACTACTGGAAATACCAAGCAAGGTCAGAGGGTTAAAGAAACAATACATCCAGCTGAGAAACATAGATCTAGGAATCTATATCTGTAGAGTTTTAATAAATTCCAATCTGACTAAACTTCTGGTATCTGCATAAACTCTGCAGATCTGTTTAGACGTTAACAAGATGTAGTAAAATACTAGTAGCTAATGAGTAAATTTATTTCCCAGTAGCTGTTCTAAGTTGTAGGTTTTATATTTTTATTTATATTTTTATAAATATCTTATATTTATATTTTTAGGAAGGCAGAATACTCCCTCATTCTCAGGGAGAAGCAGAGGGTTAAGACTGATTACTTTTTCGAACCATGGAATAAAAACTGCATGCGAACCATCTATTTCCAGATTCCCAAAAGATGTTATCTTTCACTTGAGATGGAGACCTGAACACTATCACCAAGGCATCTTCAAATATTTGAACGCAATCTGTGCTTGCCTTTTCTGATTGCATCTGACGCCAAACCCAGGTTAAACTACAACCATAAAGAACTTGGACAATGTGCTCTAAATTGAATTTATTGTCTGTACTCCCTAGTGAAAACCTACTTAGTTGTCTTCCTAAATCGCAATAATGTTCCTTCCTCTCACTTGTCTGAGTCTCACTGTTGGGCTGCAGAGGTAGGATCCCAGTCGCCATCTCCTCTACTATGTGACCATGCTTCCTGACCACAAGTGATTGTTCCAGAAGTGGACATTGGACCCAAACTGGGCAAGTCAGAGTCCCTTCTAAGTTAATTTGGAATTCATATCCAGAGAAGTATCTCTCTGTATATATCTGTAATATGTCAACTTAGGGACCATGCTTTCTACTACCTCTACTAGAGAATCAAAATATCTGTACTAGTATAGTAATGAACTAAGTGGTCCTCCAAAAAGCATGGTCACAGTGTGGTCCCATCTACCACACTGCTCACCTCCCACCCAAATGTGGTATCTGCCCATAAAAACAAATATAATCATGTCACTCCACTGCTGAAAATCTTGAATAGACATTATACAGTCTGGCTTACATGTCTTCATAATCTCATTTCCACATATCTTTTAAGCCCCAATCATCATCTTTCCCCTGTCAGAGTCTATGACCCACAGACACAATTTCACAGTCCAGTCAGGCTGAACATCTATCTATTCTCCAACTCACTGAGTGGTTCCTAACTATTTGACTTTATGTGCTTTCTTTTCCCTCTGCCTAAAATATCCTTTCCCCTGTTGACATTTTGACAAATTGTTACTCATCCTTCATGTCCCATCTCAAATATCATCTCTCCCTGGAGTTTTCCATGTCTTTGGTTCACTTCTCAACAGTGATTCAACTCCTATGGAAAACCTCTGCCAAATCCTGATAAACAAGCTGGTGGTTCGTCTTTCTCTCTGTAACTGCACTTTGTTTACATCTGTTTTTCACAGCATTATTACTATCTAACTAGTTTCCCAGGTCCATGCCTGTCTTTCCTTTGAGACTGACAGTTCCTGGAAGACTGTAACTATGTCTTATATCCCAAAGCGAGTATAGAGCCTAGTGCTTCGTACCTGGTGAGCACTCATTAAATAATGCTGAATGCGTACATGAATATCTTGTGCGTCTCCAGAGTACAAATAGAGCAAGAGGTAAAAATAACATGGAAAAGATTTTCAAAAGATGCTTATAAAAGGAAACTAAAGAGATAAAATGTTTGTATTTGTCAGCAAAAGGGATTCAGCCCACAAACAGGAGTTGCATTGGTTCTCCTGTGAGCTCGTTGAGTTCAAGGACTGTGTCTATTCACCTTTATATTTCCACAAAAATGACCACTTTAGCACATATATCTGGGCACTGAAAAAAATGTTCATAGGGTGAATCAGTGTTCTTACAGCTGTGATATTTCATGACTTTAGGTATCCTAATCAAGAGTATGTGAAAAAAAATTTTACGACTCAAATATATAATCTTAATTAGAGTGTTTATTTCTACACATGAAAATGGTTAGTTGAAAATACCCTTGGATTCAGAGATGACTATTTTCCCTTAATATTAACTGTGTTTTCAAACTTTATTTCATCACAGTTTTATGCACAAACTGACCATTTTAACTTTTTCATCTTCTTTAGCCTTTTTTTCCCTTTTTAAATAGTTTTTGGTTGACCTCACTAAAATAGATGCATATATAAGGAAATGATAAAGTATCGAGGAAGAGGAATTAAATGAAAAAATACCTTTCTAGTTAATAGAGATATTCAAAGTGTATTAGAAGCGTGAGAGTCTGCTGATTATGAAGGATGAACTTCCATGCAAACACGACTGGCAGGCTTGAGAAGTTAGACCGGCTTCAGAAATGGTCTATTTGGAGTGTTTTGGATGAAGGCAATAGTCAGTTTGTGGATAAAGACAATTTGTTGGTGTAGTTTCACACAGCCATAATATCATCTCCAGGTGAATTTTGACTATTCGGTGTTCCATTATTTACAGAAAGTGTGTCCTGTTTAGAAAAGGCAGGTGACACAGAATTAGGGATTTTCAGCTAGTCCTATCCTTGTCACTGTCAATAGCTTGATACCATAGAAGTCATCCTACTGTTTATCCTCACAATTTTTTTGCTTCCTGTCTATCACCTAATTTCTCTAACTGGCTATTTTATTGAAAAATTGCAATCATAGAAGTTAAGGAATTATGTATTAGTGACATTAATTCTTTAGCTGGCCTCTACCTAGCCCTCAATAAAACAAATGCTTGAATTAAAATAACTCTTCCTCATGTCTTTTCAGTATTTAAGAAGTGTATGAGAACAGGACCAGCTGTTTCTCTTGAGCAGCAATGTTTAAAACAAGCAGAAAATATGAAAAAAAAAGGAAGAAAATACTTCGCTGCAGGCTTCAGAAAGGTCAACTTTAAATATAGGTAGTCACACAACCAGCTAGTCCACTTGAGGTTTGTTTGACTGGTTAAGAAACTTCCTAAGAAAGTGGGAATAAAATGGAATAAAGTCCACTACTAACAATTTGGAAATAGATTTGCTACGGAATTTTTTAGTTTTATCCCATCTGAATTAATTTTACCTTTAGTTGGAATTTGAGCAGCATCTTTACTGCTCTTTACACATTATAGAAGACTTTATGAAAAAAATGTAAAATACCTTTTTCTTTCCTTTTACCCTCAAATATGGATAAATCCCTAGCAGGTGCGTCTGCACACTTCTGTTCACACTGGATATGTTTGTTGAGTACAATTAGCATTTCTTTAGCATACTTTGCTTAGTGATCTATTGAATTAATTAAGACTCATTTGGGATTTTTTTCCTACAAAATGTCATTCTTTTCGGTCATTAGAGGCACTGCTGTGCCATTTCAGCAGTCCTACGTTAAACTACAAAATCTGAAGGGGTAGTATTTGCACTCAGGAACTATGTGAATACGTGCCGTTGGTCTTAGACTGTAAGAAAGTACACTTGACCCTTCAGCAACAGGGTTAGGGGTGCTGACCCCCGTGTAGTCAAAAATCCATGTGTAACTTTTGACTCCCTGAAAATTTACCTACTAAGAGCCTACTGTTGACCAGAAGCCTTACTGATAAGATAGTTGATTAACACATTTTGTATGTGATATATATTATATACTGTATTCTTATAATAAAGTAAGGTTAGAGTAGAAAAGGTTAAGAAAATCATCCAGGAATATAAAACACATTTACAGTACTAACTGTATTTATATTTAAAAAAAGCTCTATGTATAAGTGAACCTGTGAATTTCAAACCCTTGTTGTTCAAGAGTCAACTGTAAAATATATGGAAATTATATAACCTGTCTAAAGTGTGAAACTCAAGTTAAAAAAAAATAGGCCAAATATTCTTTATTGTTAAAAAAATTGTATTTTTATAACAAAAAATAGTAAAAATTGTATTTTACTAGGACCTACTATAAAATTCCACTTAAAGCTTTCAGTAAAATATAGCACTTCAAGAATATTTCCACTTAAATATTGATCAAAAAGCATAAAAGGAGATACTGTCTTAAAAGAAATATATGCCATTTCTTTCTTATACCAATGACCCCCTAGCCGCCTCAGGAATAACCCTCAAGTCTGGTGTCTGAACTTCCAGGAATTTGGACTGATTTTACCGGTTAATTAACCTCATGCACTTCCAGGAATCTAACCAAGTTGACCTTCAGGTTACACCTAAGTGCTTCTTCCCTCAGACTTCCCAGATCACAGGTGATCAAGTGACTCATTAACAGAAAACCAACTTTAAATACCCATGCATCACATAAACTCCTTAACAGTGATGAGCCACTCATACCCAATAAATAAGTCATTAATAGTGAATCTAAATAGCCCATTCCCCCGCCATGGCATTATAAACTCTGTCAATGCTTGGGAATATTAAAGTGTTCTCCTACATGCTCGCTACACTTTATAATTAAAATCTCATGCTGATGAACTTAAGTCTTAGGCTTTTGGGCAAATATGAATTATGCCACATTAGTGATCTATTGTTGTGTAAAAGATTACTCCAAAATGTAGTAGCTTAAAACAACAAGCATTTATTACCTCACAGTTTCTGTTGGTCAGGAATTAGGACGCAGCTTAGTCGGGTGATTCTGGCCCAGAACTTCCTGTGAGTTTACAGTCAGCATGTCTGTAAGAACTTCAGTTATCTGAAGACTTGCCTGGGGCTGCAAAATCAACTTCCAAGATGGTTCACTGTGACATGGCTGTTGACTGGAGGCCTCAGTTTCTAGCCACATAGATCTCTTCACAGAGCATAGCCATTGGGCTGTGGAGTGTTCTCATGGCAAAACAGCTGCCTTCTCCCAAAGTAAGAGTTTCAAAGGAAGGAACAAGGGGAAACTACAATGCCCTTTGTGACCTAGTCTGGGAAGCTATGTGCCATCACTTCCACCATATTTTATTTTTATTTTTTTTAAAGATTTTTTAATTTATCTGACAGAGAGAAACACAGCAAGAGAGGGAACACAAGCAGGAGGAGTGGGAGAAGTAGGCTTCCTGCTGAGCAGGGAGCCTGATGTGGGGCTCGATCCCAGGACCCTGGGATACTGACCTGAGCTGAAGGCAGACGCTTAACGACTGAGCCACCCAGGCACCCCACTTCCACCATATTTTAGAGTCATTAAGTACAACCCACACTCAAGGGGAGGTGAATTAGGCACTACATTTTTAAGGGAGGAGTGGCAAAGAATCTGTGGGCATTTATTAAAACCACCACACATACAAATTCACTTTCCACAAATAAATGTTAGGTGCACGTGGTGGCCAACAATAGACCTATTAAAAGAAATGGAGAATTAAAAAGGCTGCTGAAATTTTTTTTAAACACTAAAAAAAAAAGGGGGGGGGAAATACTTGGTTGGGAAGAGAAAGAATTAAGGCCTTTGAAGCCTGTTATGTACTCAGTCTTTTTCCCAGGACAGCTCATTTAAGGCTCATAAAAAACATTGCCCAGCTCTAGAGCCCGTATGCACTGGCTTGTGAGTGACATTTGCTAGCATCTCTGTCAGCATCTCTTTCCCATTCCATGTTCAATGATACCATGGCGGAAGTTTGAAATCAGTCACGGTGGGAGCATTTACACCACGGAAATTGATAAATTCTCCGAATTAGTCATCCTTCCCCTAGAGAGCTGGTTGTTAAATATTGATGAGCATATCACTGGGTGAGAGTGGGCCTAATTTACAGATGAGGAAAATTAAGGAAGAGAGGTTTTTATATTTGTTTTTAATATTTTGCTGACATTTTTGCTTTCTCCAAGGGCCATAAGGGTAATAAATGGAAAGCCGAGAGTTTGCAACCAGTGTTGAATGAATCTACAGTTAGTTTGGTTTCTAGTATGTCTGCTACCTCTCCAAGAGGATTAATTGCTATACATGGCTCAAACCATTTTCTTTGCCTTCATCATGATATTGGTGTACTTCTAATGATGAGACAGACTGTGACAGATTAGCTGACCATTTGCAATTGGGAACTAATTCTACTTCAGGGACTGAGAAAACTAGTGCAAATCAAAGAAAAAATGAGCTAACTGCAGTTTAGTTCTAAGTAAGAAACAATGGGGAGAGGAAAGGTAACAAATGGGGGGAACCCTATATTCTATTAAATCAGAGCCTGCTAGAAATTGGATATATGAGGCATTTCTGCATCATCTAACCAAAGTGTGAGAATATTTTCTCAGCCAGAAAACATTGGACCTCATTTCTCTAAATCGACATTTATCCCTCAAGTCAATATATATTACCTTGCACCTCAGATGAACACTCTTGAAAAATTATTCCTGATTTATACAATTTTTGCCCTATTTTGCATAGTTAAAACATCCATATTCCATACACAAGTGCAAAGTTATGCAGAATCTTCCCTGTGCAGACAGCCATACAAACACAAATGCACACATACCCCAAAATGGAAGCTTGCGATGTATAGCACATGGAGAGGAAGAATGAAATTGACTTCAGTGGAGCAACTATTTTTTTTTTTTTTTTTTTACCAGCAGCACTAATAGCTCAAAAGTGATCACATTTATAGTTATGCAGTTAAATACTGTGCCAGAGACTATGGACATGTGCATTAAGGCACACACAATGACATCTCCCCACCGTGATAGAAATGAAAAAATGACAGGTCCGTTACCATGGAGACAGAAGCAGAGACACCAGCTACTAACTCCGAATACCAATTAACAGCTAGCACTTCTTTATGTTACAAAAATTGGTTGCCAGGGCAACTCACAGGATTGGCCCAGGTTATCAAATGAATTACAAGCTGAATCCAAAAAGTCAAATTCTTGAGAATTTTATAGATCTTAACTTAAGGAAATGATTTATGGAGTTCATCCTGTAATCAAAATAGTGTCTGTTTTCTCTGATTCTTCCTTTGTCATTCCCCCTTCCTCTTTTTTTTCTTTTAAAATATTCCTTACGCAGAGACTGGGACATATACCTCAATATTTATGTTTTCAACAACAACAACAAAACTCCAAAATCAAAAACAACAGAAGTTAAATAAAACCATCATCTAGCAAGTTCTTTTCAGACAAGCAAAACATAAACAACCTTGGTTATATCTACACAAAATGGTTGATCCCTGGTTAGCTACATTTTATCAAGCATCTACTATATGACGTGGTGTGAGAGATGCGGCATATATTTAGTCCTCAGAAAGAATTCTGGACATAGAGATATTGGCCACATGTCGCTGAGAACCAAGTGTTAAACTGTTGGCCACAGGAAGGATTCACCCTGAAGCCTTGTAGTCTTCCGGGGTCTGCGATGTAAGCAACAGCAGAGCCCAATGGATAAGAGTCAGCTTGTCCTACGTAAACCCGGTGCCCACCACATGACGACTAGATAGCCTTGAATGAGATCTCTAATTTCTCTAGTTCGGTGTTTTCATCTATTAAGAGTTTTCCTGAGGTCTGACCAGGGCCCACCACCTCTACTGCAGCCTCCCTGCTCCAGACCACCAGCCCCTGTGCCCTGGATCGTTACAACAGCTGCAACCTAGTCAGCAGTACTCAGTGCAATCCTCATAAAACATGTCAGTTCATGTTACTTCTCCTGGAACTCCAACCTCTTAGGACTGTAGTGAGATTAAATGAGACTTTCCCTGTAAGGGACTTGGCACAGTTCCAAACATGGAGAAAGCATTGATTCACTGGACAGATGTTTATTGAGTCCCTACTGTGTGCCTGCTGCCGGGGAGAGAGCAGTGAACAATACTGAGAAATATGCTTGACCCTTTGGAGGTTCCTTGAAAATACAAAGCATATTATTAGATCGTGGTAAGTACTAAGAGAAAAATGTAAAGCATGGAAGCTAGATGGGAAATGGGAGTCTATAGGGTTCTATGGGATGACTGGAAAAAGCTTCACTGAGAAGGTGACACTTGAGTAAAGCCCTGTGAATGACAGTGAGTCATGTAAATTTGTGGGGGAAAGGGTACCCCAGGTAGTGAGCTCAGCAAAGGCCATGTTCCACCTCAGGCAGTGTGTCTGGGATCTGTGAGGGTGGAGCATCGGAGGAGTGGTATCTCAGACACACTATGGAGGGAGGTGCGCATCACTTAGGGCCCATGGGACATAGCAAGGGCTTTGGCTTTTATTTCAGTGAGCTGAGGAGTCCCTGGAAATTACCGTGAGCTGACTGTGTTTTATTAGGATAGCTCTGGCTACTGGTGACGGGTTAAGAAGCGATTGTAATAATCCATGGCAGATGGGCTGGTGGTTTGGTAGGCTGCAGGAGAGGTGTTGATAAGATAGAGATGCTCAGTAAATAACAGCTATTTTGACATTCTCTGACATTGTCTCTTAAAGCTGAATTTATCACTCAGTTTAGACAAACTAGCAGTTGGTTCCCTGTTTATGATCAGTCAGTTCATGCTAAGGGCTCAATCCTATTTGTATGGTAGTCTGAGTTATAATATTCTGACTTATAATAATATTATGGTTGTTACTTTTTTTCCAATACTTTGCCACTGTTTACTACAATGCCATAAAACATTAAGTAAGTACTATGAAAACTATATGGTGGTTGCCAAAGGCAGGGGATGGGGGTGAGGGAAACGGTTGAAGGTGGTCAAAGGTACAAACTTCTGGGTATAGTAAGATAAATAAATTCTGAAGCTGTAACGTGCAGCATGGTGACTATATTTAATAATGTATAACATGTTTAAATGTTGCTGAGAGAGTAGATCTTAAAATTTCTCATGAAATGAGAAAAAAATGTATAACTCTGTGAGGTGATGGATGTTAAGGGAACCTGCTGTGGTAATCATTCCATAGTATATACATATATCAGATCATTATGTTGTAGACCTTAAACTAACACAATGTTATATGTCAATTATATTAAAAAAAAAAAAAGGGTGGGAAAATGAGCAGGTGAAGTTAGGGAAAAAAAGCAAATAGACTTCTGGAATTGAAAAAAAAAAAAAAAAACTCAATAAGGGGTCCCTGGGTGGCTCAGATGGTTAAGCGTCTGCCTTCGGCTCAGGTCATGATCCCAGGGTCCTGGGATCGAGCCCCACGTCAGGCTCCCTGCTCAGCGGGAGGCCTGCTTCTCCCTCTCCCTCTGCTGCTCCCCCCCCTTGTGCTCTCTCACTCTCTGTCTCAAGGAAATAAAATCTTTAAAAACAAACAAAAAAAGAAAAACCAAAAAAAGCTCAATAAAATATTATAAAACAAATCAAAAACCAAATAAATAAAATATATTCTAATGAAAAAAAAAAGAAATCTCTAAATATCTGATTGAATGACATAAAGCATGTTCTTCTAATGGAGGATTGTGTTTCTTACAATGCCTCATGCCTAAAAACCACAAGATAGTAAAATAATAGCTGAGATTTTTGTTGAAGCCAGTCCATTAAGTAACAGAGAATGTATTCCTTGTGGCTAGTCCTTTAATAAGATGCATTGTGTTTATGCCGTTGTCCTTTCAATAAAGCTCCTCGTATGCACGTAATTTATTGAGGGCATTTTTTTGTTTCTCAAAGCTTTCTCTCCAATACATTGTATTACCTCATGAGGGATAATAAGAAGGCTGTTCTGTATTCCTTAATGATGAGAATTAAAGATTTGTCAAATGTGACAACTTGAACCTTGAACTGATTATTTCCTCAACCTCAAATTTTCCTGGAGTCTAAGAACTAATCCCATTCCATACACACACCTGCCTTTAAAACCATCCAAAAGGAAACCTGCATCAAACTCACTGTTCAGACTTCCTAAGTGGAGGTTTTTGTTTGTGTCGGCAATAAGGAGTAAGTAAGGAGTAAGGACTTTTGTCCTAATGCTAATATTGTTAATAATAACGGCAGTTAATGGTGGTACAGCACTTACCTGTGTCAGCCACTGTTTTCTCTGCTTTAAGTCTATGAACTCACATACAAATCACCACAAGCCTCTGGCAGTGTTGGTATAATTGAGGAGGAAACTGAGGCACAGATATTAGTTACTCAAGGTGACTGAGTTAGTAAGTGGTAGAATTGAAAGTCAAACCAAGCAGTCTGACTTCCGAATCCCTGCTATCAAGCCCCATATTCCATAGCTTCTTGGCATACAGATCAGGACATTATTTTTTGAAATATTAGTCCATATTACTCTTCTTAGATTTTCTGCTTTCCATCCCTAAACTTTCACGCACCTTGACCACCTGCAGTTCAAACTGGAAATGACTTTTGCTTTCCAAAAGCTCCAGATTTTGCGGCTGCTTACAACATTTTGCAAAGAATGTTAAATAAAGAGGTTTGCCAAACGGGTTGGAGGCACAATCTCTTAGCCCATAGGAATGAAGATAGTGCTATTATCCCTAAATTAAACAATGATTCTTCTCTTTGGAATCCTGGGAGAAGTAAAAAAGTTGAGGTGAGGACTGCTTGGGCTCCCCCTTAGCACCAGGAGGAACAGAGAAGACCCCTAATATGAAACGGCTGTCTGATATGCCCAGGTTGACAGAAGAGTAGTAACCAGGCTGAGAAAATCCATGAAAAAGATTTTTTGTCTAAAAACCTTGCCAGCGTAGGAGGATTATGGAAATAGAAATTAAGTTGAATCGCTGAAAATAAAGGAAGTTACACTTCTTGTCAATATGAGTTTGTGGGTAAAAATTAATGTGCATGAATCTACGATATAAATTTGTTGTCTATCCTAAACTCAGAAAATTACTTCACAACTACTGGTAATTAAGAAATGTAACATAGGTGCGGGGTCACGTAGTTGGTTGAGTGTTGGATTCTTGGTTTTAGCCCAGGTAGTGATCTCAGGGTTGTGAGGCTGAGCCCCGTGTCAGGCTCTGCACTCAGAGTGGAACCAACTTAAGTTTCTCTCTCCTTCTCCCTCTGCCCCTCCCCCCTGTTCACTTGAGCTCTCTCTCTCTCTCTCTTTCAAATAAATAAATAAGTCTTTAAAGAAATGTAACATAATCCTTTCCTACAGCCTATATAGCACTTCATTACCCTTCTTAGAACCTTAGAATCTACCACCAACATAATACAGAAGATGACAAATTAGATGACACCAATCTTTACCCTGATTTTATATGGATAATACATACCTCATTCTGTGTACAAGTAGACCTGAGCCTGAGGTGCTTTCTAAGTAAATCTTATGGTTGAAATAGACTACAAATAGAAATAACCAAATAATATGACAGCTTTTATATTTGTCTTAAACCGTGGTTTTATTCCTGTATCATAAAAATCGGCTGAATGAATTTTGTTTTGGGGGCATATACTCTGTTCTGAAGTTGGCAGAGGAAAAAAAAAAAGTGCAAGCATAGCAGACAAAAATCCTTTTGTATTTCAAAATCATAAATTAACATCCTACAGGTTTTATTCACCCAAGTTGCTGGAAGCTAAAAACCAAAAAGTCCTCTTAATAGGAAAGAAATGAGTAGATAAAATATTCTTTTATGAGAAGACTCCACAAATATGGCAATAATTAAACTAAGCAGTTTGAAAGTAAACATTCAGTGTTACTGAGGCTGGCAAGGTTCCCTGTCAGTGGTTCAACTCTGATGTATTTCCCGTGAGGTTAAAAGTCGTCATCTGCAAGCTGTCTCCCCAGCTATTGAACACTCCTGTCAGATGGGCATGATTTGGCATGCTGGAAGGGGTAAGGAGTCCTGGTTCATAAAATATTTCAGTAAGTTAATTCTATTATGCTGTCTGTTGATTATCTTGTCAAATGTGAATATCACATTAAATATGCAGTCTCTTATTGATTCAAATGGAATTCAAATGGAATGATTTTGTGTTGGACTCATCACAGTGAGCACCTTTCACCATGATAACAAAGCATGGATATGTAAGGAGTGTTTAACAGAGTCCCGGAGAAGAGAGAATTTATGGGGCATCGCTTTCTTCTAGCTCCTGAATACATCTCACTTCTTGACTGGCAGGAAGGCATAGTGGTCAAGGGAGCAGACTCTGGACGCAGACACTCGGGGTTCCTATCTCTGTTGTGCCACTTACTCCAGGAGTCCAGGCGAGTCACTCAACACTCTGTGCCTCCCTATCCCCAACAGACCAAATGGGTCTATTACTAGTACTTATCTCATAGGGTTGCCTGAGAATTAAATGAATTACATGTCAAGTGTTTAGGGACTAATACATAACAAATGATGTGCCAACATTAACTGTGATTATTGGCCATGGGAGAAATGAACAATGTGGTCTAGACTCTCCCTTTTTAAAAACCACATCATAAATAATCATCTTTGTAAATATTTGAAAAATACACATACAGCTAATTAAGTTCTTAATATCTACCAGATCCTATTATAAGCTGTACATATATTTTAAGTGATTTAATATAGGTAGATTTCTAATGAAATATTTTATTGGAACTTAAATGGAAATGAAAGATATTTCTCCATTAATTTTTTTTTTTTATTTAAAAAAATACTTATTTTAACACTTACAGAGATAGCTCCTGAGAGATGTGTAAAGTTCCCACTAATCAGTGGACAGGTCAAAACTAACCTTAATGAAGCACAGAGATGACCTATTGAATTAACTGTGCCGTATACAGGTTGAAATTCTTAATGTTCAAGACCAAAGCTAGCACCATCTCCTTAACTGCTAGGAAGGCCATTTTAACCACAGGTTAACTAAAGGCCAGACTGTGTTTAAGCTAATTTAGGGTCAAACCAAGCTAATTTAGACACATATACTTCAAATCCAAAAGGCATGCCTGCCCCTTTGCTCCCTTCCGTACAAGAATATCTCAATCTGTCCTTGTATCAGCATAAGTAGCAACTTACGTCACCCTGACTCTGAGATAAATACTAATTAAAGAACATTTTTACGCCAGTCAACACTTGCCTCTCAAACTAGCCCTTTGAAATGTGTTATCACCTGGTTCTGTAAAAAGCACAGCTGGGTAGGGTAGCTCCCGAAATTTGCTGGGGTAAATATTTGCTTCTACCCTAGTAGATGCTTCTTTTGCATACAAACCCCTTTGTCAATACAGCCCACATTGTCAATAGAAAGCACAGGGAGAGGAGTTTTCTCTGTGGAGGAAACAGCACTGTTTGCCTATTCCCACAGACCCCGCAATTCTGTGCCCCCACCTCGTTGGCTCTCAGGGACAGCTGGCCATTTCGGGGTGGGCACAAACACTTCCCCCCGGCACGTTGTCTTCACTGGCCTATGTTGAACAGAAGCCAAGTCCATTTACAGCTATTTCAAGGACAGACTTAAGATTATTTCAAGGGCTCTAACAATATTTGCTTTTCTAAGGAGGCACGGCATGATACCCAGTCTTGGTTGGCACAAAAACTTAAACCTACCACAGCCCTACAAGCTGGGCAAAGTTTCACACTCATAAAACACACACTCTTGCCATCCAGAGGCCTTAACAAAACAACTCAAAAACAATGTACATTCTCTCCATTTCCTTCGGTGTAAACTTCCTCAGAGGGCTCTCAGGTTTCTTGATAGCAGAAGGAGGTTAAATGAATGTTGAAAACAAACCATGAGACTCGCTGGGCTGGATTTTTGAATGGCTCCCAAATTCCAGCACGGCTACTTCTTTCTGGTGTGCCCTTTTTAATCTGAGGATGTTAAAGAAGTTGGTAAACATTAACGAACTTAAAAATCGTTCTGGGTGGTAGCTGTCTGAGCTCACAAGTAGGAAAGTGGGTGGGCAGGCCTTCCCTCGGGAAACCATGAGTGAGACCAGCCATAACCCATTCAGATGGGGCAGATGCATTTTCACTTCTCACAGGGGATGCCCTCTGCTCTAACGCAACAGCTCAAGGGCTCAGGTCAGGGCCTGCTTCTCTGTCTATACTCAATGTACCTTTGTTGAACGAATGTAACCCTGCACGTTATAAAAGGATCTTTTCTCTTACTGTTTCAGTCATGTCATCTAAAGTCTAAATCAGGAACAGAAGGGTCCAATTTAGTTAGGAAAAAAAACTAATTTTTGAATTCTTCTGAAGATGAAGTACCTGCATTCGTGGAATAAGAATTCAAATCTTATGGCTATGAAACCGTTTGAATAATTCCCCCGCCCCCAGGCTTTATTGAGGTGTAATTGACAAATTGATATTTGAAGTGTACGGTGTGATAATTCGATATACAAGTGTGTTATAAAAGGATTCCACCCATCAAGTTAATGAGCAGATCCATCACCTCACATACTTATCTTTTTTGTGTGAGAACATTTACATTCTTAGCTTATTTCAATTATACAATGCAGTGGTATCAACAATAGTTTCCATGTTTTTCATTAGATCCTTAGACTCTGTTCATCTTAAAACTGAAAATTAGTACCCTTTTACCAACCTCTCCTTATTTCCCCGGCGCCAGCCCCTGACAACCACTTCCATTTGTCTGCTTTCTGTTTCTGTGAGTTGACTTTTTTTTTTTGGTGTGGCTTATTTCACTTATATAACCCTCTGAATTAACATGGTTCGTCCATGTTGTTGGAACGACAGGAATTCCTTCATTTTTAAGGTTGACTCATATTCCATTGCATATATGCCTCATCTTCTTTATCCACGTATCCTAAGTGATGGACACTTAGGTTGTTTCCCTATCTTGACAGTCGTGAATAATGCTGCAGTGGATGTGAGGGAACAGTTATCTCAGTTGGACAGTTTCTAACCAGTTTCTTCTTTATTCCCTAAATGCTCTCTTGTTATAATAATTTCCTCAACCGTTTTTGGGGGATAATAGACACTGGATATAAAACCGAGAGTTCAAAATGTGTCCTTGAAAAAGAGTGTGAAGCATTTTTTAATTCTTCAACCTTTTGAGTTACCATGAAATTAATTGAAAGAACCAAACTGGACACTGTTTTACAATTGTTTCTTCCATTTGTCTTGCATTGTTTAAAACCCCTAGACTTCAGCAATAATAGCTTGCCGCTCTATTTACGGTTTTATGGTAAAGCTGGTAAGAAAGAATTGCGGGATTTTGTGGAAAAGGAGTATTTTATACCTGAGTTTTTAGGAAGATTTCCTTAAATAAGGATTTGACAGGCATTTTCTGTGAAGGGCCAAATAGTAAACATTTAAGGATTTGTGTTGTACAGCTGCCATCGTAGCACAAGAGTAGCCACAGACAGTACTGAACAAGGGGCCGCGGCTGTGTCCCAATAAAACTTTATTTACAAAAAGAGGCCACAGCTCAGATTTGGCCTCCTCGGCCATTGTTTGCCAACTCTTTCTGATACCATGCTTTTGGGACTTTGTGATGGTACAAGGATATAATTTGTTAGGAAAACTAAAAGTTAAATCTTTAGTCTTATAATACGAGGACCCTCCAGTACTGAAAGGAATGATCAGCCGTAAAACGTGAGTCTGACTATGTTACCTGATTGCTTTGTAAATAATGTGCATCATAGTTTCTCCTTTCTGGACCTGAATTTTAAAATTCGATCAACTATAAGAATTTACCCTTAAAAATTATGCAGAAAGTAGGCACGTAGTAAAAATGCTTTCAATCCCTCCAAATCTTCATTCCAATGGAAAAATCTCAGGGGATTTGGTGCTTGGCATTCACTCTAGCTCCTGTTGACAGTTGTCAAGGCTCAGCTTCCCTCTCCCTTCCTGTCCTGCTCCTTCATCCCCACCAGCTTCACGATCAAGGGCTTTGGCTCCTTCAAGGAGCTAAAAGGGAAGATCATGGGCTAAAGCCTGGCCTGCCTCCATGTGGAGCTGACAAGATGACTTCTGAGCAGATGCATCAAAAGAAAAATCTGCCTATGCACGCTGCTCACTCCAAGTCTTTGTAGTTGAAGCCACCTATTGAAAATATTATGTGACTGGTTTCTTCTTTGCTTTTCAAACATTTGCCTTGTTTCAAGGATATGGTGGTTTCCATCCTTGAAAATACTTAACATGAGATTTTTCTGAGATTTTTCATTATTGTTACCAACACCAAAACACCTTTGTGATTTTACCAAAGACAAGCAACAAAGGTCCACATCATCTCTCTAATAAATGCAACTCATAATTACAGTTTCTAATAATTACCCTTCTGGCCTATCTTTAAACTAAAATTTAATATTGTTAAAACTTCCACAAAGCTCAAGTTGGTAGGATTTCACCTTTTGACACCTTGTGTCAGGGAAAATATTCTTATATCATTAATGTAACTTTTTTTTTAAATGTATGAGGCATTGGTGAGATACCCAATGATCAGTAACTTAATGATAGAGGAAATAGTATTATCCTTTCAGTCTTAAACTGGCAAAGCACACATACTTTGTGTGATTGCCCATCTGTGACAATTCACTAAGAATTTGTCTATAACCCTATGTCTCCCCATCCAGAACTCCTTTCTCCTTACCAAATTCTAACAACAACAGTTGCCAGGATAAGTGGAAAGCAGACTCGTGCCCTTTGAGAGCAGAAGTGTGCATCACCAGGAGAAGGCTATGCCTAGACACCCATTGAGGGTGGCATTTGCTTTTTTGGATGCACTGAAGTCCAGGGCATGGCCCTCTAGCTTGCAGGCTGATTTTCTGGCACACACCCTGTGTGGACACTGGAGTTTCACAATAATCACACTCACAGAGGTTGCTATATTAAGATTCGATGAAAGGGCTAAAATGTCCAGAGGGGCAAGTCAGCATGTTCTTTCTTGGACAACAAGCTACACAGAGAGCCACATTTTCATAAGGCTTGGTGAATTAGGACCAGAACAAAGGAAATACATAAGAGAACAAGTGTTTAGTCATGTCGGTATCGTAATTTTACGTCTCATAAATGGTCACATCTATTGGAAGGGTAGAACTCTTGCTGGCTAGAAAGGGCCTTCGTCACCTAAATAGTGCTTGAATGGGCATGGCTTATTTTTTTGTCTATCTGTGGGTTAGTGGTTCCCATGCCTGAATGAGCAAAAGAATGTCTTTTTTTTTTAAGAAAAGGGTGGAATTTCATCTTTATTTATAGGATACTGCAAGATAGGAGATTCCACACAGAAATAAGAAACCCACTGAGAGGAGAAGCTTCATACGGTTTGTACAGTTTGGAACTGTTCAAGTATAGTTTCCATTGTAAAAAGTGCTACAATAGCAAAACACATTAAAAAAAAAGCTCTTAGTGGAGAAATGGTGAGACAAATTTATACCAAACATAGCACACAACAAACAACTTTCTGCCTCAGCTGTGCAATCTAAAAGCTAAAGGTCCCAAGAGTGCCGTCCTGAACTTGGAATATAAGACCGTCAGAGGTTGTTTCTTGCACAACACCTTGATCTTCCTCTTCCTCCACAGAGAAATAGTTCTCATTCAAGTTTAATAAAGCTTTGTACACAGACTCATTTTCATGGTTTTGTAGAGTTTCAGTTTTGTCTAAACCTCCACATTCTTCGATCACTAGACAGTTTCTCAGTTTCACATAGTTTCTCAACAGAATGTCTTACTGAACTTGGAAGAAGCAAAATCTTGATCTGTCATGCCCTCTGCACTGTAAGGTCAATTGAATTATAATGGGGGGGTGACTCAGAAATTTTGTTTAGGGGATTCTGATATTCTGATACTCTTGTTCTTTGAAATCAGACAGACTTGAATAAATATTCTGGCTTTGCCACTTAGAAAAATTAACTTGATGGAGTTTTCAGAGCTTCTGTTTCTTCATCTGCAAAATGGCTATGATAATGCCTACCTATCAAGGATGCTGGGAGAATTAAATGAGATCATATTTGTAAGCCCAGGGCCAACTAAACATTCAGTAAACTAGATAGCCATTCACTGTATGTCCCCAAATAGGGTGTGATATATGACCCCAGTGCTTAGGTCATTGCTTATTAAACTATGTTCCTTTTATAACCCTGGGTCCCAGAGAAATTTCCTTATCATCCCAATTAGATGTAGAGATACATGATTACAGACAAGTTCTTGGTTGATTCTCATCAATGGTTGACCACACAGAATGGGTGGGCTTTACTAGTTTAACGTCCCAAAGGCAGCGTTGGTCCCCTACTCCCAATTCTTGGGAATGGATGTCTCCTCATTGCCCCCAAAATATAGATAAAAAATGTCTTTTTTGTCTATATTTTTATCACAAAAAAAATCTCAAAGCTCCTGTCAGTGGGTTGAGAATATTTCACCAGAAAGCGAGTCTCATCAGAGTTGTGTTCTGAGAACATTTTAATGTGAAACTTGTAGTTGAACGACAGAACAGTGATTGTTAGAAACTTGAGTTTCACATAATGGGTAAGGGTGTCTGAGATCATTTTGTGTTGCTCTTTAGACACATAGGACAATAGAAATTGGTGAGAGAAAACGGGATAAATGAAGTGGGAAAGAAACATATGGGACAATGCCCTTCCTTATGCCAAATAATTCCCCACTAAGGAGCCTAAAAGTGTAAAAGCAACTCCTGTAAGTGCCTCATTTACCAAAAGAGGGTCACTGGGATCCTGAAAGAATCCACTTTCTGCATGACAGGATGGGTATAATCTATGCTTCCTCAGGATCCACAAGCATGGAGGTTATAAATGCTTGACACAGAAATAAACCTTCCTGTCCATTCCTGTGTGACCTCTACCTGCTTCAAGGTGTTATCTGGGTGTTTCTGGGACTCCCACAAATCCTCTCACGTGGCTGATGACCAAGCCTGCTAGTGGCCATGTAGCCTGGGCCATCTTGTCAGTCCTCTGTTGCTTTGGGCCGCTTCGGGGCCATCCCACTGTGCTCTGGATATCCTGTTCACTGCCTCTGGCTCTCTGAGCCACAAGCTTTGGCTGCTACTGATACTGTGAAGCCATTTGGTTGCAATCCAGGCTGAGAACGTGGACATTCTCAAGGGGCTAAATCCAGCTCGTGTTTCACGCAGAAACAAAGCTTTGGTATTAAAGTTTGGAACATGGGTGCAAAACATTGCTATAAATGCCTCAAGTGTCTTCCAGAAGATTTGGTGAAAATAGCCCTTTTGGTTGTTACAGCACCATCTTCCTTTTCCCTGCTTCCTCAGGATCTGGACTTAACTCCACAGGGAGTTCCAGAGACAAATACTGCTTCCTTCACCATAGCTACGCATGAGGGCACGTGCACACACACATACACGCATGCACACACACACGTTCTCCTTTAAAGCCACTGACCAAGGCAGGCAGGCAGATGACAGCTACCTGACAGTCACAACCGCCCTGATCTGCTTCCACGATTTCAGGAAGCCCCACACATGCACTTTGTTTCTCTGTACATCTCATATCATCATAAGCTGTTTTCAATCACTCACCAATTGTCCTTGAATAATTACTTGACATTTTACCCCTCTTTCAAAACAGCACGTATGTCTTTTCTCAGTCTTGTGTGGATTTTTTTTGCAAGGTCACTCATGAGCTTGTTCCAGGGAGTGAAAATCTTAAACATCATTGCACATCGAAATATGACACATTGACTTAGCTGGAATGTAAAGAGTTGCACGACTCCCTGTTAACAACAAAGAATGTTTAAATTATGTTGTAAAGAAGGGTGCTATAAGACTTGGCATTAAGCATTTGGGTACAGATATTTCAACACCATTACTTCAAATAATTGCCACTTTTGAAAATTTCAAACGAACTTTGAATAGCATGTGCTCTGCACACACGAGTGATAAATTGAAATCCGGGGAACTAAGCCAAAGTTACATTTGTAATTCAGTAAATATAAACTAGCTCTGCGACACTGCTTCAAAGTCAATGCCTAGATCATTGATAAGCTCTGTTTTATTTCTGGATTCATACAGTGCTTTTGATATTTATGCAACACTAATTGTTTTGCAGTTCAAGAAAAACCCCCTTAAAAATAGGAGTTTTTTTAGAGGATGAAATATTGTGTTCTGCAGTGAATACTGAGAGTGGGAGTAGTTCAGTCAGGACTATGAACCGTACATGGTATAATTCTGTTTCACATTCTGAAGATAACAGGAATGGCAGTTTTAAACGGGTGAACAGCAATGCATCTAGCATTTTCAGATCTTGGGGCAGCCTGGTGGACCAGTAGGTACCAGAGGTCCCAGGCCAAATTTGGCCAAGAACACATTTTTTTGGCATTCATCTTCTCATTTGGATATGTACTAGATGTTGCTATCAATGTTATATTTAGCTGTATGCATCAAAGTACCATTATCTTGTATTTATTATGCAGATGTGGCTTATTACTTTCATGTATGTCCCATCATTTATGCAAGACAAGTAGTATTTTCTTTGCTGGATGAGAAAATCAAATACAATGAGAGTATTCTGTACTGGAAGATGATGCCACGGCAGCAAACAGACAGAGAAGTCATGAATTCTTGCTCCTCGAGGCATGCCTGTCACCTGAGACCGCCCAGGGCTTGAAGGAGAGAGTAGTCCCTTTTTGAAAGGGGAGTCTCTCCCCTGCTTCCCTCCTCAAGACACAAACGTTATAGTAATGCAATCCCAGAGAGTAAATGTTTGAAAGAAATTCTTATTTATATCCCCTGAAATGTAAAAAAGCAATCATATTAGCCTAGTTTCTCAAACCACAAGTGCTAATGATCTTAAACCATACAAATATTTGATACCAAATGGTCTTATTAAAATTCAGTTACTATGTACGCATTGATCTTTGTATCCAGCACACCTCTTGGTTGGGGGCTGAGAAAGAGTTGTGAGCCTGGCCCTCCATGAGCCTCTACAGGGGCATCCTGTATCTGTTAAGTAGGTACAATCCCCCAGGAAAGTGATACACCACGGAAAGAGCAGAGTTGTCTCCCGAGCCCTCAGCACAGCTGCCATCAGGAACTGCAGCTTAGAGGGGAACCCCTGGACAACAGATGCAGTGACAGCCTGGCTGACAGCGACCCAAGAGGCTTGCACCCAGCTTACCCACTTCTCAGGAGTTCTGGAAGTCCAATCTCTCTTCCTGAATGTAACCCAATGCCATGTCATTGATAAAGTAAGTATAGATTTAAACAAACAATCATCCAAGCCATTAGACTTTCTATCTCCATCCCAGTAAAAAGTCCCTCCTAACTTTTATAAAAGCACACTAACTATTCATAAAACATTGTTTTTTTTTTGTTGTTGTTTTGTTTTGTTTTGTTTTAAAGATTTTATTTATTTATTTGAGAGAGAGAGAATGAGACAGAGCGAGCACATGAGGGGGGGAGGGTCAGAGGGAGAAGCAGACTCCCTGCCGAGCAGGGAGCCCGATGCGGGACTCGATCCCGGGACTCCAGGATCATGACCTGAGCCGAAGGCAGTCGCTTAACCAACTGAGCCACCCAGGCGCCCCACTATTCATAAAACATTGTTTTTGTCTAAATTCTTTAAAGTGACTAAAGCAGAGGTGAGTGACGTGTGCCAAACCCGTCTGTGCAGCGTTCTACAAAGTTTATTTTTTTAATTGACTCAACTCCTTTAAAAACAAAACAAAATATAGACCAATGCTTTCAAAAGGATGCAAACACAGGAGACCATGCTTCCTCATTATATGAGATATGTGGAAGGGGACAGAAACCAAAGGGGTGGAAGGATAACAATAAGGCAACAAGAAACATGAGTAAGCTTCTGATGAGGGTACAGAAGTGAGGTCACATCCTACCCTGCATTTAGGCCTCAAAGCTTTTATTAAGTTTTCTAATAATTAGTCCATCCCTAAATTGTAAGACCATCTATATTAGATGGTGAGAAAAATCTGTCATAGTGAAAATTATTCTCTGGGCTGTAAAAGCTTAGAGGGTACCCCATGTTTAGAAGGACCTGCACTTGGTTTAATGCTCTACTGTCTTGATATTTCCATTCTTAATTATTTCTAAACAAGGGGTCTTGTGTTTCTTTTTTTTTTTTTTTAAGATTTAGTTTTTTATTTTAGAGAGAGAGAGAGCATGAGGGGGAGGAGGGACACAGGAAGAGAGAGAATCTCAAGTAGACTCCCCACTGAGTGTGGAGCCTGATGCAGGGCTCTGTCTTATGACCCTGAGATCATGACCTGAGCCAAAACCAAGAGTTGGATGCTTAGCTGACTGAGCCACCCAGGCACCCCAAGGGGCCCTGTATTTTCATTTTGCAACAGACCCCACAAATCATACAGCTGTCCCAGACATCATGTCAAGCTGTAGGCTACAGCTTTACTAGCCTCCACTGGAAAAAAAAAATGTGTGTGTGTACGCACGTGCACACACAGTCCTTGAAAATAAATAGTGTTAGAATATTTTCCAGAAGGAAGTGTTCTTATATTCAGAAACTATAACCCTCCCTACCTTTGATATATTTGATATTATTCTTTTAAAAAATTTTATTATTGAAGTATAGTTGATATACAGTATGGTATTAGTGTATGACATAGTGATCTGACAATCCATACATTACAAAATGATCACGATAAGTATAGTTATCATGTCACCAAAGTCATTACAGTATTATTGACTATATTTCCTGTGTTGTACTTTTCATCTCCATGATTTATTTATTTTATAATTGGAAGTGAGTACTTATTAATTCCCTTCATGAATTTTGCCCATACCCTGACCTCCCTTCCCCTTTGGCAACCACCAGTTTGTCCTCTTTATTCTTCTGTTTCTCTTTTTTGGTTTGCTTGGTTTTTTGAAATTCACATGTAAGTGAAATTCTATGGTATTTTGTAATTTTCTGCCTGATTTTTTTTCACTTAGCGTTATACTCTAGTTCCATTCATGTTGTCGCAAATGGCAAGAGCTCATTGTTTTTATGGCTGAATGATATTCCATTATGTGTGTGTGTGTGTGTGTGTGTGTGTGTGTGTGTGTATAGCATGTCTTTATCCATTCATCTTTCATGTGACACTTAGGTTGCTTCTATATCTCGGCTTTTGTAAATAATGTTGCAGTAAACATAGGGGTGCACTTATCTTTTGGAACTAGTGTTTTTGTTATCAGAATTCAGCTCTGAATGACACTGGCAATTCACTAAATGAGAGAGGTTTTACTGGGGTCATTTGCAGTAGATCAAACTTCAGTCTTCATCAGAACACCAGTCACTCGCACTAAGAATCAAAGACAGCGTGTGTGCTTGCCACGCTGCCCAGACCTAGCTTCTTACCACTCTGCTGAATTCCTTTCAGTTTCTCCACTTGAAGTCACTGGTCTCACTTAGCTCCTCAGCTTGATTTCCTTCTCCTTCAGGCTGCTGTAGAGCTTGTGGAAAGCCCTGAGTGGGGGCTGTCTCTCCCCTGCCAGTAGCCAAGAGCTGCCCGTTGCTGCAGATTGCATGCATGTGTGACTTTCATGAACCGAATTGAAATAATTCAGAAGGAGGGAAGTTTGAGAGCTGGTACGGTGGTAACACAGATCCCTCTGAGGACTGCAAAGTGATACCCCACACAGGCAGTTTATTCTCACTGCGGCAACTACAGGGTAATAGCGACCTGGCTCGCTCAAAGTGTACCACGTGACGGGAGGAGCCTAAGTAAGACACCTCTGCCGTATGTAGTAAGCCTCAACACTTTTTGTCTGGCATTTGTTTACTAAATCAGAGATGCTCCGAAGAGAAAGCAACTTGAAGTGTCTGTTTGCCTGTCTTCTTGTCTTAAACAGTGGTCTGTCTTAAAATAACTCTGCACCCTCCCTCATTTATCTATGACAGTATTTATTACAGGGTTTATTGTCATTTTTCACTAAGAAATATCAGGTACTGCTTCAAATATCAATACAGTGAATGGTAAACCCTGCATTTGCCTTCTACCCCAACCGCAAAAGGATCGGAAGCTCAGAGTGTCTGGCTTTCTTGTTCCTGAAAGCGCAGTGAAAGACGATAGCATCTAGTAATTGTCCCTGAGCAGAAATTTAATTAATACAGTGTTTACAATTGATACCAATTGGAAAATAACTTTGGGGAAATGTATGACGTGGGGGCAGGGACACTTGGTTTCCTCTATATTGATCAAATAATTCCTGCCCTCCATTTTGTAAAACAGGAACATTTGCAGTGGTTCTACGCTGTGTCAGGATCCCTCCAGTTCAAAAATGTTAAGGTTACTGATGTCCATCACTGGCAGATGACATCGTTCCTGTTAAACTAGTGGGCGTTGTCCACTTGGGGACTCCTTTTAAATTTACTCCTTAATGTCTATTTCGTGAAACACAAATCTAAAGAGGGCTTTTTTTTTTTTTTTTTTTTTAAGGCAGACCACCAGGTTTCATGTCTTACTGAACTGAATGTATTGTTTCTGACAACAGACGTAAAGCTCATTAAGCTGTGCTTGACATGGTCCTAGCCTCTTTATCTGCACCTTGAGAAGACTGGCCTAGAAGCTGTCTGCATCTATGAAATCAGAAAAGGATCAAAGCAGAGACACAATTTCCTTTGAACTTGAAATGGAAATGAGTGTGTTTCCGGTATCTATTAATCTGCCTAAAACCAAGGCAATCATTCCAGAAGAAGCTTTCAGCACGCTATCAAAGTGATGCGGCTGGTGAGGTGGCAAAGTAGAAACACATTTAGAACTTTATTTCTCCTGACTAGATAATTAACCTTCATCACTCACCATGATGAAACCAACCCCAAAAAGATGTAAAAATGTCCACATATCATTCCATGACTAGGACCTGAATCTCACCAGAGGAATAGAAAAAAATAAACAAAATTGGGAGGATGACATCACAATGTTGCTTGGTCATGATCCTCCCCACTGTTAGCTCATTCCCTCCCAGATGTGTTTGACTCGTTTGTTGTGTGTCTGTATAGTTTAAATGCACATTTTGGGTGAATACACTACATGGTTACAATGTATGAGCCAAGAAATATGCTGGGTGCTTTACATATATGATCTTCATTTGACCCGACAATATTGTCGTGTAGTTTTTATCAGCACTGTTTTAATGATGAGAAAACTGAGGGTTAGTAGAGTTGAAAAATAATTTTCCCAGCTCTCCAGAAATAGTGAATAGTGAGTTAAGGATTCAGATCCTCATTTGTCTACCCAAAGCCCATGTTCTAACTCTTTTGCAACATGAAAAGTAGGATTCTTTTTGTTTTGTTTTGTTTGAGAGAGAGAGAGAGTGGGAGTGGTGGAGGAGGAGAGGGGCAGAGGGAGAGAGAATCTTAAGCAGACTCTAAGCCCAGCATGAAGCCTGATGTGGGGCTTTATCTCAAGACCCTGAGATCATGACCTGAGCTGAAATCAAGAGTTGGTTGCTTAACTGCCTGAGCCACTTTCGATAAGATGAGAACACAAAGTAGGTTTTAGACTGTGTGTTCTGAATGTTCTGACATAATATGGTTATGATTTTCTCCATTTGACAAAAAAGAAAGCACTGGACTAATTATGTTTAGGAATCAGGTAATGAGCATATTTTGATAGAAAATGTACAATAAACTATGGACAACTCACGGTAGATATCCCAACCTAATCAGAGAAAGATATTCTTCTTTCTCTTACTAGTCAGGATCTGTGGATGTGGATTTAGGCCACTGAAGCTTTGACTGTGTTTTATTAGGGTATAAGGAAAAGAAAGAATCCCTATTTTTGATGTAGCAGCTTGGACAAAAGAGTCTAAAGAGAGGCTCTAGTGTAAGTGTTCTTGAACTTTTTGTGCCATAAATCCATTGTAGTCTGAGGAAGCCTCTGGACCTTTTCTCAGAGTAATGTTTTTAAATGCGTAATATACATGGAATTAGAAAGGAAGCCAATTATACAGAAATTTAGTTGTTGAGAATTTCTAAATAGGATATAGTAATACATGAACTTCTTTTCTACATATTAAGTAATAAGATCTATTGGTAGGTCTAATAGCTATCACACATTTGAAGCAGGGGTGAATGCCAGAAAAAATTGAAAGATCTGGTTTTTTCCTATCACATTACAGTTGTTGTAGGTGATTTTTGTTGGTGAGGAAGTTGCAAGTACTAACAGTAACTACGTGATGTCATGCCTCCATTCATATCTGAAGGCAACGCTAATTTTCACTTAGAGTTTAATGAAAATAAAGATACACATTTTTCCTATCTGCAATTGCCCAGGGGTTTTAGGGTATCAGATCAGAACCCCTGGTCTGATGAGTGAGAGCTGGAGGTGAGCGGTGGTGACGAGGAGGAGGCACCAAAAGAAACCAAGATGTAGGGCTACTGTGGCACATAATTTGTTGGTGCAAATGATGCTTTGAAACTCAACGCTGATGACTACTTCTGCAAAAACAATGCAGGAAATAAACAAAAAAATAAAGGCTCATCTTAGTCAAAGAATGCCCCAAAGAGAAGTCGCATCTTTGCTAGCCACTTCTACTCTGAAGAAGAGTAACCAGATTTTATAAGTTACCTTATTTGGGGGAAAAAGAATGGGAAATATTTGGGAGGAGATGCTTGGTGCAACTTGTATCTTTTAATATTTTCTCTCTAACACCAAAATGAGTAGCGTATCCTCCTTAAAGTGCTTGGCATACACAATGCCCAAACTGGATGGTGGCTAAAGAGATTTATGTAGGTCTTCTGTCCCACTAACCAACAAATAATGATAGTAATGGAGTATAACTCATTGAATAAAATAAGAATCAGTGAGCAAAAACTCAAAATGATGAAATGAGTACATGCATGGAAGAGACGGGAAAGCTCTCAGTTACAGAGATTGCCAACTAATAATGGAGAAAAAATGATGTAGTTATCAAATGACCACTTTGCAAATGAATAGAAATAATTGGTTCAGGCAAGAACTGCCAGTGGAGGAGTAATAAGTAAAAGCTTAATAATAATAGTATATTTATATGGTAACTAAGTATTATCCCATAATTACTTATTTACTCCAAAGAGAAAAATTAGTGATTTAAAGTGTAAAAATTTGGAGCTCGCTACTTTAGCCAATGTCACTAATAATGGAAAAAAATTAATTTTACACACTTCCTACTATATAAGTGGGACTCAGTATCACTTGAAAATATTTTTTAAAATGTATAACCTGAATCAATTATGAAAAAACATCAGACAAACACAAATTGAGGAACATTCTGTACAAACAACTGGTCTGTACAGTAGTCCCCCCCCCTTTATCTGCAGGGGTTAGGTTCCAAGACCCCCAGGAAATGCCTGAAACCATGGATAGTACCAAACCCTACCTATAATGTTTTTTACTATATATATATATATATATACATATATATGTATACATATATACATATATATACATATATATATGATAAAATTTAATTTATATGTGAGCACAATGTATAAGTAAGAGATTAATAAGAATTAATAATAAAATAGAACAATTATCACAATATACTGTAATAAAAAAATGAATGTGGTCTTTCTCTCTCTCAAAATATCTTGTTAGACTTTACGCACCCTTCTTGTGATGATGTGATATGATAAAATGCCTACACGATGAGATGCGATGAGATGAATGACATAGGCATTGTGACAGAGCGTTAGGCTACCATTGACCTTCTGGTGATCTGTTAGAAGGAGGATCATCTGCTTCCTGACTGAGGTTGATGATTTGGGTGTAATCGAAACTGTGGAAAAGTGGGACTGTGGATAAGAGGGGCCTACCATATTGCCCTCCTTCCTGCCCTCCCTCCCTTTCTCTTTCTTTTGTTCTTCTCTTCCTTTTGCCTTTATTGTTTTGATCATGTTTTGTTGGTGGTGGTAGTTTTTAATTCCTTTTCTCTCCTCTACTGCTTTGGGACACAGACATTCATTCTTATTTCTTTAAATATTCACATTTTAATACACATATTTGACTTAAAGTCTCAAATTATTCAACATTTCTACCCTTCTTGCAAACAATGCAGTGGGTTTTAGAAAGCTTTAAATCTAACCACTCATCTCTGAATTTGCTATAACAAATTATCAAAACTTGGGTGGCTTAAAAAAAAACCCAATCTATTATTTTACAGTTCCGAAGGTCATTTGTCCAATAGGAGCTCACTAGGCTAACATCAAGATGTTGTCAGCCTTCTGAAGACTCAGAGAATCCATTTTCTTGTCTTTTCTAGTTTCTAGAAGCCATTCGCATTACTTGACTCCTGGCTGCGTTCCTCCGTCTTCCAAGTCAGCCATGGCAGGTTGAGTCCTTCTCACATCACCTCACTCTGACTTCCTCTTCAGCCTTCTTCTTCCATATTTAAGAACCCTTGTAATTACATTGGGCTCACCCATTTAATCTTCCCCATTCTAATAATCTCCCTATTTTAAAGTAAACAATTCATCTGTAACTTTTGATTTTAAAGCATACAGTTTGCAAAATCTGAGGGTGTTGCTCTTGAAATTAATAGAATCAAACAATTAAGAGAGGTCACTAGGAAATTAAGCGTGGATACCTCTTGAGTGGCACAGATTCTTGCAAGCTCTTTGGTTTGCTTTAATCATACAATAAAGTAAGATGTTGAAATCAGAAGCCTTGAATGGAATGTTACAACCTGGCATGCTGACCACTCGGATGTCTTTACTAGCTATAGTTGTTTTCCTCAGTTGGAATGTCAATTCTTTTTACCTCCCTCATCTGAATTCTCCATATGCTTCCAGACTCAAATTTGGTCTTTCTTTACCGTAAAACCTTTTTGATTATTTCAACCCTAATGGGTCCTCTCTTTTCCAAACTCCCATGAGACTTACAGTCCATATTCTGTAATTTTTGTTTTAATTAGATACCTAGTCTATTTTTTACTATTGTTTCATCATTGTCACCATCTTTGCTTCCATTTACTGAATCCTCATTGTGGAGTCAGGTCTGTACTAAATGCCTTGTGAGCATTACCTCGCTTAATTCTCATACCTACCTCTCAGAGTATTTTTCATTATCCTTAGTTTGCAGCAGAAAAATGGAGACTCTGGAGGTTACGTTTGGGACCCAAGTTCAGGCATCCCCAAAGTGGGGGAACAGGAATGTGAGCCAAAATCTGTTTGACATGAGTTTGGTGCTTCTAACCCCTTTTCTCTACCACTCCACACAATATTTGCTTTGTTCTTTGACGATAAGCTCTTCCATGGTAGGGACTCTCACAGTTTTTCTGGAACTCCCACAGGGCTAGCACAAACTTAAGCATATAGCAGGAGCTCAGTACAAGCACTGAATGGGCACATTTGTCATGAACATGAACTTGAAGCAGAATGGTGTCCTAAGCAATGCAAACAGCCCCAGGTTGGGTTTATGTTAATGAGTGAAGTGGTCATACAGCAAGTTGAAGGATCTATTTCAAAAGTTTTTATTTTGTGCCTTTAAGGGATGTTTGGTATGTTAGGAAATTTTGGGGAATTCCCTCCACTGGTTTTGGAAAGATGACTATGGTAACCTCTATCAACAAGGCACCTAGCTGAAACAATGTAGCCAGGAGAATACCTAGGCCTATAACCACAGAATTTACATAGTTTCCACATCAACCAATTGTCCATAAAATAATTCCAAATGATGCTGCTCAAGGGAGTGGTCTGTGGTTACATCCAAATTTCTGTGAGCCTGCTCCCTACTGCCCTCAGCCAGCCTTCTGGGGAAACTGAAGTACTAGATCACAGAGCCCTGCCCCAGCATGAAATTCCAGAGCACTTATACTTGGTTTAATAATAATAATTAAGGATTAAAAAGGGCTCTTCAGTGCACACAGATGATACATTTTATTAGACATGTAGCAACCATCACTTCTTAGAGCAGAGCATCTTCTAGTATAAAGTATCCTAAGTCTGTGCCTTGCTCAGAGGAGCACAGATGTGCTCAAATTTATTTCTCAGATATTCATGCACTTTGTGCTCCTGTTTGGGGCTGTCCCTTAGATACCAGTGCTTTAGGTGAATTGGCTAAGCTCACAGTTGGGCAAGCAGGTGATGGGAAGGAAAGAGGGAAGGCACCGTTGCTGAAAAGCCGGCCTTTGGGCCAAGATAAGGCTTGTAGAAAGCTCCAGGCAATGAAGAGGTGCATGGGAATGTTTCCTGGCCCCGTGTGTATGTCCTGCTTTGTTTCTGAATACGGTGCTTGGCGCAGGGTAGGTGTTGTGGTTTGGAGGAAGCTGTTTTTCAGCTCACTGGCACAGGGGCCTTGTATAAAATGGGCATACAGCTGGGGCCAGAAATAAGCAGATTTACAAAGTTGGCAAAACCTTTAGAGTTATTCTTATCAAACCCTAGTCTTTGCCCAGCCCACTTGTTCTTTTATTCTCTCCATCCAGCTCTCTGGGTCTGGATGCAGGTGAAGCAGATCCACCACTTGGGCCTCCCAGCTGCGGTCTCCCAGAGTCCTGTCGGGGTGAAACTTTTCATGTTTCCCCATGTCCCATCCCCTCTGTATTGTCTTCTGGCTCCAGTCTAACACCAGAGCTGCCCTACTTACATGCCTCTGCCCACCCCACAGAGGAGAGAAGGATGGTCCGAATTGGTCATCCCTCAGCTTTGCAGATCGGCAGGGCCTGGGGTATGGGAGCCACCCTGTCCCACACCCTCACCCCATACAGCTTCTAGATAAAAGGAACTTCCTCTGTTGGCCCCAGCAAGTCATATACTGAGTGCCATTTTCTGTGAGTGCCGTGAGTGAGAAGATTCAGAAGGCATTGTTCATTGCTGCCCATACAATCCATGGGTGTAAATGCTTACTTGCAGCAATTTTTAGTCTTTGAGGTGCATCAAATTTACTGACTGGGCTTCTTAAAAATGTGTTGCCTCCTAGCCCTGAAATTCTAATTCAGTCAGTTTGGGGCCTGAGAATCTGCATTTTAATAAACTGAGCTATTTTTATGAACACTGTAATTGTCAAGATAGACAAGGCATTTATAGCAAATAATCACCAAACCTGGAAGGTTTCCAGCAGTTTGGTGTGTGTACAGGATCGGGGGGGGAGTCGCAGATGGGGAAACTGAGGCCCAATGGGGTGAACTGACTTTCCCAAAATCACAGTGGAAGTTAGAAGGACAAAAGCCTCCCTCTTCATCTAGAACTTTTCCCACTCTTCCACACTATATTCCTTCTTCAAGTTTGTAGAAAAGCTCTTGTTAAGAGAGAATTTTTCCCTATGGGAACCCTGATACATTAGGAAAATAGGTACAGGGTAGGGAGCGGAGTCAGGACTGTGATGGGAGTTGGAGAAGAGGCAGTCGGTATCACTGAAAAGTGCCAGGTGGGCATTTTATTACCTTTACCTAGTGTATCAAAGAGTTTTTAATTATGCGAATTAAGAATCTTAACATTATAAAATGTTAACGTTCAGTTTTGGGAGAGATATTTTAGGTTATTGAATTTAATTCCCAGATGAGGAGAATGATGAGTCCTCTACATCATGACAAAGCTATGACTAAAACCCAACTTAATTAAGGTCATTGGTGTTTCTGCTGCTTTGCCTTCCTGCTTCCTTGGTATTCTTCCCTGGCATGAAGTAAAGATCCCAGTAAAGGAAACTCATCATCTTTCACTTTTGAGAAAACAGTACTTTTCTGTGTAGCAAAATCATCCACTCAGCTGTTACTTCTCTCTTTGGCCTCCTAGGTGCTTCTCATGGTCTTAGAGATTCTGATAAGGGGCACGAGATTCTTGGCATTTGTTACATACCAATAGCTAACATGGCAGTGGTAGGTTCTCCATAAATGGTTGACAGTGGGTTGAATAATGGAGAATCTGCATTTCAGTGAGCTCCATAGACTCTTCTACCACATATTGCATTAGCCAAGATAAGTTAGTCTTAGGTGGCAAACAAAAGTTTTTGATCCTTATTTTATATACCAGCAGGAACATTATGAGGTATCTTTTAAAATCTTGGACAACTCTCTGAAGCTTAATATGCTACAATCTCAGAACCTAAACATTACTATTTAGCTCTTCAGACCTAGATCAGAGCCTGGGAAATAATAGAGCCCAGTTGAATGAATGACTGTCTGCCCCTCTCCAACTTCCATACTGTCCCCTTTCCTTTCTTCTCCACACACTGGCAGGGGCCCTCAGTAGCTTGTCAGAAATCCTGTGGGGGTCACGGAGCTGAGCAGTGTTTGTCCATAGGTACAGGGGCCACTCCTCCACATGAGAATTTTGACATGGAATCCATGTCAGGGCAGCTAGGGAAGCACTAGAGATGCATTCCACAACAGAGTTCTTGGAATTATCTCCTTCCCAAAGGTGACGTGGTCCCCATCAAGCTTTGCTGTGCTTCTCGGATCCTATGTCCGGTCCCCGTTCTCTCAAGCTTCCTCCTCCTCCTCCTCCTTTGTCACTCCTGCTGCACACATGCGTCATTAGCAGCCTCTCGCTGCGGCAAGAACCGCTTTCATCTATGAATAGATTTTAACAGCCTCCTTCAAACTTCCTCTCAGGGCTGCACTGACTCAGCTACCCTGGGAACAGGGAGTGCTTTGACTGACAGTGAGCCTTCCCATTCTAAAGTGTGATGATGGCAGGGCGAGAGGTGCAAGAAGACCTGTCTAAAGGAAGCCTTCCTGAAATGATAAATCCACCCCAGCAACATAAGAGGCAGAGTCGAAAGACGAGGAGCAGCTGGAGAGCTATGGTGGGTTGCTGTGGATGAAGTGAGAGTTGGGGATCTGAAATTACTGATTAAAAAAAAAAAGCATCTTTCAGGTTTAGGGCTTTGATCTAAGGATTAAAAAGAAAGTGCCTCCCCTGAGAAAGGATATTTAGAGAGCCAATTTGCAAGTAGCTAAGGCAAGGGAAAAGATTTCCAGAAGGCAAATCCAGGTCATCTGTTCACAAGTAATGGGTGCTATGGCTCTCACACTGAATTCGCAGCTACTGCCTTTAATTAATGACAGGACACCATCACCACAGTGGCCAGCTGCAAAGCCTCTGTAGGCTTTCCCAGACAAGAAGGACCATTTGTGCTCAAGCACCCAGGATGTGTGGGAACAAACCTAGCTTGAGCCTTATGTAGGATGAAACCAGCCAAAGAGGTTTTTCCAGAAAGAGGTAACCTCAAGGCTGTTTATTAATAGGACAATGGATTCACCCAATAGAAATGTTTGGTGGTGTCTGCTTAATTATTCTCAGGCACTTATTATTGCAATTAGGAACCTGCTAAATTGCAAAACCTCGTCTAGACTAGAATTAAAAAGAACCTGTTTGTGATTGTTTTTTTGTTGGAGAGAGGAGGTAAACAGTTCAACCTAGAGTCTCACTCAAATGTTTACTCGGTCTCTCTTGGACTTGGACTACAGCCTCTCTTGGCTTTTAATGATGCAAAGGGGCACACCAAAACACAAGTGCTTGCAAGACTCCTTTCGCACCACTCACCCTTAGCTGCAGCGTGTAACACTCTTGAGTGTGTTTGCTGTTCCTATAAACAATGACAATTAAGGTTTTGATTTTTATTTTCTTTAGCTAGAGACTTTGTCTAGAAACAAACTAGAATGAGAGAAGGAGCTTCAGAAAGTCAGGTAGGGTTCAGAAACACAGTGATGGGAAGATATCCATGTCCCAAAATATCACTTCCTACCGACACTTCCAAAATGTATTCCTCTTGAAATCCTCTCTGCCTCAGATTCTATGTATTTCCATTTCTTGAGGTTTCTCCTACCTCTTACAGTGATCATTCTTTGTTCCTTGATCTACACCCACAGGCAGATTTATTATTAATTCCCCTGTTTTTTTAAAGTCAATGCTAAGTGCAGATTTAAATTCACCTTCTTAACCCCATGCTGATTTTTTTCTTCTCTGAACAGTCACAGCATTTTACATCTATTCCATTCATCAGTGCACTTAACTATGTGAATCCTTGGATTGTTACTTAACAGTTTGGGTGTACATTATCTTCCCAATTATATCTACAGTACTTGGCAACAATGACATAATCAGGAGTCTGCGATTCACAACAGTTTCTAGGGGCGCCTGGGTCGTTCAGTTGGTTAAGTGTCTGCCTTCAGCTCAGGTCATAGTCTCGGGGTCCTGAGATCGAGCCCCGTGTCAGGTTCCCTGCTCAGCGTGGAGTCTGCGTCTCCCTCTGCCCGTCCTCCCACTCGTGCTCACTCCCTCTCTGTCTCTCAAATAAATAAAATCTTAAAAAAAAAAAACAACAGTTTCTAACACATAAGAGGTCTTTAGGAAATATTTTGTAGTTTGAAGATGTTTTTTATAATTAATAAAATTTTTTTGAGCAGTTCAAGGTTTACAACAAATTTCAGTGGAGAGTGCATAGTTTCCATATACCACCCCCACCCCTGCTGCAACACTCCCCCTTCCAGCTTCCCCTATGATTTTATATTTTACATCCATAGGGTACATTGGTTGCAGCTGATGAGCCAATACTGATACAATATTATTAACTTAAGTCCATATTTTACATTAGGCTTCACTCTTCTGGTTGTACATTTTATCTATTTTGACACTATATAATATCTTCAATTTACCAGTGCAAAAGCATACAGAATAGCTTCAATGACCTAGAAATCTCCAGTGTTCCACCAGTTCATCCCTCCCATGCCACACCCCTCCACATGCCACACCTGGGCAGCCCCGGATCTTCTCGCTGGCTTGAGAGCTCCCAGAACGTCAGAGAGTTGGAATTGTACAGTATATACCCTTTCAGACTGTCATCTTTCCCTTAGAAATCAGCACTTAGGTGCCTTCATATCTTTTCATTGCTTGAGAGCTCATTTCTTTTTATTATTGAATCACATTCCATTATTTGGTTGTACCATGTTTTATCTCTTCGCCTACTGAAGGATACCTTGGTTGTTCCTACATTTTGGCAAGTATGATTAAAGCTGCCATAAACGTTCATGTGCAGCTTCTTGTGTGGACCTAAGTTTTCAGATTATTTGTGTAAACAGCAAAAAGTGCAACTGCTGGATCATATGGTATGAGTATGTTCCATTTTATAAGAAACTGCCAGTTTGTCTTCAACGTGGCAGTACCATTTTGTATTCCTGCCAGCAATGAATGAAAATTCTGCTTGCTTAGATGATCTTTTGAAACTGGCTTTTGGTAGGCAGAAGATATAAAGGAGGAACATTTGTGGGGTGGAATTAATCCAGAGTCACCTATCCTTACCTTTAGGTTGTCCTGCGGTAAATAGTGAGGAGTCGTGAATAGTGAGTGGGTGTAGAAACAAGCAGGCCTGGATGGTATCTTCATCCTGCTACTTACCAGCTATGTGGTCAAAACAAATGACTTAACCTGAGCTTCACGTCTTTTTTTTTTTTTTTTTTAAGATTTTATTTATTTATTTGACAGAGACACAGAGAGAAAGGGAACTCAAGTAGGGGGAGTGGGAGAGGGAGAAGTAGGCTTCCCGCAGAGCAGGGAGCCCGATGCGGGGCTCGACCCCAGGACCCTGGGATCATGACCTGAGCCGAAGGCAGACACTTAATGACCAAGCCACCCAGGCGCCCCTGAGCTTCACTTCTTCTTAAAGACTGGGACAATAGTATCAACTTCCTCAGTCTCTAATGAATATATTAAACAAGATAATGCATCTGAAGAGACGCATAATGGGCACTCAAAAGATGGTTTCCATCCCAGCTGTAGGGATAAACTAATTTTATTCCACCCCAACTATAGGGACTCTACTAATTTTTACTGGACTTTTTTTAAGATATGATAATCAATATCCACTCCCTGTATTCCGAGTTCCTTTAAGATCACTGCACAGTCCTGTGACTAAAACAAGAAAAAAACATCAGTATTCTTAATGGGAGTGGAATGTTCCAGTTGCTATTTTCACCTGGGAAAACAGTTGAGGGACTAGAAATGTCCTTCCAAGTCCTTGACTTATGGAGACCTCACACTTGAACACAGGGCTGCGTGCTTGCCTCACCTCGGCCACCTCTCAGCAAGTGAGGTCACCGTGACAATGGGCAGCGCAGGTGGCTCCACTTGATTCTTTTTCATGCAAGCCTCACTGACCATGAGCTTTTCCTCTGAGAAACGTAGCAGCATCTTGCAGTCACAGCTTCACTGCGGCCTGTGGAGAGCTCAAAAACTGTAGTCACCCTAGAATATTTTCACTCATCTTCCTGTACTTACCACAGGAAACATCACTGACCAGTGAGACCTTCGTGAAATGCTCATGTGGTGGGTCGTATTTTCATATTTTCTCTTGCGTTTGCTATTTATGTGTGGCAAAGTGCGTGCGTGGAGGTGTCTTGCCTGCAGCCTAATTTCTTTTAAACTCTTTTAAATATCGTTTTCAGACCCTGCTTCTCTGGCCCTAAGCTAATAGTTATCTTCGGTTTATCTGCTTAATGTAATTCACAAGGTAAAAACAGCCTTTGGCCCTCAGCCCCTTTTTCCATATGACTGTCTTCATCTGCTGATTTCCAGTTAAGGAGTAGCTGAGAGAAGTTGAATCTAATAAGCGTGTTTTATTGTGCAGGTGGGCCAGGTTTCTATTTTGGTGGTTGCTATATATATATGACTAGTCTGTCGATTACTGCTTTGCCACTCCCATATGCATCGCATTGTGCTAGGAAGGAAGTGATCAGTGAACACCAGAAATTAAGATTCAAAGATTAGAGAGTCATGATTTCTTTACTTTTGGGGGTTTATTGCTATGAATAAATTATGGTTCAGTGACTAGTGGAGAAACTTACTGATGGACCTCTATTACCAAGTAATTATTGATATACTCTTAATCCATACATAGATCTAGCATTGTGACTGCTAGAGAACCCCAGTATAGGTGAGCTGGGGAGAGGTGAAGTTGTTTTAAGGATGCTTTCATTTGGAGGAGAATGTGAGATTTTATGTTTTAAGAATTCTATACTGGGTCTATAAGGGCCAATATGTAGAAATTGTACCTTAGGCCATATCGTATGGAAAAAGATTGGTCAGACTTCAGGAGGAGTTTGAAAGGACTCTGTTACTATATCACTTACTGAAAGAATGATATTTTGGAATCAAAGCTCCAGCATAGTTAAAAGACTAAAGAATATTTTTGATCTGAGAACACATGCTTTTTTGTTTTCTAAAGGTAACAGAACCATCAGTTGGATCGTGGTTTAAGTATTTATATTTCCACTAAGTAATAAGTAAACCAAGGCAACTAAATTGTATAGTTCCCACTCATGATCCATATTACCAGTTACAGGCAGATTATAATAACCAGATTCAGTATTTCATTTCCTGAGATAATATAATATTAGCTATGTTAGTAGTTTTGTTTTAACCATATTAATCTTAAAGGGGTTACTGGTTTTCTCCTAGACTCTGTGAATGAAGTTAGATAATTGAGGCATCACTGGACCAACTGTTAAGATTTCTCTGTGTGTGAGTAATCAAAGTAGGAATAATGGAGGTAGTCACTTGATTACCTTTTTACTTTTGAAAACATAACATTGTAACGTTATTTCTAAGGCTGATGTTTGGCTTAGGCTTACCTATGTGACTGCACTGCTTGTCCAAATACAGAAATACTTCCATTGAAATTGGTAAATAGTTACTACCTCGGGCCCCTCTAATGTCTTTCTAGAACCTTGGCTGACTCAGGGCCTCTCCTGGACCCTTCCCTGATCAAATTCTCCATTATAGTAAATCGTTGGCAGAAAGGGTCACAGTCGCTTTCTTCTCTATACGCACACCCCTTGGCAATATGACTTTTGTTTTTTCCCATTAAGAGGTAAAGCCTCTTTTTTCACTCCTTGAATTTGGACTTATCTTGGGACAGGACTTCACCAATAAAATGCAGTATAAATGATATTATGTAAATTATACACCTAGGCCTAAACAGGTCTTGTGCACATCTGGTCTTTCTCTCTCAGAAACGTGCTCTGGAGTCATAAGAACAAGCCCAAAATACTCTGGTGAAAGATGAGAAACCAAGCGGAACAGAGATGAACTCCTAAACCAGGCTATCTCAGACCACTCTGAACTGGCAGTTGACTGAAGATGTAGGAGAAAGCCTGGATGAGAGCAGAAGAACTACCCAGCTGAACCTAGTCCAAATTACTGACCCTCAGACATATGAGCTAAATAGATGGTCATGACTACTTTAAGTCCATAGGCTTAAATGTTTCTTATGCAGGAACATTTATTGCAAATTTATAAGATTACATATAACTTATTATCTACACATAAATAGGCAAATAATATACCAATAGTCCAGCATCTAGGGGGTAACAACTAGGGAATAGCAGGTCCCCCAGGTCCTCCAGGAATCTCCCATGCCCAGGCCAGTGTCTATTTTGATTCATTGGTCCCAATGGTGCAGCAACAATTTCCTCAGGAGAGTATGAGCTTTGACATTTTTAAAATTCCATACTGAGGCCACAAAGGCCAATAAGTAGCAATTATACTTTAGGCTATACAGTATGAAAAGTTTATCACATTCCACCAGAGTTCGAAAGGATCCTATTACTATAATACACACCTAGCTGTCATTAATTTTTTAGTTGTAATTAGAAATTATCTGATACTAGGCATTTACCCCAAAGATACAGATGTAGTGATCCAAAGGGGCACTTGCACCCCAATGTTCATAGCAGCAATGTCCACAATAGCCAAACTGTGGAAAGAGCTGAGATGTCTGTTGACAGATAAATGGATAAAGAAGATGTGGTGTGTATATATATATGTGTATATATATATATATATATATATATATATATATACACAAAAGAATATTACTGAGCCATTAGAAAGAATGAACACTTACCATTTACATTGATGAGAATGGAACTGGAGGGTATTATGCTGAGTGTGATAAGTCAATCAGAGAAAGACAATTATCATATGGTTTCACTCATATGTGAAATATAAGAAACAGTGCAGAGGATCATAGGGGAAGGGAGGGAAAACTGAATGGGAAGTCACCAGAGAGGGAGAAAAAC
Source organism: Halichoerus grypus (assembly GCF_964656455.1). Classification (NCBI taxonomy): domain Eukaryota; kingdom Metazoa; phylum Chordata; class Mammalia; order Carnivora; family Phocidae; genus Halichoerus; species Halichoerus grypus. Next base: position 109,531,846 of record NC_135713.1, on the reverse strand, counting down.
CATGAGGGACTCTTAACTATAGGAAAGAAACTGAGGGTTGCTGGAGGGGAGGTGGGTGGGAGGATGGGTAATTGGGGGATGGGCATCAAGGAGGGCATGTGATGGGATGAGCACTGGGTGTTAAACGCAACTGATAAATTATTGAACACTACATCTGAAAATAATGATGTACTATACGTTGGCTAATTGAATTTAAATTAAAAAGAAATTATTTGATACTTCAGAGCATTTTTAAGGTTTAAAGTATTCATTAAAGTTTATTTTTAGTAATCACTGTTTTTCTTACCAAGTTTAATCAGAAAGAAACACTCGAGTTGAAAAATTTTTTCTTGGTAAAACTGAGTAAAAAGACAACCCAATTTTTTAAACAGATAAAAACCCAATGAACTGAAAACTTATGTGCACACAAAAAATCTGGCTGTTTATAGCAGCTTTATTCATAATTATCAAAATATGGAAGCAACCAAGATGTTCTTCAGTAGGTGAGTGGATAAACAAACTGCATTCCATCCATATAGTGGAATATTATTTAGCTTTAAATAGGTGTGGAGAGAAGGTTGAGTAGATAGAACCCTGGGCGTTTTTAAGGCAGTAGGTCTGTTTAGTATGAACATTAAGAGTGTAACCTAATGTAAACTATGGACTTCGGTTGATAATAACACAATCACAACACAGTGTGATATCACAATGGTTAACTTTTACAAGTGGACCACACTGGTGTGGGATGTTGGTGGTGGGGGAGGCTGTGTGTAGGAAGAGGTGGTGTATGTGGACTTTCTGTTCTATTTTGCTGTGAGCCTAAAACCTCTAAAAAATAAAAGTATACATTTTTAAAAAATTGGATAAAAGACTTGAGTAGACACGTTATAATGAATGGTCAATAAGCACATGAAAAAAATTCTCAACATTCTTAGTCTCAGGGATGCAAATTCGAACTACACTGACGTATCACTACACACCCACTAGAAGGGCTAATATTAAAAAGACCATCAATATCCATTGTTGGCAAGGATGTGGAGCACATAGAATTTTTACACGTTGCTGGTAGGAGTGTAAAATAGTGCAAACACTATTTCTTATAAAGTTAAAATATGCACTTACCCAGAAATTCTACTCTTTGGTATTTACCCAGAAGAACTGGAAACAAAATAAAAAGAAATTGATAAAAAGATGTGTGTATAACTGTTGGTTCCAGCTTTATCCATTATAATAACCCTGAACTGGAAACAACCCAAATGTATGCCAGCTGGTGAATGATAAATAAACTGTGCTATAGTCTTACAATAAATTCCCTTAAACAGTAAGGTAAAATGAACTGCTAATTCAGGTCACAATGTGGATGAATCTTAGTCATCATGCTGAGCAAAAGAAGCCAAACACAAAACAGTACAGATTGCTGAGTGCATTAAATGAAATTCAGTACCAGGCAAAACTAATCTTTAGTGATGGAAAAGAGGTCAGTGATCATTTGCGGGATGGATGAGAAGGAGGGATGAGAGATGGACTTCAAAGGGATTAAAAAAATATATCCTTCCTACGGTCAAGATATCACTTCTAGGGATGGTAAAACAGATCCCATGCTCATGGTGAATATTGCTAATCAATTATGGTACATTTTTCAGCTTTTTGGCATTCAAAGACAATGCTCCAGATAGCTACCGTGAACCATCAAAGTTGGCCCAGTCCTTGAAACCTTGCTGCTGTTCCAGACTAAGGCCCCCAGGCTGTACCCGCCCCAACCCCCCATACACCTCTGCCCCAGAGCAGGAAGTAGGACGGGCTCCATGGACATGTGTCATGTGCACTCGCACCGAGCGTTCCTGTTTACAGTCGCCCCATGGTTGGCACCGTCCTGAAATTATTAATAGATTTTTTTAATAATGGACCTCTCATTGTCATGTTGTACTGGCCCCCCAAATTTCATAGCCAGTCCTGGCAGCAAGCCTGTCCGTCATGAAGCCCCTGAAGTCGGTTCAGCTTCAGTTTTCAGTCTGTAGTTTTTTTAAGATACAAAGATAGCATCCATTCTTTCTAATGCTTTTCTTGCTCAGTATCTGGCTCTCTACTTCAAGGCCAAAGCAAATAGGTCGAAGACTCTTGTGGGGGGAACAGACATTAGATTCGCTTTCCAGTGAGAAAGCCCTAATTACTGCTTTGAATGGGTTTGATTTCTAAGTCTTCCTTCAGACTTTTGTTTTCGCCTCGGGCTTCTTGTAAAAGGGCCATGCCCTTTAACTACCTAGGAGTTTTTAAATACGGGATGGGTCATTTCCATTCCCATTCTTCCTTTCGAACCGCATCGCTTTCATATCTTCAGCACTTGCATTAGCATAAAGTAAAATAAAAAGCTCTGTCCTGATGCTATGGGCTGAACTGTATCCTCCAAAAACATGTCACAATCCTAACTCCCAGTACCTGTGACTGTGACCTGATTGGGAGTAAACTCTGAAGACACGGAGAGAACATCCTATACAAGCCTGGGATGCCTGAGGCCACCAGAAGCTAGAGGAGAGGCATAAAATTCCGCACCCCTCCCCCCCGTCCGCTGTGTCCTCAGAAGGAACCAACCCTGCCAACACCTTGATCTCAGAAGTCTAGCCTCCAGAACTGAGAGATAGTAAATTCCTATTATTGAAGCTACCCAACCTGTGGTACTTTCTATGGCAACCCCAGCAAACTAATGCAGCCACTGAAATTGAAGGGCAGAAAAGCATGACAGTAGACCTCCCAGATAAATTATATTTAATTTCTATTTAATTTCTCCGTTATTTGCCCTTCTTAAACATGCGTTAATCTCTGTTTCCTCATCAACACCCTTGGGTTTTCCTTGGGTTATCATGAAGCTACCATCTGGCTGGAATCTAAGACCTAACCATCAAAATGTGGTCTCCCTGCTGTCTACACTAAAGTCACCAGGTATGCTTGTTTAAAACATAGGTTTCTGGGGCGCCTGGGTGGCTCTGCCTTCGGCTCAGGTCATGATCCCAGGGTCCTGGGATCGAGCCCCGCATCGGGCTCCCCGCCCAGCGGGAAGCCTGCTTCTCCCTCTCCCACTCCCCCTGCTTGTGTTTCCTCTCTCGCTGTGTCTCTGTCAAATAAAATCTTCAAAAAAAAAAAAAAAAAAAGATTCTCTCTCCCTTTCCCTCTGCCCCTGCACCCCATGCTCTCTAAAAATAAATAAATACATCTAAAAAAAACCAAAAAACAAAAACAAAAAAACATAGGTTTCTAAGTCTCCGACCAGAATGACAGAATTAGATTCTTTGGGAAAGGATGGCCCGCGAGTCTTCATCTTCTACAAGTTCTCCAGGTGATTCTGAAGTAAACTAAAGTTTGGTTAGTAAACTAAGTGGTTATTGAAGGAATTTCTGGCTGGATGGCCAGCGCCACATGAGGGAATAATTCACACACAGCAACAGCCTGCCCCTCCCCAGGGTCTGTCTCTTTTTAGGAGCTAAGTAAGGGAGACCCCCCTTCCCACACTCATCCCCATTCTCCTGCTCCAGATAAAAGACCCACTTTGTACAAGTTCCAGCATAGGGGAGGAATCTCATCCCCCTTTATCAAAAGCAGCAGAGGGATTCCCAGAACCAGAATCTTTCTGAAACTCTTCATCCCCCTAGCATTTCCAGAGACAAGGAAAGTGTTTGGGTAAATAGTTGAACTCTTAATTACTGTAATTTTTACCTTACTCTTTACCACAGAAAACTAGGTTATACACCAAGAGTTTATAGCTATGCTTGGTTCCTTAAAACTACTTTTGAGCCAAAAAGCACTACTACACTTTATCAAAAGGTGACTTCTGGCTGCTTTAAACCCCAATAAGACCTGTGTTGGATAGGTTAGAAAATTCAAGGCCCCAGACCATTCTTGGTATCTGTTCTCCTCTTTCAAGAGTCCTCTTACTTACACATTAAGTTCACAAGCTAGAGGACAAATAATGGTGCCTCAAAAGTAAGGGGTTCAAACCCAAGACACACACAGACACATGTAGGAAGGAGCAGGCTATGGAATTACACTTTGTGTAGGCAGAATTTGGAAATCCCTAGTTAAATCTGGAGTTTCCAGAAGTTTCTACTGGGAAGCTGTTAAAGTGCCTCTTTGCTTTTTATCTTGTCTGTGAGACAAAAGGGGGTGCTAGAATTCCAGTCCAGAGCTATCCCTAGCAGTCCTTTCTGAACAAGTTCTCTGTCTTCCTGCGATCAGCTGCTACTTTCTCTGTAGTCTGGTGCGTTAGTTAGGGTGTTTGTTGTCTCTTAAAATCTGTTAGTTGGGGCGCCTGGGTGGCTCAGTTGGTTAAGCAACTGCCTTCGGCTCAGGTCATGATCCTGGAGTCCCTGGATCGAGTCCCGCATCGGGCTCCCTGCTCGGCAGGGAGTCTGCTTCTCCCTCTGACCCTCCCCCCTCTCATGTGCTCTCTCTCATTCTCTCTCTCTCTTTAAAAAAAAAAAAATCTGTTAGTTGCCTGAGGAAGGGGAGGTCTCTGTCTGAGGGATATTTATTAGCATGTGATTTACATTTGAATTTGGCACCCCAAGGAAAAATAATCTTAGGTTGGAAATACCAAACCTGTTTTGTTAAACCATTTTCCAATTCAAACATAACATCTCCTCTGCTTCTTTCCTTACTTTTAGATAAAAGTTCAGTGCAAAATACAGAAGCCTCTGAATCTAACTCAAATTTTCACCTTACCACAGCACTGATTTTCCTGGCTTGAGCAAATTGGACCATTGGGGTACTCTTGACCACTAGTCCTAGACCTCAAATCATAATGTGAAGTTTTCCTTACACCTTTCTCCTTTGATTCAAATTCCCCTTTAATTAGCAGAATGAATTTCTAATCATATCTTCAATCCACAAGTTCAAGAGGCAGTTGTTGGCAAAATGCAATATTGCTAGTGTTTGAGAAGCTCCACGGTGGTGTTGCTTCCCTCTTTAATGCTCAGGCGCCACATGGTTGCCACCGTGTGGTGTGCGCGTGCGGCCCTGCGCACGTGTGCACCCACAAAAGACAAAACTGGAAGGTGCCGAATAAAATAGGTGCGTTTATTTGGGGTCTTAGGGATGGCAATCCTAGAGACACAGGTTCGACTGAACTTGAAAGAGTGACCCAGAGAAACAAAGGAGTTAAGAGTTTTTTTTTTTTTTTAATTTTTTTTATTTTTTAATTTTTTTATTGTTATGTTAATCCCCATACATTACATCATTAGTTTTAGATATAGTGTTCCATGATTCATTGTTTGTGCATAACACCCAGTGCTCCATGCAGAACGTGCCCTCCTCAATACCCATCACCAGGCTAACCCATCCTCCCACCCCCCTCCCCTCTAGAACCCTCAGTTTGTTTTTCAGAGTCCATCGTCTCTCATGGTTCTTCTCCCCCTCCGATTTCCCCCCCTTCATTCTTCCCCTCCTGCTACATTCTTCTTCTTCTTTTTTTCTTTCTTAACATATATTGCATTATTTGTTTCAGAGGTACAGATCTGAGATTCAACAGTCTTGCACAATTCACAGCGCTTACCAGAACACATACCCTCCCCAGTGTCCATCACCCAGTCACCCCATCCCTCCCACCCCACCCCCCACTCCAGCAACCCTCAGTTTGTTTCCTGAGATTAAGAATTCCTCATATCAGTGAGGTCATATGATACATGTCTTTCTCTGTTTGACTTATTTCGCTCAGCATAATACCCTCCAGTTCCATCCACGTCGTTGCAAATGGCAAGATCTTATTCCTTTTGATGGCTGCATAATATTCCATTGTATATATATACCACATCTTCTTTATCCATTCATCTGTTGATGGACATCTTGGCTCTTTCCACAGTTTGGCTACTACAAAGCTGTCATCATCAAGACAGTATGGTACTGGCACAAAAACAGACACATAGATCAATGGAACAGAATAGAGAGCCCAGAAATGGACCCTCAACTATATGGTCAACTAATCTTTGACAAAGCAGGAAAGAATGTCCAATGGAAAAAAGACAGTCTCTTCAACAAATGGTGTTGGGAAAATTGGACAGCCACATGCAGAAGAATGAAACTGGACCATTTCCTTACACCACACACAAAAATAGACTCCAAATGGTTGAAAGACCTCAATGTGAGACAGGGCATCTTTTATATTATGTAAACCCACTTAATGTGACAGAGATTTAAAACAGACTAAGTTCTTGATGTACTTAGAAAATATTTTGTTTTCTAAACTCTAGAATCACAAATCCCTATTTTATTTTATTGTTTTAGCTTTACTTGCAGTTGTCTGCCTTTCTGTTGATGTTGATACTTGGATTTTTTAATGAATTTACTAAAGCCAAATCCTTTCTCGCACTTTGGAAATTTTCAAAAGGTTCTTGTTTATAATTCAAGAAGAAACTTATGTCTTAAACCTTATTCTTTCTGTAAGATACCCTGGGTCAAATGAGGCTGGCATATTACAGGTATGGTATTGTAGAATATTATCAAGGTAAAATGAAATACTTATATTTTCATTTGTAAAGTAATCAATATTTTGGCTCTAAAATTATGTCCAGTATGCTTTATCTAAAATATAGTTTTGTACTTCCTTCTCTTATACCGGGTATTTATGGTATATATTATATTTATATTACACATGAGTATTCAGTTAATAAACTCAGAATTGAAATCATGGAGAATACTTTTTTTTTAAAGATTTTATTTATTTATTTATTTATTTATTTATTTATTTATTTAGCGAGCAGGGAGAGGGGCAGAGGGAGTGGGAGAGAGAGAAAATCTGAAGCAGACTCCGCAGCTGAGGCTGGAGCCCAACGTGAGGCATGATCCCACGACCCTGAGATCATGACCTGAGCCGAAATCAAGAGTCAGATGCTTAATCAACTGAGCCATCCAGGTGCATGGAGAATACTTGATATATAACTCAAAATTGATACCATCATGAAAGAAGTTGTACCCCTAACATAGAACTTCTACTTGTGTTCTCAAAGAAATTCATTAGGTCATTCTATAACCAATACGTTTTGATTATATGAGGTTATTGCAAAGAAAAAAAATGTATATGGGTAAATACTTAAGGTGCATTTTAATTATTTCCTAAAAAGTACTGATTATATTGGGTTTGCTTAACTCTTGCATTTCATTTTCCAATTGTGCAGTCTATTTTTTTAATTAAGGTATAATTGATATATATATCATTATGTTAGTTTCAGGTATACACCATGCTGATTCAGTATTTGAATACATTGCAAAATGAGCATCACAGTAAATCTAGTGAACGTCTGTCACCATAGTTATGAAGAATTTTTTTTCTTGTGATGAAGAGTTTTAAGATTTACTCTCTCAGCAACTTTCAGAAATGCAATACAGTATTATTAACTACAGATATTACATCCCCATGACTTATTTTATAACTGGAATTTTGTACCTTTTGACACCCCTCCCACTCCCTTTCTGACAACCACCAATCTGATCTCTATCTATGAGCTTGGTTTTTTTTGTTTGTTTGTTTTGTTTTGTTTTTTAGATTTCACGTATAAGTGAGAATATATGGTCTTTGTCTTTCTCTGTCTGGTTCACTTAGCATGATGCCCTCAGTTTCCATCCATGTTGTCACAGATAGCAAGATTTCATTCTTTTTTATGGCTGAATAGTATCCCAATTTTAACATTTTTATATGTAAATCAATTTTGGATAGGGTGGATTTTTTTTCAAAGCACCAAGCTTTATAAAAGCACATGCTTTGAATGTAAGTCACAAAATATTCCATTTTAAATTCTAATCTATTATTTTTCTAGAGACAATCTGTAATTAATTTAAAATTGTATTCTCTATTTTTCAAGAAACATTCCAATGTGCTGGACAGTAATTGCACAGAAAGAATGATCCTTGGAATTATATCATTTTTTATTTGCTTTTCACTTTTGTTTGCCCATCATAAGGTCTGCACCAGCTCTCTCTCCTGTTTTGATCTAAAAACAAAATTCTGTACATCTGTGTGGTAGATCTTCTGTGTTTGAGTTGTGGCCCGTACTCCAGAATCTTCTTATGAAAACAAAGCTCTTTTGCACCCAGGAGTAAACTCAAGATGTGAACTACGTGCTGTAGGGAGAAGAGAACTTCGTTTCTTGGCTGGATTAAGTGGTAGGATACCCAAACAATGTTCTTGCTGGGAAAAGAACACACTGAGAAACAATGCTATTTTCCTCTACAATCTTCCCTTTAACAAAATAAAGACAGCTCATGTTACATATCAGCATTGTTGATGAGTCATATACAGTGAACTCCCTCAACCCTGTACGGAAGTGCCAAAGATGTAACCACCTATAGAATTTTATCAATCTGATCTCATAGGAATGTCTGAAAAAAAAAAAGATAAAGAAACTCTGCTATCTTAATCACTACAAGTCCTTACTGTATCTTAATAATGGGCAAGTGGCTATTTTCAAGGAACTCTTTAGAAGAGAAGCACTAATCTTAGAAGTCTTAGAATCTGTTTTTAGTCCTATCCCATCTAGAACCTCAGACTCAAATGTCTCATCCTAAACTCCTATCTTCTTCCCTATTTGGTTCTTGTTTTCACCTGCCACCCAGCAACCCAAGTTGGACATGTGGTTCATCCTTAACTCCTTCCTTCAGGTTTAGTGTATCTGTTCAGGGACATTCCCTGCTGGTTTTACCTTTTAATTAGTTCTCTGGTCCATTTGCTCCTCTCCTTATGAACAGTCATCCACCTAATTGGGACTACTAGACTGTTGTAGACATGTCTGAATTGATTTTCCTCCCTTCATCCTTGGTACCCTCATGTCTGCCTTCAATACAGCCAACAGAATGCTATATCTGAAATTGGATATTTGGCCGCACCACCTTTGTACTGAGAACCCAACAGTGTTCCCTTGCCATCCATTATATTATAAACTCCACACTCTTTCATATTCCTTCAAACATCTTCATGATATAGCATTTAACTTCTTTTTCAGGCTATAAAACTTTATGTAACTTATTAATCATGCTGGTTGCTCATTCTCTTGTCTCTACCCCCACTAGTCCTACACATGATCCTTTTACATCTAGTTCCTAAGCATGTCCTTTAAGCCTCAGCTCGGATGTAACTTTTGCTAGGAAACTTTCTCTTGCTCTCACTCCCACTTCTAGATCAATGGAAGTATCCTCCTCTGAGTTTCCAAAGTATTCCTTGGATATCGCTAATATTGTACCCACTACTTTAAATTGTAATTTCTGTTTATATATTTGTATCCTCCATTAGAAAGAAAGCTAGAGCTGGGACATTAATCCTTGTCCTTACAGAATTCCTGGTGCAAGGTAAATGCTCACTCAATGTTGCTTAAATAAATGTGGTCTTTAACCAGTCATGAAGTTTAACTAGAAAAAGAAAAGGCCTTAGGATACATTATTCTGGGAAACCGTGGAATTTCCTATTCATCATTAAACCAGGTGATAATATTTTCCAAATTTCAGAGCCACCTGTGAAGATTAAATAAAGTATAAGATGAAGTATAACTTTTGTTTTCAAGATTTATCCCTTCCGCAGTGCCTATCATCTCAGTAAATGAGCCTTCCATCTACCCTACTACTAATATTTTGATATCATCATTTATATCTTCCTCATGCTCAATCCCATGCATTGAGATTCATGGTGATTCCATCTTTTTTGTTTTTTCTCCCAAGAGAGAAAGCCCCTTTTTTGCTGGGCTCAAGTAGGAAAACTGGGAGGAGGGGAAGATTCTTTTAGGACATATAACTTATGTTGAACTCCTATATAATCCAAGTACCTGTTATTTGCCTATCGGTATTCATTCTCCCCTCATAGGTCATTACCTACAGTGGAGTGCCCATTATTTCACTAAGAAAGGAAACTTCCTCACCTAAATGTCATCAGAGCTATCCTAATTTTAATAAATTATTTTAATATCTACATTAAATTGATGCAGGATTTTTTTTTTCCCCACTCAAAGCCACAGTCTCAGAGTTGTCATGTTCCAGGGCGTTCTTCTGTTATCAAATTTGGGTAATTCTATAAATCTCTTATGAGGAAGTTCTCCTACCCTGTACCAACTTCAATTTGTACTGATATAAACTAAGCTATAGGTTATGCGTATTTAACAAGGGAATTTTTCTTAGTTTAGGTATGTATGCCTAATGTATGTATTCATTATAATATATAATGCCCTTAAATATGGTATAATTTATCATCACTGGATAGTTTTTCAATGTATGTGTTATATTAACTTAAAATCCGAAGAGTGGCCTCTCCTGATATCTTCTGCTTCTTCCTAAAATTTGATTGTACTGTTGCAGTGTTTTGTACTTCAACTGTGTATGATGCCAACCGGGGAAGTCAGCAAAAACTAACCAGTCCCATTGTTAGTATCTTGTAGAATAAGTAGTAGGTTGCTGGAGACTATAGTTCTTGTTGTCAGCTGGTTCTGATCATGATCATGTCATGTGGTTTTATTCCGTTGTCTTCCTTAGTTTATAATGTTTACCTATCAAAAAACTTCTTGTTCTTTTTGTGGAACAAGAAGTTCATTTTTAAAGAATATTAAGCAAAGGGATTAGGTAGTCTGCCTGCCCCAGAATGTGCCTTGCTGTTACATGAAGTTCAGTGATGACATTGGCCGATAAAACTTCTGCAGACTCGGGTCCCCCAAATGAATTGATTTTCTTGATTTGTAAAAGATAAAATCAGTAGTTCTTAAGCCATATGTGACCTTATGGATGAAAATTTACAAGTTGGCCTGAATTGGGGACAAGATATTTAGTTTCCAATATTCACCAGAAGTTGTCTGCTTGCCCACCATTCTTAAGATCAGAAAAAAAAAAGCAAAACATAAATATAAATATCAAAGAAAGAGCTCATATTTAAATGAAATGCTGATACATCATTTTCTATTTGGTTTTCTCCCCTCTTGCTACAGTAATGTCTATGGCAGTGTCTGTATAATCAGTTAATCCAAATGGTCCTCTTCAAGTCTTGTTGAATCAAGGGGGTTGAATAGCCAATGATTAGCTTCGTTTATATATAGGGACCTTCTTGAAGATTCAGTTGGTAGCTGATAACCAAGTCTAGTAAATTTGATATTTAAGTTTTCTGAATTGGTTAGCTCTAGATCAATTCAGTGCTGTCAGTTTCTCCCTAAACAAACAAACAAACTTAGAATCCATCAAAAAAAAAAAAAAAGTTTCAAGACGAAATTTCCTACATGCCTCAAAGACTATAAACTGATATTTTGAGGATTAGGTAAATGTACTCTCATTGATTCACACCCCCATCCGAAAAAATGTCTTCCTCAGAGAGAAATTATAGCAGCTTATTTTACATAACTGAAAATGTAATGGTATTGGTGTATAAATAGGGCTTTTGGAACACACGGGTTTCTAAGACTCTTGAGTGGTCATGAAAAATGCAGCTCCCTGGCCTCATCCCAGCAATTCTGATTCAGGAGCAGGCGTTTTTAAAAACCTTTCTCAAGTGGTTCTGAGGCAGGTGGTCCAGGAACACCTCTTCCAACAGCGCAGTTAAAAACAATTAATAAACAGATTGCAGCTCTTCTTATGTCCGGGCCTAGTAAGGACCCTAGGTGTGCTTTGGCCTCTCAGCATTGGAATGCCAACGTGCCACATACTGATTGGGTGGCTGTGTGGCCCTCTTCTTCTCCTTTGCTGGGTCCAAAGAAAGAAAAGTCGACTATGGAGCTAATATCACAGTTTTGCTTTGTTTTATACTTGACAACCTACAGGGCCTGGCCCCATCCTTTTGTAACTGGAGAAAAGGGATCATTTTCTCCCTACTTCACCTCGGGAAGCCAGTGCCTGGCAAGCCAGGGTAAGGGGACCTTACCGTTCTCTCCCCTTTGAGGATGGGCAGGTGGGGGTGGGGTAGGGTGGGAGACAGGGCTCTTCTGGAGCTTGACCAGAAAAGTCCTTAACACTTAAACTTGTTAAAGGACAAATATCTTCTGACCCCACAAATACCCATCATCTGAAAGATATAACTTGTCAGTAAACGTGAGGCAGAAAAAGGAAAATTAAGCAGCTGAAGAGATTTCCTTCTGGCTCTACTATGACAGCTATTGTTTTCAACTAAATGATAATGAGCAATCAGCAAGTAGCTCACCTACAAAATGCTGAAACTATTTTCCAGGGAAGCCTAAGTTTCCATTTTAGAGAAATGTAACTGTTTGCATTTCTTTATCTATAATCTCTTACCAAACTTCCTTGGGAGTCATATCTCTTATTTAGTTTATACCAAGAAGAGAAGTTTTCCTTGCAGCTAGAGGCATGAAGACGGGAGGTGAGGACAGACAAGTAAACCGGAAACAGGATTTGCCTCAGGAGGAGAAGCCATTTATTTTGAGAAGTAGAGACCCACAGAATATTCTCAGATATAAAACCGAGAACTTCGGTTGATTTTTCCTCAGGGTGTCTAGAAAATAATTAGCTCAGTCTTCGATGCATGCTCTGCACTCCTAATCCTTGGAGACACAAGAGTAGGAAATGTAAAATTAGCCTTGCCTTGCTCAAGTTGGGAGGGAAATGTGAGTCCTCTATAATTTGAGGAGTTAAGAGGGAACAAATCACACCATTTGCTTCATTCTTCATCTGGAAAATGCTCACGTGTCCCTAAATTGCCTGCAGTCCAAATATCTGATCATTAAGGCCACAGATTCTTAGGAAAAAATACAGATCCAGCCTCTCAGGGACACATTCACATGCCACAGAATGACTCACAGTTGATCAAGCACTTGTGTATATTCAGCCACTGACTTCCGCCATCACGTAACCCCATGCTCCTCGGGAGTTCCAGCATGTGGCTGCCCGTAGCACAAAGGACTGGCCCCTGCCCTCTTCCCCTTTGGTGTCCAGACTCCAGCTAGGTTGCAGTTTCTGTGTATTTTTGTTTTGGATCTGCCTAGATCTGCATGTGGCTGTGAAGATCGTCAGAAGGCAGCTTGGATAAATGCTATCCGTGTAACTCTGATGATGCCTTAAGTGGGGGCAGCAAGTTACACTCGTCAGTGAACTACAGTGGCCAGCTGTTAGCCTTCAGGTGGAGGAGAGACCAGTGAAACATTGACAGTATTAAGCCAACAGTTTAAATGTCCCCATCTAAGTCACTCAAAAGACCTAATGCAACTAAATGGCTTACTTTAAGTGCATGAAAACTAGAACATAATTTCTATCATTATGACCTTTGGAAAAGAATGCAATCTTTTCTGGAATGTAAAAAGCTATATGGTAGCGTGGACTAGGTATGGGTTGCGCTCACACTTGATGTGTGTCTACTCCCTTGTGTAAAACAATACAACCAGGAAGCCACGTTGATCTGAAGACGATTTAAGCTACAGGGTAAGAACCTAGCAGATAAGCTGCCCAGGACTGATGCTAAGTGCTGTGTCTGTCCACCCTGCCCCCTCACCATTACAACTACTTGGAACTGAAGATGGATAAATATCGGCTGTTTTAGGCTTTGGTTGTTAGGAATTCCAGAGAGAATATTTTATGGTTTGCTTGGGTAGTTTTCAGATACGCCATTGGGCAACTTCAGCTCTGCACTTTGAGTATTTGTTAATTCATAATCGATTAAAAACCTGCTAGCTGCCAAGTCGGTAATAGACATGGAAAATAGAGAGTCACAGAGGAAGACCCGACCTGCCTTTGGGGATCTTACAGTTCAGTGGGAGGTTCAGAGATGAACACTGATCATTTCATTACTGGATTTGCAAGTTAACTGAGAGGTAAAAGCTGGGACTGCTGAAACCCTTGGAAAGCTTGAGGAGGCCACCAGCGAAGCCCTCTGCTCTGTGGTAACTATGAAGTAAGAATTTGCCCGATAATAGGTGGAGAAAGGAGAGGATAATTTTGGCTGACGAGGAACATGGCTGAGGCACTGAGGAGAGTTTGGAACAGGGAAGGAGTTGCAAATACTGTAGTTAGAGACTAAGTGAGGGAGTAAGTAATAACGAGCTGAGGCCGGGGAAATAGGCAGGGACAAGATAAGGCTAAGGAGCTTGGCTTTTATCCTGAGGGTAATGGGCAGCCATTGAAAAAATTCTAATGGGAAGTGACATGATCAGATTGGCAGTTTGGAAAATTCATTCCAGCAGCCTTAGGGAGGATAAATTGGAGAGAGATTATCTTGGAGGCAGGACAAGGTAGTTAGGAGGTAATTACAGTGGAGAAAAAACACAAGAAGGAACTGAATAAGTTTGGGTTAGCTGAGCAACATCAGCACATACGTGATGCAGTCTGAGAGCGCGAACAGCATATGGGCATAAGGTGCAGCCAGAACTTGCAAAATTATCGTACTACACTTTTTGAGGAGCTGTGTCTGCACTAATAGACATGATTTATTCATTTCCATGCATCTTTTCATCTTCCATACATACTCCTCAGCACAGGTGTTAGTGTGTAGTTCCATGCAGAACTTGATAATTAATTGCTATTTCATAGTTTTCCATAAAACTGGGTTTGGGGAAAAGAGATTAATGAGGGTCTTCCTCCCCCTACTTGTCTACTCAGAACCTGGTTTATGAGCTTAATAGATAAACAGAGATAAGTAAACCCCAAGTTAATGCTAACTCTCCTATTCAGATTTTATTTTTACCGAAATCATGCCAACCAAGTAATTAATTGCTGTAAAAATGGCAGTGTTGTGAGTTGGTATTAATTGGACTTGTCAATGATTTACAGAATATTGATGCAACTGTAAAAGTATTTTAGATATGGCAGGACTTTGGGGGGATTCCCTGTTTTATTAATGACCTGGTAAGGTTAGTAAGTCAGTGGTGGAGAACAAGAAGATAAATGCAGATATTGACTAAAATATTTGGATTACCAGATTCCAGAATAAGAAATATATTTCTGCATAAAACCAAATCAATTCTATTGTGCACTTAGTAATGGCTAGAGAAACAAAATAATTTGAGCCCCTTCTCTGCATCAACAGCTATGCAGTGTATAAATGCATATGTATATTTGTATAAATGTTTTATTTTCTCATTTAAGGCCTTGTTTACCTCAAGTTAAAGCAACCTCTAAAAGTTAGGATCAGGGTTTATCCCCAGATGTTCTGACATCAGCTGTTAAGCCCTTTCCTCTATCCTGTTTATTTCCCATGCCCGCTGTCTCTGAAATAGGCATGCGTTTCCTTCTTTCAGGAGAAAGGAGTATTTCCATGCCATCTGTAGCCTTCCAGGCATTTAACCACTATTGTGCCTTATTGCTTCAGAAAATTTTTATCCTAACTGGTCTGAATATTTCAGGTGGTTTTGGTTGTCAGTCACAGATGTATGGAGGAGAGCAAAGTTTTAATTTCCTCAATTATGTGGAAGTAACACCTCTAAGATTGCATAGTTTAAGCTGAGCTCTTCATATAGGCAGAGTTTGTGCTAAGCATGTTTGATTAGTTAGTTTAAGCTTCACCCTAATATGTATGAGACAGATCTATCCCAATTTCGCAGGTAAGGAAATTGGATTGAAAACCTGGAGCAGTTCACGCAGGGTCCTTTGACTACTAAGTTGCGAGGCCAGCATTGAAATTCAGGTGTGCCTGCCTCCAGAACCCAAGAGTTCAAGCATCACACTAGAGTGTCTTGTACTTAAAAAATCTACTAGAGCACTGCCACTCAAACTAGTCAGTCCACAAACAGTTACTGGTCCCTAAGGGGACAAAAGAACTTGCCCCAGAATGTAAATTAACACTCATCTTCCTTTACTGGGGAAGTTACGGTATTTAAAAAAAAAAAAAAAAAAAAAGTACCACCTTACTGGTATAGTTGGCTTACATTCTGGTCAAGCTTCTGCTTATCTTGTTGCAGCCCAGTAACAAAGAGTCCCATACAGACTGGTTGAGAGACCACATTTAACTTGCCATGCACCAGGTAATTGTGGGACTGCCAACTCCATCTGGTGATAAATACCCACTGAAGCTGTAACAACACGTTTCTTGAGCCCATAAATGCCTCATAGTTAACAAATATTCCACTAAGGAAAAGAGAATCTGTCATAGATATATCTGAAAATTTTGAATGAGATGGATAAATCTTCTTTTTAAAAATGCTCCGTCAGAGGTTGTATTCCAAAACAAAGCTAGCTTTCTACTTAGAGATCTGAAGCACATACAGTTCTGCGACTCTGCTATGCTTGTGGGAGTTACGGTAACTACATTGCTCAGTGATTTGGGTAGGGTATGTTTAGTTCATGTTAACATTTTTCCTTCATATAATCCTTAAAATTATGAATAAAGTCCTTCCTGGAAATTCTATAGACAGACACAAATCAAATGAAAGTAATAGGAAGGAGGTAGAGAATCGAATGAACAATTACTTAATTTTTTCAAAACTGACATCTTTAATATGGTTTCCATGGGATGTTACACGCATGATTCCCAAGTGTCATACGGTTCTGAGGTGAGCAGTGGTTTTGTCGGTCTTTCCTCGGTACAAGGCCATTTGCCACTTGTGCCTGGAGAAAGCCTTCTTTATGACATCCCTAGATGACTGCTTTTTCTTTCTCTTTCTTTCTTCCTCCCTTTTTTCTTCCAGTCTCTCTTTCATTTTCTCTCTCCCTCTCTTATTAAGAAAACTTGCCTGTTCAAAAGAAAGTTCTGTGCCTCTGTAAATTCCAAGAAGGCAAGGAAACCATGATTTAAGTTAATCTTTATTGTTGAGTGAGGAGCAATTTCACACTCAGTAGGCTTCTGTGTATTCACTTCACAGTATATTGAGATTTCTTTTACAATTTTAGAAACTGCAGTGTGCTGATGCCCATTAGTCTTAGAACAAACTTTGGCAATTTTGAATGATGCAAATGCTTCCATGTGTTTTATTTTTGCCTGTCCTCTATCGGATGCTTGATCAGGAATGCAACATGAATCTGTCTAACAAAGCAGGAACTATTTATGCAGGGTTAAGTTTTTCATCCAAAAAAAATGTTTACTGAGCACCAATTATGCACAAGTAATTAGGAAAAGGCTTGACCCTTTCTCTCAGAGGTGCTGTTAAACAATGTCGTTTTTCCATTTAGGCTGTAGTTCTGTTCAGAAATTAAGGAGCAAAGGTTCTGAATGCCACTTTTTTTTTTTCCTTCCTAAGAATCAATAGGCAATTACACTGACCTGGGAGGCAAAATAAATTCACCCTAATATGTGAGTTTACCATTTAGAGGACAGCACACACTTTTACATGCTCACTTAAACACGTGCTTCTCTAGTCCTTTTTGAACTCATGTGAGAAGAACTTCTTTATACATTATGAAAAAGTATTATCCCTAACTGACAAAGTAAAGGATTTTATTTTTTTTATTTAAATTTTTTTATTGTTATGTTAATCCCCATACATTACATCATTAGTTTTAGATATAGTGTTCCATGATTCATTGTTTGTGCATAACACCCAGTGCTCCATGCAGAACGTGCCCTCCTCAATACCCATCACCAGGCTAACCCATCCTCCCACCCCCCTCCCCTCTAGAACCCTCAGTTTGTTTCTCAGAGTCCATTGTCTCTCATGGTTCTTCTCCCCCTCCGATTTCCCCCCCTTCATTCTTCCCCTCCTGCTACATTCTTCTTCTTCTTTTTTTCTTTCTTAACATATATTGCATTATTTGTTTCAGAGGTACAGATCTGAGATTCAACAGTCTTGCACAATTCACAGCGCTTACCAGAACACATACCCTCCCCAGTGTCCATCACCCAGTCACCCCATCCCTCCCACCCCACCCCCCACTCCAGCAACCCTCAGTTTGTTTCCTGAGATTAAGAATTCCTCATATCACTGAGGTCATATGATACATGTCTTTCTCTGTTTGACTTATTTCGCTCAGCATAATACCCTCCAGTTCCATCCATGTCGTTGCAAATGGCAAGATCTCATTCCTTTTGATGGCTGCATAATATTCCATTGTATATATATACCACATCTTCTTTATCCATTCATCTGTTGATGGACATCTTGGCTCTTTCCACAGTTTGGCTATTGTGGACATTGCTGCTCTAAACATCGGGGTGCACGTAGCCTTTCGGGTCCCTACTTTTGTATCTTTGGGGTAAATACCCAGTAGTGCAATTGCTGGATCGTATGGTAGCTCTATTTTCAACTTTTTGAGGAACCTCCATACTGTTTTCCAGAGTGGCTGCACCAGCTTGCATTCCCACCAACAGTGTAGGAGGGTTCCCCTTTCTCCGCATCCCCGCCAACATCTGTCATTTCCTGACTTGTTAATTTTAGCCATTCTGACTGGTGTGAGGTGGTATCTCATTGAGGTTTTGATTTGGATTTCCCTGATGCCGAGCGATATTGAACACTTTTTCATGTGTCTGTTGGCCATTTGGATGTCTTCTTTGGAAAAGTGTCTGTTCATGTCTTCTGCCCATTTCTTGATTGGATTCTTTGTTCTTTTGGTGTTGAGTTTGATGAGTTCTTTATAGATTTTGGATACTAGCCCTTTATCTGATATGTCATTTGCAAATATCTTCTCCCATTCTGTCAGTTGTCTTTTGGTTTTGTTGACTGTTTCCTTTGCTTTGCAAAAGCTTTTTATCTTGATGAAGTCCCAATAGTTCATTTTTGCCCTTGCTTCCCTTGCCTTTGGTGATGTTTCTAGGAAGAAGTTGCTGCGGCTGAGGTCGAAGAGGTTGCTGCCTGTGTTCTCCTTTAGGATTTTGATGGACTCCTGTCTCACATTGAGGTCTTTCAACCATTTGGAGTCTATTTTTGTGTGTGGTGTAAGAAAATGGTCCAGTTTCATTCTTCTGCATGTGGCTGTCCAATTTTCCCAACACCATTTGTTGAAGAGACTGTCTTTTTGCCATTGGACATTCTTTCCTGCTTTGTCGAAGATGAGCTGACCATAGAGTTGAGGGTCCATTTCTGGGCTCTCTATTCTGTTCCATTGATCTATGTGTCTGTTTTTGTGCCAGTACCATACTGTCTTGATGATGACAGCTTTGTAATAGAGCTTGAAGTCCGGAATTGTGATGCCGCCAGCTTTGCTTTTCTTTTTCAACATTCCTCTGGCTATGCGGGGTCTTTTCTGGTTCCATACAAATTTGAGGATTATTTGTTCCATTTCTTTGAAAAAAGTGGATGGTATTTTGATGGGGATTGCATTGAATGTGTAGATTGCTCTAGGTAGCACTGACATCTTCACAATATTTGTTTTTCCAATCCATGAGCATGGAACGTTTTTCCATTTCTTTGTGTCTTCCTCAATTTCTTTCATGAGTATTTTATAGTTTTCTGAGTACAGATCCTTTGCCTCTTTGGTTAGATTTATTCCTAGGTATCTTATGGTTTTGGGTGCAATTGTAAATGGGATCGACTCCTTAATTTCTCTTTCTTCTGACTTGTTGTTGGTATATAGGAATGCCACTGACTTCTGTGCATTGATTTTATATCCTGCCACTTGACTGAATTCCTGTATGAGTTCTAGCAGTTTTGGGGTGGAGTCTTTGGGATTTTCCACATAAAGTATCATATCATCTGCAAAGAGTGAGAGTTTGACTTCTTCTTTGCCAATTTGGATGCCTTTGATTTCTTTTTGTTGTCTGATTGCTGTGGCTAGGACTTCCAATACTATGTTGAATAGCAGTGGCGAGAGTGGACATCCCTGCCGCGTTCCTGACCTTAGGGGGAAAGCTCTCAGTTTTTCCCCATTGAGAATGATATTCGCTGTAGGTTTTTCATAGATGGCTTTTATGATATTGAGGTATGTACCCTCTATCCCTATACTCTGAAGAGTTTTGATCAAGAAAGGATGCTGTACTTTGTCAAATGCTTTTTCTGCATCTATTGAGAGGATCATATGATTCTTGTTCTTTCTTTTGTTAATGTATTGTATCACGTTGATTGATTTGCGGATGTTGAACCAACCTTGCAGCCCAGGGATAAATCCGACTTGGTCGTGGTGAATAATCCTTTTAATGTACTGTTGGATCCTATTGGCTAGTATTTTGGTGAGAATTTTTGCATCCATGTTCATCAGGGATATTGGTCTGTAATTCTCCTTTTTGATGGGGTCTTTGTCTGGTTTTGGGATCAAGGTAATGCTGGCCTCCTAAAATGAGTTTGGAAGTTTTCCTTCCATTTCTATTTTTTGGAACAGTTTCAGAAGGATAGGTATTAATTCTTCTTGAAATGTTTGGTAGAATTCCCCTGGGAAGCCATCTGGCCCTGGGCTTTTGTGTTTTGGGAGATTTTTGATGACTGCTTCTATTTCCTTAGTGGTTATAGGTCTGTTCAGGTTTTCTATTTCTTCCTGGTTCAGTTTTGGTAGTTGATACATCTCTAGGAATGCATCCATTACTTCCAGGTTATCTAATTTGCTGGCATATAGTTGCTCATAATATGTTCTTATAATTGTTTGTATTTCTTTGGTGTTGGTTGTGATTTCTCCTCTTTCATTCATGATTTTGTTGATTTGGGTCATTTCTCTTTTCTTTTTGGTAAGTCTGGCCAGGGGTTTATCAATCTTGTTAATTCTTTCAAAGAACCAGCTCCTAGTTTCGTTGATCTGTTCTACTGTTCTTTTGGTTTCTATTTCATTGATTTCTGCTCTGATCTTTATTATTTCTCTTCTCCTGCTGGGTTTAGGCTTTATTTGCTGTTCTTTCTCTAGCTTCTTTAGGTGTAGGGTTAGGTTGTGTACTTGAGACCTTTCTTGTTTCTTGAGAAAGGCTTGTATTGCTATATACTTTCCTCTTAGGACTGCCTTTGCTGTATCCCAAAGATTTTGAATAGTTGTGTTTTCATTTTCATTGGTTTCCATGAATTTTTTTAATTCTTCTTTAATTTCCTGGTTGACCCATTCATTCTTCAGTAGGATGCTCTTTAGCCTCCATGTATTTGAGTTCTTTCCGACTTTCCTCTTGTGATTGAGTTCTAGTTTCAAAGCATTGTGGTCTGAAAATATGCAGGGGATGATCCCAATCTTCTGGTACCGGTTGAGACCTGATTTATGACCTAGGATGTGATCTATTCTGGAGAATGTTCCATGGGCACTAGAGAAGAATGTGTATTCCGTTGCTTTGGGATGGAATGTTCTGAATATGTCTGTGAAGTCCATTTGATCCAGTGTGTCATTTAAAGTCTTTATTTCCTTGTTGATCTTTTGCTTAGACGATCTGTCCATTTCAGTGAGGGGGGAGTTAAAGTCCCCCACTATTATTGTATTGTTGTCAATGTGTTTCTTTGCTTTTGTTATTAATTGCCTTATATAATTGGCTGCTCCCATGTTAGGGGCATAGATATTTACAATTGTTAGATCTTCTTGTTGGACAGACCCTTTAAGTATGATATAGTGTCCTTCCTCATCTCTTATTACAGTCTTTGGTTTAAAATCTAATTTGTCTGATATAAGGATTGCCACCCCAGCTTTCTTTTGGTGTCCATTAGCATGGTAAATGGTTTTCCACCCCCTCACTTTCAATCTGGGGGTGTCTTTGGGTCTAAAATGAGTCTCTTGCAGACAGCATATCGATGGGTCTTGTTTTTTAATCCAATCTGATAGCCTGTGTCTTTTGATTGGGGCATTTAGCCCATTTACATTCAGGGTAACTATTGAAAGATAGGAATTCAGTGCCATTGTATTGCCTGTAAAGTGACTGTTACTGTATATTGTTTGTGTTCCTTTCTGGTCTATGTTGCTTTTAGGCTCTCTCTTTGCTTAGAGGACCCCTTTTAATATTTGTTGTAGGGCTGGTTTCGTGTTTGCAAATTCCTTTAGTTTTTGTTTGTCCTGGAAGCTTTTTATCTCTCCTTCAATTTTCAATGACAGCCTAGCTGGATATAGTATTCTTGGCTGCATATTTTTCTCATTTAGTGCTCTGAATATGTCCTGCCAGTCCTTTCTGGCCTGCCAGGTCTCTGTGGATAAGTCTGTTGCCAATCTAATGTTTCTACCATTGTAGGTTACATATCTCTTCTCCCGAGCTGCTTTCAGGATTTTCTCTTTGTCTCTGAGACTCGTAAGTTTTACTATTAGATGTCGGGGTGTTGACCTATTTTTATTGATTTTGAGAGGGGTTCTCTGTGCTTCCTGGATTTTGATGCCTGTTTCCTTCCCCAAATTAGGGAAGTTCTCTGCTATAATTTGCTCCATTATACCTTCTGCCCCTCTCTCTCTTTCTTCTTCTTCTGGGATCCCAATTATTCTAATGTTGTTTTGTCTTATGGTATCGTTTATCTCTCGAATTCTGCCCTCGTGATCCAGTAGTTGTTTATCTCTCTTTTTCTCAGCTTCTTTATTTTCCATCATTTGGTCTTCTATCTCACTGATTCTTTCTTCTGCCTCATTTATCCTAGCAGTTAGCGCCCCCATATTTGATTGCACCTCATTGATAGCCTTTTTGATTTCTACTTGGTTAGATTTTAGTTCTTTTACTTCTCCAGAAAGGGTTTCTCTAATAACTTCCATGTTTTTTTCAAGCCCAGCTAGTATCTTTAAAGTGATGATTCTGAACTCTAGATCTGACATCGTACTAATGTCCGTATTGAGTAGGTCCCTGGCAGTGGGTACTACCTCTTGTTCTTTTTGTTGAGGTGATTTTTTCCATCTTGTCATTTTGTGCAGAGGAGAATAGATTAATGAGAGAACAAAATGCTAGCAGGGTAACAACGTCCCCAGAAAATATACTCTAAACAAATCAGGAAAGACCTGAAGCAGTGGGAAAAGAAAGGGAAAGAGAGAAAAAAGAAAAAGAAAGAAAAAAAGAAAAAAGAAAAAGATAAAGATAAAAACAAACAAAAGCAGGACAAAACAAAACAAAACAAAAACAGAATGTGATCAAATATGATCAGGCTGGATTATAGATTAGTGCCACACACTAGATTTTGGGTGTATTTTGGTCTGTTAAAAGAAAGTCCCTCCCAAAATTTTAAAGAAAGAAAAACTTATATATGTACAAAAATAAGGGTTGATATGATGAAGGGATGGAATATGACTGTAAAGATGGAAATTATAAAAAATTTTTAAAAAGGATTTGATAAGTTGTTTGAAAAAAGAAAGAATAGGATAAAAAAAAAAGAAAGAAAGAAAAAAGGGAGAGAATGTGATCAGGCAGGGGAGTAGAAATAAACCATACACTAGAGATTTAGAGTATATTTTGATCTGTTAGAAGAAACTATCTCAAGATTTTAAAGAGAGAACAACTTATATATATATGCCAAAAATATGGGTAACTACTATGAAGGGATAGAATATGACTTTAAAAATGAAAAATAAAAATGTTTTTTTTAAAAAAGGGATTGATAAGATGTTGGTTGAAAAAGGGAAAAAGAAAAATTCAAAAAAAAAGAAAAAAGGAAAAAAGAAAAAAAGACAGTTAAAAAAAATAATTAACTTTGAAAGACTAAAGAATCATGGTAAAAAAGCCATGAATTCTATGTGCAGTATTCCCCTAGCGCTGGAGTTCTGCCGTTCTCATTGATTGGTAAACTTGGTCTTGGCTGGCTGTTCTCGCTGATCTTCTGGGGGAGGGGCCTGTTGCCGTGGTTCCCAAATGTCTTTGCCGGAGGCAAAATTGCCCCGCCCTTGCCAGTCCGGGCTAAGTAATCTGCTCGGGTTTGCTCTCCGGAGCTTTTGTTCCCTGCAAGCTTTCCGTACAGCTTTGGAGGCCGAGAGTGAAAATGGCGGCCTCCCAGTCTCCGCCCCGGAGGAGCCGAGAACTCGGGGTCCCGCTCCTCAGCGAGCCCCCAGAGAAAAGCAGTCAGTCACTCCCGTCTCCCCGGTCTCCGGCCGCACTCCGTGCTCACCCGGCCTGTGACCGCGCCTTTCTATCTGGCACCCGACCCCGGGTGGAGTCTCCAAACCCAGCAGATCCCCGCGGTGCGCTCCCGCACCTCTCCTCCCGGGGGAAGAAGGTGAGTCTCCCCGGATCTGCCGCTTGTTGGGTCCCTGCTGGAGGAGCAGTGGCCCGACTGTGCCGCGGATCACGGTTTATAGCAACCCCGAGCTGAGAGCCCGCGCCTGGGCTCCGTCTCTGCAGCCGGCTTCCCTGCTCCGATACCTGGGAGCTCTGCCGCACTCAGGCACCCCCAGTCTTTCTGTGACCCCGAGGGTCCTGAGACCACACTGTCCCGCGAGGGTTCCACCCCCCACTTCGCCACCAGAGTGACGTCCCTCAGCAGAGCAGACTTCTAAAAGTTCCGACTTTGTGCTCCGTGGCTCTATCACTTGCCAGAAGTGGCCGATGGAGGCCCCTCCCCCGCCGTCTATCCTCCCGAATAACGCCTCGGATTCACTTCTCCGCACGTCCTACCTTCCAGAAAGTGGTCGCTTTTCTGTTCAGAGAGTTGTTGCTATTCTTTTCTTCGATCTCCTGTTGAGTTTGTAGGTGTTCAGAATGGTTTGATCCCTATCCAGTTGAATTCCTGAGAGGAGACGAAAGCCAGGTCTCCTACTCCTCCGCCATCTTGCTCTGCCCCTCAAAGTAAAGGATTTTAAATATTCAAATAATTCTTTCAAAAGATAACTTGTTTCCACTTTTTTTTTTTTTTTTTTTTACAGCGATGATATTGAGGTTTACTCAAATTTGTTGTTGTCCTTGGCCTCTGGTACCTGGAATAATCTTCCCATCACGTCTTTGGTGATATAACTTCCACCATCCTCTTTCGCTCTACAGAGAGTGAAGCACTTTGGCCAAGCATCTTCATGACAACCGTACTTGACATTCCTATAGCCTTTGCCAGTTCCAGTGTAGGGCTATTATCTCATTTTACCTTTGAGAAAACTGAAGCTAAAAGGGCTGAGAGTCTGTGAAGCACAGACTTACAGTTGTCTGTCTGGGTTCAGACCCGCGGCTTGTCAAATATGTGATTGGGGGCAAGTTACTTAACTCTTTTTCATCACTTTCTCCATGAGTAAAGTGGGGGTAATGATAGCACCTGCCTTCCCGGTTGTTGTGACAACTTGAATTAGTTAGTGTATGTTAGATACTTAGACCAGTGCCTGGCACATAGTAAAACTACATCTAGGTCAACATTTGGACCCAGATTTCTGACTGCATGTAGTGTTCCTTTCATTACCCTAGTGTTTTAGTTATGTCTCATCTCACCACATCCTGTGGTGGTTGATGAGGTACTGGACCAGAGGGAAAAGAAGCATGTTCTTCTGCTATCATCTCTACAGCTTCTTGAATTCAGAAGAATCTAGGCGATGACCTTGTCGATGAAAACAATTTATTTAGTAAGGCATCCAGTGGGCCAGGCTCAGTATCTGATGCTTTACATGTGTTTCTCTACTCAATCCTCACAGAAGATCTATTTATCCTCATTTTACAAATGGGGAAATGGAGGCACCAAGAGATTTGTACATCTAATCAGAGGACAGTGATATGTATCAAAAGGGAGTTTCACATCTGACTTAATAATGGCATCCTTGGAATGAAACAGGAATGTGCTTAATCATATCAAGCAATCTGATACTCAGAGCTCATCTTCATCCATTACCCATTATTTATGCTCTGAAGCTCAAGAAGTAGTGGCAGGTAGCAATGGTGGGGGAAGGGAGGGGTCAGGATTATGAGACGTAGGTAATGAATGAGGGTAGCAAGCTGGTTGTGTGTGGCATGACGGCACAGGAGGGAGCAGGAGCAGTTTAAAAAGCGCACCTTAAAAACACTCCATTCTGGGATATTTCAGAGAAGGGAAGGTGGCCTACACACCTCAGTAGCCCCTCAAAGCATCAGTGTCTGCCAGTGCTGGGGTCATGAGTGTTCATAACAGTGGCCGAATTTCATCCAGAAAATGTGACATTCTGCTTTGTGTCCTCTTTCTATTGCACATTTTGGAGAATTTTTACCCCCAAATAGCAAATAACTATTTGGGTATTAAAGGGATAAGCTCCAATTATCTGGAATGTTTCCATACTTTTAACCACACTCTAAATCTAACCCTTGGAGCAGTAGGGATGCCTGAAATCAGAATTTGGGGGAGCCTAAGAGTTCCATGTGACTAATGATTTGGGTCAAAACAGCATTTTAGAAATATTTTGAGTATTTTTTTTCTCTATGACATCAATATATCGATCAGCTCCTGTTCAGTGTTCTTCTTTGAAAATCATCGATCTCTTCTCAGCTCATCATCATTAAATACATTTGCAGTTTGTTTGTGAAATGTTACAGGCTTTTCCCTTCTTTGCCCAATTGAGTTATTTCAATGTGATTATAGCCACTCATCCTTTCCAGCCTGGCATAATCGTGTTCTTTACCATCAGTGTCAGGTTGGGTTTTGTTATGTTAGTAAGAGACTAAAGGCTGTTAATAGGGCAGGGTGGAAGCAGGGTAACCTCAGTTTTTCTCCTCCTTAAATATTAGTACTTGCTGTCTTCATTAATAGTCATTGGAAAATACCTTAATACACACCAACAATAAGCAGAACCTGTGGATTCTATTCCTGAAGTAGATAGAGTTTGGACAAGTCACAGTCTCTGCATTGTGACTGCACCCAAAGGGGAACCCTCTTGCATTGTAGGTGGGAATGCAAACTGGTGCAGCCACTATGGAAAACAGTATGGAGGTTCATCAAAAAGTTAAAATTAGAACTTCCCTATGATCCAGCAATTATACTACTAGTTATTTACCCAAAGGATACAAAAATACAGATTTGAAGGGGTACATGCACCCCGATGTTTATAGTAGCATTATCAGCAATAGCCAAACTATGGAAAGAGTCCAAGTGTCCATTGCCTGATGAATGGATAAAGAAGATGTAGGATATTTATATCTCTATAATGGAATATTACTCGGCCATGGAAAATAATGAAATCTTGCCATTTGCAATGATGTGGATGGAACTAGAGGGTATTATGCTAAGTGAAATAAGTCAGTCAGAGAAAGGCACATACCATATGATTTCGCTCAGAAAACAGTTGAACAGGGGTACCTGGGTGGCTTAGTCTTTAAACATCTACCTTTGGCTCAGGTCATGATCCCAGGGTCCTGGGATTGAGCCCCGCATCAGGCTCCCTGCTTCTCCCTCTCCCACTCCCCTGCTTGTGTTCCCTCTCTCACTGTATCTCTCTCTGTCAAATAAATAAATCTTAAAAACAAAAAACAAAAAACAAAAAAACACAGATGAACGTATGGAAAGGGGAAAAAAAAGAGAGGAAAACAAACCATAAGAGACTCTCAAGGATAGAGAACAAACTGAGGGTTGATGAAGGGAGCTGGGTGGAGGATGGGCTAGATGGGGGATGGGGATTAAGGAGGGCACTTGTTGTGATGAGCACTGGGTGTTCTATGTAAGTGATGAATCACTAAATTCTACTCCTGAAACCAGTATTGCATTGTATGTTAACTAACTGGAATTTAAATAAAAATTTGAAAAGAAAAAAAATTTTTTAATTGAAAAAAAAAAGTAGAATTGTATCATTGTAGTTCTCCTCCTATCACTAGGGATGCAGTAAAGATAAATGAGGTGATCTGTGCAGAATGTGTGGAAGCCCTTGAAACACGCTGTATCAACTGGCAGTGATTCTTTTCTTGTGGTTGTTGCCTCCCAAGCCCTTCTCCACTAAGTGGTCATTATTGTGCTCTGATGGACTGGTGCAGTGGTGAAGCTGTGACAGTCAGTGGGGTTTACACAGGAAGCCAAAAAGTAGCAGGATTAGATGGACCAATTCAGCAGGTAGAAATCAGATATGGGGGGTTTCTTTCTGAGGGAGGACATGGACCAATTATGAGCAGGCGTTACAATGCAATATTAAAGCCATATTTAACATTGTTTTTCCCTTATCTGCCTCCACCAGGCATCTTCCCTTCCCTTTCATCTTTAATGTCAGGGGACAGCCATGATGAGCTATGGGAAAATTCAGTGGCAGGGAGGTTTAAAGACTTTGAGATTTTGGGGCGCCTGTGTGGCTCAGTAGGTTAAGCGTCTGCCTTCAGCTCAGGTCATGATCCTGGGGTCCTGGGATCAAGCCCCTCATGGGGCTCCCAGCTCAGTGGGGAGTCTGCTTCTCACTCTCCCCCTGCTTGTGCTCGCTCTCTCTCTCTCACTTGCTCACTCTCTTTCAAATAAATAAAATCTAGAAAAAAAAAAAAGACTCAGATTCCACCCACATTTTGAGGGCACAATATTTTAGTCAGCACTAACCCACCGCTGGGTAGAGTCAGCATCTTCCCATGCTAGGGTGAGATGTGAAGAGGCATACAGGTTCTCTCCACCACAATCAACCCCACATAGTTCAAAAGTATATTTTACAATCACTCTTAGACATAAAACCATATTTCTAGAAAGTCTAAGAATATTTAAAGTCATTAAATTAAAGGACATAAGTGGATACCTGATGTAGTTCCTAGCATATGGTTGATGAACATGAACCCCTCCCTTGTCCTCCTCCTTTATTAGCAATCATTATCGTGCTTGGTGGACTGATCTATTAGCACCTGGTGACAAGAACACAGGGTGGGGGGGGGATGGAAAGTAGGGAGAGTCAGGCAGTGCAGAAGGTAATGAACAAGACTCCTAGAGGAGTCACTAGATGGGAAACCCTGGGGGTTTCAAGGGATTTTCATGAGAACTTCAGGGAAACCAGAGCTTAGGGACCTAAGAACTCTAACATGGGCAATCCTCAGATGTGATCACATTGTACTTCTAGAGAAGGATCAGTGCATTCCAGTGATCTAGTTCCCCTTTGAGGCCAGGGGAAGATAAAAAGAGAATTGGAGAGTTCAAATGCCAAGGTTTTGATGCAGAGAATTGGTTAGGGTACACTTGCATGTATGGGGCCCCGGAGAACAACATTGTCTCAGATTTTTGTGTCTAGGGAGAGCAGAAGTGGGAGACTTCACCATAAAATCATAGCAACAAACTCTTATTCCACAACAGAATTTGCAAATAACTTCTCATAAATCTCTGCCAAAGGTATCTCTTAGCGTTTCTATTTAGACACTGGAAATATATCAGTGACTTGGGACTGCTTAGTCCAAAACTCGTGTTATCTTCCCCTACATTTGTGCCTAGGAGAATATGCATGCATGTGACCTCTAGGACAGAGATCCAGTCATCACAGAGAAAACATCTACTTTGAGTTTAACATCTGTTTCTTGTGTTACGTATGGTATCCCGTTAACTCCCACACCAACCCTGTGGAGTATGGATTATTACCATCCATTCATGGATGAGGAAACTGAAGGTCAAGGAATTTAAATGACATACTTAACATCCTACAGGAAAATGTGGCAGAGACCATCTCTGGGAACCCAGATCTTTCGTCACAAGTTCATTTTCTGCACGGGAACTATTTCCATTGACTGTTCTGTGAGGGAGGTCATTGGGATTAAGAGTAAGGGAAGGCAGCCAAAGCTAGAATGATGATCCTCTATGACCCTCTATTTTGTAGTCTTTTTTTAAAAAAAAAAGAATTGGAAGGAAAAGTAAAGCTTCTATCTTTTTTAGGTAAAAATGATCGGAACTGTACAGGGGAAGAAATGATGGGCAGGGTGGTTACAGCTTAGCTAAGGTGACATAGTAAAATGTCTATAATACTTTTAAAATACAGTATTTATACACCACCAATAAAAATGTATATCTTTCCCTCTAACTTTTAAGAAAAGAGTTTAGAATTGATAGTAATTTCGACTCCAGCAAAATCATTTTTTGCTACTTTTGGTTTTTTATTCATCTCCATAGAATATTAACAGTTTTAAATTACAGAAGTCATGAACTCCAGTGTATCTATTTTTTCAGCAAGGAAGCTGGGTGCAGATATGTTATGTGAGTGACCCAGGAGTGAGGTTATAAATGAATGTCTTAGAGTTAAGCTGAAAATCTGGTCTGTTTTTTCCTAGACTTCTCATCTCTTCCCTGCCAGTCTACTTTATCACTTCCTTCAAATTTGGATTCAGTTCTGTTTAAGGAAGTCTTTCTTAGTTAATTCTTATCCTTGACCACTGTCTTATTCAACACTGCTTTGAACATTTAGGTATTATGATTATATTATAAATTCTAAAAACAGATGTCAAAAAAATCTATTTCATTAGGTAGCTCTGCTTTTTAGAGGTATTTAAGTGTTGTTCCCCCCCCCCCAACTAAACACCAAGTCTTTTCTATTACAAATACTTTGTAATAATAGTTCCATTTTACTTGGCAAAAGGGAATGCTAACAGAATTCTATAGAGTAAATGGGAAAATGGAAATTTGCCACTGGAAAATTTTTCCAGATTTAGGATGTGAATACCAAGACATTTTCCCCTACGATGTAGTGTGACTGATAACACTGTTGATAGTAGGATTTTTGTTATGTTTCATTCTGCTATCAGTCGATCACATGGTAGGCTTGTTTCTGCAGGTATTTCTGTTGGAATAAATAAGAGTTTGCATCTTAACTGGAAAACTATTTCATAGTAAATTAAGAGAATTCAAAGCATTAACCCAATGGCAAAATGATGCAGAAATAGCCTCCGTCTAGATAAAGGCCAGTCAAAATATCTGACAATTTGATGAGAATAAACAGTTATTCTATTTCTTTGTTACAGTGGAGAATGGCAAGATGAGTTAACGAAAGCCAGATTGTCTTTTGCTATAAGTGTAGTAGGTGCGAATTGAGCTGAGGATGCTAAAGGATATTTAATGGGATTGCACAGGAAATGTCCTCGTGCTACCTAGTACATTCTGTGTGCCAAGGAGTAGACTCTAAGTGCAACTAGTGGGTAAGAACACAGCAGGCCAAGAAAACATGATACTTATGCTACTGTGACATTCAAGGAAGGATAAAAATGTCATTCTCAAGCAAGTACGGAAGGATGCAGTATTTTGCAGAATATGTTGAAGGCAAGCATAGGCTCCATAAAGACTATTACAAAATGGACTTTGGGTGTGTGCTGAACTAAAAAGTAAAAGCTATCTGTAAAGAGGCCTTAAAATGAGCCAGATACATTCCATCATAGAATCACATCAGACAAGGAACCTCCATGGCTCACCCAGAAGAAGGTTAACGTAATTGGATAAGACACCAGATTCAATTAGGGAGAATTACCGGATCCTTACTGAAAGTTTATCTTGTTATCTCCAATATTTAAAATATAAATGTATAAGTTAGTGCCCTGAAAATGATTCCCTGCCAGCAATCCACAGTTTAGCACCAACAAGATGGGGATTTAAATATATGAGAGTGTCTCTCTCCTACCTCCTCTGTGCAGGGGCTTTTAGAATAATGATGTTCATGCTGTCTGTAAGAGAGAGAAATCTTGATCTTTTTCTTAAGCCAATAACCAGTCTCTACAATCATAAATCCTATAGTTTTACCCTAAAAGGAGAGGGCATGTGTTATTTGAATGTTTTCATCCCTTCAGAATTCATATGTTAAACCCTAATTCCCAGTGTGATGATATTTGGAGGTGGGACCTTTGGGAGGAGATTAGGTGATGAGGATGGAGCCCTCATAAATGGGTTTCACCCCTTTTAAAAGAAATCCGAGGGAGCTTCCTTGCCCTTTTTGTCTTGTGAGGACATTGCAGGAAGACAGGTCTCTGCACCTTGATCTTGGACTGGCACCTTGATCTTGGACTTCCCAGCTTCTAAAACTATAAGAAATAAATTTCTGTTGTTTATAAACCAACCAGACTATAGTATTCTGTTATAATACTATAATGCCCAAATGGACTAGGACATTATATGTAGGATTTGGGGACCCCTGGAGTCCCACCAAAATCTATGTTAGTTTCCTAGGGCTTCCTTAACAAAGTACCACAAACAGGGTGACTTAGAACAACAGAAATAGAGCTACTCTATGACCCAGCAATTGCACTACTGGGTATCTACCCCAAAGACACAAATGTAGTGAAAAGAAGGGCCATATGCACGCCAATGTTCATAGCAGCAATGGCTGCAATAGCCAAACTGTGGAAAGAGCTGAGATGCCCTTCAACAGACGAATGGATAAAGAAGATGTGGTCCATATATACAATGGAATATTACTCAGCCATCAGAAAGGATGAATACCCAACTTTTGCATGAACATGGGTGGGACTGGAGGAGATTATGCCAAGTGAAATAAGTCAAGCAGAGAAAGTCAATTATCATATGGTTTCACTTATTTGTGGAACATAAGGAATAGCATGGAGGACATTAGGAGAAGGAAGGGAAAAATGAAGGGGGAGAAATCAGAGGGGGAGACGAACCATGAGAGACTATGGACTCCAGGAATCAAACTGAGGGTTTTAGAGGGGAGGGGGATGGGGGGATGGATTAGCATGGTGATGGGTATTAAGGAGGGCACGTACTGCATGGAGCACTGGGTGTTATGCGAAAAAAAATGAATCGTGGATCACTACATCAAAAACTAATGATGTACTGTATGGTGACTAACATAACATAATAAAATAAAAATTTTTAAAAAAAGAACAACAGAAATATATCTTTCACATTCTGGAGGCTAGGTGTCCAAAATCAAGTGTTGGCAAGGGCCCTGTTCTCTCTGAAGGCCTTTCTTGTCTCTTCTAGCTTCCCGTGGTTGCAGGCAATCCTTGTCATGTTACCTTCTACTAATCTTGACCTGACCTTGCTAACTATACTAGATTGGTTCCTCCCAGTTCTGCAGTGAGGCCACCATGCATTTTCTTCTCCAAATCTTTGGTTTTACATTGCCCTGGGTTTTATCTTGAGGCTGATAAATTTTGAGACTAAATCTATAAGACACGAAGGCAGAACATACCAGGGTGAGAATATATTCCTTCCAGCAGTAATTTACCCAGCAGCTGGTTAACAGGGAAATTTGCCCAACTAAGCAATTTCTGTCGTCTTACACAAAGGATTTCTACCCCTCCCTGCCTCTGCTTTCTGATACACATTGTGACCCTGGGAGCAGTGTCAGTCCTATTCCTACTGTTTGCCAGCAGTGTGCCTTGTGCTTTACAGAGAGGTAAGTATTATCTCCATTTTATACGAAGGAACACAACATCAGAGGAGTTAGTGATGTGTCTGACATCACACAGGAACAGGGAGCAAAATTCAATATGGCTGATTCTCAAATCCCTTTCATTCTATTTCACCATTCTGTGTCATACCTTCTTCCTTAACATTTTTTGGGGGCACGTATTTATTTCAAACTTCATAAGTAATACATGATGAAACACAGAAGTTGAACAAACTAAGATCCCAAATCTCCCTGGCACGTCCTTTAGTTCACCAACACAGGGATACATAGAGCTTCTCACTATGAACAATTTAGGGTTTATCCCTCTGTATTTTTCTCCATGCATTTAACTGTGTAGACAAATATATTTTTTCTCATATTTGAATGTTGTTTTTTCCTACCTAAAAAATGGATCATGTTATACATTTTACCTTCAATTTGATCTTTCTTTTAGTTTGTATAATCATCTTTCCAGGCAAATGCTTGCAGAAGTAATTTGTTTTTTTAATGGTTACATGATTTTCCACAGAATGAATGGATTAGAAAATTTTCAGTCATTTATTGATGAGAAACTACATTTTTCCCATGTTTCTCTTGGTTCATTTGCTTGCTTTGGGCCATTATAAAGCATGCTCAAATAAATGTGTTTGTGCATGAATCCTAGTACTTTAATTTCTGTAAATAGATTTCCCAAGGCGGAAGTATACTAGTTTATTTACTTAATAGAAGATTCCAGTTAACCTTCCAAAAGTTTTGTAGTACTTCATTTCCGCATCAACAGTTTATCAGAGTACCCATTTCCCTATACCATTGTCAACACTAGATATTATCAATTTTTATTTTTTGCAAAGCTAAGGGTGAAAATGGCCTCCATTCATTTTTACAAGACTATTTTAAGTTTCAGCACAAGAGTGACCTCCACAGCAAATCCTTGTTTTGCAGTAAGGAAAAAAAAAATGTACATGTCTGGGTGTATGCATTTGTGTGTTTATGCACGCACACTTTCAAAAGACAAAATAAATTACCCTGCTGGAAGGTAAAGGAGACAAATGGCTACTTAAACCCAAGGAAAACAACATATGTGATGGTTGAACAGCTGGAGTTTGACATGGGGTCCTTGTCTCTGAAATCAGGAAAATAATACCTGATTCTTAGCTACTACAAGGAGAGTAGGAAAATCAATGAATTCATATCTTCAGCACATCTGGACATCCTTGGGAAAAATGCTTTGGAAATGCAAGATGTTTTAGTTTTGTTCCATAGATTACATAATGCAATTTCAAAGTATGCACTACCTACCTTTTAAGGGACTCCAAAAATTTCACATTGCGCATAAAAAGAATCTCATTTAAAAATCCATTTTGCTTATTATGTAAGTTACATATCATTACTAGATGCTTTTCAGCTTTGTTCTCATTGCAAGGGGCTGCTGCCATCTTCAATCTTACTCATTTCTGAATTTCATGGTCTGATTTCTAATTCTGATGTTCTTTAAGAGATACTGCATTCTAGTCACTCAGAGGGGGAAAAAAAAGGAAGAGAGATAGCTAAAAGGTCAAAGATATTCAGAAAGTGGGCTTTCTATGGGGATGTGGAGCTGTTCAGTTCAGTGTGAAAATACCCCTCAGGTAAGGCTGGTCAAGCAGGGTATTTCTAATTGTCCTGAATAGTGTGTATCTTTTGAACAGTTTTTAGCAAGCAAGGTATGATGTCGCTGGTTTCAGGTAAAAGTCACCGGAATCGGTTTCTACATAAAAAATAAACATTGATTCACTGAGCGTGATTATGAAATATGTCACTTCAAATGTTCAGCCTGGAGTGGGATGCTCACAAGAGGGTTGGCCTGAAAGCAAATTAGTTGAACTGGTCTCTGCAGTGCCTTCTAATTGATGAAGTGAAATTGACTCTCAGTTGTGTTGTTTGGTTTTGCTTACCACTTACCATTTAATCAGGTTTCTAGGGATAAAAATCCAACAAGTCATACCACAAATGCAATGTAATTGTGGGTGATACCTCTCAGGCTCTGTTTTCCAATATGTCTCATTGTATTTATAAATATTCAGAGAGAGCAAAGAAAATTTGTATTTACATCTGTAAGTATGAGTATAGTTTGCAGCCAGACAGTTATCTCATCAAATTGCATCCGGTTGATGGTTATAAGAGAAAGGAACAGTCTCCAGAAGGATGAAAGTCAGGTGGTTTTTGGAATACCATAGCCAGGATCAACAAGAAGAGGATGGGTTTTGAAGGCAGAAAAATTTGAATTAGAACCTGAGGTCACTGCCTATTCCCTGGGCCTGGGATTCTCTATCTACAAGTATTCACATAGCTGATTTCCTCACCTCAATCTAGACTTTGCACAAATGTCACTTCAATGAGGCCTCCCCCGTCTACCTAATTTTAATGGCAGGAAATTGGGATATGTTTCATTCACTGATACGTCTTAATACCTAGAACTGTGCCTGGAAAATAGTGAGTGCTCAAAAAATATATTTGGTGAATGAATAAATAGCTAAATCTAAATAACAGATTCTTGTTCAAGCCTTTCTCACTATTATGATGATGTCATGTGTGTCAATCAAGTTTAAATAAAAAAAAGATGTACAGTCAACTATAAGACTTTTTAAAAAAATAAAAATAACACTATCTGTAGTAAGGACTTCAAAAATGAGGTGCTTCAATGGAATACATAATCTGTCCTTTCAAAAACTATCTAGAAAAGGAATTTCCATCTTCCGCCTCAAGGATTTATTCAATGTGTAACTAATCTTTCATTTCTTTCAGGCGTCCAAGTCTTTTTTTCTTGTTTCCATTGACGGTACTTTTGTCTGGTTGATTCCTGAATGACATGCTTGGAGGAGTCTTTTCTCTTGTCTAGTCCTACTGGAGAAAGGATCTTTTCAGTCCAACTTTCCTGTTGACTTACATAAAGTAGATCCTTCTTTGGTTTCAGTCCAGAGGTTGACTTTCCAAACCTCTCTTTAGAATTAGGGATGAAGATAAGAAAGCAAAAGGTTGGGGCACCTGGGTGGCTCAGTCATTAAGCGTCTGCCTTCGGCTCAGGTCATGATCCCAGGGTCCTGGGATCGAGCCCCACATCGGGTTCCCTGCTCTACGGGAAGCCTGCTTCTCCCTCTCCCACTCCCCCAGCTTGTGTTCTCTCTCTCTCTGTCAAATAAATAAATAAAAATCTTAAAAAAAAAAGAGAGAGAGAAAGCAAAACGTTTGCTGGGTGGTAACACCTGAGAAAGGAAAAGGGATGAGGGCCGACTGGGCAGAAGGAGCTGTCAGACTAGAATGAACCTAAGAAAGCCTCTACCATGAGGGCCTGTGGTGCAGAGATTACCTGCTAGATAAGTCTTCGTCTGGGCAGAGTGGACAGGCCCTTGCGCCACCGCCTGACACAGCCATGAGGTGGAGTTGCCACAGGAAGAGAGCTGCCTCACCTCGAAAGCTGAGGGGGGTCCAGAGGCCACTGAGCACAGGAGTCCTTCAGCTCACCATTCTTGAAGGAAGCAGCTCTCCGGCTTTGAAGGAGAATTGAGCAGCGCATCTCCCTTTCACAGTATGAGAGCATTTGCTGTCCTAGCCCTACCCGCGTCTCCTCAGCACTCGCCCTCCCCCTGCATGTTGATGACTCCCTTGTGCGGCACCTGTGACCGGTCACTGCTGGATTTTTCTGATGTGCTTGGCTGGTATGCACAGCAGGCCACAGGGGCTGGGTAATTGCGGTCTCAAGAACACTGCTCAGCCAGTGAGGAAAGGAATTGGAGGAAAAAAATGACCCACTTTCCCCTCTGCTTAGATGGGACAACTCTGACATATGTCCTATACAGTCTTCCAGAGATTCCCCCAAGGGATTGAGCCTGAGCTGTATGCGGTGTTAACCTGCTTGATAACCTATATTGACTTCTTGCCCTTCCCTCATTTCTCACTGCTCTCTCCCCCATCCGTGCTTTTTGGAATCACCTCCTAAATAAACTACTTAGACTCAAGTCCTGCTGTGGCATCTCCTTTCTCAGGGAACCTAGCCTAAGATCGGTACCTAGCTCTTTGTGTGGTTGATAACATTCTACCTACCTGACTACAGGTGAGACTGGGAGTCAGGAAACCTGGAGGATATTGAATAATCAGTCCCTATAATCCCAGGAATGTCAGATAACTTGGCAAAATTTATGCAGTATACTAGTGGGAATGTTACAACCAGTAGTCCATCAATTGATTTTGGCATAGTTGAATTCTGATCTTATAAATATGGGGCTGATGAGCATTTAAAAATAGACAAGGTACAAGCTCCCCAGTGTTTATACAATAGCCGTATTATGGAAACAACTCAAATGTCCAGTAACTGATGAATGAATAAAGAAGATACACACACACACAATAGAATATTACTCAGCCATCAGAAAGAATGAAATCTTGCCATTTGCAACAATGTGGATGGAGTATTATGCTAAGCAAAACAAGTCAGAGAAAGACCAATACCATATGATTTCACTCATACGTGAAATTTAAGAAAGAAATGAGCAAAGGGGAAAAAAGAGAGAGAGATAAGCCAAGAAACTGACACTTAGCTCTAGAGAACAGACTGATGGTTACTGGAGGGGAGGTGGGTGGGGGGATGGGTGAAATAGGGATTAAGGAGGGCACTTGTGATGAGCACTGGGCATTGTATGGAAGTGTTGAATCACTCGCTACATTGTACACCTGCAACTAATATTACACTGTATGTTAACTAACTGGAATTTAAATAAGAACTTCAAAAAATCAAATAAATAAAAATAGACAAGGGATGTTGGTTCTTTAGCTCTGTCTTGTGTGTTTCTTCTGAATACGATACATCACCTTCTGCTCTGGTGCTACGATTATGCTGCTTAATGTTCTTATGCCTTTGAGTTTTAACAATGCTTTCTTTTATTTTATCCCATTTTTCCCCCACAGTAATCTGGTCATATGACTAGAGAGTTGAGGCTCCATTTTACTATGAGTAAAATTAGGCTTAGGGAATTTAAATATCTTCTTTTGCCATTGGTTAAATTGTTAGTAATTGGAAGAGGTGATACTCAGACCCAGATTTTCTGGCTCTAAATATAGTCACCTTGTCACTATATCTTGTTGGTTTCTCTCAGATCCACATGCAGGCACAAGCCATCATCTTCCCTTCTTTCCCCTTTATTCCAGTTAGCATCATCGATATTTTGTTCCTGTGTATGTACATTTATATACTGTCGTATTCACATTCCTCTGATATCTAGGTAGAGCTAATACGTTGATAAATAGAAAGAAAACTCCCAAGTAATACAAAATCTGAATTTCATTATTAGCTTTGCTGTTTCCTATGAAAACTTTATGCAATGCTGCTCACAGAAAAATGAACGAGTCCTTTGCTACTTGATTACTTTCACCTTATTTTTTTTTTTAAATCTAAGAAGAGTGTAGAAAAGCCACTTGAATAATCTATACCCTGGAAAAGAAATCCTTGAAAAGTCTTTCACTTCAGATCTATATAGAGAAAAGCTATAATTATTTACTGCATACAGTCAACCCCGATAGGAATTTTGAAGAGTTTTCTCAACTGGCAATCTTTTCACCTCATCTCCAACTCCAATTATTTAGTCACACAAAATTTACTGCCTGCAGTGTATGCAAACAGGGTGGAAAGGTGGCAGAAACAAAGAATATTAAATTATATTTTTTGATAGGGAAAATATTAATTTCAAGTTTTTGTGGTGGAAATTAATGAGAATTTTCTTCAGCACAAACTGAAATATGAGCAGCAATGAGTGGTGCAGATATGAGTAGAAAGCGAGGGATACTGATGAGAAGTCAGTCACTTGCATCCTTATTAGTGGGACAATTACACCTGACTGTGGAAGTGTGTGTTTAAGATCCTCATGGTCTGGACTCTAGTCAGAGCTGTGTAGCTGGGACCTGGGCTTGAGACTACGGCTGTGGGGAAGTCTCTTTTGACCTCCCACACTCCTTACCTTGGGACTTAGCAACCCTAATATCCAAGGCTAAAGTCCTTCCAGAGAATGTAATCTTCCTCTTAGATAGAGACCAAGGAAACCTGTGGGAACAGTAATATTCCATTCCTCTTAGAAAATTCAGGTCTGTGTTAACTGCTCTCCATCATTTAAGACCAGCAGTGGAGCTCAGGGAAATGACCAAGAGAACACATCTAAGCTGATCAAGATAAAAGGGACCAGGCCTTCTTTAGAGCATTTCTTATGTCCTGACTGGCCCTGATGAAAGCTCTCCTGAGGTCCTACTGATTTTGAATCCCTGACTGACAGCCCTGTCTCTGTCTGTAATAAATCCCAAAGAGAGCAGGTCATGTCAAACCCCTCCCGTGTGGTATCTGCCTACCATTATTACCTTCTTACCTAATATCCTAGGCAGTCTTTCTATACTCCTTTGGGTATTTCAGGACCTTTCACAAAAAGGAACCATGCTCAAAATCCCAAACAGAGGATCACTCACCCTACTGGAATAGAGAAGGTTCATATGTCTCCTCATCTTGAGGGCACCATTCAGTGTTATAGGCCATAGACACTTTCCCTTGAGTTGGTCTGGCCAGAGAAGATGTAAAGAGTTTTCAGTGTAAGAAATATTAGGCCAAAACATGCTTTGGTAAGTGATACTTACTGTAAGATAGACTTTTGCATGAAAAAGTGAGTATATCTGCCAGAGGCTGAGTTTATGTCCAGAGCTGTCTGTAATCCAAGTGTGGCAGTCCAAAAAAAAAAAAAAGAGAGAGAGAGAGATTCTGAAACTTGATCATAGCCTTCAGCAAAAGCAGGACATATCTGCATAAGTATCCCAATAACAACAATCTGAAATCTATAGCCTTTTCAAGTATATCACTATAGATCCTATTGCTGGGGGGTACCTGTGGCCCAAGTCAGTCTTCTCTTTCAACATAGCTTTACTTTTTTTTTTCTTAATTGAAGTGTAGTTGACCCACAATGTTACATTAGTTTCAAGTGTACAACATAGTGATTTGACAACTCTTTATATTATGCTATGTTCACCACAAGTGTAGCTACCATACATCACTATTAAAATACCACTGACTATCTTCCCTATGCTGTATCTTTCATCCCTGAGACTTATTCATTCCATAACTGGAAGCCTGTATCTTTGACTTCTCTACACTCATTTTGCCAGTCCCCCCACCTCCCTCTCCTCTGGCAACCACCAGTTTGTTCTCTGTATTTATGGGTCTGTTTCTGTTTTCTCTTTGTTTTTTTTGTTTGTTTTTCTGATTCCACATATGAGTGAAATCATACGGTATCTGTCGTTCTCTGTCTGACTTATTTCACTTAATATAATACCCTCTAGGTCCATCCATGTTATTGCAAATGGCAAGATTCCATTCTTTTTGATGGCTGAGTAATATTCCATTGTATATACATACCACATCTTGTTTATCCATTCATCCATCAATAGACATTTAGGTTGCTCCCATATCTTGGTTGTTGTAAATGATGCTGCAGTAAACATAGGCATACATATACCTTTTTTAATTAGTGTTTTCATTTTCTTTAGGTAAATATGAAGTAGTGGAATTACTGAATCATACAGTATTTCTATTTTTAACTTTTTGAGGAGCCTCCATACTGTTTTCCACAGTGGCTGCACCAGTTTGCACGTATGACACTTCCTTTTTCTCCACATCCTTTCCAACACTTGTTATTTCTTGTCTTTTTGATACCAGCCATTCTGACAGGTGTAAGGTGATATCTCACTGTGGTTTTGATTTGAATTTCCCTGATAATTTGTGATACTGAACATCTTTTCACATGTCTGTTACCCATCCACATGTTTTCTTTGGGAAAATGTCTATTCAGGTCCTCTGCCCATTTTTATTGAATTATTTGCTCTTTTGGTGTTGAGTTGTATGGGTTCTTTATATGTTTTGGTTATTAACCTCTTGTCAGATACATCTTTGCAAATGTCTTCTCTCATTCCATATGTAGGTTGCCTGTTCATTTTGTTGATGGTTTCCTTCACCATACGAAAGCTTTTCATTTTGAAATAGTCCCAATAGTTTATTTTTAGCATAGGTTTACTTTTAAATGTTAATTCTTGAGAGTTCTCCAGGTGCCCTCACATACTTTACCTTTATTTCACCTCTACTTTATTAGGTAGACATGCCAGGAACAGTTTTCACCATTTTAAAGACATAGAATCTAAGGATCATATTAGTTAAATAACTTGGCCTTCAATCACAGCTAATTAGATAGCAATGCTAGAATTTAAACCAACATTTGAACTAACTCCAAAATCCACTTTCTAGAAATCTGAGGTCCACATTTCTAAAACTAATTCACAGCAGAGCTCAGTCAAGAAACTGAGATTTCCAATCTTTAAGGATTGTTTATGTTTCACATCAGAATCTCAGTATATTTCTGTATTTTTAAGTCTGGGAACATGATAAAGTTTTGAGTTATCATAAATGATAGTCATCAATGTAGTGTTCACAGAATTTACTCAAATTATTGAAGACAAATATAGTATAACAGGTGATGTAATTGTACAATTTCAATGTGATAACCATTGAGCGATATCTCTGGCTTGAAGAAAAGGAACTTACTAGTTTGTCACAGCTTGATGAAAATATCCTCAAAGGTAATCAGTGTTTTTACCATGAGGTTTGTTGCTCACAAAGCAACCTTCTCTTACCAAAGAGGTTTTCCAGGATTTTGGTATAGAGAAGGAGAGGCTAAGAGATTACTAAAACTTCTTCCCTTTTCTCTGCCTCTTTTTTTTGTGCTTACAATTTTTTATAAGGCTTTCTTTACATGAACAAAATCTTACAACTGAGACATAACCTCCACAAGAGAATTCAGCCACACAAAACAAAATTCCCATGATGGGACTGTAGTTCTGACAGAATCTCAACCTGTGAAATAGTATGATTTCATTTTTTATCCAGTCTTCCTCCAGATAAACATTGTCTGGTAAATTCTGCTCAGATCCTATCATAGACGTGGGTTATCATAGATCTTCTAAAGCAGACCAACTCCTACCTTCCTTCTGATGGGACCTAGCTAGTTTTTATTTTCAACTGCAAAGCAATGTTTCCTAGCGTTTTTAGACATACACAGGTTAATAGTGCTGTTGTTCTGTTTTGCATGAGATTCCATTAACTGTCAACTTCATTTGCCAGTGAAAATGTTCCAGGAGACCAAAACAATTTATGGTAAATTTTCTTTTATAGCACAGTAAATGATGGAAACTCAGCTGCCAGCCCACAAGAGGAAAGAGTTTTAACCGTTTAGCTCTGGTTCTAACGTGTTATAGGAAACATTGAAGAATCAGCAGAAGCTTTATTTAGCCCAACAGGAAAAAACACTAATATTTGGACTTCTTGTCATATTTAATTTTAGTTTCCTAACACGTGGACAACTTTGCTTTATTTCTCAACTCTCAGCAAAGAGACGACCAGTTACCTTAGTCAAAAGTTGTTTTTGTGCAAGGTTATTTTGATGGTCCTGGCGAAACCATTAAAAATAGTCTCACTTTCAGAAGTGGGAAAGGAAAAGGGCCTTATCAAACTTAGAAAACAGTTGCATTACTAAATCAGAATTTCAGTACCGTGTTAGGTCTTTGGAAATTCTAGATAAAAATTCTGCTGGAAATAGAAAAGGCAAGCAAAGAACAGCCCCAAATGGACAATAAACATATGCTCTTCCTGAAGTTAAGGAAAAAATAGTATCAGTTAAGCACACATTTTTATTAAAGGTTCCTATTTAAAATGGCCATGAATTTAAGAGATCTTTTTATATTATTGGAATCTCTGTTGGGTTGTCACTAATACAGTTGAAATCCACTTGCTGACTTAGTTTACTTCTCTGACTCCGGAACCTTCTATTCCTCCAACTGAAGTATGTAAGTCACAAATAGGCAATTTAATGGAAATGAAGTAAAAAGTTTTATCTCAAGGAAAATGAAAACTGACATTCACACACAAACTTGTACACAAATGTTTCTAACAGCTCTATCCACAAATATCCTGGAACAGCTGAGTATATAAACAAACTGTGGTAAATGGAATACTCAGCAATGACAAGGAACACAATACTGCTGCATGCAACATCACGGATGAATCTCAAGGTCATTATGCTGAATGACAGTTGTTAATCTCAAAAGATGTTGAATAGGACTCCATTTACACGACTCTCAAGTGAAAACCATGGCGATAGAAAGCATATGAATGGCTGTCAGGAGTTAAGGGTAGGGGAGTTGTTGCAAAGGGGCAACATGGGGAGGAATTTTTGTGGTGATGTTACAGTTCTCTCTTCTGACTGTGATGGTGGTTCCATAAATCTGTACATCTATTAACCTTCATAAAACTCTATAACAAAATAAAAGAGTCGATTTTACTCTGATGATTTAAAAAATACAATTTAGGGCGCCTGGGTGGCTCTGTTGGTTAAGCGACTGCCTTCAGCTCAGGTCATGATCCTGGAGTCCCGGGATCGAGTCCTGCATCTGGCTCCCTGCTCAGCAGGGAGTCTGCTTCTCCCTCTGACCCTCCTCCCTCTCCTGCTCTCTGTCTCTCATTCTCTCTCTCGCAAATAAATAAAATCTTAAAAAAAAAAATACAATTTATTATGAGAAGCAGTGAACAAGATTTAAAAAAAAATTTTCACTACCTTTCCTTCTTCTGGAATCCCATAAGAAGGATTTTACTATTGGAAGCTGACAAAAAATTCTTTTCCCTTTCGATATCTTGGGCCTCTCCCAGCTAAAACTGGCTTATTCTTCTTCAGGTCAAATCTGGTGGTGATGATGATGATGCCGTCATCTAGTATTCAATCTGTGCCCCACACTATTCTGAGTCCTTTACATGCATCTCTACATTACATATTCATCGCAACCCTGAGAAGTTGGTCTTATTAGGATCTCCATTATACTGTGGAGAAAACTGAAGCATGGAAATGTTAAATAATTTCCCCCAGATCCTCAGCTAGTAAGGTGCTGACTTCAAGTTCAAATTGAGGCACTCTCACCATAGAACCTGTGCCCTCAGCCGTGTTATGGTGGTACTACTTTCTAAATTCAAATTACGAATACAGAGTCTCTATTCAAGCCACTTGGGTTGACTTCATATCTCCAAACTTTTGCAAAGGC
Source organism: Halichoerus grypus (assembly GCF_964656455.1). NCBI lineage: Eukaryota > Metazoa > Chordata > Mammalia > Carnivora > Phocidae > Halichoerus > Halichoerus grypus. Next base: position 109,487,848 of record NC_135713.1, on the reverse strand, counting down.
AAGAGACACACATCCATCAAGTGTTTTCTTTCCCCCTTTAGCCCCACTTTCTAGTCCTTCTTTTTCTGAAGGTGTATTAGCAGAGCTCAAACATTTTAAAAGTTTATAGTTAACTATCTGAGGATATTGTCTAGACCTAAAAAAGAGACCATCTGCTGTCTTCCTATTGCTAATATAGGTTAGATCTTCAAACACCTGGTCCCAGAGACACAGACATATTGCTTTTTGTGATATTTTTTTGTGAGGAAACATTATGTATCATTGTGAGAGGTTCATGTGAATATAACTTGTCCTAAGCTGGCAGAATTAACTAATCTTTTCTCCTTATCATTTGGATAAACACAAGACAACTCACTTTTGGATCTGTTCAAATTCCATCAGCCTATTATTACCACTGTGTATTTAACTGAAGTAGGATGTTTAATATCTAAAGAGAAAATACTGCATCATAGAAAAAGTATCATTTATTTTAGATCTTAAAATTCCCTCCCCCAGTTTTTTTTTAATTGATACTTAAATCATTTTCATTTTATCATTATTCAACTGGTCAAACACAACTACTCTCACCTTGTTTCACACTCCAAAAATAATAAAAAGGAGTACAAAGGGTAAAATCATTACCAAGAGTAAATCTGTCATTTGGTCCCCAAGAGAAAAAATTTATGGTTGCACATTTCCACCACAATGACGTATAGCTCGTGTCTCAGTGTGGGTCCAAAAAAAAAAAAAAAATAGAGCCAAGCAACTCATCTGAAATAATATAGAAAGGCTCAAGAAATGATAGGAACTTGAGCTTCAGGATGTGGTAGTGAGCCATGGAGGCAGGAAGAAACAAACGTCACAGAAATGAACAGTAGGAAAAGGCAGGCGGGCAGATAGAGGCAGCTGAATGACAAATTGGCAAGCCCACTAGGGACACCTCAGAACAGGCTCTATAACTGGAGGCTCTATTTGGGGGATGTTACTTTTGTAAGTGGAGAAATAACACAATGACTATAACCCATTTGATCAATTTGGGTCACTATATGTATAGTTTGTTAGTACCAAGTAAGCCTCCGTGGGAAGTTCTGAGAGGTTTGGCTGCCTCACACATGCTGGGTTGAGAAGGGTGGGAGACACTCAGTATTTCTACGAGCCCCGAAGAAAGAGATGGTAGAGACATACTTGAGGAAAAGTGCATGATGTCACTCCCCTGCCTGCAACCTTCTGATCGCTTCTCATCACACTTAGAATAAGACCCAAATATAACAGATCAGTCTAGCTGGCCGAGATGAGAAATGAGATAGCCTATTGTATAAAGGCATTTCTAGAAAGACGAGAAAAAGAATGTGGAAGCAGTTGCCTTGGACAAGCCTACTTCTAACTGATTTCCGCCCAGCAACGTGGTACTATAGAATAGTTCAAACGACGGTTCTTACTGTATTAAAACTAAAATATTAAAATGATTAGTCCACTACTTGATTTGCTGTTTACTCATTAGGATTCTCAAGAATGAAAAATTTTCGAGTAAATGCTTCTCTACTAACAGCTCCCAGATTTTGTCATTCTATCAGAAATGTATTCCTGGGGTGCCTGGGTGGCTCAGTCGTTAAGCGTCTGCCTTCGGCTCAGGTCGTGATCCCAGGGTCCTGGGATCGAGCCCCACATCGGGCTCCCTGCTCCACGGGAAGCCTGCTTCTCCCTCTCTCACTCCCCCTGCTTGTGTTCCCTCTTGCTGTGTCTCTGTCAAATAAATAAATAAAATCTTTAAAAAAAAAAAAAAAAAGAAATGTATTCCTGCCAACGGTGTAACCCATTTCTAGTTCTTTTTTTAATGTAGCCTTTTGAATTTATACATAGTTTTTCACAGAGTATTGACAAGGAATGTTGGCAGAAGAAAGAATCCAGTTCCTGTTTATTTATTTCCTCATTCTGTAGAATATCAGAGAGTGCTTCTCTCTATTCCTGAAAGCATGAGGTAGAGGAAGAGAATCTCTGCCCCCTTGGCCTTTTCCTACAGCTTTTGAGCGTTGAAACCCACTTTGCAGGAGGGGGATTATTTTCTCATGCTGAGTTTCACAAACACCACGGGACTCCTCCACTTCCTCCTGGATCCACATCAAACCCTCACCGAAGTCTTTTCCGTGCTGTAAACATTTGCCATGCAGCATTTGCATGCCACGCATGACCTGAAACACTGCTCCCCGCAGAAGCACAGGCAGGAAGGAAGGTTCACGTTTGTGATTCAGAGAGGGCCACAGAATAGTCTCAACTTCTCTGACACTTTTTTTCCTTCTCAAATATACCCTAACTCTGTAGACTTTATATTCTGTCATGAGCCAACAGAAATAAATGCATGACATGATGAAGGTTGAATCGAAAAGGAAGCCTCCCACACTTGTTCACTATTGGTGGGAGAATAAACTGATATATCCCTTCTTGAGGGCAATTTTGTAGCATACATCCAAGGCCCTTAAAAATAGCATATATTAACCAGAGAGTCTCACTTCCAAGAATATATCCAAAGGAGATAATCAGACAGTTGAAAAGATGGATCTTTCAGGACATTCATTCCGAGGTTATTTATGATAACAACATAGAAATAGTCAACTGAATGCCCAACAATAAAACTTCTTAAATAAATGGCACTCCCGGAAAGGATAGTTTGTAGCCAAGTAAACACCTGATGCAGATCTATTTATCTTGACATGTAAAGATGCTCATAATATATATCATCAAATTTTAAAAATTATTAAATAGAAATGTCTGTTGCCATTAGAGATTTTAAGTTATATAAACATGATGTAATTGCATAGAAAAAGATTAAAAAGGCTATATGTAACAAAATGTTATGTGTACGAAAACATGGTTGTTATTAGGTACTGAGATTATGAATTTTTGTTTTTTCTTAATTTTTATAAGAGAAATACATTCTGTGATGAGAAAAGTGATAGCTATTTCTGTTTGGAAGAAAAAATAACTGGGAGAAAAATAGGAGTGATTGCTTTTTCTGATTCCCAGTGATAGCAGTCCTTTTCCTAGCAGCTGAGACAGAGATAGATCATCAGGTTCTGCTACTTCCTGTCAATAAGATGGCTCTGGGAAGCCTTCGTAATGGTCAGGCCACAAGCAAAAAGCTCCAAGGGATATGGATTTGGAAAAAAATCTGGACTAGCCAATGGCCCTTAGGAGTTTGGAGCATTTGTGTCCGTTCCAAAAGCTATTGCTTAGAGCCAGAGGTCCTTAGTGTGTGGGGGGTGGTATGGGGGTGGCAAGCTTCCTGAGTGAATGAATGGCATCTTGGAGGCCTTCAGAGCAAGGATGAGCTCCAGTGAGCCATCAGGCCCTCAGGAGCATGTGGTTTTCCTGAAAGATCCTTAAGCTCCTTCCCATGGGACTTCACGCTACACATGCACACAAGTGTGCTCATAGAATTGCAGTTGTCAGCTGTGGATAATACTAAAGGGAGGTGAAAATGACACTTTTCCTGTGTCTATGTTAGATATGGGATTATAAAACAGGCTGATCGTTCTTCTTGCATGAAAGTCCTTTGCATGCATCAAAACAGATCAGTGATTATTTCAAAGCTGCTTAATCAAATATGAGTTAAAATAAGTAGCTTTTTAGCTATTTAACTTACGTTGATGTATTTTATCCTAACATTACTTCAGAGATAACTGTGTAAAACTTAAGGTAGGAAAATTAGTAATATTCCTATAAAAGCAGTTAATTACCTTTCAAAACATTTGAAGAGGCATCCCATGAAGTCAACTTCAGTCATTTTTTGAGTCAAATTCAATCTAGAAATCTCAAACTCACTTTTTCTTTTCTGAAGGTAAAGTTCATGAAAAATAAGTCTGTTGCAAAAAAATTAACTTGGCAGCTTTTTTTTTTTCTTCAGAGATATAAAACTTAGTGTTCTTAGATATAACAAGTATTTGTATGCGTCATATAGCTTAGGATTAAATAATACTTTTCATTCCTCGCTTACCACATACCCTAAAATCAATATAGGGTTGAAACATGAAAATGCCAATATTTGGCTAAAACAACCGGCAAAATCATAACTTTCTGGCAGAATAAGTCAGTGTTTGTGTTAGAAGGATCTTTGAAGGAACACATAAACCTAGCCAGAATTACTTTTGGTTACAATAATATATTTTGTACTCCATTCATAACCTGTCATCTTAACTACTTCTAAACCCCCAAAGAATCCAGTCTGTTTTATAACCTCAATTTCAAGTGTGAGTATTGGGGAGGAAGGGGCAAAAGTAGGGACAATGGATGGTCCTATAATTAAGATTATTTCCATATCATCTAGAAGGCAGAGTAACACCTTCTATTACAGGAAAGAGATTTGAATGTGACTTTACAACGACAACTGGCATTTCAAAATGACATCCAGGGGCGCCTGGGTGGCTCAGTTGTTAAGCGTCTGCCTTCTGCTCAGGTCATGATCCCAGGATCCTGGGATCGAGCCCCGCATCGGGCTCCCTGCTCTGCGGGGAGCCTGCTTCTCCCTCTCCCACTCCCCCTGCTTGTGTTCCCACTCTCGCTGTGTCTCTGTCTGTCAAATAAATAAAAATCTTAAAAAAAAAAAAAAAATGACATCCATTTTGCCTACAAGCGTAAACAGAACCATGCCTCGGGAAGTGTGACCCAAGGCAAATTGCAGAGTGAGGTTTTCACAAGCCCTTCCTCGCATGGGCAGCAACAACATCCTCCCCCCACCTTTTCCCAGACACACACATACCCACCTGGCACAGAGTGGTAGATTGGGCCTTCTCCCAACCCATCAGTTCTGGTTCTGAATAGGAAGAAATAATTAGGTTGTCTTGATAATCTGCTCATCAACAGACATTCTTTACAGTAAAGCTTATTTCTACTCTGTGTATTCTGTGCTAGAACTATAGAGTCAGTACTGTAACTATAACTCACTGTATTGTACCTGTCTGTAATGAGATTTTATCTGCAAGCTCATTCATTTCTGTAATGAGCTTGCAGATAACTGAATGTATTAAGTTGTGTGAAATAATGTCACTGAAATCAAGAAACTAGACAGGAGACCAGCTTTCAGTTTCAGGTCCCTAGATCTTCTCTTTCAGTGTTTTTGTTTGTTTGTTTTACAAAGCACTTACCATTATTCCAACATGACATTTTTCTTGGAGTTCAGTAAGAACCCGGTTCAAAGTGACTTCGATTCTCAAGCATTTGGGGTCAACTCTGGACAAGGAAGCCAGCTGCATTGGCTCCAGCTTCTGTTTCTCTTGAGGAATGACAGAGAAGCCCCTTGTTGTGTGTGGCTCATCTTCTGCTCAGTGCAGAGGGAAGATGATCCAGACCCCGCAGGTCCTTCAAAGTGGCTGCAACCACGGAGTATGCTGGCCACAGGTGCCAGGCCTCTCACCATTGCCAGGAGCCAATCTTCTGGTGAGGGTCAGAGCTCCTGTGGAGTTCGATGTGGTCACCCTGGGCAGCAGATATCACCGGGACACAGATGTCCCTCCGAGACTGACAAGAGGACTTTTATCACATGGGTAAAAGAAGAAACATCAGAGGTCTCCAGATCACTGTGCCATTTTACAAATCTCAAAATTTCACCAGCCTTGCCTTTATTTATTTATTTTAGAGACAGAGTGAGAGAGAGCAGGGGGAGGGACAGAGAGAGAGAAATGCCAGCAGGATCCCCGCCGAGTGCAGAGCCCGAAGCGGGGCTCAGTCTCACGACCCTGAGATCATGACCTGAGCCAAAATCAACAGTCATTCGCTTAACCGACTGAGCCACCCCAGGGCCCCACCTGGGGACATTTTTGATCATTACAACCTGGGGAGGTGAATGGGGTTGCTCCTGGCATCTAGTTGGTGGAAGCAGGGATGCTGTTAAGCGTCCTACAGTACATAGCACAACCTCCCATCACAGCACATTATCCAGCTCCAAATGTCAGGAGTACTGAGGTAGAGAAAATGAACTGAATAAAAACACTGCAATATTTGTATTCTTGTCATTTGTACTTTTCCTATATGTAGAGGGTCAAATAAAATCTCCAGTACCTAAAGTATCCCTTTAAATGAAACTAAAAAATAATCTTGTAGAATTAAATAATCAATGAGGACCAAAAGGCAAACAAGTAAACAAACAAAAGAAAAAACTGTCAAATGTGGATAAACTCTTTCAAGCTCTTGGTACATGCATTGTACAGCTATTGTAGAATGATACAGATAAAATTCTTCTGCTTTCCCAGCTGGCCTCTTAGTTCTCTCCCTAAAATGTCCCTTCACCACGTCTGCATTATAACCTAAAAACTAGCCTAAATTTGCTCCTGGCATTTGTGGTTAGTAAATATGTAGTAAAGAAGTACAAACACTTGAGTTGTGAAAACCAGCGACTTTCCACACATGACTCCAGTGGAAACAATTGAAGGACTAATTTTTATTGCTAATTTTTAAAATGATTTCCTGTATATCGTCAGCTGTGTTACTGGGAATAAGTGAAACGTTCACAGCCCAGGCTGCACGTGCCCATCTCCGCTGGGCTGAGCCCGGGACTTCTCGGCAGTCCTTTCCCAACCATTCTGTTTGTAGGCATGCATTTCCTCGAACTTCCTCGTGCTTGTCCCCTGTTCTTGTGACATAAATTCGTCTTTGTCATTTTCAGCTGAAATATGCAAACCTCTTGCTGATGTCATCTGGGAAATAGATGACCTTGTGGCTAAATATATACTGCATGGCTTTGCAGACTGTCCATCTTCAGATTTAGGACTTAGTCTTTGGCATGTTGGTCTTGTCAGTTTCACAATTTAAAAAGGAAGTGTTTCCAGGACAACAACCCTGCCTTCTGATGAGCACATGATATTTTTTTTCCATCTTAGTGACGACTTGACTTCATTTTATACATTTGAAAATTCACGAGTAACAAAGCACAAAAATCTGCCACTGTTCTGCAGCTTTTCACTTGTCTCCGTTCTAAGCATAGATATTTTTTACAGTAGGTCCAGGTAGACAGATGATAGCTTGATTGTCTTCAGGAAAATTCAAATTTGTGTGAAAACACAGGCAAAAGTGTGTAAGTCAAAACAGAACACATTTCCTCATCATGTAGGAATACTTTCTAAAGTTGGAATTAATGTCATATTTCTTTTCTTTGTGCTGTTGCCTTAACTTTCCTCTTAATGTTTTCTACCTTAGTTCTACCTAAACTTCCTAAGCTCTTAAAATTTTTTTTACTTCAGGGAACATGGCAATAGAGGCTCTCCAAAATGTCACAGACATTGTCCTATTTGGTGCTAGAACATGTTCAAATGTAATGATGATGGTCAAAACTGAACCTTGTTAATTTAAAGAGCAAATTTGCTGATAGAATGAAGACTGAAGAAATAGATTGAGCATATTAGAATTTACTGACAACCAAGAATTAGCACAACACTGAGGAGGGTACATGTATTTAAAAGAGACAACTTGATATTAATATATAAAATTAACTTTAGACAACTTGATAGTAATATATAAAATATGTTAGAGGTTAAAAGAAGTTAGGATATCCTGGTAGGCTCCCTTGGAAATGTTTTTTTTAATCAAGGAATTCCTACTGGGTATCTATGCTTGGCTAAACAGTATGCTAATCACTGCAGATAGAGGAAGGAATCAGGCATCTCCCTACCTTCTGAGCTTCTCAGGGTAGACATTCAACATGCAGGTGCCTTAGCACTAGAGGTGATAAGACAGAAGCATGTACTGAGTTCATTGTGATCAAAGAAGCAGTCAGTTCTTCTCCTGGGAGGTCAAATGCTAGAAAAGTATGACTAGGATGTAATATGGAAATATATAGAAAGTCATTTTATGTTTAAAAAATTAAAAGTATATAATATATGCATAATAATTATAGCTATGAAAAATATTTTTAAACCTATGCACAGAGTTCTGAAATTTAGTGGGTCAATTTTATCCTTGTAAAGTTGTCTGAATTTATAAGGTTTTAATTACCAGTGAGAAAGAAAGCCACTTATATTCCCTTTAATCATTTTTTCAGTCCTTAAAATAATCCTTTCTTACATATACTCTAAGGTGGAGGGGAAATAGAACTAACTTTTTGAGAGGCACTGTGCTCTGAGCTTTATACATTTATGTCAAATCCTTTAATTCTTTCTTCAATTCTGTGATTTAAAAAAATACTTATAGAAATAAGGAAACAGAGGCACGAAAGGATTACATAATATATGCAAGAAAGAGGAGTCCAGTTGACCCTGAAGGCTACTATTCTGAAGGCTACTATGTTTGATATTATAAATCTGACTCATTTAAAATAAAGATTAGTTTTCCTAAGATGAAAACTTCATTAACGGTTATTTTTAAGGATTCAGAAGCTACTTTTCTGCGTATGTCATTATAAGTCACATTTAGTTCAACAGGATTTACTGAGCACTTTTTGTGAGCTCTGTGCATATGATCTTCACATTACTTGCCGTAAGTCCATAGGTACAAACAACCTATCGTATAATTTATTTAATATTTTTAGTTAACGCTGACTTGGAGTTTAATGTAAATAAATTTATTTTGAAAGAAATCTTGATAAATATGGATTCCTTGCCATTGTTACAAACTAAAAGTAGCAGTAAACTACATCACTCTTTTTTTTATTTTTTATTTTTTTAAATATCCTTTCCTGTGCTACCTAAGGCCATATCAGATTCCACTGACTGCAGTATTTGCATGCTAGAATTCTGGAAGCAAGTTCCTCTCAACATGGGTAATCAAATTAGCTCTTAGCACAGTGCCTCTGTAACTTATTTTACTATGTACTCCACAAATAGGCATTTTTTTTTAGACTATAAAACAGATGATTTCTCAGAACAAATAAATTGGGTATAACTTTACACGTGTCATGGCAATTTTATTTATTGATTTATTTAGGGTTCTGGTCAATAAATCAAAAGATAAATCCAGAAAGGCGTCCACTAAGAATTGGCCTTGAGCTAGGTTATAAAGCTAGCAACTTGTCCTTGTGAGCCCCCCACACCAAGTACCTGTTTTTTTATCACCACCCTAATTCTCAACTCAGGCCATGTTTTCCCTTTACAAGTGTCCTCCCTGCTCTCTTGATCTCCTAGGGATCCTTTTTGCTTTTCATAGCCTTCAGGAAAGAATTTGAAACTCATTCACACTAAGCTGATAAGAGCTTAAAGGTTTGTGTCTCCCAGGGACTACTGCCTTCAGGAAGGAGGAAAGTCAGCCGTTGAAAATCAAGTGCAGTGTGTTTGGGTTTGACTCACCCACAACCACCCTCGACACCATCAGCCCAAGACACTTGACAGCTACTTGATACTGAGCAAGTTCTATCACTTCTCTAAGCTTCTTCCCTTCTTGGCGAAGAAGGAACGATATTTCCTTCCTCATAGATTTGTTATGAGACCTTATGTAATGTAAAGTGCTTAACATTGTGCCTGGCTCAAAGTGTGAACTTCATAAACAATAACTGATATTATTCTTATACTACCGGTTTCCACCAAAGAGGACAATTCGGCCCTACCCCTAAGTAAAAATCCGAACATTCTGTAAACTATAGGTGGAGCCTGATAGCATTATGCTGTTTAGCGAGTGTTTGTTTACAACCAGCTTTGTAATTGGTCAAGATACTACTTTATTTCCTGAAAAAAGTGACAGGATTAACAGAAATGACTCAACGAGGTTGTGGGAGCACTAATCAGAAGGGAAACACTTCGAACGTGTTTTACTCAAACAGCGGAGTCACGAAAACAGGTTTAAAAACAAAAAGTCATTCTTCCCCCACCTCTAACCATCTCTGCCCAACATTGGTCTTCCAAGTTTGGCTACAGAAAAATGCCTTGCTTTCTGCTTTCTCTTCTGCTCTCCTGTAAGGCCTGAGCGCACCTTTTCAATTATTTCTTATAGTACATGTAATTAAAAAGGTTACTGTGACAGATGTGGCCAAGCTAAAGCTTTGCTCTTACTCTGCTTCAGTTATGGGAGGACAACCCTGAGGATCTGGAAAATCTGCAAAAGGTTAGCTTTGTTCTTGAAGAGGAATGGAGAAAAAGGTTGTGATCTGCACGTGACGTGCATTATTTCCTGAATGAGAAGGTGTTTATTCAGATTCCTTCCGCGGGGTTCTGTTCCAGGGTTATCAACTGAGAAAATCATCTCCAACGGGTTGTTGCTCTTGTTTGGAGGGATTCCCCTCCCCTCCCCGGGGTGAACTCTTTTGAAAGCACCTGCTGGGTGACATGGGAGAGAAGGTCATGAGAAAGTCAACAATGTGACAGCCGTTTCCTAAGCCATCCTGATCTTATCCTAGAAGATGGATCACGTTCTCCAGCTGAACTTGTTATAAATAGCAGTTAGCAGGAGCTGATAGTACTAAGAAGACATATCAGACTTAGCATAGGATTGACAGTTTGGATCTGTCCCATGGGCTCTTCCTAAAAGCTGGTTCCTATCTTGGACATTATGGATTCAAATACTATCGCACCCCCTCACCCCCATTTCTAGGCTATCTTTTGCTTCCTCAGCCAGCCAAGATTCTTGTAAGCTCGACTTTCTGTAGTTTGTATTGCAGAAAACAATAGATCAAATAGGTTTTCTATTTTATTTAATACAATTTTTCAAATTATACTCGACCTTATTCAACACAGCCCCCAAGTAGTGTGCATCCTTCGTTGACTGGCCCCACCTGTTGGAGATTCACTGGCTCAGAGGTTTTAGACTGGCCTCCGGGATATGATTCTTTCATCCTATAGAAGGTCGAAAAGCCAAGTTTGTTTAAGAGATCAGTTCCCATCCCAGGTTCAGCATAAAAGGATCTGAATATTCAGGATGAAGAACAAACCCATGTGCAGTTTTTTTCTGGTCATCCTAACATTTCCTGTCAATGCAAAGGACTACCAGCCATCACAAATACATGACCAAGCACAAAGGAGTCAGCATAGACCAGAAGTTTCTATCTGAAAAATCCACTAGGTATTAGCGTCCATGAAATGTTAAAAGATTGTTTTTACAGTAGTATTTGATAATGTAGACACGGTTATTTCTTCCTTCAGTTTTGTGCCTCAAGAACAACTCTAATGTTTAGCTGATAGAAGGATTCAAATTTTGCAGGAATTGGAGAAGGTGTGGCTAAATCTCATTTGACAAGAATTTTTGAACACATATCCTGTGCTATGTTTTGTTCAGAAGAGCAAAATGTCTTGCTTCCTTCGAGATTCAGCACAGTGGAGAACTTCTTAACTGAGGAAAATGATAATGGACCAAGAAGAATCCTGAGGTCCTTGCTGATAATATTTTTAAAAAGTGTAATCATTGCTGTGTGGTTATAGGAATCTTTTATTTTATTGGAAATAGATATAAATTTACTGGAATGAGCTTCATTTATATTAAAATCCTATTGGAGCTTTAGTACCTGGAAAATATCTCTGAGCCTTAGTTTCATCATCTAAAAATAGATGAACTTTGAGCTTCCTTCTAGCTCTATTACTCTATAGCCATTATTACGTATTTCTAAAATTTACAGACCAAAGTGGATTACTTGACTAGAAAATACCTGTTATTCCTCTAAAAGCTACACATGCATACATACTGTGGTGATATGTTTTAGTCAGGGGAGTCCTAATTGTGAAGAGTACATCTTGTTCTTATTCCTGTCACAAGGATTCTGAGGTAAGTCACTGCAGTTGTCAACAACAAACATATGTGGAAGCCCCAACACGTATATGGCATTTGAATAGATGCAGATTCAGATTATGGCATTAGGGAGGGCACAGGCATGCCTGTGTCTGAGACCTTCCAACACTGCTGCTCGCCCCCAGCCCTGCCAGCGCAGGATGGTGAGGGAGACCCCACCCTCTGACCTTATCAGGGGCCTTCAACCTGGGAGAATGGTTATTCCCAGTCCCATTGTTTTGAACTTCCTGATCCTACTTGCTCCCTCTGACTCACCAAACATGAAATCATAGCTAAGGAAGCTTCAAAGGACCATGGAAAGCCCTAGACACACACAGTTTAAACGATAAAACGGTGTCAACCGCGAGACTATAAACAAGATCATGGCGTTCATCATGACAGCTGCCCTGTGTAAAGACCTACCCTCCAAATAAAGCTGGGATTCCTTAGGCTGCTTCCTAAAGCCTTCCCAATCTAGACCCACCCACTTCTTCCATCTGCACAAACACGATGCTCCAACAATACCGCATTCCTTATACTTCTCTGTACGTGACAAGCTTGTTTCTAACTTTTTCCTTTCAAATTACATGCTATCATATTCCTAGCATGCCTTCTTCATCTCCCCCTTCCACCTGACAAAGCCTTCTCCTCCCGTGAAACCAGCTGAAGTGCCTCATGTTCTGTGAAGCTTTTTCTGATAACCTTGGATAATGTTAGTCATGCCCTCTCTCCTACTAGCTGTTCACATTTCCACCAAAACCTCTGTTATAATTCTTGGTTGACACGTTTCTCTCTGCTACCAGATTTCGGGCTCCTTAAGGGATCGCCCTTTGTTTTATTTATCTCTGGATCCCCGAGGCTCAAAGTTTGTCAAGTCATGGCTCCTGCCTCAAAGCAGAGACATCTTTAGTAGGAGTGTGTGTAATTGAGTAAAGGATGGTGGGTAGTGAGCTTGATCGGTCACTTTGAGCCCAACTGGAGAGCTTTAGGGAGCCCCAACCTGCATCCAATTAGTGAGAGATGCCAAGAAGCGGATCCCATTTCATTGCTCTTTCCATTAATGGTGCTCATAAAAATTAAACAATATAGAAGGAATGGAAGTTAGTACTTTCACACCATGTGTTTTGTTTCTCTGATATATGTTGGAGGAAGAATTGGGGTGGTAGAATCATCAGGTAAGTTGAGGGGTCTCCCAGGCCCATTTGAGAGGACACAGGTTTTTAATCTTCAGATAGGCCGCAACTGAAGTTATAAATGAAAACACAAAGCAAAACAAAAACCTAGGTCTTCTTCATTCACTTAGTCCAGCTCCATGGATGCATGGACAAGAATGTATGGGCGAAAAATTAGAATAATTCCTGTCCAATGATCCACAGGTACCTTTTCAGACTTGGCAGAACTTCAGTAGAAAAAGTGAGGTGGAAGTGAAGGTATATTTTTTAAAGTAATGAATACTGGTTGCTGTAACAAGCACCCCCTAAATCTCAACAGCATAACACAGATTGCTGTTTCCTCTCACATCAAGGAGGGAGAAGTGGGGAGCTCTGCTCCAAGTGAATGTCCAGCTAGCAGCACATGACTGATGAGGGGAAAGGTTTTAGACGATGGGCCTGGAAATGTTGCCTATGGATTTCCTCACATTCCTTTGCCCAGAAAGCAATACGAAGGCCCCCTCCATCAGCAATGGGGGTGGCTTAGCTATTTCTAAAAAGAGGAGAACCCATAATCCTCTCACAGAAGAAAGTACAAAGGGAGAAGAAGGGAAGGGGAAAATCAAAAATCAGAGTAAATGGCCAAGTTGGCAAAGCACTCGGGGAGAAGTTTGCCCTCTCTGGGCCTCTCTTACACAGAGCATCCTTTACCTTAGATGATCACCCAGCTGAAGAGTGGAATCTCTATAAATATGGAGCATATAGATATAGGTGTTCTGCTTCAAATGTGTGTGGGAATGTGTGTGGTGTGGTGTGTGGGTACACATATGGCATAGTTGGGGTCCAGAGTGTGAAAAACGACAGGAAATAGTGAAAAGCATAGATTAAAATACACTTACATCAGCCGTATACTTTTAGCAAACCCTCATTTCTTGTTATATTCAAGTTATCCGGGCCTTGTACTACAAACACTTCCCATACAAGCCCTTTTTCTTTCATGGCCTTTTAGTTTCAGGCACACACTATTTCTTCTGCCTCTTCCAGTCAGGAAAAGCGGTGATTAATTCTCACCTGTTTTCACCCACCTCTCCACCTTCTTCCCCTTCTCTTTCGGCCAACTGCTACTATTTTTAAAAGGTCTTAGCAACTTGTACTTATTTCTGCACTAGCCCTTACTGAATGATAATTGTTTTGCTTGTTTACCTTGCTGAACTGTGAGTTTCCTGAAGACCAGCTCTTCTTGCGTGCCCAGTGCCTCACAGAGCTCCAGGCTTATAAGTTAACATGACCATATACATTACGAACCAGACAGAGTTTCTGAGAGGAAGGGTGAAATGCTAATAATTATGTGAGATGGCAGGAGTAAACGCAGGCTCTCCCTGGCAAATAGGGACATCGAAACTCTATAAATAAGTGTCGAATGAGGAGATAAGCTCTCCTCTGGCCATCCTTTTTTTTGTCTAGCGATGGCCATCCTTTTTTTTGTCTGGTGTTGCTTTATCTTCCATCTCCGTGACTTAGAGCCATGACTGGTGGGTCGTCCATATGTGATAAGGATTTGTTGAAGAGTTGAAGGACTGGGAGAAGACAAAATCTGTGGCAGTTCTACAAGCTGTTGGTCTTGCTCAAGGAGAGAGCCTTGTCTAAAGCCCTTTGACCATTTGTCTTCTCACTTTTCCATCCAATATGTTCCTTCAACAGCTTCGTCTAATATGGTGGACCTCCCAGCGTATCTTTCCATAACTCTGCTAGGACCTGAAGTGTCCCTCATGGTGCAACACGACACAAGTCCATGATCTTTAAAATAGGAAACTAACCTGCTGCAGAGACGGAACTATTTTGATTCAGGGGTTTTTTCCAGTGTTTCATAAACATCATGGTAGATCTGAGTCCTCAGCCCAAGAGCCTTCCTGAAACTGTCCTAGACTTAGGCATGGCTAAGTAGCATGAGGAGTGGGAGGCAGAATGCTTCTCCCCATCCCACTTTTTGACTGCTGTCACCCAGAAGCAGCTGCTGCTAGGGAGGAATGACGAGGGGAGGGGTGTTTGAGGCCATTACAATCAGAGGAAGCCAGGGGGCTGATGGAATTGGAAGGACTGTGCTGAATTTACTGAGTCATCACCCAAAAGAATCGAATGTCAGAAATGAGAGATTGTGCGTTTGGGGAACAGGTGATGATGAGGGTGAAGGGACACTATTTTAGAATCTTTTGGAAGCATCGTGGAGGAATTTGGGGAAGCAGCTCTGGAATTGTAGATGGGATTATTCCTGAAGTCAAGGTCAGTAAGATCCCAGAAGCTGAGACTATGGGCCCCAGCAGGAAACCCCTCCTGAGAAGCGCACATCCTCCTCTTTCTGGGCAGGTTGTGATGCGGAAGCACGATCTTCCATGCCCTAATTAGCGCTCTTGGTTTGACAAGGGTGGCTCCCGTTCTGAAGTTTCCTTTCTGTGTTGTTTCACAGAAGATTTCACGGGAAAGGACCACAAACTCAGTTCCTCTCAATTTTGTTGAAGAATGTCAGCAAATTACAATGGTTCAGAATCAAAATTTCATAAGCTTGGCTGTAGAATATTTATGATGCAAAAACAATCACAGCGCGCTTTGCTGCACTGCTTTATTGACACAGCCTTCCTGTCCCCACATCTTGCTTCCTCTCAGGAAAGTGGGACGTGTTGGATGATTTCCCAGCTTCTATTTGGAGAGGAAGTCTCCAGGTTTTCCACCATCCAGCCCCCGCCAATCTGCGCTCGCTGAGCAACACCTGCAACCAAAGGCTAGGCCTGTTCTCTTTTGTGCATTTGCAGCTATCAAAATAAACGAGCCATCTTGGATGGGAAAATTATATCTTTTTTCAGAGTAACCTCACTCTCCACATGTGCACAGGGATGCATACGCCCTGATGTTATGAACACTGCCTCTGACTAGAATTACAATCAGGCATTTTGCATTCAAAACTGATGTCAATAATTGTCTCAAAAGAAAGAGCTTTTAAAAGACCTCATGTCCTGGCAGCTTTTCCCTGGTACTGCCCATTTATTTTGCACACAGTAAATTCTTAAACCCACATACTAATGGAAAACAAGGGAACTGCCTGCCTCCTCTGCCCAGATGTCTCACTATTGCAATATTAATAATTCTTGGTGGGTACAAATCCCCTCTCCCACCCACTCGTTCACTCCCATCCCAAGCATTGGTCTCAGAAGCCATCGTTCTACAGAGAAACCACAAGTGCTCTGCTCCTCACCCAACTGCTTGTCCTTCCAGACTATCATGCTGGCTAGGACAGCCTGGGAGCTTATGACAGCTTCATGCTCAGCCTGAGGCTTGACACGGGATAGAGGGTGTACCGTCTGCTCAGATGGATTTTCCTCTCTTGGTTATTATTTGTAACTGTGGCTTTAAGAATGGAAATAGTCTTTTGAAATTCCTTTGATAGAAAAAGAGCAAAACCCCACACATCCATGGGCAAAAAACCTGACTGCTGATTCAAGGAGCCCTGATGGTTCATGAGCCCCCTCACTTGTCTTATGGGCATCCATAGCCGTGTGGATGATTGTGGCGTGAGGAGTCAGTGTGGTATACAAAGGTCTGTGTACATGTCGATAAATTGCTCGGCGGTACAGAACCCAGCTCCACTCTGGAATTTGCTCAGTCAACGTGGCTGGGTTGATGAGAAGCAAGAATGCAATCCTTTTCCTGACTTTCTGACATAGTCAAAGGGACCCCAAGCCCAAGTGACCATATCCTGTTTCATCAGTACTCTCCGGGGATTGGTCACTTCCTTTAAAGTGATTGAGTACTAGATCAAAACCTTCAGACAACACCATTATTGAGGCCCCCTTTCTGATCAGATTGTCTTCATAGGAATATTCACCCCAGCATCCATCTCCTCTGAATCCCTCTGAAGTGTTTAGTCTTCTTGCAAAATTCTCTAGTTTCATGCCCTCACTATAGTTTTCAGTTAATTCAGTAACATCCTACTCAGAATATGCCTCATCTTCTCCTTACCTTGATTTTTGCCGTCTGTCCCAAGCTCACTTCTTTTCTGCTTATCTGAAGCCTATCAGTTTTTTAAAGTCCCAACAGAAGTCTTTCTTCAAGAAGGAAGTCCACGCTAATTTTCCTCTCCACAGAATCCCAGGAGTCCTTATTGCCTGCTGGACTTTCTTGACAGCGGTCATGTTCTGCCTTCCAGTTCCAGTCATGTGGCATATCTTGGCACCAGCTAGATTGGAAGTTTCCTTAAGGGTCAACCATTACCTTGGCAACAGTTGGCATTTCCAACGACATCTAACACACGCTAAGTTCTCTGTTAGGATTTCTTGAATGCTAGAGCAATGGGAATATCCATGGCCAGCCAGTAAACTTACCTTCTACATCAGTTCAAAAGAATTGTGACCATTAGGCATGACCTCCTTCAAACTTGTTTCCCTTCTGTCACACCTATAAAACATCAATGACCACTCCCTTCCTTTTTTCTGTCCTTAATCGTAAGAATATGAAGTATCTCTTGGGCAAAGCAGATCCCTCTACATGTTTTATTAATTCTGTTTCTCCCACCCTCCTGCTGCTGATCATTTGCTCTCCCATGAGTCCTTATTTCTCTTTAGTCTCTAAAATTGTCCTCCCTTGACCTCAAATCCTGCTTATTCAGTTACTTCACTTCCCACCCCTCTCAGCTTCTCAGAAGATTAATCTGTGTTTGCTATTTTCATTTTTTAATCCTTTTATTCTCAACTCTCTGCCACCGGTTTCAGCCCTGCCACTCCATCAAACTTGCTTTAAGTCCATCGATTATCTCCTACTTATATAGTACAATCAGCTTTTTTGTCCTAATACCTTATGGGCCTCGATGCTATCTTGGATATTGTCAGTCTCTTTCTTCTTAAAGCTTTCTACTTACTTGGGTTCTTTTTACTGAACCCCTTTGGCTTTTCTCCTATTTCTCTATTATTTCTCTGCTTCAAATCTTTCCTGGGCTCTTCTTCCTTGAAATACCTTAAATGTTGATTTTTTTTTTTTTTTCCCCTGAATTTTATGCTCAAACAACTTCTCTTTGGTTCCTGGGTCACCAGTTAGCTCTGGATGCATGAGATTGTTACTGCAGTAATGATAAGCATGAACAGTATTTACAGAGCACTTTATACCAGGTATTATTCTAAGTAGTTTTACATGGACTAACTCAATCCTCATACACATCATATTTTACAACAGATGTTTTATAAATGGAAAAAAATCCCAAATACCTTGCCTATAGTCAGAATGAGTAGACTCAGGATTTTAATCTGCAAAATCTCTCCCCAGAGCCTTTGCTCAGGTGCAGATTCTGAGTTGCATATAGACATTTGGGGCTCATTTTTCTGGAACAGCAGACAGTAGCCCCATCTTCTAGCCATCCCTCAACCTAGAACTTACAGAATCCTTCTTAACTCTTGCTCATGCCTCCTCCCACAGCACATCAGTTATTGACTCCTGAGGATTTCATTTGCTCTATCTGCCTGCAACCTGTGCTCCCTTTTCCCGCAGGCCTTTCACCACTGCCTGGATGCGGGCCATCGTGGCATTTGACCGGACTACTCAAACCAGCCTCTTAACTGATCTCCTTGCTTCCAGTGCTGTCTTCCTCAGACCCATAATCACCATGTGGCCACAGAATGTTTTCAATAAAACACACATCTGACAGTGCCAGTCCCCTACTTTAAAACCTTTCAGTAGCTCCTGATTCCCTGTGATTAGAAGACCACCTTCTGTAGAATAGCATCTAAAACACTTAGTCCTGCTGACCCCTTCAGCTTCATCTGTGACATAAAATTACTTGTTTGTTCCCTGCACATAGCACTTCTATCCCTTACTGATACTCTTCCCTTGGCCTATTCTGTCTACCTGGGTAACTCCTGTGTTCCTTTACATCCCATCTAAGGCTACGCATCCTGTCCTTGCATTTAGTGTCTTTGCATTTCTTACAAAATATTAATAATCTGTGTGTGTTTGTCTTCTCCACTAGGTTATTAGCTCCTAAACATAAAGACTTTGTCCTGTTTTTCTTTGACTTTGCAATGCCTTATATAGTGACTGATAGAAAATAGGCACTTTATAAATGTTTGTTTTAATGAATAAATTAATGAACAAATGAATGAATGAATGAATGAATATAAATCACTGTTTTTCTTTTACCATGAGTTATTTCTCAATAGAGCACGCACACACACAAACTTAAGTAAGAGAATGTTCCTGTTTATAGTGCTGGATGTTTTATAGCCCTAAGTATTAATTACAACATGTTTATTTTCCTTAAAGCAAGACAAACATTATAGAAAAACACTACTAAATTCCATAGCACTGCCCCTTGTTTTCCTGTCTTCCCTTACCAAAATTTCCATCTATATTTTCCTAATGCAAAATGTAAAATGTTTATTCAGTCACTCTATGTGCTCATTAGTAGTGGTATGATTTATCTTAGGATTAGCTGCATGTTATAGAGAAACCCAAAATAATAGGGGCTTAAGAACAATAGAATTTTTTTTTTTTTAAATCTCACATTCAAGAACTCCTAGGAAGGGCTGATAGGCAGGCCAGGGCTGATAGGCAGTTCCAAGTTCATGCAGAATTCAGGTTCCTCCTATTTTGTTGCTTCTTAATGCATTGCCTCATAATCCAAGATGGCTTTTGGAAATTTAGCTATCTTATCTGCATTTCAGGTGGCAGGAAGAAGGAAGACAAGAAAATGTGTTTGCTCCTCCCTTTTAAGAATGCTTCCTGGAAATCCCATAGGACTTGTCCACTTATATCCCTCACTAGCGGTCAGGACAATGACAGATTACAGTTTTTGTTTGTTTGTTTGTTTGTTTGTGGTATTTTCTTAGCTGGTGGTAGTGTGAGCAGCAAAACTTGAGATTCTGTTCTTTGGGAGAAGGAGGAGTATATGTTGATGTAGGAAACCAGTAGTCTCTACTGTAGTTTAGTCTGAATATAAAAAAAATTTGGAAATCTCAGAAATATTATACTGGAGAACAGCCTAGGATCAGCTGAAAGATGAACTGGAGATGATTATTACCTAGCTGGTGAGCCTGCAAATAAAACCAAGAGCAAATAAACAGAGAGAAACTATACATATGGCCTCATAGAACTGAAGATCAAGGGTTATGGATTCACTTCCCTGAATCAAGAAAATGCACTGTAGGGGCACCTGGCTGGCTCAGTTGGTTAAGCGACTGCCTTCAGCTCAGGTCATGATCCTGGAGTCCCGGGATCGAGTCCCGCATCGGGCTCCCTGCTCAGCAGGGAGTCTGCTTCTCCCTCTGACCCTCCCCCTCTCATGCTCTCTCTCTCTCTCATTCTCTCTCTCAAATAAATAAATAAAATCTTTAAAAAATATATATTAAAAAAAAAATGAAAATGCACTGTAGCCTCTCTGCCATTATTTAAGTTCACTATAACAAACACCGTTGAGGAGGTGCCTGGGTGGTTCAGTCGGTTAAGCATCTGCCTTCGGCTCAGGTCATGATCCCAGGCTCCTGGGATCGAGCCCCACATTGGGCTCCCTGCTCAGTGGGGAGCCTGCTCCTCCCTCTCCCTCTGCCCTCAACTTGTGCTCTCTCACTCTCTTTCTCTCTCATGCTCTCTGTCTCAAATAAATAAATAAAATCTTAAAAAAAAAAACAAGCAGATGATATACATGTTCTGATTTTTTAAGCATTTCCAAATTGATTTTATTTTTTTATTTTTATTTTTTTAATTTTTTTTATTATGTTAATCACCATACATTACATCATTAGTTTTTGATGTAGTGTTCCATGATTCATTGTTTGCGTATAACACCCAGTGCTCCATTCAGTACGTGCCCTCTTTAATACCCATCACCAGGCTAACCTATCCCCCCACCACCTCCCCTCAGTTTGTTTCTCAGAGTCCATAGTCTCTCATGGTTCGTGTCCCCCTCCAATTTCCCCCCCTTCATTTTTCCCTTCCTGCTATCTTTCTTTTTTTTAACATATAATGTATTATTTGTTTCAGAGGTACAGGTCTGGGATTCAACAGTCTTACACAATTCACAGCGCTCACCATAGCACATACCCTCCCCAGTGTCTATCACCCAGCCACCCCATCCCTCCCACGCCCCACCCCCCACTCCAGCAACCCTCAGTTTGTTTCCTGAGATTAAGAATTCCTCATATCAGTGAGGCCATATGATTCATGTCTTTCTCTGATTGACTTATTTCGCTCAGCATGTTCTGATTTTATTTACTCCTCTGTGATGTTGGTATTATAACAAGATTCATTTACATGGTGCATTACTTTAGACCAGTGCTTCTGAAACTTAACGGTGCGTAGGAATTACCTGATACCTTCAGTAGGGCGCAGGTGAAGTCCAAGTTCTGTTGTACTTTGGGTTGTAAAGCTTTTGGAGCCTCAGCACATGTCAATCTATGTGTTAGTTTAGCTCTCCAGTGATATGAACGCCAAGTTGGTAGAGAGATGTAAAAGATTTTTGGAAAAGCCTGTGGAAAATAGAAAGGAGGGAATGAGAGAAAGGGACAGCCTCCAGACTGCCACGATGGCTTACCTGGATAGGAGAGAGAAAGGGAAGAAAGAGTATATTGGAGGAGTATCATTTTATCAATAGATCAGTAGGGAAACCTGAGCCAAAGAAGCCGTCAGAGTCCTACAGTCCATAGGAACGGGCCTGCACCGATACTCTGGCCTGCATAGTCACTGGCTGGGAGCAGCTCAGGGAAAGCATGGCTTTGGCACTGACAGGGTGGGGGATCCAGAGGGGCAGCAGCTAGGGCCATTAGAAAATTACACTTCAGGCAGCAGGAGATCTGAGCAGGTGCATTCTAATAGTTGCCACAATTCGTATTCTTGCCTTTGTAAGTACAGTACACGGAATATAATTTAACACTTATTTGAAGTCCCTGCAGGGTCTGTGCGTGTTTATTACAAATATTAATTTTTCAACATGGATTTACAGTACATGGCCTGGAGTGCCTTCAGTAAATATTTGTTATTGAATAAACAAAATTGAGGATGAAGGAATTACAGCAATAAAGAATGAGTTGTTATAGGGCCCAAGACACACCATGGAATTTGCATGGGCAGGAAGGATAAATTATTTCTAACCTATGGTCTTGGTATTTGCTTCTTTCTCATAAAAGCTGATTGCAGCAAATATTATTCAATTTTAGGTTCCAGTTAGTTGATGTTTGATTGTAATTAGTTTAACAGTTTGAATTCACTTCCTTTAAGGAGACCGTGGAAAAAATAATTTAATGGAAACAAATTAACCATCATGGAATTTATATAACTCACCCATATGCATTTTGAACAGTGAATATAATTACATAATAATTTTGACTCAAAATTAAATCATTTGGCATACTTTTCTAGGATGAAATTAGCAAAGTCCAATTTAATTTGTGTAAGGTATCAACATTACTCACTTTTGGAAATAAATGACCTTGGGAGATAAAAATTCAATTGGAACTGTTATATTTTCATTCAGATTCATTTTCAATATGTTACAGTTCATAAAATTACAAGTCAAAAATGACTATTTCTGAATTTTTAAAGTGTACAAACATTGACAGAAAAGGAATTATGTCCTTTTATGAGTTTGGGGTTCAAATTTTCTCTAGTTTTTTTTTTCTTCTTATCAGAATCTTAAGACAAAAGACTTATGTCTTTATTATCATATAAATGGTGATATAGCTCAGTACTTCTTATCGGCAAACAAGTGGCAAAACTCAAAAAAATCTACCATTAGATTTAGAAGGGAAGAATGAAGGGGGGGATATCAGAGGGGGAGACGAACCATGAGAGACTATAGACTCTGAGAAACAAACTGAGGGTTCTAGAAGGGAGGCCAGTGGGGGGATGGGTTAGCCTGGTGATGGGTATTAAAGAGGGCACGTACTGAATGGAGCACTGGGTGTTATATGCAAACAGTGAATCATGGAACACTACATCAAAAACTAATGATGTAATGTATGTTGATTAACATAAGATAATAAAAAAATCTACCATGTATTAGAGAGGTGAATGTTATACTGATAAAATTTAGGGTGGGGGATTTCTCTGCACACCAAAAGAGAATCAACAGTCTATTGATCATGTCATTTTTATCATCATGACTCTACATTTACAAGCATCATTCACTGGTTCATTCAATGAATCCTTACTGAATGGGCTAAGGACAAGTCACTGTGGCAAGTTCTATTGGGAATTCAAGAATGAATTAGGCCTACAATATACTCTCAAAATACTTTGGAACATATAAAGGTAAGAGCATCTGAATAAGTTACTCCATGTCACTTTCTTTGTAACTCCTTGAAGCAGGCTTATTAAGTAAGTGTAAAGGCAAATGTGTGAAAGTTCTGTGGGGATAAGATCTCTGTTTTGCCTATTACATTTTGAGTTCAAGAGAATGGTGGTTTTCTTACCAGGATAGTCAAGCTTCTGAAAGAGGTTACATTTGGCTTTGGAATGGAAGGGGAGTTAATATTTCAATAAATGAAAATGACGGAATCGGCATCCAAGACTAAGGGAATGACAAGATCAGAGACCCAAAGAAGAAAAAAACAGCCTAACTTCCAGAAATAATGAGTATTCTGGATGATTTAGAATGTAGGGGAGTAGTAAATAGAAGGAATAAAAAGATTTGAATCAAACTTAAGAGAGCTTGGAATAACATGCTGAGGAATTTGAACAGAAATCTCAGAGGCTATGGGGATAGCATTCAGGTTTTAAAAGAGGGTCCTTATATTACCCTTTAGGTAAGTTGATCCAGTAGTGGTAAGTGGTATTGGGGCTCCTAGGTGGCTCAGTCAGTTAAGCATCTGACTCTTCATTTCGGCTCAGGTTATGATCTCAGGGTCGTGAGATGGAGCCCTGTGTCAGGCTCTGCTGGGTATGAAGCCTGCTTGAGATTCTTTCTCTCCCTCTCTACCCCACACCCCCACCCCCCGATGCATGCACTTTCTCTCTCAAAAAAAAAAAAAATAGTATGTAGTATTTATTACATGGGGTAAAAAGTGTGAATTTTTTGCTTTTCAGAAAATAAAGCTTTTCAGTGGCTGTTGTGGGGAGCCAATGAGCTAACCCACAGGTGACAAAGATTTCTAGGTAGTAGACGGGGAAATAGCTAATTACTAAATATGCAGTGGACTAAGTCTGCATGTTTTGCATGTTTCTCAATAAAAATGGAAGTAGAAACTGAAAAGCAAGAAAGTTGAGGTCATCCTGGATTGGAAGATGGCACAGCAGACATGAAGAGGAACAAGGGAGTATGTAATCTTTTGTTAATGAAGACAGCATGGATGAGGCTGACCACCTCTCTGTCTTGTCTCTTTCAATTCCTTTCTCTCTTTTCCTAAATCTACTGACATGCTGGACAGTTTGCCCAGGGGATAGGAGCAAGAATTTTGGAGTCACTTCTATCTGGATATGAGTCCCAGCTCTGTCAGATAGTCACTAGCTATGTTATGTTGGGCAAATGACTTTACCTCAATGATCCTCAGTTGCATGGTAAGTAATATGGAGGCAAAAAAATAATCTATCTCATAGAATTATGAGACTTAAGTGAGTAAATGCACATAACACACTTATAAGAATGTCTGCTATGCTCTAAGTAACGAATTTATTATCACTATTATTGTTGTTATTATTCTCGGGTAAACCAAGCTTCAATTTCTTGTCACCCATCCCTTCCCACTGTCAAAATCTTGAAAATAGTCTTATTTTATTCCTCCCCCTATTGGCATTCATCAAAATGCAGCTTTATCTCAAAACTTACTGGAATTATTGTTTCAGAGGTAACCAGTAAGCACAAAGTAAGCAGAGGCAGTGACCTCCGCTCTACCCACAACCTCTTTGATGGCTATCTTTCTCCATTAAGCTCCTTCTATCAGAACTCCCCTGTCTTTGATGTACTCTCTAGGATCTACTCTTATCTCCCTGGCTGCCTTTTACCTAACTTTTTTCTGGCTTCTCTTTCAGGTCAGTGAATGTAGGTATTTCCCAAGCTTTGCCCTTGGCTCCTCTTCTTTCTCCACGGTCACATCTTCTCCCAAGGCTTCAGCAATTCTTAGCTGATACCTTTCAAAATCTGCACCTTTAGTCTCATTTCATAACCTGTTTCAGTACACCATTTCAACACCCCCATCTCGGTATCTTTGTCACTATAGAGTCAACAAGTTCAAATCCAAATCCAATTTGTATCTAAACACAAGCTTTCACCCTTCTCATTTCTATTAGTGACACTATTCTTTAACTAGACAGCCAAAAGAAAGACCTCAGAGTAATCTTAAAAACCTCATCAGCTTTCCCCCCTTCGCTCCAATTTAGGCAATTGCCAAATCATATGAGCTGCATCACTTCATTGTCTCTCATAGCTGTTTGCAAGTTACCCCACTATTTCAAGACTTGTTAACTCCTCACCTAAATTATTGTTTGATAAAAGCCAAAGTGTTCTCTCAACCTCTATTCTTTGGCCCTTCCATAACTTTCTAACAACTGCTGCCACATTACTGTCCCAAATACAGCTCTTCTCCAGCATTGTTGACTTCTATAGGGTGAAGCTGTACTTCATTAATAACTTTTTCATTAATAGTATACATCGACATAATAATTATATAATGCATATTACACACACACACACACACACATACACACACGATCCTGTCTCCCCACTAAATTGAGCTTATTAAGTCAAATACCATATTATAGGGTTATATCCACTCATATTAGGGGCACTGCCTTCATCATAGCAGGTACATAATAAGTGCTTACTGAATTAATTTTGTACTGAATAATGGCATTCCCCTGCTCAAAAATCTTTAATGTTTCCACATTTCTTATCAAATGAGATAAAAATTCTTTAGCCTTAGCTCTAATACTTTTCACAATTTAACCCCAAACTACCTCTCCTACTTCCCCAATTTATTTTCTTTTTGTGCCACAGTGCTATAGACCCAATTGTGCCCCCCAAGCCCACCCAAAATCTGTATGTTGAAGCCGTAACTACTAGTGTGATGGTATTTGGAGGAGCCTTTGGGAGATCATTAGGGTTAGATGAGATCACGAGGGTGAGGTCCTTTTGATGGGACCAGTGACTTCTTAAAAAGAGAGAAAGAGAGCACTTCCTCTCTCTGCCCTGTGAAGACACTACAAGAAGGCAGCCCTCCACAAGTCAGAAAGAGAAACCTCATTAGGAACTGAATCAACTGGTACCTTGATCTTGAACTTCCCAGCCTCCAGAACTATGGGAAAATAAATTTCTGGCTTTTAAGACACCCAGTTTTTGATAATTAGTTGGGGTAACCCAAGCTGATTAAGACACATGGATTCCAGCAAAACTAAAATAATGGTTTCCTGCACATTTCTTGCCTAGAGCTTTCCCCATCATACTCCCTCGGCTTAGAATATCGTTTTCCCTCTCTTTCCATGATGATATCCTACCTAACTCAAAAGTCCTCTTCTCACTTGAGCCTTCCCTGATGTCTCCTTCTTGAAAGTAATTTATCCTTTGATATTCCACACCACTTACTTCTGTCTTCTGGCATTCGACATATTCTGTGAACAAGATAGTTCCATGTGTACTTATCTTCTTTACTTGACTGTGAACTTGCTAAATTCAAGGACTTTGTCAGGTTCGTGTTGTATCTCATAGTACTGACCATAGTGCCTGGACCATTGAAGGAATGTAATTTATATCATGTTTTTCCAGCTGACCTGAGATCCAAATACAATCAGAGTTTTTGAATAGGCAAGATGAAGTACCTGAAAGACCAGAATCTGTGCTGGCAAGAATGGAGAGTAGAGAGATAATGGGTGAGAAATGTTTTGAAAGAAATAAAGATGGAAAGCAGTGAAGTTAAAAAAAAAAATCAGAAGAAATGTCACCACGTGGCTTGGATGGAACAGATAAGTGGGATTTCTCCACTAAAATCCTAGAGGAAGTTGGAGGCAAATCCTGGAGGGATATATACAACAGAAGAGGGTTTGGGAAATGAAGAGTAATAAAGTTATAAATAGGGCTTATCAATCTCAAATGAAGAGCTTTTAGGTGGTAGTTGCACGTCAGTGGTCTGAAAGAACAATGAGGGGTGAGAAGCTGATGAACCCGTGTTCTAGCTTTGCTACAGGAAGTGGGAAGAACTACAGAACATAAGTGATAAGATGCTAGCTATTAAGACATCCAGCTAAGAAAAATAAAGCCCACAATTAGATAGTCATTATGTAAAGAAGAATAGAACAGTGAAAGACTGGACATGACAGAGTTGGGCACCCAGTGGATGGGGAGAGAGAAAGTCTGAATTAGATTGGGATCTAAAAGCCAGAGGAGCCATAGGTTTGTGCTGAGAACATCAGAAGTTGAGAATCAAGATGAAATAGGTAAGAGATGGGCAGGAATTATAAAGACCCCTAGAATGCAGCTCGGACTGGGTACCAGTCTCCACCTGGATGTGAGGAAAAGCAGGCCAGCAGGGCGCTGCATGGAGAGGGAGGCCAGGCCCTAGTGCAGCAGGCACTGTTCTGGGCCTTACCCATCCTTCCTTCTCACCGTGCTAAGCCTGGATCTCTGACTCCCTCTGCGCTCCAGTCCCAGCCTTCGAGCCACCTCTGGCTTTGTCCACGTGGATATTCTGCCAACACTTCAGACTCAGTACTCCCTAAACCAGACTCCTCCATTTCTGTCTCTAAGACCCTCACTGGTCTGGCCTCATTTTTTTTTTTTTTCCCCATTAATGTCACTATTCTCCTAGTCACATGGCTTCAAAAACTTTGGTTTTTCCACAGTATAGTAGGCCACGTAGTGGTTACCTGCCCACTTTGATTTTAGCCCAGTTATACCGACTTCCAGTTTCTGGCCTCCAGAACTATAAGAGAATACATTTCTGTTGTTTTAAGACATCACGTCTGTGGTAATTTGTCGCAGTGACAATCGGAAACTCGTACAAACAGCCTCCCTCCTCACACACAGTTACCAAGTTCTGCCCACCAGGAAGCCAGGTAAGGTGGTGGTTAGTCACTCCAGCTTCCACCACTTACCAGCCACGGACTTGAGCAGGTTAATAAGCCTTTTAGAGCTTCAGTTCCCCATCTGTAATAACATGAGGTTTGGGAGACTATACTGGGAACTGAGATAATCCACATAAGGCACTTAACTGCTGTGTGTGTCACACGAAGTGATCAGTATGTATGTCATCATTATTGTCTATCAAAGGGTCTTTGTGCTTTTAGTCCCTTGCCCTTCGAGTCCATTTTTCCTAACACTCCATATTATCCATCCCAGAGTAGTGTTATGACCTTGAAATCCCTTCCTCAGCCTCCTTTGATAAGCCCACGAGTGCTCAGTGAGGACAGCCCCAAACTCCTCAGAATGGTGGTGGTGTCCTTCCAGAGGGCACATCACTGAGGCACCACCCTGACCCCGTGCGTAAGGTTGCTTGCACCTCCTTGGCTATGGAGAATGTCCCCTGCTGACTGTTGCCAGCTATTCCCTACTCAGGCTCTGTGCTCGCTGCGGCGTCCAGCCTTAGCCAGACTCCAGCTGAAGCCACTTTCACGCTGAGTGCCTTCCGTCGCTGAATCCTACTGCCCTTGCTCCCTTTCTCCAGACAACACGCCCGTAGTCATAAAACGCATGGACCTGAATCCCTGCTTCAGACTTTACTTGCAGAAACCTGACCTAAGTCATCCTCTTAATGTGTCCCCAAATTTCCTTACCACACGTACTTTTTATTTCTTCTGTGTAAACCCAAATCCCTGGTCACCAGAGCCCAAATGTTCTTTTTGATCTCTTTAACTCATCTTTTATGAAACTTTCCTTCTTTGCCCTCTGCTGGTCCAAATCATACACATATATCAAGCTCTGCCATGAGACCATCCTGTGCAACCCTACTCCAGTGATTTATCCTTATTTCTGAACTTCTATAATATTTTTTCTGTAACATTTATTTGGTAACAATTTAAATACTTACATTCTTCTAAAAAAGGAGAGGGGCACCTGGGTGGCTCAGTTGGCTAAGTGTCCGACTCTTGATTGCGGCTCAGGTCATGATCTCAGGGTCTTGAGATCAAGCCCTATGTGAGGTTCCATACTGAGCATGGAGCCTGCTTGGGATTTTCTCTCTCCCTCTCTCTCTGCCCCTCCTTGCTGTTTATGCATGCTCTCTTGTTCTCTCTCTCTCAAAATAAATACATACATACATACAAGAAAAACAAAACAAAAAAACCAGAGAGATAATATCTATCCTGCAGGTTTGTTGTGACAATTTAAATGAGATTCATATAGGGCGCCTGGGTGGCTCAGATGGTTAAGCGTCTGCCTTTGGCTCAGGTCATGATCTCAGGGTCCTGGGATCGAGTCCCGCATCGGGTTCCCTGCTCAGTGCAGAGCCTGCTTCTCCCTCTCCCTCTGCCACTCCCTCTGCTTGTGCTCTTCTGTCTATCTCTCTGTCAAATAAATAAATAAAATCTTTAAAAATAAATAAATAAATAAATGAGATTCATATAAAACTCATAGCACAGTGACTGGCTCAGAGAAGGCTCATGATACTGTTAGGATATTTGATGTCTCGAAGACATTCTGCCTCTCTCCCTCCTGTTTCTTTGTTTCTTTGCAAAAGTGGACCAGAAACTGGAGCACTAATTTGTATCTGTTTGCCTCTAGGAGAATCATTAGCCATTGTGTTTTATCTCTCTTCTCTTCCTCTCATGACCCACAGCGGTGCATCCACAATATGGGTGTCTAGCTGAATTGACAATTTGAGTAGGGGGTGGACACAAAAGAGACAAAGTCCTTCGAAGTCCAGCTTATGAAGACTTCTCTGTTGAGGCATGGAGGTATCTCAGCTCTCAGAAAAAACCGTAGGGAGTGGGGTGTACCATTTGTCAAGATTATCCAGCATCCAATATCGCCAATAGACATGGCTGAGAAAAAGGTGCTAATGAGCCTAAATCATGCACATTACATTTCTATTGAGATGTACCTCATTCAAAAGATAAAGGGAAATACATTTTTGGCTAAATGCCCAGTCCAAGATTTTTGTAAAATATAATGAAATGTTTAAACAAGTTCCAAAAGAGCATCAGCTTCTGTCTGATTTAGAATGGAAAGTCCCACAATTCATATCCTGCCAGTCATCTTTTTAAAAATTATCCTTAAATTTGAGTTTCACTTCTATGAAAAGAAAACTTTTAAAGTCATATCAACTACTTCAGTTCTGTGAAAATCAGGTAAATAGATGGAAGGAGCAGACAAAAGATGGGGGTGGAGAATAATCTTTTTCATAGCATATTGATTTGTTTTATATTTTGAGTCAGCTTTTTTAAAAGAGATACTTGTTTAATATGTTTGAAATTTTTTCGGTGTCCCTGATATAATAATTTTGCATTAAGCATGATATATTATGTAGGATAGAATTGAGAAATACAAAACAAATTTTTAAAGATTTTGTTTATTTATTTAGAGATTAAAAAGGGAGAGCACAAGCAGGGGGGGGGGTGCAGAGGAAGAGGGAGAGAGAATTTCAAGTAGACTCTGCCCTGAGAGAGGACCCCAAAGCCCTAGGTGGGGCTCAATCCCACGACCCTGAGATCATGACCTGAGCTGAAATCAGGAGTTAGAGGCTTAGCCCACTGAGCCTCCTAGGTGCCTCGAGAAAGATATAAAAATTTCAAACATCATCATAAGCAAACAAACCAACACATACACACCATTTTATACTGTCTTTTATGTTTGTACTCAAGTGAATTAAAAGAAACATACTCTCTTTTCTAAGAAACTGTTAATCCATGCAGTATTTCAGAGTCTTTACCTATGGCTTACTTCTGTCAGGAATATCTTTCTCCCCCTCCTCACAGTAAGAGTCTCCCTTCCTTCACAGCCTGATTCACACATCACCTCCTTGATTGAGACTTTCCTGATTCTCCCCAGCCCTAAATGGTCTCCTTCCTCTCAAACTCCATAGGCCTTCACCGATTCCTAATTGGACGTGCCTTCCCGGATCTGCTGAATGATTTTCATGGGCTCTCAGGATTTTGCCTTGTGAGCCTCTTTCTCCATAACGAAATTTTCAAAATTATACGTTATAACTGCATTGGTATAAAGAAAAGTGTAATCCAGGCTGGGCTCGTTGTTATGTATCAACTATAATAATGATATTCAATTTTAGATCTGATTTTTTAAAATCAAAAATAAACATTTTCCCCAGTCTCTAAATGTATCGTGTCACTGCACCTCCTGTTAGTAATGGGTCACTTGGGCCCATCCTTTCCACTTAGACTTGTGTTGTTATTACTTTTGTCTGTGCTATCTTCTGTCCCAGGGAAGAAGCTTGAGGTGGGAAGCTTGAGAACCCCTTTAAAGCAGGTGTCTGAAAACATTGAGTCTTCTAGGGTCTCCAGATAAAGACCACTCAGGAATCTATTCAGTCCTGTATTTACTGAGGCAGGGTGGCTACCCCTCTTTGGTGTGACTAATTATGATTCTTACTTTTTTCCAGTGATAAAGCTACATTATTATTGTTAGACCTTAATGTTCCTATTTTTAATGAAGTATTAAGGGAACAAAGTTAGAACAAACTAGTAATCGAGAACCCTGGAGACTTGTTTCCATTTTCAAAGCTTCCTTTGTTGATTAGCACTTTGTTTTTAGAAAAGGGTGTGTGTGTGTGTGTGTGTGTGTACACGTGAGCATACGTGCATGTGTGTGTGCTCACACATGTACAAAAACAATCTGGAAGGAATCTGGAAAACAAGGCTTTCCCTTACTTTGATCTAGTACATTAGATTAACCGATTTAAAACTGAGCTACCACCTAACATGCATAATTCCACGGCTATAACTGGTCGTAAGCCCACTGTGTTGTGCATATTAGTGAAATCTGGATTTCCACTATTCAAGTACCCCACTGCTCTGCCCCTAAAATCCTAAGTCTGGGTGACCTGAAAAGGAGAACTGCAAAACTTACACCATTAACAAGGTTCTTGACCTACGTAGGTTTTGATCTGAGCCGTTTTGTAGACGAAGTTGCTCTTCCTGTAACTGGTCTCACGGTCAAGGTTGCAACCAGCGTACCCCACTCAGACTTCTGTTCTTGAAAGGGGAGGCACATGCCCTACTTACTTTTACAATATGTTTTTCCTGCCATGGCAGATGTCTGGCAGAAAGCACTTAGTTCTGAGTGCACTGTTACAGGGTTTAGCAAATAAAATTCCCTCAGCACACAGCATCTCCCGAAACTTCCCAGAGTTCTGAGACAAGTGATTTTTATGGCCTCGTCATATAAAGTCTCTTCTAGGCAAGGTCCTCCCTTTTGAACTTTCCTGATGGTATTTGCGGCAAATATGTGGGGAAGTGGTGTTGTGAAGCAGAGTCAGGAGATTTGGAACGCTGTTGGTGAGGGAGGGCTGCTGAACGTATTGTCGCTTGATTTCCTCCTGCTGGGGGCCTCCAGGGTTGGCTCTGTGGAAAGAGTGGAAGCCTTTCATCCTTACGCTCCATTCGGACCTCTCTCAGTGTTGCCTCAAGTTTAAAAATACAATAAAATTCTTCACGGGGATAATTGTCATTTTCTCACACTGACAGTATGTATAAAAGCATTTTTAGAAGCATTGTTATTTTTATTGCTCTGTATCATTTGAACTAAATAAAAACAATATCCTTGCCATTCATAAGCAGCCCCAAAATCTGGCCCCCCAGGCACCACCAGTCCCACAGATGGCTACCTGGGCAGAAGCCCCTCCACTCCAACAGAGACATAAGGTGCCTTCACAGTTTCTCATTGTCTTCCCACAAAACCAACGGTTACTGACACCCGTGCTCTCATTTGAAGAGTCAAATCAAACACAACTAAAACAAAACTCACACACTAAAAAGACCAACCTTCTGATGTGGCTGGTACTTTTCATTCAGGGAGGGAAAACAAGATCACAAGCTTCAGGGGGAAACAAAATGTGCTTGTAAATAATTCAGATAAGGTAACAGATAAGGTAACAGCTAGTTTACCCACCCTGTGTTTGCTTTGAAAGTGTCAGATTCCTTCAGAGGGACTTTCCCAAGTTCAGATGGCAATCACATTGAGCTGTAGTAATTCCTTAGGAATGTAACACGTTCTGGTGACCCAGGTAGCTGTGCCGTCTACTTTCCAAGGGCATTTTGAGCTCTCCTCTCTGAGAGTGACAAAATACATTCTTGCCTACTCATTGGCCCTGTGATGGGCACAGAATAATGGAGTGCAAGCCCAGTGTGAGTCAGCAATATTGGCTGTTCACAAAAAGAAACTGACCTGATGGGGGTAAGAAGTATGAAGAAGTAGGAAGGTAAGAACAACAAGCTAATCCCCAGTGTACCCAGCCTGGCTCACACTCTTGCTGGGTGACTTGCCCAATCCTGGATTCCAAGTAAATTCTAAGTGGTGTTGCCAAATAAAACACAGAACACCTAGTTGTATTTGACTTTCAGACAAACAAGAAGAATAATTGGCGGGGTGTTAAGACTTCTACCTTTCCAATATCCCTTCTTTTTGGAAGCATCCCAGAATCCCTCCCCTCATGGCCCAAGGATCAATAATTACAGCAAGATCAGCACTTAAAAAGAGCTTCCCACTTCCCAAAGCACTTTTCACATTCATTAGCTTACTTTTAGTTTATCTTCACCACATTCCTAAATATTTATTTTAATACAGCCTATTGATTGATAAAACTTGAGGCTGATCTGAGATTAAGTTAATTACTCATTCAAGTGAATGTGGAAGTTAGAATTTAAAGCCCTAATATCAACTCCACCAACTCCTCAGAGCACTCTGTATCTGCCTTTTTTATAAGAGTTTATTAAATTCTCCCAGATAACTTTACTTATTTACCTTGCTTTTACCTAGATTTTGAGTTTTGTGAGAACGGGAGGTTGGTTCCTATATAATCTTTAACCTCACAGAGACCTAATGTCTATGGATTTGAATTAGGTCACAAACACCAATTTTTTCTTTTTTCAATTTAGCCAAGAATACCTTCAGACCACCTTTTTTATTTTTTTTTACCACATTTCTACAAAGTAGAAGACAATTGCAATTAAGTTCTACATATTTGCTCAAGGGAACACAAGTGAATTAGGACAAACAATGAAAATGGAATTTGAGGCTCCTTTTTCTTAGTTCATCGTGATGATCCATCATCCTCAAATACCTTCTGTGATTCTATTATCACTGCCTATTAAGACGTCTGAGGACTCTACGTCTTCTAGAAATAGCACATGTTAATGAAATGAGATGTGTGCAAATCCACGAAAGGATGTCAGAAAGAAAGGAGCTTTCAAAGCATGAATATTAATCTCTCAGCCTTGGCTTGCTGACACTGGTGATGTGGGTAGGTTCTAAGTCTCCTAAAAGGCATGTGAAAAAAAATGCAATAAATAGGAATGAAATTGTTCTTGATGCTTTGATATTACTGTATCTTGGAGCCCAGTAGTTAAACCCCACATCTCCACCAGAATGGGCAGAAATTATAAGATGTGCCTTTCACAGATGATGGAGTGCCTGGCTCTCTCTGGCAGGAACTAATATAATTTGCTTAGAAAGTGACTGCATTCTAGTTCAACACAGTGGTCAAAGGAAGCAGGCTTTAACCAGCTGGAAATGTATCCTGGGCAAGTTCAGTTCCTGGCCCATTCTTGGCTCTTTATCCTGCCTTAGCTCTATGCTCTCCATTCACTGAGGCTGGGATTTCTTGCTGCACTGAGCCACATTGCCAACATTCTGTCAGGGTGCTTTTCTTCCTATGTCATTGTGTAACCACAGGTCCAGGGAGAGAGGAGCTCTTTTAAAATTGTTGCAGATTTTATATTATGCTCTTTTGACAAAAGCTTAATTTACTAAGCGTAGCAGAATTATTAAATAAATGCAGGGGTTTTGGAGGGAGGCTAAACTAGTTTCACATCCCATCTTGACCCTGTGAGACCTGGGACAAGTTACTTAACTCCTCAGATCTCCAATGTTCTCTTCTGTAAAACAGATCTGATGATCCTGACCTCATAGGATTTGAGGGAAGATTAAATAAAAAGCCATGAATTCAAATCATGTGGCATAATGGCTAATATTTAGAAAATCCTGGAGAAGTGTTGGTGTGGCTGTTATTCTTAAATACTTGAAGCATTAAAACATTACTAAAGTGTGTGCCTCAGTTTATGCATATATTCCAATATCTAGAGTTGGGATGTAGGCATTAGTCATTTCTAAAAGCTCCCAGGTGATTCCAATATGAACGTGGAGTTGGGAACGACAGCTCCAGAGCAGAAGTGATAGTAAAAATACTTAGGTGCCCGACAGGCACCCACCAATCAGAAAGGAAACTTGATTAGTCAGGAAGAATCCTGACAGTAAACAACCAGCACAGCCATCAGCCACACTCTGGCATGAAACTCTGTCCCTTGGTCGGGTATGTTTAGGAAATGCTTCTTATTAGAGATTCCATATGATTATTAAAGGCTCTGAAAGATCATGTAACTAAAAACAAACCACCAGATTGCAAATTTTCCAAAAGAATGCGTGCATGGAATGTTCTTGTTAACATCAAGTAGCCTGTCACGTGGCATCTTAGTAAAAATGCTGAGGGAAAGAGAAGCATCCCAGTTTGAAAAAGTTTGATTGTGTTTGTTTATTTCTGTCTATAGCCCCAGCAATTCTGACTTCTTACTGGAAATTTTACAGTCTTAGGTAGAATTCCAAGATGGTGCGCAAGAGTCCCACCCTGGTGTGCATGCTTTGTATCGTTATCTTGAGTGTGGGCATGACTTGTGAATACAATGAGGCATCACTCCCATGATTACTATGTTATATGATAAAAGGGAAAATATTTAAGGTGAGCCTGACCTAATCACTCGGACTCTTACAAAAAGAGCATTTTCTCTGGCTGGTTGCAGAAGTCAAAGGATGTGCTTCTGCTGGCCTGGAGTTCCCAAACAGCTATGTTGTGAACTGCCTGAAGGGAGGAGTGGCCCCTAAGAGCTGGAAGCGGTCCCCAGGAAACAGCTAGCAAGAAAACAAGGACCTCAGCTCTGTGGCATGAGGAATTGAATTCTGCTAATAATTTGAAGGAACATGGAAGAGAACTCCAGGCCTCAGATAGTACACAGCCTTTGTTTGCAGTGTCCAAAAATCTATCAGAGGATTGGATAAAGAATAAAGAACACTGGTTTGCAGTATCAGAACTATTTCTACCATAAAGGTTTCAGATTGTAGGGAAAGCAGATGTCATCTAGGGTTGGAATAAAGAGGAAAATGTGTCATTAGATCTTATGAAGATAAGGTGGCATTCAGAAAGAACAATCTGTGACGTTCCATCAAATTATTAACTCTGTAAATGCGCGATTACTGTTTATATTTGAGAGTGAAATGTACTGTGAGCAAAATATTAGAGAAGTAGGAACAAAATAAAAGAACAATGAGAGGCAGTTTATTATAGTGAGGAAAGCACTAGATGAAAAGAATTTTCAGGTCCTCTCTCCAGCTTTGCTGTGAAATAGTCATATAACATAGCTGCTCAGTGACTCAACTAATGCAGCTGTTTGATTTTTCATGTATAATTTATTGAGTATATTCTGGGCATCAGCACTCTTCTGCAGTTAGGGATACAGCAATGAACAGGGTATGCAAAGTCACTGCCCTCAAGGAGTTTACATTACAGTGTGGTGATAGTGATTCAGCCAATCAACACACAGCACCCATTTCAGATGGTGAAGAGCTCCACAGAGAAAAACAAGAGCTAATGAAGACAAAGAATGGCTTGGGGGATGGGAATCAGGGATGGCGTCTTTAAAGATGGCATCCGTGTTTGGAGCTGAGACAGGAATTTAGACCGGCTGATGGATTAGATGTCAGGCTGAGAGGGAAAAACAAGAGTCATGAATGGCCTCAGGATTTTTGGCCTGAGCAATTGAGTGTATGTTCATGACATTTATTTGATTGGAAATAGTGTGGGAGGACAGGTTTGGGGGAATATAAGAGTTCATTCTGGGACATAAGGCATTTGACTTGCCTGTGATCAAAGAGGAAATGTGGAGGAGGCTGTTACATTTGAGGCTGGAGTGCTTTGTCTCCTCCGTAAAATGCATGTGTTGAATTGGATCCTTTATGAGACCCTTCCAGTTCCAATATTCTGTGAGTCTGTGAACTAGAAATCAAAGCAAATGAAAGGAATTGTAGACTTAAGTAAAAAAAAAAAAAAAGGGACCAGAAAACTGAATGAAATTTTCATGGAAATGAACAACAACGTTCATTTAGAAAGGAGGCCAAGTAATTGGCCAAGATCGGAGGAGAAACTAATTAAAATGGAATAAGAACAGAATAGTTCCTATCTGATATGTACACCTTTTGTTTCCATGAAAGATAAAACAGATTTTCTTAAAGTGACTGGTAGCGAATTTCTTATTATCAAATGCCATTAAAGATAATGATCTCCTGTGCATGAATGTTTTTTCAAAGTGCTTTGATTTACATAGAGTGTTTATTGAATGAAATATTCCCAAGTCAGCTCTGTAACCCAGGAGCAAATGTTTCAACAAATACATACCTATTGGATATGGTTTGTGCAGTTCTTCAATATTTTCATGAAAATCACAACCTGAATTTATCTCCGAATATGACACCTTCTCCTTAGTAACCCCAAGGCAGCATGGGACATTAATAATTCATAAAACACCACTATTTTCCATTTTAAAAAATGAAGCAGGAAGTTGATAAAAATAAAAAATAATCACAATTTCCATTTTAAATTTCTAATAAGGTATATTTCAGTTTATCAGTAACCAAGAAACTGACAGGTATGGCTGATGGGAAGGATGCCCCCAAGTGAATAGACTTATATTTCTGCCTTCTATAGTTTCCATGACTACAAGCCCATCGGAATTGCATTAGTCACACATAGCACCAAGAAAGAACAAAAGGAAATGGAAGAATAAATGACATTAGAATGTCATATAAAGGGAAAAGTGATCACAGAGTTTTTTTTAAAGGAACATAATTTCTCATATCTAGAACTCTCTTGCTGAACCTACTTCAGCAAGAGATGTTTCTATTCAGGTCTGGAAATTTTTTATAAGTAGCTCAAGGTTTCAAAAATGAAATTGGGGGGCACGTGGGTGGCTCAGTCGTTAAGCGGCTGCCTTCGGCTCAGGTCATGATCCCAGGGTCCTGGGATCGAGCCCCGCATCGGGCTCCCTGCTCTGTGGGAAGCCTGCTTCTCCCTCCCCCACTCCCCCTGCTTGTGTTCCCTCTCTCACTGTGTCTCTCTGTCAAATAAATAAATAAAATTAAAAAAAAAAAAATGAAATTGGGGAGAACTGTCTGATGATACGGCTGAATCAATGTATGGGTGGCCATGTGGTAATTAGGACATTCAGAATATTATGATATAGTCACAGAATTGCAAACTTAGAGTGTCCAAAGGGGGGAAAAAAAAGTCATGCCCCAATGTGAACTGATTTGGGTAGTTTTATTCAAGTTGTTTTATAGTATCAGAGTTATTGATATAGGTGGGCTAACTGGCTCCTATTCAAAATATATCAATAAATGGTACTATTTTAAGTATCAAGAGAGGTTCTCCTGCCTATTTACAAATACGTCCATTTCTTAAAAATAGAAATGAAATAGTTCCTAAGCAAAACTTGCCATCTTCTGATAAAGTACAGGCAGAGAAATACAAGAATCAACCCACACTCCAAATAGAGGCCAAGATTCCTTAGTAGATGCTTCTCAAGTTAGTAATGATTTGATTAAATGCAGTGTCTCCTACACACTTCAGGCTTTATGAAGAAGTCTGCCTAGATTTGCCCCTTTTTGAATTTTCAACATCTCATACAGTGAATTGAGATACTCAGTGAATGACTGAATGAGTGAATGAATGAATGAAGGTAAATGAAAGCTTAGCAACCCCTTAAGTTCTCTCATCCTTCATTTTATTTATTGAAGTCACTAAAATAAAAATAACAATAATAAAAAAAATCCCATGATCTGAGATCCTCAAGTAAAATAAACCTTCAGTAGACATCAATGTCAATAAGTGTTACGTGTTTTTTAAATGCAAAGATTAAAGCATGGAACTTATTGGTTTCTGACCAAGATTTGGCAAAGATGTATGTCATTTGAATTAAACCACGCTAATCACAGTGACTGTTTGGTTGAGCATATTGGTCAGCGCTATGTTCATGGAAGATGCTTTCCCTTGGTGATGTCTCTGGCCTTCCGTAAGAGTTCGATTTCCACACAGATCTCTGTCATTTAGGTTAATGATGCTTCCAAGACTTTTAACGTTTTTTTCTTTTTAAAGATTTTATTTATTTATTTGACAGAAAGAGACACAGTGAGAGAGGGAACACAAGCAGGGGGAGTGGGAGAGGGAGAAGCATGCTTCCCGCTGAGCAGGGAGCCCGATGTGGAGCTCGATCCCAGGACCCTGGGATCATGACCTGAGCCGAAGGCAGACACTTAATGACTGAGCCACTCAGGAGCCCGACTTTTAACTTTTTAAAAAAGATTTTATTTATTTATTTGAGAGAGAGAGAGCACAAGCAGGGGTGGGGAGGAGCAGCGGTAGAGGGAGAAGCAGACTCCCCGCTGAGCAGGAAGCCCAATGTGGGACTCGATCCCAGGACCCTGAGATCATGACCAGAGCCAAAGGCAGACGTTTAACTGACTGAGCCACCCAGGCACCCTCTAGGACTTTTAACTTTAAAGGAATCTTGAAATTATAGTGTTCTTAAATACGAAATTACCTATTTCACATTTTACAGATGCCCAGGGAAGTTAAAATGGCACTTCTATCTCAGGCAGCAGCCCATTAAGTTGTTCTTGACATGGATTTTTCTTTTACTAAACTTGTACTGTCACACTGTGTCTTCATTACCTCTCTCAGGCTCCCCTTCCTGTCTATTTTTTACTCACACACCCCTCCCCCTCCACTCCCTTCTCCTTTCTCTCCATTTCCTCTTAATCCTGGGTTCTCCCAGTCCCAAAGAAAGCAAATCTGGTGAGTCATGCACAGATAAATATTTGCATGTCCTATTAAAAGTCTAAGCAATGGAATTGAAAAATAATGGTTTATGGGGCAGCCTGATAGTGAAATCTCACTTGCAAAGTGTTAGGGGGTGGATTGGGGCCTTTCTTTGCATGTCCAAAATCACACCTCATAGCTATGCCAGTCACTAGAAAAAACAGAAGTTTTGTTGGCTTGACTTCACTTTCTCCTGGACCAACAGTCTACCACCCTAAGCCTATTAGGGTGGGTGGCGATTCTGTTCATTAAGGGCAGTTCCAATCTGGAAAGTAGAAGCTCATTGACCTTATAAGGGCCCCTCAAGGTCATTAAAACTCTCTCTTGATGGTGTTGGCCATTAATTCTGCAGCTCTGTGTCAAGTGAGGGAGTTTAGCAGCTCCACCAGGCTTCCCCTGCGTCACTCCTGCAACCTGTTTCCTGCTCACCTTGGCCTCTGCGGGAACCCAGTTAAGCATTTGGCAACTCTCCATCCTTGTGGATGTGGATGTCTCCTAACAACTTCCCCCCTCCCATCTCTACCCACCCACACACTGAGTGAAGGTGAAATGATGACCTCTGATTTTCCCATAGGCATTTAGGTGCATATGGATTGAATCTCACCAAAGCTTTAATTCATTTTCCGTGAATACCGCAGGCCTAAAATAAGAAGCAAAAAGACGCTTTTCTGACCATTGTTTAACAATTACATGCATTGGAAACAATGCAAAGTAATTAGCTATGTCCCTCCATCCAGTGCTTTGCACCATTCCAAACACTTAGAAGCCACTTAGTATGTATCTGTTGAGTGAATGAATCTCTAAGACTGGGATTATGGGATTTGAAGAGTGTGGGATGACAGGAAAGAGAAAAGGGAATAATAGAATATGGAATCCCAATAAATCAAAAGGTATCTAAAAGGTAGATAAAATATATTTCCTTCTTTAATAGTAGATCTTTTGATCAAGCTACCAAATATTTGAGGGTTAATCTGCCCACAAAACAGCATTTATTAGGCAGAAACTACCTACTGAGTATCCAACATTGGGTGATACAGAAACATATGACACAGACTTTTCTTAAAAGGAATTTATAATCTAGGTGAAAAGAGAAAATTAACCAAATGAAGTAATTAGAGGTAAGCTACATTCCAGAATGCGTGGTTCTGAATTCAGAGCTAGAGGAGTTGAGAAACAGTGCTGAAAGATATGCTGATAAAATTAAAAAGTAATTACACACACACATTTGATTTACACAAACTGAGGTGTACATGCTATGAGAAAATTGTTTTTGAAATAAGTAATGTAAATATTGTGGGGCATTCAGTTGGCCATTCTACCCCATAAACACATGAGGAATAGCAATCTCCCCCCGCCCCAAGGGGGTCTCATTCCCTCTTGCTTCTTACTGTAAGCACCTTTCTTCCTTTAATATAATTTTAATACTTACAACTTTCCTATGATTGATTTATGGCAATTTCCAAGGGTAGTTTAAATATATGTAATTATCACCTTAAAACATATTTCATATATTCTCCAGCCTTACTTACACTAATTTCTCATGGTCTAAACACTGTATTTTCTCCTTTGTAATCAACTAACTGGCCAAAGAAATAAAAAGAAAATGATTATTGTAGCAGTGGTTGGTTGATTGTTATTTGGTTGATTCTTTCATTCATTCATATTCGAGTACAGATCAAGATCAACCTAGAGTCAAGGCCTGGGGTAAACACAGAGAGACCATTTCTTACTGAAAGTCTGGCTTTATTTCTCGCTAAGGTTTGGAAGGTGTTTTATTTAGATTCATAGTATATGGTACACAATAGTCCAAATGCACAGAAGAGAAAGTCTTCTTTGCTTTGAAGCATGTGGCTCTGTTGTCAGGATTTGCAAGCCGTAGGAGATACCCTGCTGTCTTACGCAAGTGTTGTGCTCCCTCTCATTGTCCCTCCAAAGGGAGATCAGCAGACACTGTTGCTGGCTCATAGGTGGAAGAAACACATGGAAAATCTGAGAAAGAGACAGCCCATTTCCATTTCTGAAACTATCATACTCTCACATCTCTCTTAAGAACATCTGAAAACAACAGGTGTCTACCTTTGATGAAGTCCAATGCCTCAAAATGCTACATAATGTAAAGGCCAGAATGCTGTCAAATTTGATGGATTTTTTTGTTTTTGTTTTCTTTTTTTTTTAATAAATAATCCTTTGCACATATTATCATAAAGACAACTCTGCTACTTTTCCTTCTTCAAGAATCCTGAAACTTTAACTTATTTCCTCAGGATGGACAGAAATACAGCTGAAGTATATTTGCCAAAATGAGTATAAATGTGTACACAATGTAGTGAGAGTTGCAAAAAAAAGGCTATGAAAAAGAAGTTAGTGATGCATTAGAATTCTGTGCTGAGCTCTTCTGTAAAAAGCAGTGTTATTCTACCGAGAATACCATCATTTTCCTCGTGGCTATAAAGGGAAGCAAAACATTTTCTTGTAACTTTTTATATTAGTATATAAAAGGACAGTCTAAATTTTCAAACAATGAGGTGATATAGCAATAGGAGAAAAGTAAAACGCATATTTGTTTTAATAAAATGCACCATAATTTCAAGGTGCTTGCTCCTCCCCTGTGTAGAAAAGGAGGCATGTAGGGGCACCTGGGTGGCTCAGTCGTTAAGCGACTGCCTTCGGCTTGGGTCCTGATCCTGGAGTCCTGGGATCGAGCCCCACATCGGGCTCCCTGCTCGCAGGAAGCCTGCTTCTCCCTCTCCCACTCCCCCTGCTTGTGTTCCCCTCTCGCTGTGTATCTCTCTGTCAAATAAATAAAATCTTAAAAAAAAAAAGAAAGAAAGAAAAGGAGGTATGTGATTACAGGGGCTGTAGATATTTAGATCAAATCCTTCCATAAGTCAAAAATACATGCATCAGAAAATGAATTTTAATGATTTTTCCATAAAGTCATAAAAACCAAACTATGTAGTATGCATAAGGTTATCCATTCTTATGCAAAATAACTTCAATTCCAGGAGTGTTGGCTGGGGGTGTGATAGAAAAATATGTCTTTCAAAAAGAAGGACATCAAAAAGTGAAACCCATGCCCACACCAGCATATTGTTAATTTTTAGGTTTTAATTTTTATATATTTATATAATATAAAACCA
Organism: Halichoerus grypus; assembly: GCF_964656455.1. NCBI lineage: Eukaryota > Metazoa > Chordata > Mammalia > Carnivora > Phocidae > Halichoerus > Halichoerus grypus. The sequence goes on along the minus strand of NC_135713.1, from coordinate 109,444,861 downwards.
AAATTGACCACAGGGAGGCCAACCTTAAAGAGCTTTTATTATAAGGAATTTGCATGTATGCTAGATCAGAACTAAATATCTAGTCATAGTATGGAAATCTGGAGGAATCTTGTGACATCCCTTACCTTTCAGAGCTTTGATTAGATTTCCAAAATTTACTGTGGTTGTGAAGATATTTTAGTAGATTTAAAGAAGACTCAGTTCACCTAAATGAAAACTTCGGGCATAATAAAAGTAAGGTGGTTTATTTTTCTCTTCACTAAGCGTTGGGGTGGGAGGAAGAGGAGTTGAGAGAAGTTGGGAGATTGGGTGTTGTTCCTTTTCTTCTTAAACAGGATCAGCATTTTGAAATTAAGGCAGAAAGAAATGCGAGCCTGATTTCTGGCAACCAGACAGTGTTTATAATCTACTTCAGCAGATTTCTGCTAGGAACATCTGCCCTAAACTAGTGTTAGGCTAAGACTGATTGTCACTCTTCCGAAAGGAATTCCTGTTTCCCTTCCTCACACACACACACATACACACACACACACACACACTCTCTCTCTCTCTGTCTCACACATTCACACACACTCACAGTTTATCCGGCAATCTTGAGAGAACCCAGAGAAATCTGGGAAACTAAAGAGTGAAATCCCAACCTACCCTTGTCACTCACCATCTTCCTTAACAGAAAGGAAATGTATTTTAGGTTTCATTGAAATTATAAACAATACTATGCATGCAGCTGTGTTTCAAAAGTCTGATGTCAGTAGTGCTGAATACATGTTTTCATCTTAGGCAAAACTTATCGAAAACATACAGAATGAGATTATAAGATTTTATTGAAAACAGCCCACAAAAAAAAAAAAATCTCTATTCCCTTTGTTGTTATGTTGCATGTGTTTCTCATTATTTATTGCCAACATATTTACTTATTAGTAGTTAACCCTCTCTGTGGGCCTAGCAAAATAAGATTTCAGAAGCCACAACTTTGAATCTGGACACAATTCCATACTTGTAGTTGATCTTCATCAGTATGTGTTACTGACACTCCAACAACTAAATGGAGGAAATAAAGTTTTGTGAAGTGTGTACTTTGCTGAGAAACGCACACACACACACTGAAATACCAACAAGAAAAACATAAAGACTTATAATGCCACATATTCATATAACATTTACTGTAGTTGAAACGGAATCCTTTTCTCCCTAAATAAATGTTTTTATTCTTTCTGCAAGCTAGATATGGAAAGCTCTTGTCTCTACTTGGGGATGAAGCAGCCCATTCATGGGATATATCAAGGCCAAAAAGAATCATTCATCAACAGTAAGGAGGCATGTTTGTGATACTTTGGTTCAGTGTCTCACCTGGCAAGTGTTTCACAAGCCCTACCTTAGTAACAACATGCTATGTTACAAGGTAAACCTTTCTCAATAGCAATTTAGCAACATATCAATAGTCTTTAAATGATTCATATGCTTTGCTTCACTGATTCCATGTTCTGGAAATATTAAGAGTGGCAAAGCTATCCATCACAGGTATTAGTTTAGTTCAAAGAGTCACAAATTGAAGACATAAATGTCTAGCATTAAGAAAAGGATCAAATAAATTGTGAAATAACCATACTCCAGAATATATTGCAAACCCTGGAATCATGTTTTAATAAAATATTTAATAATATGAATGCCAAAAGTATAGGTTAAGTGCAAAAATTTCATAAATATATATGCAATCCTAGTAGTATAAATGGAAAGGTATATATGTATACTTACATATATTCATATAACCATAATAGTGTTAAAGGATATATATGAGCACACATACATTCTTTCATATATAATATAAATATTAGGAAGAAAACAAGCATGAACAATGGCTATTTTCTTTTTGAGTGGCAAAATTAGAGATTTTAGATTATTCTTTAAACCTTCCTTCTTCTTCTAAAATATGCCAAAATAAAATGTTTTACAATTATATATAAAGATATTTTAATTTTATTTTTTTAAAACAAACTCCACTGACCTCATGTGAAGCCTTGTTCCTTATTAAATTACTGGAAAATAATGGAAGTCTCAAAACCTAAAAGCAATATTTCTACGAAGGAAGTCCAGAAAAGTTGATACTGTAACATAAGAAAATAATTGTACATTAATGAAAAACCCAGAGTAGAAAACAAGAAATCTTGTGATATTCGGAAATTTGGAAGTTTAGTTATGTATATTGTATTTGTGGGTTTGGATAATTCCTGCTTACTCTCAGTATAGTAACCTTACTGAAAAATAGTTGTTAAAGATGGGGCGCCTGGGTGGCTCAATTGGTTAAGCATCTGCCTTCGGCTCAGGTCATGATCTCACGGTCCTGGGATTGAGCCCCGCATTGGTTCCCTGCTCAGCGGGGAGTCTTCTTCTCCTTGTCCCTCTGCCCACCCCCCACTCCCCACTCCCACACCCACCACTCCCCACACCCCCACCCCCATGCATGCGTGCTCTCTCTCTCTCTCTCTCTCAAATAAATCTTAAAAAATAAAAAATAGTTGTTAAAGAGAGTTTAACAGCCAATTAAGATTTTTGTCCAAATTTAGTGAGAGTCTCAAAAAAGGGGGAGAACTATAAAATAGAGCGTAAAACCTGATTCACATAATTCTGTTCAAAATTAAATTTTCAGAGCTTATTATTTACAGTCATCTGCATAATACGTAACTCTAAGAGAAAGTGGTCCGTATTTTAAAAAATAATTTATAAAATAATTTTTAAAAGTATTTTATTACTTCCAGGTATACAACAAAAATTAGAATTCATTAAGCAATTTTGTTGAAGTTTTAAAATATATTTAAAATGCAGTCAAAACTAAAAGTGTCACCCTCAAGCAACTAATAAGCAAAATAGCCTTAAAACATAATTTTCTTCAGAAAATTAAACATGTCTTCCTATAGTTTTATGTTCAGAGAACTAAACATGTCTTCCTATAGTTTTATGTGCAGTATTATTTTACTTAACTAATTCTTTCAGGTAAAATATAAAATATTCAGATTTAGGAGAATTACAATATTTTGTTATATTACACCTGTAATCACTGTCCCTGAGAAAGGTAGAGGTCACTCAGGAGTTCACAAATCTTGTCATTTTACACAATTTTATAAAACTCTTCAGTAAAACTTTCAGTGCTTTAGAATATCAAATGAAATGTTTACTGAGATAGATAGCCCTGGATGTTTTGAAATTTTAAAGAACAAATATTTTTTTAGCTTTTCCTCAATTCTGTGGGATTGGCTGAACCACAGGTATTATGAGCAAATGCACATCACTTTTCTAACTGTGCATGTGACCCAACAAGCCTGACATTAAATGGCTTCTGAGAAATGAGAGACTGTGGAAGCAATAGGTAATATTCTGAGGAACAATAAAAATTAAGATCATTTAAAGTATTTTCGACAATTGAGAAGATTATTAGGCAAGATGAACAAAACTGGAAGAGAGCAGATCAGCCTATGTACAATTCTTCCCTTGTTCTCATGTTTCCTGAAACAATATCAGGATGATTTTTTAAATTACTAGTTTATATTATTTATTTTTAAATGGGAATAGTTCATTTGAGAAATGGAAAAAAAATAAATGTAAACAGGTTGCTTTTTTTAGTTAGAGGACAATAAATTAAGTGGGATTGCTGATAATATTTTGAGACTCCAAATGTTGACATTGGAGCCAGTCATTTGACCTTTCTGAGTCCACAGTAGGGATGGGGTTGATCAAATGCTTTCTAGGGCCGTAGAAGGGTCCCCAGTTTGTAAAGAAAAAGAATAATATAATAATATAAACAATATAAAATATCATATATGATAATATAAAACAAAGGAAAAAACACATATAACCAAAACGATTTTGAAAGGAACTAGTTGAATTTGTTTTCTGATTCTCGACTAGTTATTTAAAAACTTAATATTTGACTGATCCCAAATGTTTATTGTTACAAAGAGTTAATGTTTTGTCATTAGGAGTTAAGGTGGAAATTTATGCCATATCATTGAAATTAATTTTCAACTTCCTGGTATTGACTAGGTACCTTGTCTACTAGTCTATATAATTACTCTTTCACTCTATTAAGATAATTATCATAGAAAACTTTTATTTTTTAATTTTTTAAAAATATTTATTTATTTGAGGAAGAGAGAGAGAGAAAGAGAGTGCTCATGTAAGTGGGGAGGAAGGGCAGAGGGAAAGAATCTTCAAGCAGACACCCCGCTGAGTCCGGAGCCAATACTGGCTTGATTATGACCTGAGCAGAAACCAAGAGTTGGACCCTGAACTAGCAGTGTCACCCAGGTGCCCCCATAGAAGACTTTTAAATATCATAATCATCATAGTTGTACTCTTGAAATAAAGGAGGAAAAGAGGTCATTATAATATATTTTCCTCCCTTTGAATGGCACATTCTGTTTCCTGTGGCCTGCCCTGCCTTCATTCTTTATCTTAAGAAAAAGGTCCAGCTGACTTCAAGATGAAGGAAATGCCCAGTGAGAACTTAGCCATTATTTTGTTGTATCATTGCTGGAGCAGAGGGTCATAAACAGGTATTACATTATTGTATCTGAAAGGGCCTCCATTGTAAAAAACAGAAACTAGCTCTAAAAATGACATTTATGGGGGCGCCTGGGTGGCTCAGTCGTTAAGCGTCTGCCTTCGGCTCAGGTCATGGTCCCGGGGTCCTGGGATCGAGCCCTACATCAGGCTCCCTGCTCCGCGGGAAGCCCACTTCTCCCTCTCCCATTCCCCCTGCTTGTGTTCCTTCTCTCGCTTTATCACTGAGCCCTGGAGATTTCTGCTACCACGTATGCTATCCATTCTACATGGCTTCTGATTCCTTGTGCCTCTCACTTCCTCTTCAAAGACTGGCTTGGATTTGTTTGCTTATGGGACTCTAGTGTTTGCCTGCTCCCTAGTCTCAAGAGAGGGGGGACATTGTGTTTAATGGCTTCTGTTATGAAGGGTAAGGGCTCACAAAAATGGAGAATCCCCCAGACACTCTAAAAAAGAAGCAGGAATTCTGCTTTCGGTATCATGAGTGAGTAGGTGCTCCAAGGGACCCTCCTATTGCAACAACTAGATTGTGGATAGGACAGACTCCTTGCAATCATTGCTGTCTTACAATATAAAAGAGGTCTCCCAGAAACCCTCCTCTGCCAGGAACAAACAAACTACCATCAGTGGGACCCAGAGTAGTTAGCGACTGCTCCAGGGTGCTAGGAACCAAGACTTTAGAGGCAGTGAACCTGAGGTGGAGCATCCTAAAACCCAAAGATGGGAGACCCAAAGCTAAATATTGAGCACAGGATGCTGAAGCCACAGCAGTGGGAAGTTGGAACAGCCGGAAGCCAGGGTAGCAGAATCAGCAGGTGTCTCAGGGGTGTGGTGTTGCCCTGGGGTGGACCCATATAGCAACACTGCTATGGGGATAGTGAACCTTGGAGCAGTTAGGAGTTGCAGATTTATAATCTAGCACTGCTGATCTAAACCAGAATTTACTAGAGGGGTACCTACTAGCTACCTGCAAAGATAGGAAGCAAACCCCCTCAAGTATTCTTAAGAACTACCTCAGAATAAGATCAATAGATTGACCAACATTATCAGAAATACAGGAAGGCAAGCCACTAGGAGTGAGAGTCAGCAGAAGGAAGAAACAGCCTGCGAGGACTGCAAATACTGTGGTTGTCAGACACGGGATCTAGAATGGCTACATATCATACAGTAGAGGAAACAAAAGATACAATTACAAAAATGAGCAAATAACAGGAAACCTTCCATATGAACACACACAAAACACACTCATATGGACTTTTTAGAAATGAAAATAGAAAGGTTGAAATTTTAAAAATGGAGAGGTAAAATGAGAATTATCAACATTTGAAGAAAGTTAATAAAATAAAATATGAAACTCAAGTCTTTAATTAAAAAAAATGAATGTTTCAAAGGAGATAGAAACCTAGGAAAAGCAAAACAAACAGAAATTGAAATGTAAGATGGCATTAAAAAATCCAGCTTTTCCAGTAATCTCAATAAGTATAAATAAAAATTGACCAGTGCTATAGACATATCTATAAATACAACATATATAAACATAGCATATATAAAAGCATAAACTCACCAAGTAAAAGATTATCAAATAGGGTTATTTTTAACCCAGTTAGGTGTTATGTATAGGAAATATTCCTAGAGAGTAAGAAAACTTCCAGGCCAAAGTATAAAAAGAAAAAAAGATACATTAAGCCAATAATAACCAAAAGTAAGCCGTAACAGGTATATTATTCATAGACCAAATATCTTTTAAGAACTAAGAGAATCATTGGGATCTAGAGAATGACTATACATGATAAAAGGCTTAATTCACTGGGAAAATATGACCAGTCTAAACAAGACAGCTATGGCAAAATAGCTTTAAAGTGTAGGCAGTAAAAATTGTTCAAACCACATAAAATTTCGACAACTCAATCAACATAATGAGAAATTGCAAAATAGCTCTGTCAATTATTATTGATAGCAAGCAGAAAAAAATAAAAAATAGAACACATCTGACAAGCTCGATCTAACAGCTCTGTACAGAGCAGCATCCAAGAGTTAGAAAATACTTGTCCTGCTCAAGGACATATAGAATATTTTTTAAACTGTGAACAAGGCCATAAAGCAAGTCTCAACACATTTCAAAGAATCGGTATCCCACAGAACAGCTCTCTGATGAAGTACAATTAAGAAGTAATAATAGAAAGGCAAATGAAGACAATTGAGAAGTTGGAAAACACATTTCTATTTAATGCACAGGTCAGAGAGGGAATGTTAGTGGATGTTAACAAAAACACAAAAACCCTAAAACTGAAGGGCAACCCAAAGTCTACTTGTTAAGACTTGTAGGAAACCAAAAAAGCATCATTTTGAGATCTGTTTAGCTTTGAATGATTTTATTACAAAAGAAAAAGGATTGAAAAGTCACGAGTTTTTTTCAACATTAAAGGTTATAATAGGAATAGCAGAATAAACCCAAGGACAGCAAGAAGAAAGATATAATATAGATATGAGCAGGTATCAATGAAATAGAATATAAAGGTACAGTAGGAAGCAACAAAAGAGCTAAGTTTTGTTCGAAATAAACCTTCTGTGAGATTGATAGAAAGGAGGAAGGGAGAGAGAGAAAAACCAGAAATAATATACTGGATAATAAAGAGGATATGACAAAAGATGGGGCAAGATTAAAATATATGAGATCATCAACAATTTCGTGCCAATAAGTTATAAAATTTAACCAAGACCAAAAAATCTGGAAAAATTACAACTTGTCAAGAGAACTTCAAGAAGAAATAACTGGACCATTTCCTTACACCACACACAAAGATAGACTCAAAATGGATGAAAGACCTAAATGTGAGACAGGAATCTATCAAAATCCTAGAGGAGAACACAGGTGACAACCTCTGTGACCTCGGCCGCAGCAACTTCTTGCTAGAAACGTCTCCAGAAGCAAGGGAAACAAAGGCAAAAATGAACTATTGTGACTTCATCAAGATAAAAAGCTTTTGCACAGGAAAGGAAACAGTCGACAAAACCAAAAGACAACCAATGGAATGGGAGAAGATATTTGCAAGCGACTAGTCCAGATAAAGGACTAGTATCCAAAATCTATAAAGAACTTACCAAACTCAACACCCAAAGAACAAATAATCCAATCAAGAAATGGGCAGAAGACATGAACAGACATTATCCAAAGAAGACATCCGAATGGCTAAAATTAACAAGTCAGGAAACTACAGATGTTGGTGAGGATGCAGAGAATGGGGAACCCTCTTACACCGTTGGTGGGAATGCAAGTTGGTGCAGCCACTCTGGAAAACAATAGGGAGGTTCTTCAAAAAGTTGAAAATAGAGCTACCTTTGACCTAGCAATTACACTACTGGGTATTTACCCCAAAGATATAAATGTAGTGATCTGAAGGGGTACATGCTCCCCAATGTTTATAGCAGCACTGTCCACAATAGCCAAACTATGGAAAGAGCCCAGATATCCATCAACAGATGAATGAACAAAGAAGATGTGGTATACACACACACACACACACACACACACACACACAATGGAATACTACGTAGCGATAAAAAAAATGAAATCTTGCCATTTGCAATGACGTGGATGGACATAGAGGATATTATGCTAAGTGAAATAAGTCAATCAGAGAAGAAAATTATCATATGATCTCACTGATATGTGGAATTTAAGAAAAAAAAAAGAGAATCATAGGGGAAGAGAGGAAAAAATAAGATGAAACCAGAGAGGGAGACAAACCATAAGAGACTCTTAATCATAGGAAACATACTGAGGGTTATTGGAGGGGTGGGGGCAGGGGGATGGGGTAACTGGGTGATGGACATTAAGGAGGGCACGTGATATAACGAACACTGGGTATTATATTTAAGACTGATGAATCACTGACCTCTACCTCTGAAAGCAATAATACATTATATGTTAATTAATTGAATTTAAATTTTTTAAAAAATGAAAAAAAACTGAAAAAAGGGGAAAAAGAAGAAATAAAAATGTAAATATTCCTACAACTATTAAAAAGTTGAACCAGTAATGAAATATATTTACATATAGAAAAATAAGGCTCTAAAAGTTTTACAGGTAAGTTCTACCAAATGTTTAAGGAACATATCATCCTAAATTTGAATCAATTTTCTGGAGAACAGAAAATGAGGGAAGAATCCCTGGCTGATTCTACAAAGTCAGTTTAACCTTGGTACAAAAGCAGGTAAAGACAGCTTGAGGAAGAAAATTATAGTACCAAGCTTCTCATTCATAGAGGAGCAAAAATCCTAAACAAAATATTTACAAATGGAATTCAACAGCATATAAAAAGAAAATACGTGATATCCAGGTTGAAATTACTTTATGCATAAAAAGATGGTTTTTAGAAAATCTATAAATATTATTCAAGCTATTAACAAATTAAAGGAAAAAATATATTCCTTTAAATAGTTGGAGCAAAAAGGATTTTTTAAAACTTCAATGCCTATTCTTAATTCGAAAAGAAGTTAGTAAGCTAAGAGAATTTTGTTAACCTGCTGATATGTATCTGCAGAAAACTTAGAATAAACATCATTCTAAATAAGAAAACATCAGAAGCATTTCCTTTAAAATCAGTAATAAAAATGAAAATGCTCACTATTGCCATTTACAGTCAACATCTCACAGGAAGTTCTAACCAATCCAATAAGACCAGAGAAGTAAATGCTGTAATTTTCTGTGTGTAAATCCATAGATAAATTAATAGAATAATATAAATACTATAAATAATGAGAACTTAGTAAGAAAGAAAGGCATAGAATGAGTTTCTGAAACCTCAAGTCAGTTGCATTTCTGTGTACCAGTAATAAACAACATGAACATGTAATTTAAAATGATTCAAGGACGCCTCAGTGGCTCAGTTGGTTAAGCATCTGCCTTCGTCTCAGGTCATGATCCCAGGGTCCTGGGATCCAGTCCTGCATTGGGCTCCTTGCTCAGCGGGGAGTCTGTTTCTCCCTCTGCCTGCTGCTTGCCTTGATTGTGTTCTCTCTCTCTCTCTCTCTGGCAAATAAATAAAATCTTTTAAAATAAATAAATAAAAATAAATTTAAAAAACATTCATAAAGAAAACAAACATCACTATCTAAAATTATAAATACCTAATGCTGAACAGAAGATATGAAATACCTATATGCAGAAAATTGTAATTCTTTTCCTGAATGTTATTAAAAAGACCTAAGCAAATGAAGCAGTAGCTCCCATTCATGGATAAAAAAAAACCCAAGTGCATCAGGATTTCAAAGCTCTCCAAATTGACATGAGAATCAATGCAATCTAGTAAAAAAAAAAAAATCACATATTTTTTTGATGGAACTTAAAAAACTGACTCATCTGTACTGAAATGCAAAAGGCTCAAATTAGCTTAGGCACTCTTAAAGGAGAAGATGAGGGGGAGGAACAAATTGCTATTTCAGTTTTACAAAACTTATTATGAAGCTGTAGCGATTAGACTGTGTGACTGGTATAGGTTGTCTATACCTATAGACAAACTGAACAGTGGAATAGAACAGATACCCAAAGAACTGTGCATATATATAACTCAGATATGAAAAATATGACATAACATATTAGTAGGGAAAGGAGAAACTATGTAATCAGCGAAGCTGAGGGGCACCTAGGTGGCTCACTCGGTTGAGTGTCGGACTCTTGATTTCAGCTCAGGTTGTGATCTCAGGGTCTTACGATTGAGCCCTGCGTAGAGCTCCCTGCTCAGCAGGGAGTCTGCTTTTCTCTCTCTCTCAAATGAATAAATAAATCTTTAAAAAAATAAAAATAACAAATGAAGCTGAAAAATATTTTTTACTTTGATACATTTATATATTGTAATATAATTGATGTAGCAATCAATGTTCATCACATTGCATAATTATACTACAATATATTCATTATGTATATTATATATACATTATATATAGACATATTATATGTCTATATTCATTATATTGTGCATTAGATCTCTATGGCTTGTTTACTACTTGTTACAAGTTTGTACCCTTAGATATCCTCACTCTTGCCCCCATCCCCACCCCCCAGTAACCACCATTTTAACTCTCTGTTTTTTATAGGTTTAACTTTTTTAGATTCCACATGTAAGTAATATCATATAGTACTTATCTTCTCCCTATCTGACAGATTATCTCACTTAGCATAATGTACTCATGGTTCATCCATGTTTTGTCAAAAGGGAGGATATCTTCCTTTCTTATGGCTGAATAATATTCCTTTGTGTATATATACCGCATATTTTTATCCATTCATCCACTGACGGACATTTGGGTTGTTTCCATATCTTAGCCATTGTGAATAATCCTGCAAGGAACATGGCAGTGTATACATCTCATTGAAATTCTGTTTTCATTTCCTTTGGGCATACACCCAGAAGTAGAATTGCTGGATCATATGGTAGATCTATTTTTAATTCTTTGAGGAGCTTCCATACTGTTTTCCATAGTGGTTAGACCAATTTACATTCCCGTCAACAGTGTGTTGACTACATTCCTATCAACTCTTTATAACACATCCTTGCCAGAACCTGTTGTCTCTTGTGTTATCTTTATTTTTATAACATAATACATAAAAATGATTTCCTGATGCATTACGAATTTCAAATGCAAAACATTAATTTTTAGGAGAAAATTTATGTCTGTGGAGTAGGAAATGATTTCTTAAAATAAAACAAAAATAATAGCCATAGAGAGAAAGATTGATAGGTGCAATTTTATTAAAGTGAAAAATTCTTCATTGAAAAAATGAAATTAAAGTTAAATGTAAGTATAAACTAAAAGAAGTTATTAGCAACATGCTTATCAAGGGATCCATATCATGAATTTCTAAGAAGATCTAAGTCTTCTATTTCAATAAGAAAAATACAAACTACCTAATACAAAAATGGGCAAAAAGCATGAATAAACAGCAGCCATGTGAGAGATATGTTCATATTCTCATATATAGAGAGATATGTTCTACCTCATTAATACTCAAACCAAATACCACAATGACATATTATTTCACATTCATTCAAATGACAAAAATTAAGAAGTGTGACTTTTTTCCAGTGTTGGGCAATATGCAAAATAAAGGCAATACGCAAAATAAGGGGATATACTTTGCTGATGGGAATGAAAATTGGTTCATCCACTGTGAAAAATAATTGGTCACATCTCACCAAGTTGAAATTTGGCATATTCTGTTATGCCGCATCCACTTGGCATGTCCACTTCTAGTTATATTCCCCAAAGAAACTATAGAGAACATTTATAGCAGCACTTTGTGAAAGCAAAATGTAAAAGAAATCTAGGTGCCCACCAGTAGGAGCATGGATAAAGTACGGTATAGTTACACAATGGAATGTTATGCACCAGTGACAATGAATGAATTTACAGCCTTATGTACTACATGGTTAAACTTTAATAACATTGTGTAAGAAAGGCAAGTACTAGAAGACACTATGATACCATTTTTATAGAGTTCCAAAGAAGTAAAACAACATATTTTATGTATATGTGTGTGTGTGTGTGTGTGTGCGTGCAATGTGTGAGAATGTGTGAAAACACGATATGCATACACAAACATGTAAATGCATGTACACATATATATATTTGAATACATATATACACACATACTTTTTGTAAGGCAACATCACATACAAAATTCAGGGCAGTGGCTACCTGTAATGGAAACACGAGAGGATGAAATAGGGAAGAACATAGGTAAAGCATGTTATTGACAATGTTTTCATTTCCGCTTTGAGTGGTGGATTTGTGGCTATTAATTATTTTATTATCAAAGAAAGTCATGTCTGGACAAATAAGGGTAGCACTTTATGAAAAAAGACTCTGATTAACATAATTCAGTACATCTTCTTTTAAAAAATCAAAGACATGGTCACACACACCAAAAACAAGTAGACAGAAGAATAAAGATGTAGCAGAAGATGTAAACAGAAGGCAGTCATTTGGCTAGTGCTATAATTATAATAGTTAACTGAATCCAAAGAAGATTAACTGAATAAAATCTTTGCCACTGGAATTTCTGAGATACTTTATTCGCTTCCAGTTTTTTTTTTTTTTCCTATAGTTGTTTTGTATTGTGCTGTAAAAATAAATGCATAACATTGGTATTGACGGGGAAAGATGCATTTGTTAGGCAGGGTGACCTGAATAGTAAGACATGCCTATTCAGACTATTTGATGACAGTAGGCAGATTCATAGAGATGTGAAGGCTGGATCAGCTGTGAAACACAATATTTTAATAATAAAAATAATAAAATAGCTGAACTATCAAATAATTACAAATTATTTACTTCACATACGATAATTCTACTTTTACTTGCATTTTAAAATGTGTTTTTGAACAAGAAACAAGTAGGGTTAGCCCGTTGATGGCTATTAAGGAGGGCACATACTGCATAGAGCACTGGGTGTTATAGACAAACAATGAATCATGGAACACTACATCAAAAATTAATGATGTACTGTATGGTGACTAACATAACGTAATAATAACAAAAAAAAAGAAACAAGTAGTTGGCATTCCAGAGAACGGGCAAGACATGCCACATAAGACACAGCCTGATTTATCTTCATTTCCCAGAAGCCCATTTGCTACATGTCAGCATGGGCCATAGAAAGCCTTGGGAGTGAGATTCTGAAGGTCAAGTGAAGGAGCAGCTATGTGGCTTTATCCTCAAGAAGTCTGTGAACGACATTCTAGTGTCACTTCTTGCTGGATTTTCTGGTTAGGAGACACAACAGCTGGGTTCACAGCTCCTTTGGCTCCTGCCAAATTTCCTGCTTTGGAGTCAGGTACACGTTTAGCTTTGTGATAAAGGGCAGCCAGCTATTGCAGCACACTCCCATCATCACATTTGGAAGTGAAGCCAGTCTAACAAAGGTTCCAGACCACCCTTGTGTGTTGGAGCTCAGCCTTGCAGGTTCCATCTTGACCTTGCTTTCCCACCTTCATGTCCATCTACCCTTCTCTGATGCTTCCCCTCTGGCCCTCAGCACCAGACACAGCTTCACATAGACTGTGAAATCAGCTCCTTCAACTGCACGACATCAAATCCCATAATAAACCCCTTGTTATATGCACCTCCTAGTTCTTCCGCTTCTTTGGACACACCCTGAGTAGAATCAAACCCAGAGGATAATCAAGAACGCATGCTTTTCCCCATGAGTTCACCCATCTCAGGTTTTGTTTGGAGGCAACCTGGTACAGCCTTTGCAGTAAAGTTGATCAAGGATCCAGTTCCAGGTCCCCTACTTAGAGTTGGACTTGTCCCTTCATTTCTCTGAATATCAGTAGAATTCATGTGTAAAATTCTGGTAATAGTCTCTGCTTTCTAATGTTGATGGGATCATCAATTTAAATCCTATATTTCAAGCCCCAAAGCCAGTAGCTGGCTCTTGGTAAATGTTCCTGCCCTTTGTTTCCATACAGGGCTTTGCAGTCCTTAGAAAACTGTCGGATGCCTGAATTCATGCAGCAGATGCTTCATAGGGTCTCCTACATAATTAATTGACTGTTTCAACCTAGGAGTGAGTTTTGTACAGATTTCAATGACTACAGGGAAGAGATTTGTTGATTTTTATACATATTAGAATATATTTCAGGTCTCCATCACCATGGACTTCAAACTTGCTCTCCATGATGATTTCTAAATTAAGGTAGAATTTCAAGAAGGGTTCCTTTTATTTACAGAAGTATGGATAAGCTAAATTCTAAGAATGCACAAGGCACAAAATAAAGAAAATGTGGCAAACCTGACAAAACTCAAAATGCATTTTATGCGTTCCAGGGAAGGGATCTAAAGGAGTCTATATGTGTTTGTGTTTTGTTATTCTACTGAAAATCTTTTGGGGATGCATGATGTCTATATGCAAAAATTCTTTCTGCTTCAGTATTGAAGCCTTCTCCAAAAGTTTTTTTTTTTTTCCCCACCCTTACCTTGTTTCTTTTCCTACATCGTGTCCTGTTCTGTGGTGATTTCAACAGCACTGACAGCTTAAAGTGTCACCTCGAGACATACGATTCTCAGGTTGACGTCTCTACGTCCAAACGCCTTTTGAATTCCTCCGCAGGACTTCTGGCTGTTTTCCAGACAACACGTGTTCCAGCCTCTCCCATTCAGCGGCTTGGAGACGTCTGTGCTGTCTCCTCGGTCTCCCCACCTCCTCTTCACAATTTCCCTTTTCTTCAGGGTCCGTTGTTCCGACCATAGAGACTAAAAGATCCCAGAAATATTTTGGCCTCTTTCTCTCCCCAGCTGCGAGTCCCCACGTGTAGCTTCAGATTCGGTCAATTCTCTTTGCACGCGATCCTCCCTTCACCTCCGTCCGCGCGGCCTCATCCAGGCGCTCATGACCCCATGTCTGGATCACCGCAGCTGTTCCCTGTTCCATCTCCCCACCCAGCACACCCGCAATTCAGCAGATCCTCCTCGCCATCCCAAGCAATTTTTTTTAACATTTTATTTATTTATTTGAGACATTGAGAGAGAGAGCACAAGCAGGAGGAGGGGCAGAAGGAGAGGGAGAAGGAGGCTCCCCAATGAGCAGGGAGCCCCATGCGGGGCTCGATCCCGGGATCCTGGGATCATGACCCGAGGCAAAGGCAGACGCTTAACCGACTGCGTCCCCCAGGCGCCCCCCAAGTAATTTTTAATAAAATACAGCATAGGTCATATTGCTCCCTTGCTCCAAAACATTTATGGCTCTCTGTTGCCTAAAGAATACAGTTTCAAATGTCTTGGTCTTGCGGGTTGCTGTGTCTTTGAGGCACCTCTGTGTGTATGCTAAAGGAAAGAAGTAGTAACTGTTAACATACCACTTACTCATTTCTGCATTAGAGCTGGCTGCTTCTGCATTTGCAAACTGTAGAGAACAGCAATCAAGTCTGTCCGTAAGCATTCCTAGTTAATCTTATTAACTTTAAATTCACCTCTTTTCCCCCAAATATCTAACGTCCTCTTTGTCTCTATTATAGTTCCTCAAAAACATTTTTTTTCCCTCAACTGTCTATTTGGTTTCTTCCTGTTCCTCCTTGTAGCTGAAATGCTCATACTTGCAAATTTCCTGGGCGGATGTTCACCCTGTGTTTGGCATGGAATATGCCCCCAAATCCAAACCTGGAGCTGAAGCATACCCTTGCATATGGATCAACTAACACAGCACAAGATCTCGTTCCTAACTGGAAAGGAATTGAACATCCATAAAGATTACATTACTCCAGTGTGTTTAAGTGCATATAACATAGCCTAATCATAATTATTGGCCAGATGTATTTTAGAATTTACATGACAAAGACAGCTCACTTCTAAATTCCATAGCAGAAAAAAATTTTCTTTATTAGTATATAAAAATAATTCCTTAAAGATGCTAACGCAGTACACTGACATAACATTATAAGCATAGGCATATATAGAAGATGACACAAAAGCTATTTAGGAGAGAAACAGACCAGATATTTTACTGACAGGGTCATAATTGCTAAAGATACAAACTGGCCAAATGCTGAACAGCAGATTCTAAGGAGCGACTCCATTCGGTTCTTGATTGATTCTCTGTCTCGAAGTGGGTCATCAGTTACAAACAGGAATCTTCTTGTCAGGTCAGAATTTTGATGGAAGCTATATTAGGAGTCATGCTATTTGCCCTATTATTGTCAGGTCATGAAATGCAGTTTAACAAAATGCTTTTTCTAAGACCTGATGTGAAAGTTTAAAAGCCTCCCTCTTTCACCTTTTTGTGCATTACAGTTTGCATGGAAAATAGGCACATAGTTAAAAGAAAAACACTTACTTCAAGTTCTGGAAATAGCAGCTGGGCACCATTCATTCTACTTCTACTTCTAACACTGGGGTTATCCCAGGAATACAGCTGCAAGTGAAGCCAAACATAAATTCACAAATAAATACTTGAAGAGGGAGACAAGATCCAGCCACCCATGGGTAACCATTCCCCACTCCACTAAAACAAACAAAATCATTTGCTTCAAGTGAAGCCTTCTTCAAAGGAAGGAGGATACAACCAAAATAATAAGAGGAAAGTATAATGCACAGTAGGATCTGACAAACTGGGAAATTCTTAAGTTTGATACAAGGTAAATGACAGAGAACCTGCCCTATCCCTCACTTTAACGATGTGTTATAGCACCCCTCGAAGATTGGAAGGACTTCTGCACCTTGATTTTTGGACTCAGACTGACCCTAAGTTAATATTCTTCTTCTGTCCTTTATCTCTTTCTAACAACTTGTTGGAGTAGTTTGCCGATAATATAATCCTGTTTAAGGGAGGAAGTTTTTAAAAACAATTAATCTGGGCGCCTGGGTGGCTCAGTTGTTAAGCAACTGCCTTCGGCTCAGGTCATGGTCCCAGGGTCCTGCGATCGAGTCCCATATCGGGCTCTCTGCTCCACGGGAAGCCTGCTTCTCCCTCTCCCACTCCCCCTGCTTGTGTTCCCTCTCTCGCTGTGTCTCTCTCTGTCAAATAAATAAATAAAATCTTTAAAAAATATATAAAAATAAAAACAATTAATCCTCCTTTGTACTGATCTTTAAACTAGCCAACATTTTCCACTGGATTATTGGTAACCTCTCTGTACAATAGAATAAGATCTGAAATCTGGTTACTCTTATGAAAAATTAGTCATCACTAATGCAGAGTGTACTTTTTGTTGTATTTAAGAGTCCGTATGCCATTGGTACTCAAGTTAAAGAAAAAAAGAAAACCAACAATAATCAAATTTTCCTTCTAATGATTGGAGGGCAGCCTTCTGGAAGATTAATTGCATTAATTCAAAAATTGTAGGGGCACCTGGGTGGCTCAGTTGTTAAGCGTCTGCCTTCAGCTCAGGTCATGATCCCAGGGTCCTAGGATCGAGCCCCACATGGGGCTCCCTGCTCAGCAGGAAGCCTGCTTCTCCCTCCCCCACTCCCCCTGCTTGTGTTCCCTCTCTCGCTGTCTCTCTCTCTGTCAAATAAATAAATAAAATCTTAAAAAAAAAGCTGTATCATGGTAGGATAGATAAAGCACTATGGTGACTCAGATGGAATACTACCACAAGCAGAAACTATAACTTGAGCAATACAACTGCCCACATACAACAGATGCATTAGTGAGTAGAGCAGAACTTCGTGAGGAGTGGAGTGCATAAGGACGTGGTCATTCAGGGTTTGTGCTGACTCAAAAGTCTGCCCTGGTGCCTGGCTGTCTTTCTGAATGTAATCCTCCCATTTCTCCATTCCTTCCTAAACAGAAGCTGGAGGAGGAGTGGTCAGCCAAACCAGGGAGAGCTCCACCTTCTGATTACGCACTGCCTCCTTCCATGCTTTCCCCCCTGAAGTTGGAGGACCAGTTTTCCTTCAAACATGGCCACCTCTGATCATCTCACTGAAGAAGCTCTTTGGCTCAGTCGAGTTCTACAAGTCACAGAGGCAGCTAAGAAAGACATTTATCTAAAAGAATTTGAGAATAATATAGATAATATGGAGGTATATTATCATGTACAATAATATGTATAATATGGAGGAAGCATGATTGAGTGCGAGGAGAAAAGCAAGATAACTTTGCAGTATTTCAGGAAGAACCATACGTCTTTAGTCAGCAAAACACTGTTTGATACCAAAAGAAAATAGCTTCCTTCCATACTTCCTTGAATATGTTTAATGAGATTGTTTCTGAAATTTGCTCAATTTAAAGTGTATCTCAAAACAGCTTTTAAAGATTTCTGTCAGACTTGGGCAACTTAACAAATGCAATTTTTCTTTGACAATTAAACAGAGCCAGATACCTTTGAGAAATGAATCCCCATTCCTAAAACTTGTATTTGTAGCTCTTTTTTTTCTTCTCTGACGTAATAAAGTGTAGCCATTATCGTTTCCATTTTGCTTACTTGAAAATAGCTAACCTTAAGTATTTGAGCAAAATACATTTTGACTTAAAAATATATATTTCCATGGATTTCTTAAACCCGTGCATATGCTCCTCAAGGCACTGCTTTGCTTGTGTGTCCTCAGAAGGAGCTTTGGCATAAGCAGCAGCGTAGGCCAGGGGCTAGCAGCAGGGGAGGTGTGGGTCCATTGTTGCAGACACCCACAGCCGTAACATCGAGCTCCAGGCAAATTGTAATTAGGCAAAGAATGTTCTCTTCTATAGTCTTCTCTTAAAAACACCATGGAGATCAGCTTTAAAATGCAGAGTTATCTTAAGACTTACTTGTCATATACTCTTTATTGAACCACCTGGAATATTTTTGGTTTGATGTCTCATTGTACAACCAGTACATTCTTCTCTGCCCCTCCCCCCCAACTTGTGTGGCTAAAAGGAATGATGATAGGTGAGAAATATAACTTGGAATCATGAGTCTAAGGATTTCAGTCTCTTCAGCAGGCAGCAAGGTTTATTTCAAGTGGCTGTGCTGTCCTAGGGGCCATAGAGTGTCTCACAAAGCCCCCTGGGGGCCTCGCATTCTTTTCCACTGTGCTTCATGTAGAAGGAAACATAGGTAACAGCAGAACTCATCCTGGTGAAAATACTGCTCAGATACCAAGGGGGGAGAGTCACATAAATCCCTGGGAAGAGCATGTTAACCATTAGAAAAAGTAGGGAAACTGAAGTGGGATTAAAGGAATATACACATTAAAGAAATATAAAGCTATTTCTCAAAGGAACAGGAAATTAGTACATGCAGTTTGGAAAAACCAGACGATTGACTCCTTTAATCTTAGTTAATTTTTAAAAGCTACAAGGAAGGGGCGCCTGGGTGCTCAGTCAGTTAAATATCCGACTCTTGATTTTGGCTCAGGTCATGGTCCCAGGATCATGGGATTAGCTGCATTGGGCTCTTCCCTGGGCATGGAGCCTGCTTGGGATTCTCTCTCTCCCTCTGTCCCCTCTCCGCTCCCCCCCCCCCCCCCGCCGCTTGCATGCATACTCTCTCTCCCTCTTTCTCTCTCTCTCTCTCTCAAAAAATGAAAAAAAGAAATCAAAGCTACAGGGAAGGCAACTCCCACAGCAAGCTAATGAAAAGGAAGAGTCTGAGGAGTGCCCATCAAGGAGGAAGAGTAGAGCCAGGGTGCAAAACACCTTCAAGGACTAGAAGGATTATCCAAGGGAACAGGAAGGAATAAGGGAGAGAGTCTATACTTACTCCATATTTACATGTATCAGGTACAGCTCTGTGTATTTTCCATTTGTTATTCTAACTCCAAAAAAGGTAAATAATATATAATTTTCTGATTCACTTGATGAGTAAATGGACGTTTAGAGAAATTAAGTACTTTCCTAATGTCACACAAGTGCTAAATATAAAGTTTGCTTTCAAAACTAAGGTCGCCTACCTAACTAATTTCAAAGCCTAGTTCTCTCTGTAACAAAACCAACTCCAAATGGGAAGCCAGTTGTTTATATTGCCAGACAACTTTCACTGAGAAGGGAAAATGAAGTCTCAGGACATTAGAAGTCTTGGCAGTTTCCAAGGATTTTCCAATAATCGGTGCTATTTCTTCTCACAACCATATGCTCCTACCCCCAGACCTCTACACTCTTAAGAAAATAGTAGAAAACTACATTTTGCCCCTAGGCATTCAGGAGGCAAGAAGTCAAAATCAAAACCAAGAGTTGTAGAGTTTTATGAAATGATAAAAATGAAAGAAGAATGAGATTTTTGAGACTTTGTAATTTTAAAATAAAAATTGTTTTCAAATTTGCAAATGCTTTAATAAGAGTAGAGTTAGGGCTTTCAAAGTCAGAAATACAATTTCTGTGTAGTCAAACACAAGAATATCTATATATTCAGTATTCCAGTAGGCATTTGCATGTATACATTTGTAAATAAACATTAGATAAATATTAGATATTAATCAAAATATCCAAAAAAAGAAACAAAAGCAACATAGGAAGACCTCTGGTTCAGGTGTTTTTTTTTAATAATAACATACCAAAGCTAAGATTAGCTGGTTAAACACTAAAATGATAATTTTTTGGAATATATTTTTACATTAGCCCATGAATGTCATATATATTGGTTGGATGTATACTGTGTATTGGTTCAGTTAGAGTCACAACCTGACCACAAGGTCTAAAATGTGTTTTCCAAATGTGAGATCCCTTTGTTTGTCAATTGCCTAAAATTTAGGGTGGAGTTTTTTTGTTTGTTTCATTTAGAAACATCTGAAAAATAGAACTTAACTTCTGAAGTGTTGAGATAAAACACTTTGAGCATATATTGTTATCATCTATTTACAGATGAAGAAATCTTTGTTCAAAGTCAAACAGCTGGTAAATTTTAAAACCAAAATTCCATGTCATCAAAAGCAATGGTTCTCCACTGGTGGCAATTTCTGGTATTTAGATAGATGTTCTCAGTGTGGCTCTAATATGCGTTCCCAAATAACTGATGTTGAATCTTTTTTATTCAATGTATTATGCTGTTCTTGTTGATATAAGCTCTTTGTTGGTATTATAGACTGCAGATATCTGCCCACACTCAATAACTTGAGTTTTTACTTTCTTAATGGTGTATTTTGACAAATATAAGTTCTTACCCCAATTTTCAGACCTTATCTATATAGGGCTTATGATTCTCTTTTTAAGACATCTTTGCGTAGTATAAGGCCATAAGGGTATTCTATATTTTATTACATAGAGACTTTCTTGTTTCATCTTTCACATTTAGATCTACAACTAGCCTAGAGTTAATTTTTACCTATGGTGTGAGATAGGGGTCAAGGGGTATATATTTTCACAAAGTAATCCAGTTGGTCCAGCATTCATCTGTTTCCTCACTGCTTTGCAATTCTACCTTTGCCACAAGTCTCCATTTAGATGTTGGTCTGTTTGGGGACTCTATTTTATCCCATTGGTTTGTCAATCTTGTTCCAATTCCATATTGTAACAATTACTGTAGCTTTATAATGAGTTTTGACATCTGGTAGTGTAAGTCATACAACTTTGTTCTTTTCCTTCAAGATAGTCTTGGCTTTTTTGGCCTTTTGCTTTTCCATATAAGTTTTAGAATCAACTTGCCAAATTTTATGTCCCAAAAAAGGTCTGCTGGATTTTTATTTGTGAGTGCATGCATTTATTTTTTATTTATTTTTAATTTTTTTTGTGAGTGCATTTATTCGATAGATCAATTTGGGAAAAACCAACATGCTATCAATAAAAACTTTTCCAATCCATAAACATGGCAACCCTTTCCTTTATTTAGTTCTTCTTTAACTTCTCTTAATAAGGTTTTATAGTTTTGTGTGTGTCTGTGTGTTTGTGTGTGTGTTGAGTCCTTATACGATTTTCATTCATTCCCAGGTATTAGGTATTTTGAAGTTATAATAAATTTTTAATTTTAAATTACTAGAATATTGAAATTTAATTGATAGTTGTGCACTAATTTTGTATCCAACAAATTGCTTAATTCACTTATTCTAATTGTTTAATAGAATCTCTACAAGAACTATTGAGAGTGACTAGCATCAGTTTTTATTTTTAGCCTTCTTAATGTGTCTACCTTTTATTTCTTTTTCTAGCTTTATTACACTAGCTAGGACTGCTAACACAATGCTGAATAGAAGTGATAATAATGTGTACCTTGTTTTGTCCCCTATCATAGGGTGAATGACTTTAATAATTCAACACCAAAGATGTTCTTTGCTGCAAGGTTTCTAAAGGTTTTGTTGTTGTTGTTGTTTTTAACCAGTTTAAGGAAGTTTTGTTCTATTTCAAACGTGGTAAGAGTTTTGTTTTCTTTTGTTTTTACCATAGATGGCTACTGGATTTTATCAAACACTTTTTTTGCATCTATTCAGATGATCATGTGATTTTTGTCCTTTTGTTGTTGATGTGGTAAATTATATTAATTGGTTTTTGAACTTTAATTTTTTTATATCAAGAAGAACCCAACTTGGTCCTGCATACATTACTGTATTTGAGTCACTAATATTTTGTTAGGAATTCTTCATTTCTGTTTACATTATAAAACAAGTTGAAGAGTTTCCTTCTTTACATTCTCAGAAAGAGTTTGTGTAAGACAGATATTCCTTCCTCCCTAAATGTTAAAAAGAATTCATTGGCAAAGCCATTCAAGTGTGGAGTTTTTTGTTTTTGTTTTTGTTTTGAGAGTTTTAAAGTATAGATTAACATATTTAATAAATAGACTATTTCAGTCATCTTTTTTCAGCTTTGTAATTTGTTTATTAAGGAATATGTCAATTTCACCTAATTTTCAAGTTTTCGTTAAAGGCATTCATAATATCCTTTATTAACATTTTATGTCTGTGCTACATTCCCTGTAATATCTTTGTGTCTTTCCTTCTTATTTACTTAACAGTCTTGCCAGTTTAAAATTTTAACTTTTCAAAGAACGAACTTTTGTTTTTATTGGTTTTCTCTATTGTGTTTTTTATTGTTTTCCATTCATTTCTGTTTTTATGCTTATTATTTTCTTCCTTCTACTTTCTCTGAGTTTCAGTTGATGGGTTTTTTTCCCAACCACTTGAGTTGTATATTTAGATCATTTGAGTGTTTTAACTTTTCCTTTTTAATGTAAAAAGGCTATATATTTTTCTCTAGGAGCACTATTTAGCATTATCTTACAATTATTGATGTCACATCTTCACTGTCATTCAGCTCAAAATATTTACCAGTTTTCCCTGGGGATTTTGTTCTTTGACTGAGGACTTATTTAGCAGTATATTGCTTAATTTCCCCTAAATTGGGAGACATTCTAGTTATTTTGTGACTTATTTCTAGCTTTATTATACTTTAGAACCTACTCTTTCTGACTTCAGTCTTTTATAAGTTACTGAGACTTGATTTCTAGCCCAGTTTGTTTTCAATTTTGGTAGATGCTTCATGTATTCTTGAATAGAATGTGTATTCTGCAGATGCTGTGTGCTATGTTCTATGTAAGTCCACTGAGTAACCTGCTATCATATTTTTCACATATTCTATGTGCTCACTGATTTTCCCACTGCTTGCTTTGTCAGTTACTGAGAGTTTTTTTAAAATCTCACTGTTTTTGTAGGCTTGCTTACTTTTGCACTTCCATCATTTTTTGTTTTATATATTTTGAGACTATTTTATTAGGAGTATATACAGTTTAAATTATATACTGTAACATCCTGGTAAATTGACCCTTTTTATCTTCATGAACTCTCCTTTACATCTATCACTGCTTTTATTTTGTCTAACACTAATATAACTATACCACCTCTCTTTTGGTTTCTGTTTTCATTGTGTATCTTATGCTGCTTTTTCTTTTACCTTTCTTATGTCTTTAGGTTTAAAATGTTTCTCTTTAAAGCAGTGTATGATTTTTTTTTAATCAAAACTGATGACAAATTTTAACCAGAGAATTTAGTCAGTTATATTTAATGTAATTAATGATATATTCAGATCTTATTATTTGTTTGGTATTTGTACTTTGTATTCTTTTTTTTTTTTAATTTTCTTTGTCTTCTTTTGTATTGTCAAGTATACTGGATTATCAAGTATGTGTAGTATATAATACATACTAAGATGCGTTAAATTAATATATTTATATATTGTACTATATTATCAATCATTTTAGATTATAAAGTGTATATTTTTTAATTCCATCCTCTATCAATGAATCACAAAAAGAATGTTTAATTTATTGATAGAGGAGGAAAATGAAATACATATATAGACATACTTGATAATTCCTGTGAAAGTGATATATCATTTATCTGTGGTTCCTTTTAAGAGTTCTTTTTATTTTTGTTTTTCATCACTTTGGTCAAAATGTGTGTAGGTGTTTTATTTTATTTTATTTTATTTTTTCCCTGTTTGGGTTTTATAAAACTTCTTGCATCCTGGATTTTATATCTTTCACTAGTTTTTAAAAACTCTCAGCCATTATCTCTTCAAATACTGTTTCTTTTTTTTTTTTAACTTTTTTTTTTTTTAAAGATTTTATTTATTTATTTGAGAGAGAGAATGAGACAGAGAGAGCATGAGAGGATCAGAGGGAGAAGCAGACTCCCTGCTGAGCAGGGAGCCCGATGTGGGACTCGATCCCGGGACTCCAGGATCATGACCTGAGCCGAAGGCAGTCGCTTAACCAACTGAACCACCCAGGCGCCCACTTCAAATATTGTTTCTGCCTTAATTTTTTCTCTTTTTCTTTTCCTGGGGGCTACACATACATGTAGGTAATATTTTACAGTGTTCCATATGTCTCTCAAGCTCTTTTCTATACCTTTTTGCTATTGATGCTTCTATCTAGATATTTTCTACTGACCTATATTCTATCTCAAAAATCTTCCCTTCACCTGTGCCTAATCAATGCTAAACCACTGATTAATTTCTGAGGGATACCATAACAAGATACCAGAACTTGATGGCTTAAAACAACAAAATTGTTATCTCCCACATTTCTGGAAGCAATCTGAAATTAAGGTGTTGGCAGAGCTCTTCCCCCCGCAGAAGACTACGAGAAAGTCCTCCCTTGCCTCTCCCATCTTCTCGTGGTCCCAGTTGTTCTTGGCTTGAGGCTGCTTCAGTCCAGTATCTGCCTCCTCTTCACATGGCCTTCTCTTCTCTGTATGTCTCTCCTCTATGTGTCCCTTATAAGGACATTTGTCATTGGATTTAGAGCCCACCCAAATAATTCAGGATGATCTCATCTAGAGATCCTTAACTTCCTTACTTACATCTACAAATACCATCTTCCCAAGTAAGGTAACATTCACAGTTTCTGGGGGTTAGGACATGGACATATCTTTTTGGGGACCACCATTCAACTCACCACGATCATCTAATGAGTTCTTAATATCAATTATTGTTTATAGCTCTATAGTTTTCTTTTGATTCCTTACTCATACTCCGGTTCTCTGCATGAATTCTTCAGGCTCATCTTTAGTTTTTGAACTTATGAATCATAGTTATTTTAATATCCACATCTGATAAACTCCAATAGCTACATTTTCTGTACTCTGTTTCTGTTATCTGTTTTTTAATCTTAGTTTTTAGCAATAGGTCTTGTCTCTTGGATAAATTACTTTTTACAAACAAAAGGAACATTAAAGGTCCCCACAGTAAACTGAAAGAATTATGAAATTCCTTGAGCATTTTTATTATGATGAGAAAATATCTTATTCTTAAGGGGAAATAGTACTTTTTTTCTGTCTGCTTTTATCTGATTGGAAGATGATCCATATAAATTTGTTTTTATCTTGCATATGCCTATATGCAAAAATGGTATCACATAAAGAAATTCTAGATAGTGATTGTGCCTTATTGAAAAATACCTACTATTTTCAGATATTGAACATTGTGAAAATCCATGAAAAAGATATAGAAAAAAGATGTGTAAAATATTTGGTTCTTTTGCACAGTTGTAAAATCACAAAGATGTCAATATATTTGAGTTTAAAAAAAAATTTTTGTTTTCTTTCTCCTTCAGACTTTGTATATGTGAATGGAAGCAAATAGTTAAAACCAACTTTCAATAATTTAAACCTTAAAATCCTACCAATGAAGACTTGGACTGAATTATCCAAAAGGGGAGTCAGAAACAATCTAAATAACCAGCACAATAACCAAATTGCTATTTGACTTTGATGTTGAAAACACATTTAGCATGTTAGTTCTCAGGTGTGATTTCTGCAATCCTGTTCAACACCTCTTGTTAAGCACCCTGAAATCTGTCCTCAGACTTTGCTCAAATGTTTTCCTTCTTCCATGTGTCATATGCAGAAAATGCAGGTGGAGGGAGCCAAGTCCAATCCTGGGGGATTTCTGTAGAAGGTTCAGCTGGATTGCAGGGTTGTGGTATAACAATTTGGAAACCCCTTCATGATAGTATCTTTGTTTAAACCATTGGCTTTATGGGTGTAGTTCAGGACCCATTGTTTCAATCTGACCTTTGTCAGAATGACACAGAAAGTCCCATGATGCAGGAAGGGTATACTTACTCATTGGTTTGGTTAAAATGTATTTAGTTGGGTCTGTGGAGGCAAGGAAAAAGTGAGTAAACCTATTTTGATAAGTTAATAAAAAAAAGTAAAAATGGATCACATTTCCAAATTCCATTTATTTCTTTAAGCCAAAACTAAAACCCTGTATTAATGATTAGTTTTATATGGAATTTAAGATTCTCTGTTAACAGCTATAACAAATTAACTGCTATATGACTAATATAGGAAGTTGCTAACATTTCTTACTAGGGATGGTGGGTTGATTTTTCTCCTTTATTTCTAAGAGAACATGAATAAAGAAGAGTCTTATCAGAAACTAATCAGTTTATAGAGAATTATTTCCATTGAGACAGAGACAACCTGAAACTATGATTAATACCACATTCCCAACTACATAGTAATTGATAAATGGGATAAATGGGTCAGTTTGATGTACTTTGAATCCTTTACCACAGAATTCCAGCTGATTCCACAGCACCTTCTGATATTCACTGTGCAAACATCTCCTATTTACACAAAACTTAGTTTCCGCATTTTCATTATTTTACTTTCCCTCCAAGATCTGCCCCAAATGTACAGACCATTTTCACCTTAACATCTTCCAAGTGGCCCATTATAAGCAATACATTTTGCTTTAGAGCCCAGTGCATACATACTCATGTGTGTACACACATACGTGCAACAGACACCAAGGCCACATCCCAAACCTACAGAGTCAGTCTTTGGGGATGGGGCTCAGCCATGGCTAGTTTGAATATTCCACAGGTGATGCAGATGTGCAATCAGGTTGAAAATCACTTATTTATGTATTTTCAAAAGAAGGAACTAAGGTTCAGAGAGAGAAGACTTGAATAAGATTCAGTTGTAGGTGGTGGGGAGCCAAACTTAAAATCCGGATCTCTTCACTGCATACAGCTGTTATATTAGTCCAGAATTTGCCAGTTTTGTATTCCATGGTATAGCAGGGTTTTTTTTTTTTTAATATTTATTTATTTTATGGGGGGAGGGGCAGAGGAAGAGGGAGCGAGAGTCCCAAGCAGATTCTTCACTGAGCATGGAGCCCGACATGGGGCTTGATCTCAGGACCCTGAGATCATAACCTGAGCCCAAACCAAGAGTCGGATGCTTTAAACAACTATGCCACCAAGGTTGCCCCGGTATATCAGTTTTGAAGGAGTTACAGATGTCACCTTGAAAAATTATTTTCATTGGTCAAATAACAAAGTCAAGTAGATTTCTTTATTACTGAATTTAAAAGGGCTTAAAATATCCTAATGTGCATTATTACTACCCAACCATGGTGTATGGTATATATAATTTTCTATACTTGTTTGACCACAGATTCA
This sequence comes from Halichoerus grypus, assembly GCF_964656455.1. NCBI lineage: Eukaryota > Metazoa > Chordata > Mammalia > Carnivora > Phocidae > Halichoerus > Halichoerus grypus. The sequence continues at coordinate 109,416,986 of NC_135713.1, read as the reverse complement.
TTTTATTTTCTCCCAAAGAGCTTGTCATGGGTCGATATTCTGTGTAATAGAGTGCAAAAGCTACCACAGACCATTAATAACTATATTAGCGACAACTAACATTTTATAGCTTTTATGGTTTGTATAGAACTTTCATATTAGGTTATTTTGGTTAATCACTTAAAACACTACATAAAAATGTCTAGTTTTGTTTACTTCCAACACAAAGTTATACACTAGTACCAAGTCTGTGTCTCTCTGTGGCAACACAGATCCTGGAAGAATCCATCAGTGGAGCAATCACTCTGTGACTGCATCATAAAGAAATGTCTCTGACTAAATTCTCATGCTCAAAGCAAATACCATCACTGTTCAAGACCATTGCTTATTAATTAAAAAGAAAAGTCTAAATCTATGAAAACCATACTTCTTTTTTGAGAAACGCTAGTCAGAAATGTGTGTGCATACAGAAAACTAGGTAATTCATGTTCCACATACATATTGGGTGCTTACCATAGGGAAGACACTGTCACGTATTATGAGAAATACAAACCTGGAAAATAGACCACATAGTGCCTGGAACATGAATTCTCAATGTATGTATATTAGATGAATGTCTACAGAAAACAAAAATGCCATTCAGTGAACATTCTTTCTAGAAGGAAAAGACAAACAGTAGATATAATACAAAGAAAAAGTAAATAAATGCTGAGTAGAGTCAAAAAGTATCACAGAGAAAAAGGATGTTAGTAAGAGCTAAAATGGCTAATATTTATGGAACGTTCGTCCTTGTTCTAAGACTACACTGTTCAGTATCCTAACAACATGTGACTACTGGCCACTTGAAATGTCATCCACCCAAACTGAAAAGTACTGTAAATGTAAAATGCCCACCAGATTTCTATGAAAAAAAGAATGTAAAATATTTCATTAATAAATTTTATATTGATCAAATGTTAAACTGACAATGTTTGAGGTACGTCAGATTAAAGAAAATATTATGAAAGTTCTTTTCAACTGTTTCTTCATACTTTTGAAATTGGACTACAAGAAACTTCAGAATTATTTATGTGGCCTACATTTGTGACCAGCATGACATTTTTATTGGACAGCGCTACGAGTCTGAGAACTTTAGCATATCCTATGTCGTTTAATTTTCCAAACCATCCTAACAAGTCAGTACTTTATTTGATGCAAAGCATATTTTAAATAAACTGGAATTATGCCAGTGAGTAAGGGACCCATTCCACAGCCAGTGCTTGTGGGTAAACTGAGGAAGGCTGTGTGAGGGATGATGATGATGACTCAGGTACTAGGTAGCATCAGTGAAGTATCTTTCCTTAGCTAAAACTCTGCATGCCTATGAAGGTGTCAGTTCTAATCGCAGTCATTTTGCAAATTGAGATGATGAGGATTTCTAAGTGAAAGAGTAAAGGGATGTGACTGGTGTTACTTGAGAAGCTCAGCGGTATCTGTATTGCCACTTCCATCAGTGTCTCTTGAAGACTGCGTTCCCATTTCCCCAAAACTTCTTCTAGTAAGACAGCATGATTGAGCAGGGCTTAATATTCTCTTTCATTATGGATGAGAACAAACAGCGTGCTTCTCAGGCTTTCACTTTCTGGAAGACACCAAGTTCAAGCAAATTTGGATTTCCCACAAAGAGGAAGGCTTACTATAAGTTTCATCATACTTCTATCTTCAGGTGATATGCAAATACCAGCACGAAAGGCCCATGACTGCAACTAACAGAGCTTTGATGTGAAGCCACTCACACTTTGGGCCTGCCATTGTTCTAATTATGTGATACCCACGCTTTAGGAAATGTCAAGAAGGTCTGAGTTCCCAGTGTCTACCTCACCTGAAGGCTTGTAAATCAAAGACTAGAATAAAGGCTTAAGCATGATTGGTACAAAAACTTGGCCTATTTCCATTCCCTGTGCATGAAAAGAGAGAAATAATATTTTGTCTGGATTAAAGTAATACCAGTTATATAAGATCATTCATGTAAAATGTTGCCAGTACTGCTTTATTACTGGAAGTCAGCACTGGGCTGATTTATCTGAGTAGCAGAATCCGAGGTGTACCTCAAGGCTCTGGGCTGTCTTTTGGAAACAATGGGGAAGATTTTCTGCAGCACTTTCCAAAGCCTCTATGGATGGGGCAAGCCATCATCTTAGGCAAAAAGAGAAATAAGGAATGAAAATTTCTCCCGGTAATGGCTTCAGTGGATAAGGAGGGGAGATTTAAGATTACTTAAAAAATGTATGTGACTGGGTTATCTGAGGCAGTGTTAGAATTGATCTGTGCAAATGTGATCTATAGATCTCAGGTGCTCTGTATTTCAGAGTCTAAAACATCTTCCAAGTGATGTTTAGAAGGGTCCATATGAAGGTGAATAGTTTACATAAAATCTTCCATAAAAAGGAAATCCTTTACATAAAATTCTCAATTCTTAAACTTCAGCAAATCAATAATTAAAAGGAAAGTACCTGTCACTCTTGACATTTCCATACAGATTCACCTTAGATTTCTTTTGAATGGTAAGCTTTCTCAGAACATTTAAAATTTGATTTAATTCTGCAGGTATTTGGAATGTAAATAATAGCCAAAGTAAAGTGAGCCTGGTGGGAAGGAAAACTATAGAGACTATGTATCCTGGGTATTTATGACCAACAACAAAACAAAAAAAATGTATTTGAGAATATTCTTTCATGATAATGACTAAAGCAGTCTAGTCAACCTTTCGATTGTGATCCAAAAAATGTAACATCTGGGAATATATCCTATAGATAATGGATATATGTGAAATACCATATGTTTAAGGATACTTACTGCAGACATGTATATAGTATCAAAAGTTGGGGAAATACCCTAAATGCCTAATAAAAGGTGCCTGGTAAAAATAAATCATTATATAACTATAAAATAGGATATTATGCAATCATGTTAAAAAAGAGAAAGCTCGATATGTACAAAATGGGATTATATACCTAATGAAAATTATTTTTTTATAAAGCAAATAGCAGAACATTGTTTAAAGTCCACCACCTTTTGGGGCACCTGGGTGGCTCAGTCGGTTAAGCATCTGACTCTTATTAATTTCAGTTCAGGGCATAATCCTAGGGTCATGAGATCGAGCCCCAAGATGGGCTGATGCTGGATGTGAAGACTGCTTAAGGTTCTTTCTCTCCCTCTCCCTCTGCCCCTAGCCCCAGCCCCACTTGCACGCATGCACACACACTCTGTCTCTAAAAAAAAATAAAGTCCACAACCTTTTGCAATTAATATATATACTTGTGTGAGTGTAGCATCCATGGAGAAATTCCCATACTAACAGTGTTTGCCAGGTGAGTTGCACAGTGGCTGGCGAGGGGGGTGGGGTACTTTCTGTCCAAATCATCTGTACTTTTTGCATTTTATAATGTGCATTTGCCTTACCTATTCAAAAATGTAAGTAATTTTTTAATTGAGGGATGGGATTACAGACTGGTGCTTTAAGGAGAGAGATGGTGGGAGAAAGAAACAAAGGAAATGTCTCTTAAAAAATGAACTGACAGGGGCACCTGGGTGACTTGTTCGGTTGGGCATCTGCCTTTGGCTCAGCTCAGGTCATCATCTCAGGGTCCTGGGATTGAGCCCTGTGTGGGTCTCCCTGCTCAGCCAGGAGCCTGCTTCTCCCTCTCCCTCTGCTGCTCCTCCTGCTTGTGCTCTCTCTCTCTTTCTCTCTCAAATAAATAAATAAAATCTTTAAAAAAATGAACTGACAAAGTCCTCTTTTGTAAGCATAAGATTCAGGAAAGCCTCTCTTACTTTGACCAATGCAGTTACTGATAAAGTGTGCCGAGCACGGGAGTGCTTAAGAAACACAGCTTGGTGATAAATATTTAGTTGAAGGTTCAGGGGGACAAAAGATATGTGTCCAGTTGAACAGATTCTCTCTGTTGTCCACATTGCATCACATATTCTGGGCAGAACCGTCTACAAGGAAATCCCTCTCATGGAGCAAACATTACTCTGGGAACACATGCAGGAAATGGGTGTGATAAATCAGTAAGGCAAAGGGAACATAATGGGCACTGGAAGCAGCTAGAGGAAGGCAGGAGGATATCAAAGTGTTCAAAGAAGAACCAGAAAAACAAGACTGTTGAGGTGACATCACTGAGAAGAAAATAAAACTTGGGACACACCAGCAAAAGAAGCAAGCACAAAGATGATTTGACGGCTCCTCAGTTGCTATGAATAGGATAGCAAACCACCCAGATTTATTTGCTGGAAGATCTGTTGTGATGGCCCACAGGGGGACATTGTGGTCAAGAGCAAATGTTTCCTTCCATGCAAACTTTGGCTTTTAATCTCTCGCTTGAGAGGTATGTACTGAGCACCTGCTTTGCAAGGTGCCATGGATGAGTCAGAGATGAAGATAAAGCTCCGTCATCTGGGATCAGTCTACTCTCAAATGGAAAACTTGCAGATGAAAACCTAAATTCAAACTTATTTTTTTAAATATTAAGAACTTCTCTCTAGAACACTTCTCTCAGGGTCTACATCTACAAACAAAAATTTCTACTGGATGGTGCTTTCAGTTCCTTCAGCAATTTTTAGCTCCTCTGAGACATAACCAGTAAATTATCTGCGCTGACAATCTGTTTTCGTAAAGGTTCAGTCTACTTTTCTCCATTGTTCAAAACATCTTGGTCTTTATATCTAAGGTGTCTTAGAGTTTATAGTCAATTACATCTCAGAGGATCTTGGATCTTGAAAAAGTTATATTGAGAAAAAATGTCTATTTTAAGGTATCCAAAACTGAGTATCTGCTGAGTCAAAAGAGCTTTCCTTAAACTGAATCAAAATTCTTCCTGCTAGAATTCTGACTCATTTCTATGGCCTCCACGTAATTTAGCTGATGCTTTCATCAAAAATCTTAACACAAATAGAATCAAACTCTTCATCTAAACAAAACAAAGAGCATCAATTCCCCAAACATTTACCTATCATATGTGTAATTTGAGTAGGGTTCCAAGATTAAATGCAGGATATCCGGTTAAATTAGAATTTCAGAGAAACAACAAATATTTTTTTTTTTTTTAGTATAAGTTTGTCCCGAATACTGCATTAGAACATATACTAAAAAAAGTATTTATTGTTTTACTGGAATTCAGATTTAACTGAGTAATCCTGTATTTTTGTTTGCTAAATCTGACAACTTGAAACTTGAGTAATTATGTTAAAAAGAAGTATTTTTATAAAATGGAACTAACACCTGAGTGCTACTTAATGGTTAGCACATTTAAGGTTTTGAAACATATTCAGCAGTTTACCGAGTCAAAGATGATGATGACAATTTCTGGAATGTATGGAGCCTTTTCCCTTATTTAGCTATCTAGAGTCAAGAGACAGAGTACCCTCTTGGGTGGAAAATCAGCATAGGTCATTGACTGGACTGTAAGAGACTTTCAAAACAATAACCAGCTTTATTTTCTTTTATTAGCACATAGGGTGGTGGGTGCTTTCCCTACCCTGAGTTGATAGCAGGGAGTATTGTTCCATGTGTTACTGATGCTTAACTTAGAAGGAAACTTTTACCAGATACTTAGTGACTCATTTTGACCTGAGAGGTGGTCCCGATACACTTATATGTGTACTATTATAGGCTGCCAAAAGACTTCTTTCTAGAGATATGTGAGATTAACAGGGGGAAAAAAATCTTTTTTTAAAATTTATTTATTTGAGAGAGAGACAGAGAGAGAGAGTACACAAGTGGGGGGAGGGGCAGAGGGAGAGAGAAAAATCCCAAGCAGACTCCCCGCTGAGCCCAGAGCCAAAGGCAAGGCTGGATCCCATAACCCTGCGATCATGACCTGAGCCGAAATCAAAAGTAGGACACTTAACCGATTGAGCTACCCAGGTGCCACTAATTACCTCAATTTTTGTTTGCCAGAGAGAGTCTGTATTTCTCCTTCACTTTTACCCATGGTTCCCCAGGGTACAGAATCCCACATTGGTGTTCCTTTTTTCCTCTCAATACCTTCAATATTTGTTCTACTTCTTTCTTGCTTGCATGGTTTCTGAGGAGAAGTCAGATTTAATTTTTATCTTTGCTCCTCTATAAGTAAGGTAATGGGGTTCTACTGGTCTCAGAATTGTCCACACTGAGCTTCAACTATTCATCAATTACAGTTTGGTTTTTTCCTATCCTGGTATTGGTTTCCAATGGAGGCTTCTGCTCATAGGTTTCTGCTCCAGTAAGTTGTAATTATCTCTGTTCATCTGACTTTCCAGTTTTGTGGGCAGCAGTTTCTCCTGTGACCTTCCTTCTCTGATGGGTATAAAAGAGTTGTTGATTTTTCAGTTTGTTCAGATTTTTACTTGTTTGAAGAGAATGATGACTTCTAGTTTTCTTACATTCCAGAATGGAAAACAATGATTTCTTTTATTGTTTTTATTTTTAAGTTTTCCAAACAGACTGTGATCTCTGGGTCATGAGATTGAGCCCAGTGTGGGGCTCTGTGCTCTGTGGGGAGTCCGCTTGAGATTCTCTCTCTCCCTCTCCCTTTGCCCCCCAACCGCCCCCACTCACACACACTCTCTCTCTTTAATAAATAAATAAATCTTTTTAAAAAATTGAGGTAATTAGTTGCTAGTAGACCTGCCTTGCAAGAAATAATCAAAGAAGTTCTTCAGAGAAAAGGAAAAGGAACTGGGTCAGAAACTCAGAACTACATAGATAAAGGAAGAGCATCAGAGAAAGAATAAGTGAAAGTAAAACAAAAACTTCTATTTTTCTTACTCTTTATTATTATTTTTGTTTTTCTTATTCTTAATTGACCTAATAGTTTTTTAAAAAAACAATAATAATAGCAACAATGTATTCAGTTAGGTATGCTTATCTGTGTATATATATATGTGTGCTTATTTATGTATAAGTGAAGTGAATGACAGCAATGATACAAGGGAGGGGAAGGAGGAATTAGGATTATTTTGTTATTGTAACATAGTTGTACTATACATAAAGTGGTATAGTGTAGTTTGAAAGTGGACTTGGATTACTTGTGAATATATATTGAAAGTCTAGGGCACTAAGCAAAAGTAAAAGAAAGAAATATAATTGTTTCACTAAAACAAGAAAATGGAATCATAAAATGCTCAGTCAAAATCACAAAAGGCAGAAGAGTAGAAAATAAAAATAGGAAAAAAGAACAAGAGCAACAAATAGAAAACAGTAATAAATATGGTAACTCTTTATCCAACTATATCAATAATCACTTTAAACATCAATGGTCTAAATACACTGACTAAAAGATAGATATTGTAAGAGTGGGCCAAAACACCATACCTACCTATATGTTGTCTGCAGGAAGTCCACTTTAAATATAAGGATACATATAGATTAAAAGTAAATGGATGGAGATAGATATATTATGGAAACACTCATCAGAATAAAGCAGGAGTAGCTATGTTAACGTCCTTTGCTCTGAAGTCTGCTCTGTGTGAAATTATCAGGGATAAAGAGGGGCATTACACGATGACAAACGGTTTAATTCTCCAAGAAGACAATGATTCTTGATGTGTCTATACCTAAAAACAGACACATCAGCAGGCTCAAAATATGTTGGGAAAAATTGATAGAAAACTGCAAGAAAAAATAGATGAATCCATTACCATAGTAGGATACATTAAGATCCCTCTATCAAAAAATGGACAGATCTAGGAGACAGAATATCAATGAAGACACTGTTGAACTCAACACCACCACCTATAGGCTAGATAGAATTGACATCTATTGATTTTTTCATATAACAACAGCAGAACATACATTCTTCTCACACATGAACGTTTGACCAAGGTAGACCACAATTTGGGTCATAAAACACACCTTAACAAATTTAAAAGACTAGAAATCATATAATGTCTGCTTTCAGACTCCATTAGAATTAAACTAGATTAATAACAGAAAGATAGCTGGGAGAATCTCAAAATACTTGGAGATTAAACAACACACATTTAAATAACACACAAGTCAAAGGAGAAATCTCAAAAGAAATTTTAAAATACTTTTTGCTAAATTAAAATGAACATAACACTTACCAAATTTGTGTGACAGCAAAAACAGTCCATGGAGGGAAATTCATAGCAATATATAGAATGCATATTACAAAAGAAGAAAGATCTAAAACCAATAAACTAGGTTTCCATCTTTGGAAACTAGAAAGGGAAGAGCAAATTAATCCCAAAGTAGCAAAAGAAAAAAAATAAGAAAAATTAGAGCAGATATCTCTAATTTAAATTTAATTAAATTTAAAGCAGGAAATCAATAGAGAAAAATCAAAACCGGAAGCTGGTTCTTTAAGAAGACCAGTGAAATCAGTAAGCTGCTTGTCAAGCTAACTAGGAAAAAAACAGAAGGGACACAAGTTACTAATATTAGAAATGAAAGAGGGGCCATCACTATGGATCCCATGGACAGTAAAAGGATTAAAAGTAATATTATGAACAACTCTAAGCCCACAAATTTGATAAGCTAGATAAAATGGACCGATTCCTTAAAAGACACCATCTACCCAAACTCAGACAAGAAGAAATAGACAATTTGAATAGGCCCATATCCATGAAAGAAACTAAATCAATAATTAATGACCTTCAAAGAATAGTAAGAACCAGGCCCAAATTGGTTCACTGGTGAATTATATCAAACATTCAAGGAAGAAATTATACCAGTTCTTTTCAATGTTTCCAAAAGACAGAAGTAGAGGGAATATTTCTCATTCTAAGGCCAATTACCCTAATACCCAAACCAGACAAAGACATCACAAAAAGGGAAACTGCAGACCAATATTTTTCATGAACATAGATGCAAAAATCCTCAACAACATATACTAGGAAATCAAATCCAGCAATGTATAAAAAGAACTATGTGCCACAACCACATGGTATTTATTCCAGGTATGCAAGGCTGGTTCAACATGCCTAGAGGGCCACTGTTAAAGTTGTGTGTGTGTGTGTGTGTGTGTGTGTGTGTGTGTGTGTGTGCGCGCGCGCACGCGCGCACATGTGTCTTAGAGGCCCATGCATTCTACTTTATTAAAGACTGCAATCCATGGGACAGGAATGAGGACAAGGGAGCAAAGCTGGGAAGGAGGGATTTCTAACAAAAGGGTATTATCTAGGGGGGGCAGCTCTGTGCTGCTGATTACTGGATCTCTCAGGATCACCCTCTAAGAAGCCTTGTAAACTGCTTCTGAGGACATCCCTCCAGCAGTGCCTAGAGCAGGAGATGGGTGAAGCCAAGAGGATGTGAAGTGAGACATGTCTGATGAAGAATCCTTCTAGTCACAGTTTATAGTTTTTCAAGCATGTATACTGCCTTTATTAAAGACCTAAACTGGCATTATGCATACTGTTGTGCAACTTTTTTCACTTATTTAGATTAGATAGCCTTCTTTTTTTGCACATTTCCTTCTTCTACAGGCTACGGAGTAAAAAGAGAAGTTTTATATCAGAGGATAATAAATTTTGGAGGTTATATGGTATTTAGCTTTTTCCCTTCTGTGTTTGTTTTGACAAATAATGACACATTTTATTATGTACACCAGTCTCTAACTTCATTTAAGTCTAGGGAAGCTTGGTGTCGCATCACTGAACTTTTTATGTTTATTCAACAGGTTTGCATTTAATTATTTAAAAGATGACCAGCTACACTGGCATATGTTTCTGATTTACCAGTATTTTATTTGGTGTATTTCTGGGGAAAGAAAACCTAGTTTTTTCAGGTCAGAAGAGCATTGCTATGATCGTGCTTGTGAAGTTAAAATGTTAAAAGGTCAACCAAAACACCTAAAAGATAACTTTAAAGCTCACTTACAAAATGAATACCTAACATTCTATTGATCTTCTTGACTCTCTATTGACCAGTTTCTCTCCTTGGTCATATTCTGCCCTGCTTCTGGATATTGACTGGAAGGAAAGAAGGGCAAAGGGGTGAAAGGAAGATTGATTTTTTTTTTTTAACCAATACTAGATTAATTAATTTAGTTTTACAAATGACTTGACTTCCTTGTGAGTTTATCTCCTTTTTGAATGGGATATCCATACTACCCCAGTGTTTCCACCTAGAGGGTCATTCTAATCATGCTGGGGAACAATCTGGACTTGCCAGCTACTGAGTTAGCAAAACTTCCCTGTGTACCTGCTCTGGACACAGTTCCACCACAAGGAGAATTGGACCTGTTCAAATCTTTGGGAGGGCCCAAGGTTACTTTACAGAGTTGGAATTTTAGCAAAGGGAAAAGTGGTTTTGCAGGCAGATAACAAGATGGCCAAGAGATCAAACTTTCCTCTGGCCTCTCCGTAAAGGACACTGATCCTAATGGAAGGTGGTAAACAGGGACTCAGTAGAGCTTTCATTTGGTGAACATTCCTAAGCAGAAAAACAGATCATGAATCACGGCACATCATTTTCCCCTTTATCCTCACCAATAAGTAGAAAGAACTTCTCAGCAAAAATGTTAACATTTGGCCCTCAGGCAAGCAGTATGACCTTTCATGGAATTCTTTTCAGTACACCAGGCATTTCTGCAAGCCCGATGGCCATTGCAGTTCAAGTTGAAGGCAACGTGAGGCAAGGGAGTTTAAGGAAAACCTAAGACAAAGACTGAAGACAAAAGTTTGGTGAAACAATGAATCATGGAACACTATATCTAAAACTAATGATGTAATGTATGGGGATTAACATAACAATAAAAAATTAAAAAAAAAAAAGAAGTAAAAAAAAAAAAAAAAAAAAAAGTTTGGTGAGACAATGAAAGGAGGGAAATAGCCTTAACTAGAAATCACTTTTTCCTTCAGAAGATATTTCAGGATGCGGAAGGGGTTATCCATACTTTTGTCTTCTTAGTCCTTTTATACAAGTTCATTCCATTTGACAGTAAACTTCTAGAAACAAAATGTTCCTTATTACTTTACTGGAGTGTATTCAGATCTGTATGTTGGATTTGGCCAGGGCTGCTCCCCTAAGACAAATAGTTCTAAATGAAGAGCAGTATATTTGGTGTCATGGTGTCAGGTACATGCAGTATGTAAAAGATGAAAAACAAATGTTTGCTTTTATTATTCTGAATTACAGAGTAAGGATCCATTAAATCAGAGTAGCCTCACTGAGAGCTGAATTTCGATAAAATCGTCCTAAAGGCAACTCTGTTCTTTATTTTGTACTTCAAAAATATTTAAAAATGTATTTAATGTCCATAGCCTAGGTATGATAGACAGTGTGTCAGAATTTTGGCTGTAAGATATTAAGATAAAAAGCAGAGAAATGTTAGGTTTTGTGACTCTAAAAAGCCCTATCTCTCAGAAATAAAAGAACAAAACTATACCCTAGAAAAAAGATACAAAAGCAGAATTACCAAGTTTGTCCGTTATAGGAGGAAACATTACATTTCTCAAGTTATTTGGGAGCCTTTAGGTTTCTTTTGTGTTCTGCCACTGAATAAATACATATATACACACTATATATATACACTATAAATATATATACACACATATATACACATACACACATGGGGGCGTGTTTACAATGACAATGAGGATGATTAGTATCAGAAGACCTTGGTTTAAATTCCAGCTAACCTACTTAGGAGTTTTGTTTTGTTTTTTGGGTTTTTTTTTTTTAAAGATTTTATTCATTTATTTGAGAGAGAGAGAGAGCATGAGCAGGGGGAGGGGCAGAGGGAGAGGGACAAGCAGACTCCCCGCTGAGCATGGAGCCCCACTTGGGGCTCAATCCCAGGACCCTGAGATCACAACCTGAGCCAAAGTCAGAGGCCTAACTGACTGAGCCACCCAGGCGCCCCCTACTTAGGAGTTTTGTAACAATATTCCAGGCACACTTCCTCTCTAAGCCTCAGCTTCCTTATCTGTAGAATGATAAGCATAGCCTTTTAGCCTTTTGCCTTTATCTTAGAGGGCTATTATAAGGATTAAGTAGATAATATATAGTGTGATAGTGAAAAGGTTGGTCTCTAAAGTCAGATTTTTTGGGGCGTGATTCCGGTTTCTTTATTTACTACTGTGTAACTTTGACAAGTTACGTAACCTTTCTGTGCCTCAATTTCCTCATCAGTAAGATGGGATCATAATAGCGGCCCTTCGTAAGATTTAACTTATTTAATATCCACATGCATTTACGGCAGTGCCTAGGACCAAGTGGAATTCAATACCTGTTAGTCATGTCTACCTTCACCTGCATATCACCACCATCAATATAAAAAGCACTCAGCAATGTGCCCGGTAGGGAGTAGGTATGCATTGCGTATTTGTTGAAAAACCCAGGCAATTCTTACATTTGAGGTTTTTTTAAAGTGAGATATGCCTTTCTTATTCTTTGTCCTGAAATGATTATATATTTTGGGGAGTGATAGGCATATTAGCTTGTCCTCCAATAAAATATCTCCATGATCCTTATATCTGACTCTCTTGGGCCATCTGTTCCCAGTAGAACGCAAACCAAGACAACCTTTTGAAACCAATATAAATTCGGTTAACTAAAAAAACCACATCCCCCTAATCAGTGGAAGTTAATGAAATAATCTTTTCAACGTTGCCTTCTCCCTAATGTAGAGTATTATTGGCTTCTCATTTTCTTAACTGATATCTGAATATAAATTGTTATAGAAAGGTCTTTAAGCACTCAAATCATTCAGATAGTACATTTTCCTGGCGTCAGATTCTATAGAATCGTTCCTATGGTATGTTTTTCTTGCCTCTAGGGAGTCAGCTTTTGTTTTTATAATTTTACCGCATTTGTACTGAAAGAGATTATAAGAAGCAGGAAAAATAATTCATGATAAAAGCTCTCTGCAAAAGGTGAACCCATTTATCTTCCAAGTCATAATGAGCTACTTTGAGAAAGGCCTTTGAACTTGCTTCTGGCAAGTGGAAACATTAACTAGCCCGATTTGAGAAGTGCTTTTGAACTTCTGGCAAGTGGAAACATCAGTCCCAACAAATCATCAGAAAAACTCAGGTCAAAAGTGCAGAAGCCGGAAAGTATTTCCATCCATGTTTCAGAAAAATCAACGTATCTGCATGAGCTGTCATGTTTATGCATATTTTAGCCAATTTTCAAGGAGGCTTCATATCCAGGAATGGATAAAGATGATTCTAGTATTGCCCAGAGCAATATTTTTCAAACTGCAGCTTGCAACCATTAGTAGGTCATAAAAGCAATTTAGTGGGTCCTGACCAGCATTTTAAAACAATGGCATAGACTAGAATAAACAGAAAATATTAGAGGGCATCCAGTAGCAAGAAATATTATTTGGGAAACTTCTGCTTCAGGTGTGTTTTTGCATGATCCCAATGTAAAATGTCCTTTTTACTGTGAGTTGTAGTCAGAAAAGCATTGGTCTGGGGGCTTGTGGGTTCCAACTGGGTTTGGATAAAGATGGAGAGACAGAGGGCTTTGCATCTGAAGTCTAAACCAGAGAAACTCTGCAGAATTGAATTGTTTCTAGCCCGTCCGTCTCCAAATTGGGATAACACAGTAGGGACGAGATGGTGAATTGGATCAGTTATCTGGTGTCTTTTGCCTTGGGTAGATCAATTCTAGTAGCTATAAAATCCTTGTTTCAGTTTCTGTCTTTAGCACCAGCTAGTGTGTTCTCTAACAGGGCAACGGTGGTTTGAAAATCACATTAAGACAGGCGTGTGTCTACCCGCCACGTTTTCTTTTGCTTTCAGAAACTGCTGCAAGAGATTCATTGTTTTGGTGGATACAGAGGCTTGCATTGTCTTGCAGCTTATATATTTACTTAAGCTTTCCGGTGAATTCTATAAATGTTATCAACACTTGCCTTTGCCTTAACTACTTCTCGTTTATTCACGAAATGAGAATCACTTGACATTAATGCTAGCTAATCATTTCAAACAATTGCAGTTAAACTGGAGGAAAGTTTGAAATATGAGCTTAACGAAAACCAATTTAAGGTGACTCCACACCCAACTCATTTAGTATACATTAGCTAACTTGCAGATTTCTCTAAGGGAAATGAAGGATGGCTGGCTGATGACTGCTACCCCTTATCGCATTTTGTAAAGGACTATAAAATATACATGGGTTAATTTGTATACATTTGGCACGTGGCAATTCTAGTTTTTGTTCAAACATGAAGTCAAATGCCTCAAAAGATACCATATTGGGGCGCCTGGGTGGCTCAGACGGTTAGGCGTCTGCCTTCGGCTCAGGTCATGATCCCGGGGTCCTGGGATCGAGCCCCACATCAGGGTCCTGGCTCGGCGGGGAGCCTGCTTCTCCCTCTCCCTCTGCCTCTCTCCCTGCTCATGCTCTCTATTAAAAAAAAAAAAACAACAAAAACAAAAAGATACCATATTATTCAAAAGTAGTGCTATCCAAAAGAACTCTCTGATAATGGAGAAGCTCTCCATTTGTATTGTCTGAGTGGTAGCCGCTAGCCACGCAGGCCTTGTGAGTATTTGAAATGTGGCCACTGTGACAAAGAAAATGAATTTTTAATTTTTTTTTTATTTTGATAACTTTAACTAGAAATTTAAATACCTACATCTGGCTAGTGGCTGAGACAGTGGACAGCACAGTTCTAGAGTCTTTAATTTTCATGCTAATTCAAAACGAATGAAAATCCCTCTTTTCGATCAACGCCCTAAAATTAAATCACTCATTGATGATAGGGTGACTTTTTGTCCCATCTCGTCAGTCACTCTTTTCAAGTCTTCTCCCTTACATGCACCTCATAATGCTGTTTTACACAAAGTAGGTACTAAATAAATATTAGCCTTTGTTGTTCTTACTGCTTTTATTATTCATTTACTACCTATCTTTGACCCTGAATTCATTCTTAAAACTGAAGTTTATCAGAATGTTTTAAGGATCCGTTGCGATGAATTCAAACACCTAAGGCTTTATTTTAGCCAGTGTTTTTTAAACTGCAGGTTGAGGGATGCCTGGGTGGCTCAGTTGTTAAGCATCTGCCTTGGGCTCAGGTCATGATCCCTGGGTCCTGGGATCGAGTCCCGCATCGGGCTCCCTGCTCAGAGGGAAGCCTGCTTCTCCCTCTGCCTGCAGCTCCCCCTGCTTGTGCTCTCTCTCTCTCTGACAAATAAATAAATAAAATCTTAGAAAAAAGTTTTTAAAAAAATAAAAAAATAAACTGCAGATTGAAATCCATTAGTAATTCATGAAAGCAATTTAGTGACATAGAAGCATTGTTATATGAATTCTGTTTTTGTCACTAAGAATTACAACTGAAGTCTGCTTTACCAAGTATTTCTAAAGTAACATATGGTCGGTGCCAGGTGGATAAATTGTTTTTAATTTACTTGGGCAACTCCTTTCACTCCTCTGGGCTCAAATGTATTGATTTATTGAACAGAGATTGGATTACACCGGGTATCACAGACGTAATGCCTACAGGATCCTGATGGTGTCTTAACAAATGAAATCTGCTAAGTGTAAGACAGTAAGGTAGAGAGGAGACTGTCGAAGTGCAGAATTCATGCCCCATCTGAAAAAAACAATGCACTGCACTCCAACCAATTTTGTCCATATGCATATTTGGATCCTGTGTTCCTAAGTGCTTTAGTTTTCCAAGATGAAGCAAAAATTTAGATTTTTATAAATGTCGAAACTAAATCCATTTAAAAAATAACGTGTCAAGTGGATTTTAAGGTATGTAAATTATTTTTTAATAAAACTGGTAAACTAATGTGTGGGCGGGCCTAAGGGTCACATTTTGCAATTTCTGGATGATTTGATCTTTAAGGTTCTTTCTGGTGTTGCTATTCTGGCCTTTCTAACCCCTCTCCATATGTCTTTCTTGAAAATTTTAGCAGAGGTTTTATCTGAGGGAAAAGTATGCTCCAAGAAGGGACTTTTCTGAAGAAAGATAGCTAATGTAGTAATGATTCCTTGCATTCGGGCCTATGCAACAAAAATTTAGATAAGCCAGTCAATAAAGAAATAAGAAGTAGAAACACAGTAAAGGAAAAAACTAAAGTAAGAAGCCAATACAATTTTTTTAATATATAAAACAGTGAGGTGAGAAAAAAAAAAAATCCAGAGGAACTAGTAGCATAAAGAATAGGCAAAGACTCTAATTACTCTATACCCCTTCAATGTTTTTTAAGGATTCACATATTCCAAAAATCTTACTTTTTTTACGAAGACCAAAGTGAATGTTAATTTATATTTGTTTGGAAACAGATGGCATTCTACGTAGATTAAATCATGAATAATAGGTAATGACAAACCAGAGCTTTAATAACCGATTTCTAAGAAGGTGAGTATAAAAATCAGCTCAGATGGGGTTTTTAACCCAATCTTGGAACACCCCTGACTTCAGACTTCATTCGAGTGCTTCGAACACATGTGTGGCAACCACATCTGGAAAAGAATAAAGCGGCACCTTTGGACTCTAATCAAAGCCAGAAATGGGAGCACGAAACCAAAGCCAAATTTGGAAGTCAAGAGACAGCCTGCTGTCTGTTTCATTTCAGTTGGACATTTTTCAGTCCCTTTCACACCAATTCTAGCCCAGCCAATGTACTGAAAAACATTTCATTTGCAGAATGGATGAAACTTAAGTCATTTTTTAAAAAATGATCAGAAAATATTATTAAGTAGTGAGTAGAGTAGAGCTGTGAATTCAAGTTCTGACCAGTACCTGTTCTGACAGTTGTTCTTTCGTGGAGTATCAACGTGTTCGTCTGGTTGAAACCTCAGCTCAATTCTGTTTGTTTGGTTTTTTTTTCAGATGTCCTTTACCCAGCTATCCTTTATCTTTATGAGCATAAATGGACTATGTTATCTTTTGAAAAGTCTAGAGATAAAGTAGTCATTATTTCCCACAACCTGTAAAGAGTTAAAAGAGTGAGAGAAAGAGAAAAAAAGAGGATATCTTAAAAGTGTAAAGAACGAGAAAGGCTTCAGCGTCAGAATCAGAAATTCTTAAATCTAAATAATATGCTAGGATTAAAACTATTAGAAACAGCAAAAGATGGCCACATTTTCTGTGTAGCTCTTTAAGTTTTTCAACTCAATTATGTATGTAATGTTCAACTAGATGCCTGCCATGCTTGTCCACAATGTGGACAAAAACATGATCCTTATTCTTGCACGTGTTATCTTTTTAACTCACTTAGAATTCACATTTTGTACACAAGCAAAAAAAAAAAGAAGATGAGTATGGACCATAGGGTCTTTGGAAGGCCAGAACAAAAGAAGCATCCTGGGGACTTGACCTGAGCAGAAGGCAGACGCTTAACCGACTGAGCCACCCAGGCACCCCTGTATAAATCATATTTTATTTAATGTTTCTCCTGATCCTAGTTTATATTTCAGACCTACAAATTGTCGTCCTGGTTCACAGGACTTAGTGATTCAGAACAATAAATCTCAAGAATGTTTATCATGTTTGTTTCAAAGGAAGAAAAAGTGTTAAAAAGTGTAAATCCCTCTCTCCCTCCTAGAAATAGGCTTGTGTGCTTGCTGAGGCTGTCCTGGATGCTAGGGATAGATCCAGGTGCTAGGTCAGGCCCCTCTCCCTGTTCTCAGCTGACCTTACAGAGGGAAGAAATGCCAGGAGTCCCTGAATGCATGACCTCATGGGGGGGGTGGAAGATACAACATTAATTTAAATATCACTGAAAAAGCAAAACGACTTCTGGCTAACATGTTAGTGTTAAGAGCAGACATGTTCCCCTCATGAATCCCCCATACAGCCCTAGTTTGTTCTTGAATTTTCTTTTTGGTATGCTGGGGGCTGGGGTCCTGTCCCTGCCTTCAGCCGCAGCTCTTGGCTTGTGAGAGAGAGAATTCTCTTTCACACATGACCGTGACAAAAATGTCACACAGCTCCCATCTGCTTGCAGGCATCTTCCTTTCTTAGGTCCCATAAAGTGATGCTTTTCCAACTTTAATGAGCCTATGCAGTCGGATCTCTTTCAAATGAAGATTCTGATTCAGTACGTCTGGGGTGGGGCCTGAGATTCTGCATTTCTTTCAAGCGCCCAGGTGATGATGGTGCTGCTATGGGTGGACCACACATGGGAGGAGCGAGACCATAAAAGGAACTGGTGATGGCTTTGCAAGAACATAGAGAGTTGTGGGTCTTCCTCCAATAATGCTTCCCTAAAATCAAGTTATACTCCGCTGCTCAGCATAAATAACTGTTTCGGTGACAATCGTGTTCCCGGATCAACAATAATGATAGGACATCATTGATTTTAAGATCAGACAATTCCAGCCCAGATTAAGAAGACCACATCAGACCTGCACGGGGTAGGCAGGACACACGTGGAAGGGTTACCTAACCCCATCTTCGAGGTGGCAGGTTGGCAGTAGGAGGTGGACCAAAATGGCTTTGCTGGAGGAAAAACATAATAAGCATTGTTCATAAACTTAGAACCTGGGGAGTATTTTTCCTCCTTTCTGTATTTACTAGTTGGCCTAAATCAAGATCTGGAAAGGTATTTTTCAACAGGTGTCCTTATTTTTCCACGGAGGCAATGCTAACATACTGCAGAGTGCTACAAATAGCTCTAGACGTAACAAATCATGGTCCTGGAAACTAGGACAAGCTGGGACTTAATTTCTTAAAAAATATACACGAGTTTACAGTTTTCCTCCCTGGGACAAAAATTGGGCATGACAAAACATGCAATTAGTGACCAGAGTTACTGATGTTCTGCTTGAGGTGCTAATGAAGCAATTGCTGAGTGGCCTCCAGAAATATGCTGCTCTCTGCAGCATTCCAACTTCTTCAAGGACGCTGAATTTCTATTTTCCGTTTGAGATCTACCTGTGAGTGATAGATTTTAAAATTTTAAAAACAAAGTACAATTGCATAACAAAATGAGAGATTAAAATAATCCTCATTGGCTTTGAACCTATGAATTTAAGAAAAACGTATTCATGGAAATTAAGGCAACCTATTTTTAAAACAAATTTTCTTTTCTAAATGTGTTAAGTATATAAATGTGTATGTATGTATATATGGATACACACATATGTATATCACCTTAAGTAACTCTGTATTTAAGACTTTCAGGATAGCATTATAAATACCACATTTTTAGTTACCTTAAACACATTTCAGTGAAAATCGATGACTATGATTTTATGAAAGTTATCCTAATTCACCTTATCTTTCTAAGAATGTTTGCATAATTATTTCCATCTCTTAAATAACTGTCTGACACATTAAAATTGTAGCATATGTATTGGTAGTCAAACTGGTTTTTAAAAGGTAAATCGTGGGGCACCTGGGTGGCTCAGTTGGTTAAGTGACAGACTTGGTTTCAGCTCAGGTTGTGATCTCGTGGTTGTGGGATCGAGCCCCACGTCAGGCTCCGTGCTCAGCGTGGAGTCTGCTTCAGATTCTCTCTCCCTCTCCCTCTCACCCATGCTCTCTCTGTCTCTCAAATAAATAAAATCTTAAAAAAAAAAATTAAAATTAAAAGGTAAATCACTACAGATCCAAAAACAAAAAAGCTTAGTTGCCATTTTTTTAAATAGGAAAAATGTCCAGATTTGAGCTTAATGTGTGCTTTAAAAGAATTCATAGGAGAACCTAAAATGTGATTCTTATGGATTGCCTTAAGCATGTTCATTGAAAAGCAAATGCTATAACCATATATGTTTTCTTAATAAAAGACAGAAGTAATAGGTGATGTAGTTACCACTGTTACTTTCTGGTAAGAGGCGTGGGCTACCTGCTTTACCTCCCCAGGTAAGGGATTACTCATTTCCCCTGACATCTTCCAATGTTCTTCTGAACTTCGGGTGACATAATATGTTGCTGCAGTAACTTCTCCAAACGTGTCAAAAGACTACGAATCAAAGGAATTCAGCTCTAACTTTGATTTGCCATGACCTAGAGCTCCTATTCTCCAAGCTTGCCAATGCTCTAGTTTTGAAAGCATCTATGTGAGGTTGCCAACCAGAGAGCCATTAAAATATATTAAGTAATCATTCATCTCCCTTAATATCCCAGCCACACATATTTGCTTCCTGCTAAGATCAGAAGGTACCCTAGCTGGCAAAACTGTGAATTATTTCAGACAGCAGAGTTTTGTTTTGTTTTTTTTTTTTGACTAAGTGCCCTATCTTTCCTTAACAAGTTAATGGGGGCAATAATTAGACATCTAGAAAACAGCAAATTATAGAAAAGCCAAATTGTCTTTAAAAAAAAAAAAGAGGTGTAATTGACACACAGCATTATATTAATTTCGAGTGTGAAACGAAGATTGAATATGCATATATACTGTGAAGTGATCACCACAATAGGCCTAGTTAACATTTGTCACCATATGTAGTTATAGATATTTTTTCCTGTGATGAGAACTCTTAAGACCTACTGTCTTAGCAGCTCTCAGATATGCAATATGGTATCGTTAACCATAGTCACCATGCTGTACATTACATCCCAATCCCTTTTTTATAACTAGAAGTTTGTACCTATTGACCCCCTCCAGCCATTTCTGTAGAAGAGATGGCTAGAGCTGCAGTATCCACATTACGACTATGAAGGGCTTGTCAAGAGCATCAACCTTGGTCCTGACATTCTTGGACTACCGGGCCAGCCCTGGATTACCTATCTCCATAATGCTCCATGTGAGGAGGGGAAAAAAAAAACCTATCTTGTTTAAGCTACTTTATTTAGATTTTCTGTTACATGCAGTTAAACTTAAATCCTAACCAATAAAATAGTCTATCCAAAGTCAAAGTCCATCTCAAATCCCAACTCCTTTATGATGTTCTCTCTCCACCTAATTTTTCAGTTGGGTCAGAAATTATCTCTCCTTCCTTTGAATTCTTATTTTACTCTTTTTATACTTAATTCTAATTTGCAACTTAAACATTGCTTATCCCTTCTTAAACTCTTAACTGATTTCTGAAACAGGATTGTAAACTATGTGAAGGCAGGAACAATGTCCTATATTTGCCGATGGGGTTGATAGTATGATGTGCTGGAGTTTTGTTGACTGTGCTGCAGGTATTTGTTGCTGTAAAAGACGTATTTAAAAAAAAAAAAAAGATTATTTCCCCTAACAAAAGTTTTTATGGTCTGAAAAATAGGTGAATTAAATTACATTATGTAAAGTAATAAATGTAAAGGACAGACATTCCAAGAGTTTTGAGTTAGAAAGCTGTTTTTGCTGTTTTATATTTTTTTTGAAAGACAACATACATAGGCATTTCATCATTTACATGTTAAGAATAAATAATGGCTGAATCTGTCTTCTGTTTCCCAAAGTAGAGCATGATATGTTATTTTACTCTATAGTTACATCAAATAAAGATCAAGTTTCCTTTGGGTACAGGTAGATTGAATGTATCTTTCCTATGTCCTTCAGCCATAGAAATTTTATCAAATTTTCTAGGTTGAAAACATATTTGAGGGATATATGTGGATGTTTTTATCTCCTGTCTTTTATTTTTATGAAGTCAGCCTCACAAGGGCTCTGTTGGCATGGAGTCTAGAACTTCATTCAATAGGATTATAAAATGCTCAATTATTCCAGAGAGCCTGATGCCATATTTCTCAGATGCCATGACAATGTATCCCTTTGCAAACAAGGATGAATTATTTTCCTGTAAGTAACACCGGTAGATAGAGATAGAATAATGGAGTTATAAGGGATATCAAGAAATCACCAGATTCAGTCACCAGCAGCCTGCCAAATGATGTTTAAAGCCCTTTGAAAATGGAGAATCTACAACTTACTTTCTGGGCATTGCTTGAAACTTGGCATCTCTAATTCCTAATTCCAAGTGTTTATTAATGCAAGGGCATTCCTGTTCTCCATGTTTGATGCATTTTCCATCCTCATATCTCCCAATACCTTCATACACATGGATTGTAATAGAGTAGATTAGGCTACAATAACAAATAGATCCACACATGTATATTGGCTCAAACACAATAAAAGTTTGTTTCTCATTTATGAAATAGTCCAAAGCAGGTATTTCTTAGAATGTGGTAACTCTGTTCCATGTGGTGACTTGGATACTCAGGCTCATTTTTATATTGTGGCCCTCTCATCTTCATCATGTGGCTTCCAAAGTATCCCTAGGGGTGGAAAGAAGGAAGGAGAGTAGTGGAGTAGTCAGGGGTCATCACCTAAATCATTCAAAAAGAGAAAATACTTGGAAGAGAGTACAGGTGGGAGACTTTAATAGATCATGCCTGGAAACAACCCACATCACTTGGATTCTTTCACATGGCCACATTTATGTGGGAGCCTGAGAAATAAAGTTGGGTGTCTCCAGGATAAAACCAAAATGGATTTTGGTAAAAACTAACAGTTTTTGTCACATGAATTCTGTTTTCCCATGTCATTGAAGAGTCCATTCATTAATTCAATAAATGTTAAAGAGTCCCTACTCTTTATTGCTTATAATCTAGTTGGGGAGAGATACATTAATTACATAGTCACAACAAGATATGATTATAAACTGAGACAAGCACATGAAGGTAAAATACAGAGTGCTCTGAGAGCGTATAACAGGATATCTGACATAGGGGTAGGGGTCACTGACACGTTTCTAAGGAGGGGACACCTGATCTGTCATCTGAAGAACAAATGAGCTTTAAGTATTTTATCCTTTTATTTGTCCTGAAATAGCATTCTTTCTTTTTTGGGGAGAGTTTTCTCTGGTTTGTAATCATGGAGAGGTACTTATTTATACCCACCATTACATGGGTCTCATTGCTCGGTTTCACAGTAGGTAAACCAGTAAGCATACGTACCTGGTACCCTGCCTCATGTTTCCACCAACTGCCATTACCAAAGATCCAATAGGTGAGTCTTAATCTCTTTTGGAAAAAGAACTGGGGTCAGCTTACCTCGAACAATGAACATCACTAGAAAGATTCAGAAGAAAGTAAGGAAGTATTGGACACTCTCATAGTCAGTATAGTCAAGTTTTATAGTAAATGGGAAAATCATTTAGAACACAATAGAATCTCTAGTCTGCCTTCCCCATGACTCTTCTCTCATTTTTTTTTTTTTTCCCATCTCTGTTTCTACTTAAGCTCCCACTGCCAACTCTTTTCTCCCATCTTCCCCGCGGCTTCTACTGAACATGGTTTCTCGCTGCCACTTTATTTGTGCCTCTTGGCTTTTGGGTTCTTTCAGTGCCTATGTCTGCTGATCCTTCTGCTACCACTGTCATTTGGGATGTTTCATTGTCATTGTCCTCAAGAGAGGAAAGAATTTGGAAATGTTAGTCATTGTTCTGTGGCCAGCCCATGGGTGGCTACCTTAGGCTCAGGAACAAATCTCAGATGGAATCAGCTGTGTGTGGCCCTGGTGAAGCATGTCTGTGGCTCATGATACAAAGTATGAGGACTCATTTTCAGGTATGTCCAAGATGGATCAGATTTACTCTCCCACCTGAAATATATATTTTTTTAAACATAGGCACAGTATATGAAATAACATTGTTCAGACACTGACCATCTGTGGGTGAAGGGCAGTGAATCCTGATGGAGGTTAACCCTACAACTGACACAGTTAACCCTCTGGAGAGAGTAAAACAGCTGAGGGAGAGCGGACCCCAGGCAGAGCCCGGTGGTCGCCCTCAGGTGGGGACATGCAACTGGGAATCCACACTCAAGAGCTGATCATTTTATAGGCTTCATGCTTATTTACAAAGTGAATGAGATCATTATCAGAGGCACAAACAGAGGAAATAAGATTATTATCAGGAATCCAAGCAACATTACAAACCAAGCCCAACCAAATGAAAGCTCCATTGCACACATTTTCTCCTCTCTGCCCACCCTCCCCTCCCCTCCCACTCCCACGAGCCCTACTTTCATGATTTTACCTCACAGATGACCTGTTTTATTTTCTAACTTTTCCTGGTCCCCCTTCTCTAGTAGTGCCCCTGCTCTCAAGTGTTTCCCAATTAACACGCAGCTTTCTGCGTATTTTAGGTCAGCCACTCTCCACTCTTCTTCCTGTTTTGTTTTTTCAATCACATGTCATTATTTTATATTTTATTTAAACATTTTAAAAATTTTTATTTAAATCATGTATTTTTTTTAAATTGTCCATTAAGTGAGGAACCCTTTCTGTCCTGTTCAACTCTGTTTCTCTGGAACCTAAAACAATGTGAATGTAAAAAATGAAATAAAATAAAATTGTGGGTGGAGGGATGAAAAGAAGGAAGGTGTTCACGATATGACATAATAAGCAACTGGCAGTTTAAACCCTCTGGTGTGTTTGAATTTTAAAATAAAAAGTAAAATTTTAAAAATTGGGTTCTAGGGACGCCTGGGTGGCTCAGTCAGTTAAGCGTCTGCCTTCGACTCATTTCATGATCCCAAAATCCTGGGATCGAGTCCCGCATTGGGCTCCCTGCTCCGTGGGGAGCCTGCTTCTCCCTCTGCCTCTGCATCTCTCCTTCTGTCTCTCATGAATAAATAAATAAAATCTTTAAAAAATAAAAAATAAATAAATAAATAAATAAATAAATAAATAAATAAATAAAAATTGGGTCCTATTGGAATTTGTGAGGGAGATAAGGGACTGGCCCCATCGGCTTTCTGCTCAGAGCCATAAAGAGAAGTGGTGACGGCCAATTTTTGTAAGAAGTTACCTCTTCCTAATAGGTCTCATTTTTCCAATATTTAAAGTCTCTTCATACTGAGGAAATTGGTGTCTTTAGTACATGAAAGTTAGCTTGTATTTGTTTTACTACTGAAACCATTGAAACGAAGAAAATGCTGGATTCTGTTGGCGGAGATCCATGAAACATTGGAGATCTTGGGGCTTTACCAAAGTTGGAACAAGAAGTAGGTGCAGGAAGGAAGGGAAGCTTGGGGATTTCTAGTCTCAGGAATGAGAATTAAAGTTTAAAACCCTAAGTTTCTTCCATTCCTTCATATAAGAAGCAGACTTGGAGCCATAACTAGAAAGTCTTTTATAACATTCAGGATGTTTTTAATTTCCCTACATTTATGTCCAGTTTGTTAGTCATAAGGATTTTCAATAAAAGTTGCATAATGGAAAGAATATGTTTATTTGTCTTGATGGTGCAAGGAAGGAGGATCTGGAGAGTCTGTCTTACTCTGCATTGAGTGTTAGGCAGAGGGAAAGGGACGGAGATGAAAACTTGAAGACCTAAAGGGTAGAAGTACCTTCCAAGAGAAAAAGAGAGGTCAGGGAGAACCACTCTTGAGGCTGCCTTGGACTGAACTTCAGGAAGACCCCAGAGGGACTACTTCATTTGCTTGTAGTCATCCTCACCAACTACCCTTAACCCCGAGTGTGGGACCCCGAGTGTGGGAGAACGGTACATCCAGTTTGATCTCTGGTGACTCAGCTGTTTGCCTAAATACAGATTCTCCGGCCTATACCAGACAAAATAAATCACACTCTGGACGCATGGGTAGGAATGTAAATTTTCATTTGGGGAGATGTTGTTAGAAGGCTACAAACTTAATTGCAAGATAAATACGTTCCGGGGATCTAATGTATAGCATATTTGCTATGGTTAACAATACTGTATTGTGTACCTGAAAGTTGCTAAGAGAATAAAGCTTAAATGTTTTTACCACACATACACAAGGTAGCTATGTGAGGTGATGGATGTGTTAACAAACCTTACTATGGTAATCATTTCATAATATATATGTATATCAATTCATCACACTGTATACCTTACCCTTACATAATGTTATGTGTCAATTATATCTCAATAAAGCCAGAGGGGAAAAAAAAGATAAATAAATAAACAAACAAATAAATCCATCCACTAATGATTCTAATGTACACTAAAATTTGCATCTGGGTCCTAGAGAACAATTAAAAGGAATCAACCAGTTATCCATGAAAGTATTTCGCTGGTACTTAGCCTCTGTGGTATTGATAGCACTCACAACTTCAGTGTGTACACAGGAATGATAGCCTGGTTTTAAGTGGTAGGGATCTCCCTAACACACTGGGTCATGGTAGTGGACAAGTGAGAGGATTTTCTCTGCAGGTTCATTCTGAGATTTTTCTGGAACTGAAGTCCCATCCTGAATAAGTCTCACAAAAGACACTACAGAAACCACAGTAAGGAATGGGCCTCCCAATTTGGTCCTCTTGACAACAGGAAAGAATGAACAAGAAGCAACTCTTCTGAGGATAAAATGCAATAATTGCAGCAGGATCTTTTGATGCTGCTTAGTGCTACGTATGTCAAATCTTGCAATTCCTGGCCCTGGGCATTTGCACTGGCCCCAAGGACAATAATTACTTCCTGCCAACTATAGTTCTTGGGGCCTCAGACAGTTTGTTGTGCTTCTTTTTTTTCCTTTTTCTAATTAAAGAACTAGAGAGACCACAAGTGAGATTTATTTCCTTTATAACTCACATAATATATTCCAATTCCAAATGCCACTCTCCAACTGCGGCAGGAACTGGCTTGTCGGTCCTGAGACTTCTCTGTGAGCATCTCTTTGTTTTTAACTAGCAGAGTAGAGACCTAGGGACAGAGCAAGGAAAATAACTGCTAAGAGACCAACTAATCTATTGCTGCATGTGTCCACCTTCCAGGTTTTTCTCTGACCTTTCACAGCGTTCTTAGGGAAGCTCTTCAAGTTATAAGTATTGCACTGTGCTTACATGCCTAGATTTTAAACCAGGTTTAAAAAAGCTTCCTTTTGACAAGGCAGAATACGTTATTTTCAGATTTTCTAAAACATATGGCAATTTTGTTCAGACCAGTGATATGAAATTACGTCTTGTTTCACTTAAAGAGAAAGGCACTGGGCGGGGGAGCTATCAAACATTGGCAAGGATATGGAGCGAGTTATTTCTTTTAAGTTATATTTCAGTTGTTCCTCTTGCTTCAGAGAAAAACAATCAAACCTTTATGGTATGTTAACATCTCCCTTAGCAAAAGGGCTTAAAGCAAAAGAAAACAAAATTAACCTACGGTCTCTCTGTACTTCTTCCCGTAAGAATTAAAACAGCACTGGGCAGACTGTATCATCCACTTAAGGACTGTGTAAGCTAATGGGTTGTAGACTGCTGACTGGAACAAACTTTAAAGATTATAGAAACTTCTCTTCAGATTACGAAAGTCATCACTGAGAACCAAAAAACAAGTTGCTTCCGCATGTTCGCACCATTATTTAGTGGCTGAGCGAGGACCAGAACCCAGATTCTCTGAAGATTTATCCTGTACTTCAGCCATCTCCTCAAAATTAAAAGGTAAATAAAAAGCCCTCTTTCTGGGAGGCACGCTGTGCCAAACACAGAATGAGCACTTGGGAGGCTGATGCGTCTGAGTATAGACTCTGACTTCATTAGTAGCTACAAAGGAAAGTTATGTAAGCTCTCTGAGTCCCAGTCTTCCTTCACTGAAAATGAGGATGTAACTCAGGGCACATAGTAGCTTATTCAACAAATATGTGAGTAGCTACTTGGAGCCAATCACTGTTCTAAAGCACTGGGAATGCAGCAATGAACAAGATGAGAACTCCCTCGTGCTGTCATGGACTTTCTGTTTCAGGGGGCACATAGGGACAACAAATGAAAAAACAGGTGAAGTATATACATCAGATAGTTGTAAGTGCTCTGGAGAAAAATAGAGAATGGGCATAGAGTTTATCAGGTCAGACAAGGTAGAGGCACATGAGTATGTGTTATTATAAATAAGATAGTCTGGGAAGGCATTACTGATAGAAGGATAGTTGAGGAGATATGTGAAAAAGGGGAGGGACAATGACATTGCAGAAAAACAGCGAGCCAAATGCCCTCGAGGGAAAGCGTACTCGGGCTATTGGAGTGACCGTGCAGAGGTCCTGTGGCTGGAGTGAAGGTAACAGAACGCAAGTGGGTGAGATGGGGCCTGGGTAGCGGCCCGGAGGGACATCCTCTAAGGGCTGTAGCCACTGTAAGCAGTTTGGCTTCCATTTTAAATAAAATGGGAAATGACTACAATGCTCTGAGCAGAGGAGTGACAGAACTGGAGTGACAGATGATACCCCAGGAAAGACATGATAAACAAAAAAGATCGGATTTTGGATGAAATTTGAAGAAAGACTCAACAAGTTTTGCTGAGAGATTAGACTGTGAGAGAAAGAGACGAGTCATATATGAATCCAAAATGCTTTGCCCCATATTACAGGGATGAAACAGAACTCAGGAACACAGGTGTAGGGAGAAGATGGATTCTAGATAAGTTAATTTTGTGATGCCTACTGGCCATCTCTAGAAGGAGACAGTGAGCACTGAGACACCTAGAAGTGGAGTTCAGAGCAGAAGGTATACACTGAAGAGTCATCAACCTATTTAAGGTTGAACCCTTTGGGGAGGGGGGTGGTTGTGTAATAACTGGACTGAGTCTCAGTATACAACATTTAGAGGTTGGGGACATGTGTAAGACAGGAGAAAGGAAACTGACTAGTAGAGTACAGAGAGATGGCAGGATGAACAGGAATGTACACTAAGCCAGAAATCAAGAGAAGAATGCCTTTCTAGAAGGAGAGAGTGTGTCCGGTGTCACTGATGGGTCAAATAAGACAAGGCCTAGGAAATAACCATTGATTTTAGCTAAATGAAGGTAATGATGGGTGGAATGATGGAAACAAAAGCCTAAATAGAGTGTGTCCAAAGATAATGGTAAACTTGGAAAAAAAAATTAACAAATTAATAATGAAATGAGCAAAACTGAACATTAAAGAGCTTACAGAAAAAGAAACGCTTGTAGCAGACAAAACACAAAACACAAGAAGATGCTCAACCTCACTCATAAGGCAAATGTGAAATTATTATCTAATGTGAAATTATATCCCAATTCAACCAGCACATTTTGGAACTCTAGAAAATAATCTATGGGAAAGTAAACATGCACGAATATGAAAAAAAAAAAAGAAAAGCTGACTTTTGTGAGACTTCCCAC
The DNA here is from genome assembly GCF_964656455.1 of Halichoerus grypus. Lineage (NCBI taxonomy): Eukaryota > Metazoa > Chordata > Mammalia > Carnivora > Phocidae > Halichoerus > Halichoerus grypus. The sequence goes on along the minus strand of NC_135713.1, from coordinate 109,388,071 downwards.
CTGGAGAACTTAATGTGCTTCAGTGAGGAGAGTGGCCTTTGGAACTGCCCGGGTTTGAATCCTGGATCCTCGATTTCTCACTGAGTCTCTCCGTGGCTTCAGCTACCTCAGCTATAAATGGGTCTTTTATTTGTACCATCCCTTAGAGTTGCAAAGACCTTAGAATAATGCTTGGCCCATAGCAACAACGATAGGCAACACTTACTGGGTGTTTATTACGCATGAGGCATTGTTCTAAGTGCATTTCTGTCATTTTCTTCATAGCAACACTAAAAGGAGGCCAAGACACCAAGACATTAAGGTATTTGCCTAGATCACACAGCTAATCAGTAAAGGAATCATGATACACAAAGACTGAGCTCTTAGCTACCACACTATGCTGTATCAAAGAATATTATGAGAAAAAAACTCATCTTACCTTGCAAGGTAACATATTAAAACAGTACAGCACAGCTACTATAATTGATCTGTATGGCAATACAGAAAATCTAGAAATATACTTAGTCATATATAACGATTATATAACAATTTTACATTAGATAAAGCGAGATCCTCAAAACAACAGGAAAAGCTTATACTGATCTGATTGATAGACATGATCTGTTTTTAACACAGTTCACAAATAAAAGGCAAATAGCCAGGAACACTTGAATGTTTTATCAGAATCAGTGAGTTATTTATCTAGATTCATTTCATTCAGCAAAATGGCACTTTATGGATTCACTTCTTTTCTAAACTAGCCATGATCTAGATATCCTAGGTTAAAGAGGCTGAATTTGGGGCGCCTGGGTGGCTCAGTCTGTTAGGCATCTGCCTTCAGCTCAGGTCATGATCTCAGGGTCCTGGGATCGGGCCCCGCATCGGCCTCCCTGTTCAGTGGGGAGCTTGCTTCTCCCTCTCTCTCTGCAGCTCCCCCTGCTTGTGCTCTCTCTCACACACACACTCTCTCTCTTAAAAAAATTACATAAATAATTTTTTAAAACCCTTAAAAATAATAAAGAGGCTGAATTTGATTTACCCAAGTGTTGGTCTATATTTTAGAATGTTCAGTATGTAGATAATGTAGCAGTCTGCTAGGGCTACTGTAACAAAGTACCACAAACTGAGTGGCTTAATCAACAGAAATTTATTGTTTTATGGCTTTAGACCAGAAGCTCAAAATCAAGGTGCCACCAGGGTTGTTTCCTTGTGAGGGCTACAATGGAAGGATGTGTTGCAGGCCTCTCTCCTTGGCTTGTAGATGGCCATCTTTTCTCTGCCACTCCACATCATCTCTCTATGTGTGTCTGGGTTCAGATTTCCCCTTTTTATAAGGACATTAGTTATATTGTGTTAGGGTCCTCCCTAAAGACCTTCTTTTAACTTAATTACCTCGGTAAAGACCTTACCTCCAAATAAGGTCACATTCTGAGGTACCGAGGGTTAAACTCCAACATTTCTTTTTGGAGGGGCGGAATTCACCTCATAATACTTAATATTTGAGTGTAAGACATAGTAGCCGCAAGACCCTTTCGGAAGCTGTCCGCTTGGCCTCAGTGATCCTTTTTAAAGCAGGTCCCTGTCAATTAACCATGTATATCTAATCCTTTTTGAAGATTAATTGAGGTATATTTAAAACTCCAGCCCAACATTCTTCTGGATGACATCAAAGAGTCCCTTGCTCCTTTTGCACAAAGACAAACCCTATCAAGACGAACACAACACATTTCTTGAGCCTGGCCCAATATTTCTACAGTCGTATAAGAACCACCTTAGTGTTTCACAAATTCCATAGCATGAAACACACACAACAATCAAATATACAACACACTCCTTCACAACAACATGGAAATCACAACGGGAAAACAAGCACCTTACATGCAAGCCAGGAGGAAATGGGTTAGGGAAACAAAGACTGGGCGTGGGCAAGAATCAGTGGAAATATGAAATAGAGGTGAAATCTCGGCCCCATAACACCCAGATGTGTGGTGTCACCGGCCTAGAGCCAGCTTTGCCACACCCCCAAACCTAAACAATTCAGCTCCTCGCTACCTGGTGGATTATCAGCAGTGCTGGGAAAAGCCTCCTGTGGTGGGCACAGATATTCATCTCTTTATCACCTACTGTAGAATTGGGGGTCATCAGCCTCATCCCTTAGTCCCCCTCCTTTTATTTGATCAGCAGGCATTCACGTGATCATTTTCAAAATTTACCACCCTTTTCTCTGCCTCCCTACTGTCGTCACGTTTGTCCAAGACGCCATTATCTTTTGCCTCAGCCACTACACGTTCAGCCTTGAACAACATGGCTTTGAACTCTGGGCCCACTTAAACTTGGCTCTTTTTCTCCTGCAAAAGCTTTATTGTTTCCACCTGGTCTACGGCTTGGGGGAGGGCTCCAGGGTGAACACGGGCCGGGTGGCCGCAGGAAGAGGCTCGGGCAGGAGCCCAGACGCCAGGGCGGCGTCAAGGGGCCCCTCGGAGCAAGGCTCCCGGTGGCGCCTGAGGGGGAGCCGGATGCGGAGACGCCCGCCCGCCCCGCCTGGGGGCCGCCCGCGGGGGTCGGGCCCGCAGTGGCCATCTTCTCGACGGGCTGCACCTGCGCCGCGAGGCCGAGCTTGGGCAGGCGGGCAGCAGACCCCGGGGGCCGCACCTGCACCGCGAGGCCCAGCTTGGGCAGGCGGGCAGCGGACCCCGGGGGTCGCACCTGCACCGCGAGGCCCAGCTTGGGCAGGCGGGCAGCGGACCCGGGGAGGGGTCGCACCTGCACCGCGAGGCCGAGCTTGGGCAGGCGGGTAGCGGACCCGGGGAGGGGTCGCACCTGCACCGCGAGGCCGAGCTTGGGCAGGCGGGCAGCAGACCCGGGGGGGGGGGGGTCGCACCTGCACCGCGAGGCCGAGCTTGGGCAGGCGGGTAGCGGACCCGGGGAGGGGTCGCACCTGCACCGCGAGGCCGAGTTTGGGCAGGCGGGCAGCAGACCCCGGGGGCCGCACCTGCACCGCGAGGCCGAGCTTGGGCAGGCGGGCAGCGGACCCGGGGGGGGGGTCGCACCTGCACCGCGAGGCCGAGCTTGGGCAGGCAGGCAGCGGACCCGGGGGGCGTCGCACCTGCACCGCGAGGCCGAGCTTGGGCAGGCAGGCAGCGGACCCGGGGGGCGTCGCACCTGCACCGCGAGGCCGAGCTTGGGCAGGCGGGCAGCAGACCCCGGGGGTCGCACCTGCACCGCGAGGCCGAGCTTGGGCAGGCGGGCAGCAGACCCCGGGGGTCGCACCTGCACCGCGAGGCCGAGCTTGGGCAGGCGGGCAGCAGACCCCGGGCGGCCCGCGTCGGGTTCCTCCCCGGACCCGGGCCGCTTCCTCGGCGTCCAGGGTTCGACCCCGCTGGCGGACGCGGCTTCCGCACGTCCTGGAAGAGGCGCCGCCGCCGGCCGCTCGGTTGGCATTCGCAAGCGACGACGCCGGGGACCCGGGAGCCTCTCCTCCGCCCGCGGGCGGGAGTGGCCGCCGACGGAGCCACGTGCTCCCGGCCGAGCCGCAGCCCCGAGACAGGTCAGTTTGGCTGGGGGGGCGCGCAGGGCCAGGCGGGCCGGGCGTCGACGAGGCCTCCCCCCCTGTGTGGAACCAGGCGGACGAAGGTGGGAGCTCCTGCTCCTGGGGGGACACTACAGGGGCTGCGACGCGGTGTTGGCGTCGGGAGGCAGAGGATGGCGGAGAAGGTGGTTCCGAAGGTTGCGACTGGAAAAGAGGTTGCAGGGTGTGGGAGGCCGGAGGAAGGGGCGTCCTGGGCTCGCTGTTCCTTCCAAACACTGTTGAAGCAAGAGACAGACCTGCACCACTGCCGCCTGGGGCACTGACTATATCCAGACTTTTTACAGTATAATACTGTAAATGTATTTTCTCTTACTTTTGATTTCTTTAACAACATTTTGTTTACTTTATCGTGAGAATACGGTATATATTACATATGCTATACAAAATATGTTTTAATCAATTGTTTATGTTATTGGTAAAGCTTCCAGTCAACACTAAACTATTAGTATAAGCTTTGGGGGAGTCCAAATTTATAGACAGATTTTTGACTGCATGGGTTTTGGCGCCTCTAACCCCCATGCTGCTCGCGGGTAAACTGTACGCCCTGGTGTCCGGCTTCACCATACCCCCAGGCTAATCTGTTCTCCACTGAGCAGTTTCTCACCTATTTGCAATGCTTCAATGAGCTTTTAAATAAAACCCGCTGTACTTGACCATACCTGCACCACCTGATCCTCTTTACCCCGCTCTCCCTCTTGCCTGCTATATCCAGCTTTTCTGTTTTCCTTTTAGTTCCTTGAATATTCTAAATACTTTCTGGCCTCAGGGTTTTCACATATGCTCTGCCCTCTTTCTGGAACTTGAGCTAATATTCAGCCGGCATGCTCCCATACAATTATACTAGTTGTGAAAGCAGTGAAATACCTCTCCATCTTATTGGTATGTACTGCTACCCCATGTCCCAGCACACCCCCAGGTACATCTGTCTACCTTGCCTCTTTCCTAGAATCCCCTGGACTTCCACACTGCCCAGCAACTAAAGAAATCATGCCTGGCTGGCCCTTTATGAGGCCTGTAAGGCCCTGCATGAGTTAGGATTCAACCAGAGAAACAAAGCCAATAGGAGATACATCTTAAGGGATTTATTGCAAAAAATTGGGTTAGGCAGTGGTGGGGGCTGGCAAGGCAAGTCAGAAATCCGTGGGGCAGGAAGGGCCGACTGGAAGTCTCAGGCACGAGCTGATAGAGCTGCAGTCCGTAGGAGAATTTTTCTTCTGGAAAGCCTCAGTTCGATTCTTAAGGCCATCCACCTGACTGAATCCGCCAAGATGATGTAGGAAAATCTCCTTTACTTAAAGTCAACTAATTGTGAACAGTAATCGCATCTACAAAATACCTTCACAGCATTACTGACGTTAGTGTTTGAGTAACTGGGTATTGTAGCCCTAGCTAGTGACACATAAAACTGGCCATCAAAGATGTTCCAGCACTGTGGTTGCTGGTTGTCTTCCTTACTGGTGGTTCAATATATTTAATCTCATCCTTGCCTGAACTGTCCCCTCCTCTCTTCCCTTGCTCTTTAGATGGTGGACACCTTTTCTCCTTGCCCTCCTTGGGAACCCCACTTTAAATGTCATCTCCTCACAGAGAGTCCTCCTTACTACCCTCTCCGTGTAGGTTCCCCACCCCCCCACACACACCCCAGAAGGACCTGCACTGTATTGTTTCTCTTCACTGCACTTACCACAGCTTAACTACGTGTTCTGTTTGTTTACTTATTTTTGCCTGTCATTCCCACAAAACTGTGTGTCCCATGAGTGCCAAGACTCATCTGTACAAAACTGTATGCTAAGAGTTAAAATTGCCATGACTGACCCATAGCAGGAGCTCAGTTAATATTTGTCAAATGAGTGAAAGTCATCAGAGATGACTGTGATTTGAGGCACAAAGACCCAGCTTGTTATCCATTTATACATAGCCTTTTTGCCTTGCCCTGAAGCTACCTTCTCTGTTCAAAGTCCCACTCAACCAGAAGTCATTGTTCTGGCACACACAGAGGTTCAGTGCAAACACATGGGTGAATCATTGCTTTTAGAGAAAACCATGTAGAGCTGGCTGATAGAAACTAAGATCCACAATGTGGGTTCCTTCAACAACTATTGTTATTCACATACACAGCCCTCAGTCTTCCCTCTAATGTCTGACCCAAGTCAGCTCCCACTAGAATAAAGGGTATTTGTTGGAATTGCTGATTTGATATTAATTACCCTCTCAATCAGAGTAGATAGAACTCAAGAATGGATGTTGGGGAGGCCCTGAAGTAGGACATGATCAGATCAAAAGTTCAGATGTAGAACCTCAGTAATTGAAGTGGGCTCCCAAAACTCAGTCTTACTACATCTCATCAGGAATCACGAAAGGATCCTCCAAATTGCTCAGAATTTCGTCAGTTCTCTACTGTCCATCTTTCTAATCTTTTTCCTCTCTTCTGATCCAATGGCCTATTTAATAGATGTCCGCCCTTAGCTTCCTTGTTCTGTGTCTGGGGTATTGGGCAGCAATGTGTGCTGTATCAGTGGACTTCCTCCTATGTGGAATAAAGGTTTTATGGCTTTTCTTGGTGAAGTGGATATTTCCCCCCTCCACTTACTTGCTAACACATACAGGGATTCTGAGTCACCAGTGAAAAAGCCTTTAGGAGATTTGTGCATTTGATGGCCTTTGCATCATTCTCATTTCATAGGATAAAATGAGGCAAATAGATGTTGTCTTAGAAGAGCTTTATATGTTGGAGCAAAAACAGACAATTTTAGAAAATGGCAAAACTATTTCTGTCCACAGCAAAATTGCATGGTTCTGTTTAAGTCATCATGATGACTCTAGATCAGGGAGAGTAGAGTATGATTCAGAGTGTATCAGTGATACACTATCCTATAGATGATCTAAAACAAGCCATTAAGCAAAAATATCCATGCAAAATTCCCTCCATGTTCCTAATTTTGTTCAATTGCCCTTCTCAATCTGTTTACCTGCCATGAGAATATGAAATATTACAACACGATATGGCTAAGGTCAATCAGGAGAATATGACATCTACTGTGGGGCATAGATACCTGCCCAAGACAAAACTGGGAAGTAGTTGAAGTTTAGAGTTGAGGCCTCCAGTCCAAATATATACTGTTTTTTCACTTTAAGATTTTTTTTGGTTTTCCCCTCAGGAACCAAAGGTTCCTTGCTCTTTCTCTTCAAGATATAACTCAGATCCTTTATAATACTGCCCGTAATCACATTGCCCTTCTCTCAATTCCTATAAAACAGTTGGCGGTTGTTATGCCAACTTGTCCTGTTATTTTTCATTATAGATTAATTTCCTTGTTGCCAGCTTAAATTATGAATTCCTGAAGGGCATGGCTGTATTTTCTCTTTGTTTCCATGCACCCCAGGGCATAGATATTTTGCCAGTTCCTACTGGACGAAAAATGAGGATGTGGCAGAGAATAGTTGGTTGTTCATCAAAATTTGCTTTCTCTTCTTTCTAGATGCACAGCTAGACTGCATTTCCCCAGCCTCCTCTGCAGGGAAGCTGAGCCTTGTGGCGGTCTGTGCCACTTTTAGGCTTATTCCATTTTAACCTCTTATGTTTCCCTTCCTTATGCTTCATTTTTCTTCTTCTGGTAAAAATGAGTCCTTAGGGATTGGCAAAACCACCAGATGGAAGGAGCTTAGGTCCCGTAATGATCTTGTTGAGGAAGCTGCCCACAGACCAGAAACATGTGCCTTGGACTCTTGGTACACATGAAATAAACAGCGGTTGTGTGTGAGCTGTCACGTGTTTGTGGGTTTACTTGTTATAGCAGCTTCCAGTCGTTCTCCTGCACCTAGTAATTTTAGTAGACAGAGCTTGAACTGGGTTTAATACTTAGTTCTGCCACAATGACTAAACTATGTGATTGAAGGCAAGTTATTTAATTTCTCTGAGCCTCAACTTCATCATCGGTAAAATGTGCATGATTACAGCAACTACCTCAATCAGTTTGTTGTGAGAATTAGATATGTGCACGTGATCCCTTACAACAGTGCCTGGTGCCTAATGGGCACTCAGTGAATATTAGTTTAGTACCACTCTGATGTGTACTTAGGATTAGAACTCATATACGTTCACCCCTGGCACAGATCTAAGATTTTAGGTTTGAGTATGCAAGGACTTCAGATTAGTCCAGTCTATGTCTACACAGATAATTAGGGATAATTATGCTGCTATTTAGGTCAAAGATACTCTCCTTTCCAGGCTGAGCTATTCAGTACCTAAGGAGTAAGTCTGATCGTCCATTGGGTATTAATGATTAAATGACAGGTTGTTCGCCTAATCATTGATTGCGAATAGAGCAAGGCTGGGGGAAGTGGACATTTGGTTGATTTGGTCAAGTTAAATTTAGATGGAGGACTGAAATAGTTACTATCCCCTGGACTCTTAAGGGTTCTCAAACACAGCAGTCTCTCGTGCGGTATACAATAAGCAAGACTGAATACAACAAAACTTAATTAGGCATTTATTTGTAGGCTGAATACGTCTTTGACATCTACTTTTAGACACTTTTAGGTCTCTTGCATTAATATGTTTATTCCTATCTAGTTAACATTCTGTCTTCATGTTCAAGGTTTGAGACATATAATTTAATATCTTCTCCAAAATCTATTCCTTTTATTTTCAGGAGATTTAATACGTTTTTTTGAAGATGGGCTGTGGAAAGTGGGAGTCTGTAGTAGTTTGTCCTAACACAAAAGTTGTGTATCCAAATAAAATTTTAAGGTTTGAAGTCATGCTATCCTTTGCTACAGTTTTCTCCCAAGAAAGTCATAGAGATTTGGCATTCTTTAATTTTTTATGTAAGGAAAAAATAACAGGGTTTTTTAAAGGCCAACTTCTTAAGTCTATCACCCAAATCTGGAAACCAGGCAAGAAAAGATTTTTAAAACTGACCACATATAGGTGGATGTTTATTGCAGCATGACCTGTAGTTAAAAAGGCAAATAGCCTCCGCCTACAAGAAACCAACCTAACGTCCACAAAGAGGGAAATGGTTGGTTAAATTATACACACACACACACGTGCACACACATGTATAGTGTAATTCCATGTTTGTAAAAGCAAAACTGAAATTCAAACAAAACAAGGCAAATTCCCTATATTTGTGAATACGTATTTAATATAATTAGTAATATAATATATTTTTAGGGAAAGTTATAAAAAATAAACATAAACCTTTTCCTGTTGATTACTCAGGCACATGGATAGTCAGGGCTTTGTGACTAGAGTGTGTTAGCTTTTTTTGTGGATTCCTATGTTGTTTGACAGATAAAATAGGAAGGTATTACTATTGCAGTTTTAAATAATTTATAAGTCTTAAGAGGTCTTTAAATGTGGAAGGCATTCCTGAAATGTGGGATAGATATGAGAACCCACAGAAACAGCTATTTTAACATTTCCTAGGATTTTACAAAGCTTTAGTGTGCTAACTCGTATCTCTCATCCCTGAATCTACAAATTTTCACGTAACTGACCTTATATGACAAATAGGCAATGCTAGGGATAGTCATGAAACCAACAGTCACATTCATTTCAAAAGTAATGTGAAACAGAATATATTACAACGTCGAATATAAAAATGGCTTACAACAAGCTTATCTGAAATAAATTAAAGTCTTTGAGTTATTAGTAAGAAAAAGTATTCCACATTCCATTAATCAGAAGGAAGAAAGGAAAGGAGGAAAGAAGGAAAGAAAAAAAAAAGAAGGAAAGGGAAGGAAGGAAAGAAAGAATGACAACTACTTGGGTGGCTTGACTGCCATTTCTGCGCTGGTGATGGTAGGAGGTCTAAGGCATTGGGGTCAGCAGTAGAAGAGAAGCGGATGTGATGGCAGCAGCCCAACGTTTCAGAGCATCTCATGAGGTACAGTGCAGAGGTGGGATGTCAGACTAAGTGGCATTTGAGGACTTGGCTATCCCCCCTTTCCTCCTCAAAGCATGATAAATTTAACTGGGACCAGGGCTCTAGAATTGTAGTAGCCTTGCAGTTGGGTTGGTCCTACTTCCATCTTCATTACAGATGTGGCCACAGCCCAGGGGTGTCGTGCATGCAGTATACCACCAGCTGCAGTGGAAAATTACACCCTGCCATGTAAGGGCCAGGTGCCTTGTGAGTTCATGGAGCGACTGACTATGGATGTCTCACGGATGACATTCCTCATCACTCCAAATTTATGAGCAACCACCAACTGGAACTAGGTGCACAACACAAAATCCTTCCCCAGCACTGTGGTGAGGAATGGAATATAACCTGGATTGGGAAGCACAGTTTAAAGTGTATCAGGAATGGAGAGGATAGGGAGGATAACAGGAGGGAATCACAGAGAGAAGGGACAGTTGGCCTGCCTATTCAAAATAGGCTGGGAAGTAGGAGAGAATATAAAATATGTATGACCTAAATTGGGAGAATGGTTTTAAGGAAACCAGAGAGAAAGCAACATGATTAGAAGAGAGGATTATCATTCCATCCCTTACCTTTGGATTGTTTAAGGGAGAAGTACATTTTAAGAGTAGGCCACAGAAGGGACTCTTTGTCCAAACATATGATGTCAAGAATTTGGATCAATTTTATTATCTTGGTAAAGGACAGATGACTTTGTAAAGCTAAGGAAAATGAGGGCTTTTCAGAACAGACTGGCAAGAAATCATGCCCTTTGGCAAGTTTAGATTTCCTCTCCAAATCTCACATATTTGTTTAGGGCCAAATCCAACCTTTTGTTTTCAAACAATGCTGTATTCTAAAGTTCTTCTAAGGAGAATCCCGCCTCCTGGATGGGCCTGAAATCTCACAAAGCGAGTGGAAAGACTTCCGTGGAGTCACACAGAGTGAGAATCTGGCGCATCAGTTTTCTGGGCTTCTTTTTTACAGCACAGCTTGTAAGGGGAAGCCAGAGGCTGTGCAGCCCAGCCCAGTGTGCAGGATGGCTGGCTGCCAGCAAAGCCACAGTCAGACTCAGGTGACCCTGTCCTTTTCCTCCCTCTTACTGAAGTGAAGCCTTCCACGAATGGCTAGAAGCGAGGGCACGCCATTTTGATTTAGGCATTTGTTTAATGTTTCCTAATCATGCATACATCTTTCACCTGTCCACTTCAGACTTCTGTCTGAATTGCTCATTCTTACAGAATATAAAATACAGTTGTTTAACTTGTCTAGGACCAGTGAAAATAGGGACCTAATTTAAAAAATGGTGTGTGTGCGCATATATATATAATGACCATAGTGTTCTATGTTAACTAAGATTCTTTATCTAATGCTAATAGATTGGAGCATAAAAATTCATCCAAGGGGTGACTCTGAAGCAGGAGAACTTGTAGGCAAACTAATATGGAACAGAGAGGGGTGCCTAGTGCCTCAGTCAATTAAGTGCCTGGCTCTTGATTTCCAGCTCAGGTCCTGATCTCAGGGTCATGAGATTGAGCCCTTTGTCAGGCTCTGAGCCTGGAGCCTGCTTAGGATTCTCTCTCTCCCTCTCTGCACCGCCCCCCCCCCCACCTCTCTGTCAAAAAAAAAAAAAGGAGAAGAAGAGTGAGCAGACATGCGAGAAAAAAGTTAATAGGTATGACTCATATTCCTTGCAATAAGTGCCTTCTACATTTCCTCCTTCTTGCATTTCCCACCTGGAGTTCTTACTAATTTTTCCTAACATAAACTATTTTGAATTGATGTCTTTAATTATACAAAACAGAAAGCCAAAGAAAGTTGTTGAATAACTACTTTAAGTTAAATTACTTTAAATTAAAATATTAAATGAATGAATATGAAAATACTTAAAACATCTGTTTGAAACAAAGATTATATATAGTTTTAGCACAGTTAGAAGAACTCAGAGAATTCTCCTAATTACTTTCCCATGCAAATGTAGGTGACTGGTCCAAGGTCTCTTATCTAGTTAGTTAGAACAGATTGGAAACAGAGAATCTCCCAGTTTTTAAGCTAATATTCTTTCTACTTAGCTCTGTGGTCTTGGGAATAGTTATTTAATCTTTTCATGCCTAGTTTCCTCAACAACGAAATGGGCATCATGATGATATATAATTCATAGAACTGTTTTGAGGATTAAGTAAATTAATGTATATAAAGTTCATAGAAGAGCACCTGATACATGGTAGGCCCTCTATAAATATTAGCTATTATTGCTTACCACCTTGCCTTTCTATTAACTTACTACTTAAAAGAGTGTTTAAAATTAATGCTTTTGAGTGTTTAGCTACTGGAAATATAGAACTAGTGAATCGTCATGTATCTTGGATGGGAATCAGGAATTTTTTTTGTTTCTTTTCTTTCCTATTCCCAAAAATGATTTTGTAGAGCATCTTCTCTCTTCAAGCCTAGATTACTTCTTAGATAATCAATAAAAGTTGTAGTGATTAAATAGACAGAATACATGGGAGAAGGAATATGTTTTCTATCTCCTCTCCCAAATTAGACATTGAGTCCAGGGTGTGCCATTCACTGCCATCGTAATTATCATGACAAAGTGATTTGGAATAAGTTGAGCTGACAAATTGAACTAGGGAAAAATACATATCCATTACTCATGAATCACTCAAAATGCCACCTCCTCAGTGAAGTCCTCTCCAATCCCACCCATCGGAACGGATTGCTCCCTGATCAAGGTTCCAGTGCATCTTTGTTTATACTTCACTTTTGGCACTCATTATTTTTTTTCCTGTGCCTTGTTCTTCCATTGCACTGAAGTGCAGACTCACAAAAACAGAATCTGTGTCTTATCTGTCTTTGTTTCCAGAATCGAGACTACCTCACAGTATTTACAAATATGCAGTTGTACCTATTGAATCTAATTCATAGAACTTACTCAGAAATAAGTGAGAATATAAGCTTCTTTTATTTTTTTTTAAAGATTTATTAATTTATTTGAGAGAGCACGAGTGGGAGGGGCAGAGGGAGAGGGAGAGAATCTCAAGCTGACTCCGTGCTGAGCACAGAGCCCAAAGTGGGGCTCAATCTCAGGACCCTGAGATCATGACCTGAGCTGAAACCAAGAGTCAGACGCTTAACCGACTGTACCACCCAGGCGCTCTGAGAATATAAGCTTCTTTTAAAAATACTATTATTTATTGGGCATGGGATTCAAAACTGCTAAATTCATAATGACTGTGTGAAACATCATTATTTTCATTTAATAGATGAGAATAACTGACCTGCTCAAGGTCACACTGTAAGTGGCAGAAACAGAATGTAAACCCCAATTCTATCTGATACTGCTCCTTGGTAAGAAGAAAATAAGGATTGAACACTCCTTATTTTTAATACTTGATCCCTTATAATCCCTCCTGAAACAGGTTCCGACTAGGAATGCTTCCTCTTTAGGACGGTCATTTTGCAATATTTTACTTCCACATAACACTGAGTGTTTTATGTGACCATCAAGAAGATTGCCAGTACCACTCCCCACTGGGCAATACTGAAGACCCCAGCATGTCAGCCCTGTGAAAAGTCCTTGTGGACCGACATGATCCTGTGGATTGGTCTGGCTTTGTTTTGTTGCTGTCAGTGACTTGCTCCTTCATCTGTTAGGATACACCTTATGTAGGCTATCACAACAATGCCCGTACCGGTAGAACTTGTCTGCGTCTGCTCATGGGATTGGCTTCCAACGACTTCACCCCAGAGCTGCAACATGAACCAACTCTTTTCCAGCTGGAAACCTAACCAGCCCTGCACAAATGTACTCCACTCACATCTGACACAAGTCTGTTCAACTCCACTGTGACCTTTCAAAGGCTATAATTTTGAAAAGTATACTGAGCCCCTTAAATATGCCACTTCCCCAGTTTTTTCAATTACACAATTTTTTAGTAATTCTTCGTTTTAATCTCTTAGCCATTTTATAACCTTGTGTTTGATTATTCTTTGCAAATGCTCTGCAATATCTGACTTATATAATTTTCTCACACGGAGCAGAACGTTGCGCGTTTTAGTTGTGCGTGTGTTGGGAGCTAGGGAAGCCAACAGATGAACTGCATACTAATAAACAAATCAAAATAGTGTAGTAACGGGATACATGTCTTTCAATGACTTAGTCCCCTAATTTGATGCTACCCACTAGCCCATCCAACTACAGCTTTCTTTTTTCTCTAAATGCTGTGGCTGCCCGTGGAAAAATAAATAAATGTTGAGAAATATTGAGAATTACAAAGTTGCTTTTTTTTTTTAAACAAATAAAGCCCAAAGCATCTCCAATTTTCAGTGTAGGATCAGTGTGAAATTAAGATGATCACACCAAGAGAGCAATAGAATTTACCCCGGGGGGAAATGGAAGATGATAGCCATCAAAAGCAATAGAGGGAACAGAAGTGGATCACGGTAGAACCCAGCACACTGCCCTTTCTGCCAAAGGCAGGCTCTGAGGGCAGGAGCGTGGAGCAGGGGGCCGAGGGGCCGAGCGTCTGCCCCTCCCCCCCAGGGAAGCCGGGGTCGGGTTTACAGTTATTATCGCTCACAGCCGAGCGGCAGCTTCCCCGCCAGGCCCACTCTTCATTCTCAGTGGGCTTGTTCAGCTCCATTTCCTGGAGAGAGCATTTCCTCACAGGAGCTTCTATCGCATGCTGTGAGCTTGCCTACATTCGGGGCATGACATATCGATTTGCAGCACAATTATATGGCCTGTCAAGGGACGACCAGAGAATCCAGTGGAGGCTTCCCTGTGGATCGCCCTTTCCAAAGGCACTGTTTCATTGACCTGCAAATCTCAGTGGAGTAAAGAGCTTAACACCAATGCGAATTTTCAAAGGAAAAGCATCAAAGGTGTTTCCTCTTCCTCATCTTCTTGTTCTCCTAAGTGTCTAAGTGTAAGAAAAGAACAAAGCGAGGAAGGGAAGAGACAGAAAAATAGGGACAGGACCTAAACTACAGACACAGCTTCACACAGACCGTGGCAAGAAAGCCATGTTCTGCGACCTCTTGGAGCACACCTGGCCTTGGTCGTTCTTAATCTGCCATAGATCTCGACAAATAACCGAAAACGTTCTTCTTCCCTTGAGGTCCTCTAGACTTAAACATCACAGTTGACGAAACCCTGGAAACGTTAGCACTGGGAATGGCACAGCCCAACGTGGTAGGCAGGGCCAAAGGAAAGCAAGGCAGGTCTTGGATTCTAATTACCATTTTCTCCTTAATTTTTAATTGGCAGATCGCTGTACAGGGGTAGTTCTCTTCATCTGTAAGGACGGGTGCGGCGAGCTCGTTCCTCGGTGTGGAGAGGCAAAGCGGCATGTGGTGGCAGAAACTGGAGTTGTGGGGAGAATGCATCCCCCTGGGTGCATATCCAGACAATGGATTGCTCTGGTGAGTCCTTGAAAATGTAGTGGTTGACTTTCTTACTGTGGAGACTTCTAGTGTATAAAATTTAAAAGGGATGATAAACTAGACTGCTCGCTGCTGGGATGTGTGGGTGCGTGTTTTTATGACGCCCTGTAATTCCGAGAGCCTTGTAAGATTTTGTTCAGACAGAGAATTTAAATTATACCACTATGGCCTCTCTTCACCTTAACCTCCTTCATTCCTTTGTGAGGCTGCTGTTTGCCTTGTCCCCATCCAGTCTGTCACGTGGCGTAGCACTCTCTCTCTGTCCAGTGCACCCCAGTCTCATAGTGTGAGGCCTCTTCATTCCCCATTTTCATTTAATTTTTATTTCATTCTTAGATAAAGACAGAGTTGCATTCACTTAATCCAGTTTAGGTTTGCCCACTCTTCAACTTGACCTGGG
Organism: Halichoerus grypus; assembly: GCF_964656455.1. Lineage (NCBI taxonomy): Eukaryota > Metazoa > Chordata > Mammalia > Carnivora > Phocidae > Halichoerus > Halichoerus grypus. The sequence goes on along the minus strand of NC_135713.1, from coordinate 109,372,746 downwards.
CTTCCAACCCACCCCTGATCTGCAAACTGCACACTGTCTCCCAGATGCCTTTTGCTGACATGGGCATGATATTAGGAGGCAGGTCAGAACACCACAATTGTCACAGGGCATCTTTATTCAAAGGTGTCTGCTCTTGGCTGCTTGGACCTGACATACTTCAGCATATTCTTGATATGTGGGAGCATTTAAGTTCCAGAGTGATAGATGTCATACGATTATGTAAAGAGATAATTGATTTTTAAATAAGTTGCTACACTTTTCTTCCCTTCCCTTCCCTTCCCTTCCCTTTCCTTCTCTCTCTCTCTCTCTCTCCTTTGTCAGCACTGAGTTGGCTCCTCTTCAAACATCCATGTAATACTTGGTGAGCACGACAAGGGGCAGAGAACTCTGCTCTGGTAGACTCTGTTGCATGAGAAAGACTCATTAGAAATAGAAATGTGGGGGAGTGCCTCCTTGTCCTCACTGTCCCTGAGCTGTCCTGCCCAGCAGGTGCCACCTCCTACTCGATTGCAAACAAGAAGCTCACAATAGTTCTCCAGCAGCAAATCTGTTGTCATTATCACCAAGTGAGGTTTGAAGCCAAGCAGCCCAAATGCCATTCTAAGTTTGTAAAACATGCAAGGATACGTAAGACGGGGGTGAGTCTGCAGAACTCAGCACACATGCTCTGAAAACAGGGAGGAAGCCCAGGCAGAACTCATGAAAATGGACTGTGCAGAAAATCCTTGAAAGATAATGGAGAACCAGATGGATATAATCAATTGGGAGAGGGAAGGGTGATGATCCTGAGCAAATTGATCCTCTTGATTCATCAGGTCACAAGGCCCTACCACATTCTTTATAATATCCGTTGACCTATGCACCATCCCTTTTTGCAGTTCATATGCTACTAGCTTTTCTCTTTTAACATACTATGTTTAAAACTGATTTGGCTACCTTGTAGAGACAAACACCATGAACCATTTCATAGCTCAGCTTTTTAAAAATAAACGCACGCAACTATGTGAAATTATTCTGGGTTCTAAAAAGCAGGATGAAAACTACAAAAAATATGAGGAGTGAAGGGTTGTTTTGTTACCCTAGTTACACTGTCACAGTGAAAATTCTTGCCATTTCACCATTTCAGTGGCTTTTATTCCATTTGCAAAACTAACCAGCCTAGTGCATTACATAGTCTCTTGATTTATGGATGTATTTTGTCAACATTGTCATATTTTTGAAATCAGGTATTCATTGCATAATTAAATGAAAAGCAACCTGCCAGCTCCCAGAAATATAAGTTGTCCTTTGTGGTAATTGCCTGAACATGTATCAGCATAACCACGTATAAAGGTAGCTGTCCATGTATTGCTGCCTCCATTAAGATATTTGCAATTATTGTGCCGCCTGTGGTTGAATTTCATTCAGAATTGTCATTCATTAATTGCCATATGAAATACCTTAAAAATTACTATGATCTAGCAGGGAAATGAGAAGTTATTAAATGCAAAAGGTTGTCATCTGCCAGCTGGCTTAGAAACAGGCAGTGGGAACCACCAGTCCTTCAAAATAGAGCACAGATTTTCCAGAGCTTGGTTAGATTGATATGACGTGACCCATTCGGGTGCTGGTTAGGATTATCACCAGGGCATTGACTGATCGAGGCCAGCAGCTTCCGACTAAAGTTAGAGTGGAATTATTGAATTCTTAAAATGTTCAAGTCAGTTAAACAATACCAGCTAAGCATCCAACCATTTAACAAGATAGGGGAAGCAGGTAAAAACATATGGATCTTCAAGTATTCCAAGTAAAGTCCTCATAATGCTAAGAATTTCAACATTATGATTGCAGGTTATAATTAGTGTAGAGTAAGTTTTATAGTGTTTTAGATCAATGATACATCTTCAAGTCCTGTGAAAAGGAACAGAGTGGAATGCGAGAATTCATTGATAATACCATGGTTGATGGGAAAAATGACAACATTATAATCTCAGTCTTACTTTGGCATTGAACATGAGTGGGCAATATATTCTTCGGGCCATGATTGAGAATATATTTTTTTTTGTCCCATCTTTCAGTGTTTATCTCAGTGGAGCTAATTGAACTCGAATACCCCTAAAGACCTGTCTTACACTCGCAGTGATGTCCCGTGCTTTGGTAAGTAAGCACAAATACTACAGGTTCCATTTATTTGTTGGCTTCACTCTTTCTTTGGCCAAGCAACCAGAACAATTCATAGACATAGATTTCATTTAAAAAAAAAAAAAAATACTTGGTGCCTTTGTTGAGGAGAAGATGTAATCTTCGGCCACACCTCTCATTTAAAATACATGTCTGGAGTACTGTGCCACGTCTCCCAGCCCATTTGCTCTTATGAAGGATGACCTACAGTTTCAGTTTGCCTGGGGCTGTCTCAGTGTGTGTCTGTGGTCCAAGTGTCCCTTCTACCTGAAACTTTTTCCAGACAAAAGCATCCCTTACTGGATAGTAAATGATACAATTACTCTATTCATGTAGGATATGCTAAGGAGACTAAAGAAAAAAAAAAATCATTCTCAAGAAAATATATGTCAGTCCACTCAAATTCCTTACATGTGGAGTCTACAACTACCCAGAGAAAAATCTTCAATACCAATCTTGCACATCATTCTGTCAAAGCAAAGAGCATCAGTATAAAACACTGTAATATCACCAGGTCATATCTTTAATATGTCCTGATCAAACATTTGGTGATGGAATGTGTACTTTGTTGTATGTTATATGGAATTCAGGTTAGTAGACAAGGAAAATTACCATGTATCATTATGCAGATGCTCCTTCCTCATAAAGCTCAAAGGGTACAACCTCAGCCTGACTGTGTGATTATAAGACCAAGAATGCACAGCCATCCAGGAGACTGAAGGTGGTGTAATCACGACTCACTCACTCCTTTAGATGACACATGTTGAAAAAAGGCAGCAACAGAGTGCAAATCTGGTATATTCCTGCCTAGGGACACTAACTATGCAATAATGCAAGGCCCAGATATCTCTTACAGGTATTCTGGGAAGAGATGACATGCTTTCTTCTACTTAGAAGTATTTAAACACTCTTCTGTTAACAGTAATATCAGCAAGGTATCTTGTAAATAAATCATTTCTAAATAGAAACTCTTATTTAGAGTAGGTAGAAAACTTGAGCATGGAAAACTAATTTAGGTTTCTCTGATGGAAAGAAAGGAAAAGAAAAGCGCAAAGTCTTCACATTGTTTCAGGAATTTCACTTCTCTTAGTGATAACATCACTTGACTGGGTTGTCATTTCTCTTAATGTAAAATTAAATTTGGGCACCACATTTCTGGTTTTTTGTTACTAAGGTAATTTCATTTGTATGCATTTACTTCTATTTCTAGAGCTTTGTTGTAATATTAATTAGATTGGGCAATTGTTTTAGAGTTTTTCTTTCATCTTTGCCCCAATCCCCAGTTATGATAACTGGAACTTGAAATCTTGAAATTGAAAAACTTGAAATTTTAGATGTACCAATTTTGTTTAACTGGGTAGCTGATATTTGAAGAAGGCAAATAGATTGAGTGCCCCCTCTCCCTTCTAGAGAAAAATCTAGATTGCAAATGGGGCTGCGCCTCCCGACCTCCCATATTCCCTTAGATCATGGCTTTTACGAGTTGCCCAGATCAAGATGTGGCTCTTTGTAAGGAAGACTGGAAAGAAACAGACAGGACAATATGGGCAGTTTTGTCAGTTTAAGACATCTCAGATTCTTGGGTCTCTCCCTCCCCTCCCAATCCCAAATAACCCCACCCTCCACATCCACCCCAGCTTGGCATTTTTAATGTCTGTGGGATTTTCCATTTCCTGCGTGGCTGATGCAGAACTATGGGGTATCCACTAGTGTCCTCATGGCCTGAAAGGACTTAAGAATTAAATCCAGGAAGGGACAGTAGAGAGAGAGTTCCTCTCTCTTGTGTACTGAGAAGCCATTTTATAGCAGAATAAAATTAGACAACCTCAAAGGACTTTTTAAAACCCAGAATTCTAGTTAGCAAGGTTGTTATAAATTTTCCATTCTCCTCTTTGATCCTCAAATAAGCATGCAAGATGGGGGGGTGCTGTATAATCCCTTAAGATCATTTCAATTTGAAGATGTGTTGGCACTCATAAATTTTCTGCTTGGTGAGTTTTCATTCTGCTGAGCATCTGATTATGCTAGATAGTTTTGATAATGCTATACTTTCCATATAAACCTGGGATCCATTTTTTTAAAAAATAATTTCAGACTTGCAAACTAGAGCCAGCATATACAGAACTAAACAAATTCCTCATGTCTGGTTAGCTCCAGTCCACGCTAAATATGTTCCCTGCACATGTTAACGAAGAACTCCGTAGGTTTTGAGCTGTGGCTATATAGTAGTAGGTTCTACACTGTATTGCTGCTAAATAGGAGAATGGAAGGCTATTTTCCAAGAGAGATGAGACAAGAACAGAGAGAGAGAATGGCAAAGGAATTCTTCCTCGGAGGGTCATTATTCCAGATGTACCACATTCCTTAGCCTCAGACTTCCTTCTTTCCTCAAACATTAACTCAGCTTGTTTGATGTAGCAGACATTCCTAGTTAGGGTTTCTCAACATCAGCACTATCAAGTTTTTTTTTTTTATTGGACTTGCACATTGTAGACTATTTAGCAGCACCCCCCACCTCTACCCATGCCAGTGGCCTCCCCATCCAGCTGTGACAATCAAAAATGACTCCAAATATCAACAGGGTAGGTATGGTAACCGTGGGCTATATAGAGCATGATGAGAGCACAAAAGATGGATGAGGACAAACTAGGGGGAACAGGATGATGTAGGGCATAGAGGCAAGATAGTGTGGTATGATAAAAGGGCTGGTGTGGCTGGCATCTAAAGGTCATGGCTACCTGTGGTAAGGTGAAAGAGAGGCAGGCACCAGATCAGGGAAGGCCAACTTCTTCTGTTTGCTCCTTGTGAACTAAATTTAGCTCACATCCACACCTTAGTCATGCCATTTAAAAAACATCACACAAAAGATTATTTTAAATCTTGGTGGCAGAATCGTAGCAGCATTTTTGTAAAAGATGAATTAAGTCATATTTATGGATCAAGTTTATTTTGTTAGGGCCAAACACATGTAGTTGAATTATTTTTTTCCTAATATTGATAGTGCATTCTTTGAAGACTACTTGGAATATGTTCATATCCTCACTCCATCATAAATCCTTGCTCCAAATACTATTTTTCTCAACAGGTGCATTGGCATCCATGTTGATTTCTAGCTGTGCTTGGTCTTACATCAAAATGCTGGCTTTGTCTGAGCAATGTTTGAGAGAAGAGATTTATCCATCTGCATTCTATTTCAGGCAGAGCCATTGACTCAGGGAGTGAGACACTTGACCTACTTGTGGCTCACTTAAGCCCAGCAGGAGAACTGCAAAAGTGGGGCCTCTGATTCTAATAGCATCAGCACTGACATTTCCTGGCAAAAGGAGATTTAAATTTAAATAGAATGGGGCTCTAGCATCATCATTTTTTACCTTCTCTTGGGTGAGTTAGTCCTGTGACAGTTTTGTTAAAGCAAGTAAAATTTTAAAATGCACAATAAATTAGAGTCTCATGAGACTCCGAAACAATCTCCCTTTTCTTTCCACAAAAATCAAACAACTGCTGGGAATGTGGTATCTCCCTTTGGTCTCTTCCTTTGTTGAAGAATATGGGAAAATTCCAGTTCAGTTCCACACATATTTATGGGGACATCCCCTCTGAGCTAAGCACTTGATTGTGAATACAGCCTAATGAACATAAGGTGAACTAAGACCTGATATACCGAAGAAAGAAACATACCATTTTTGAACCAATGTAGTAAATGCATGACTGAGGGAAAAACAGAAAGAAATAGCTAATCTAGTGGGAGTGGTTTGCAGTAGAGAATCTGTAGGAGGGAGAGGCAAGGCATCCTAGGAGAAATACTCTGGGATCTGCCTGTGCAAAGGTGACAGGTAGTTGCCAGGTAAAGAAGGGGGGCAGTTGTTCCTGCAGAGAGAAGAGCAAAAGCTAGCAGATAGCGGTGAACACGGAGGATGGAAGCAGGAAGTGAGGAAGGCTTGAGGGGCTGGGAATGTGGCCAGCAGCCCCCTCAAAAGGAATGCGGACTATATCCCATATGTGCTGGGCCATAATATGATAAAATCAGAGGGGTGTTTTTTTAAAGATTTTATTCTTAAGCAATCTCTACACCCAAGGTGGGGCTCCAGCTCACAACCCCAAGATCAAGAGTCACATACTCTTCCAACTGAGCCAACCAGGCACCCCAGATGGGTATTTTAGAGAAAGCACTATAGTAGCTGGGTGGAAAATGGGTTTGAAAGTGATATAACTACATGTAAGGAAACTAGTTAATGGTGTGTTGTAGTTGCTCAAGTGAGGTAAGTCTGTACTTACAAAGTGGCAGTGGGGTTAAACGAACAGCTTTGAGAAACATTTAGGCAGACCGGCTTGGTGACTAAATGAACTTGAAGATTTTAGAAACTATTATTAAGAGGAAAGATAGAAAGTATATATCTTAAGGACACATTGAAGTTATTATAATTGTTCCAACTGAAAATAACCATCCATGACTTTCGGTGAACACTAAGTCTAATAACTAGGAGTTAAAGTAACTTGGAATGGGGGATGGGGAAGGTGGGCAAAGTTGGGGAAAAAAGGATAAGGAAGCATAAAGATAGGAGTAGAAGGCAAACTTGAAGTAACTTCCTACTGGTGGTATAAATATGATTTTTACTAAAATTGCCTAAGAAATAAGCATGGAGCACGTGTGCAAAGTTTGCTCCTTGTTTAAGTGAAATAGTCTGAGGTCTACTAAAGAACTGTGGACATGGTAGTGCTTGATACATGATCATTGATTGCAGACCTAATGGAAGGTAGAAAAGGGAGGAGAGAAAAGCAGATTAACAAGATGAAATTATGCCCTACAGGGAAAGAGCCTCAATAATAACAGGGATGCTTGAAGAAAGATTTAAAGAAACACTTCTCAAATAATGATGATCAGACACTGAAAAATCACAGTAGCCTCAGTGAAGTAGCCAAGAGCTGAGTTACTAGAGCCCTACTGCCTTTGTTGGAATCCTGATTCTACAAGTTAATAGCTCTCTGACCTTGAACAACTCCCTTAACTACTCGGAGGCTCAGTGTCCCCATATGTAAAATAGGGGGACTGTTGGAAGAGTACCTGTATTATTAGGCTTTGTGAGGATGAAATGTTCGTACATATAATGTGCTTAGAACAGCAGCTGGTACAAAGTAAGAATTATTTAATGTTGACTGTTTTATAATATTATTAGAGCTGGAATTGGTTGAATATGGCAGTACTTCTTATTTTTTATTGTTTGGGGGCCAGGGGAGGGGCAGATTCCAGTTCTTTGAGACCACGCCAATGGTTTTGAGGTTCTTATCGTTCTAAGGAATTGATTTATAAGCAAAGTCACCAGACAGTCTTGCCCATCACCTCTAGTCATAAGATGCAGATATTTTGAAGTGACAGGTAATCCACCAAGAATGTTGCTTGCTTACAGTAGGACTCATGATGCAATGGAGGCTACCTGTTCTTCTGTAGGAAATCTACTTCCTTCCCAGTCATTTGGCAACTGCAGGACAAGGAAGGGTTAGGATCCATCATCTATAGGTGCCTCAGGTTTCCGAAAAGACAGTGTGGTATTCCTCCAAACAATCATTCAGAATGCAATTACCATAAATTTGTTGAATTGGATTTAGCCCAATTTAGCTCAGTATCAAGAAAAGGAGATCATTTTTGGCAGCTGCAGACAGAGTACAAAATATTAGGACATACAAGACTAATTTCAGTTCCATTGCATGGAATCTGCAAATTATCATTTGCTTTTGAAATGAGCTACTGGCTGAGCCCTAGAAATGGCTGCCAGACACATGCAAAATGACCCAATTCAAAGGGAATATTTTTGCACTGAAAGATTGAGGACATAAGTGTTTGCGTTAGTGAGTATAATTGTCTCAAACGAAGCAATGACAGGGAAGGAAAGCAGCCATTTTGCAGCGTTTACAATCCACAACACAGGGGAAATTAGGCTTTCTATCTAATGCGCCCTTTTAAACATAGGAAAAACAGGGGAATACACCTTTCCAACTGTAAACAGCCTTAGCTGATGCATGCCTCGATTAATACAACTAGAAGAACACCTTCCAATAATGAGGTTTTCACAAAGAACCAACTGCTTGTTTTGGCACAAATGTAAGTAAAGGCATTGATCGAAGATGTCGTTTTGCCTGTTAACCGCAGTCCCACCTTCTCCCAAGTACTCACCAACTGTGATGCCTTTAGCTTCTAAAAGCCCGTGAGTTCCAGTTAACTGTAAAATGTCACATCCTTCTACATTTCACTGAAGCTTTAGGGAGTGTGTGCATGTGTGGTTTGATTTGTATTTTGGTTTAAGGTAGCATCATGTAGGATACCTTCTTTTAATATGACTGTTATCTTTTTGATAGGGAGACTATTGCAGGGCAGAGAAGGGAAAACTCAAATTTGTGTGTGTGTGTGTGTGTGTGTGTGTGTGTGTGTGTATGTTTATTGTCTGTGCAGCGAATATTAGGCACTCCCACAGACTATCACAGCAAAGGCATCTTATACAGTTAAGCTGTCTCCCAGCACTTACATTAGACTGCTGTTTTTTCCATAACTAAGTCCTTATTCTAAAGCACGCAACTACACATTTCCCCTCTGTTAGGGCTCTTCTCTCTCTCCTTCAACTGTCTGTCCCCTCCTCTTCTCTCGCCCACCAGCCCTGCAAATTCCTTCATCTTATTTCTACCTCCTGTTTTCAACATTCTTTAAACAGGGATGGGTGGCTCAGTCATTAAGTGTCTGCCTTCAGCTCAGGTCATGATCCCAGGGTCCTTGGATCGAGCCCTGCATTGGGCTCCCTGCTCAGCGGGAAGTCTGCTTCTCCCTCTCCCTCTCCCACTTCCCTGCTTGTCTTCCCTCTCTCGCTGTCTCTCTCTCTGTCAAATAAATAAATAAAATCTTTTTATTTTATTTTTTTTTATGTTAGTCACCATACAAATAAAATCTTTAAAAAAAATAAACAGGGATGGTTAAAAAATATTTGCTAATATAATTTTACAGAGCTTTCCAAAGTCTAAGTGATAAATAATACTTATTTAGATCCACATCATGCCCGACACTTCTCTAAGGAATAATCCTTAGGCTCAAGGTGTTTACGGACTGGAGAGAAAAATGAAACATATTTGATCACAAAATCTGAGAATTGAAAGAACCCGAGAAGCTATGTGATCAGCTTTCTTACTCCATGGAGGTAATCTCTCTACAACATAGTGATAAACTGTGACTCAGCCCAGGCTCCTGGGCTTCCTAGGCTGGGGAAGTGACTGCCATTGATCTAGTTAATGCACATTTCTCCTGAATGATGGAATAAAATTGGATTCTCACACTTTTTCCCATTGGCCCTAGTTATGCCAAATTGATTTTTCTTCCATATGTGAGCTCCTCAAATATTAGAAGTTTTCTAATAATATCAGAGGTATATCCTAGACTTTCTTCTCACTCTATCCACTTTTCCTAAGCAATCTTACCTATATGTGGCTTTATAATTCTCAATATCATGATGACTCTCAAATGCTTCTCTCCAGCTCATTTCTCTCTCTTGAGCATCAGGTCTGAGTGTTCACTTACTTGCTCTCTGTGTCTCACAAGTCCCTCAAATTCTGTTGCCTTCATCATCTCCCTCTGGCCCCAAACTCCTCTTTCTTCTCCTGGGTCTCCTGTGTTAGTGACATCCTCACCCACCTAGGTGCTCAAACCTCAGAGTCATCTTTGACTCCTTATTCCCTCTCACTCCCAGGATAGAAAAAGAAAGCCACTGAGGATTTTTAAATGTAAGTGGCATAATAAAATGGATTTTTTATTTTATTTATTTATTTTTTTTTTAAAGATTTTATTTATTTATTTGACACAGAGAGAGAGAGAGGAATCACAAGCAGGCAGAGTGGCAGGGAGCGGCAGAGGGAGAAGCAAGCTTCCCGCGGAGCAGGGAGCCCGATGTGGGACTCGATCCCAGGACTCTGGGATCGTGACCTGAGCCCAAGGCAGACGCTTAACGACTGAGCCACCCAGGCGCCCCTATAAAATGGATTTTTTAAAGAAAAATTCATCTGTAGTAGTATTTCAAATAGATTAGAAATTGATAGAATTAACATAAGGAAAGCAGAGCAAAAAAGTGGGTTTTGTAGGCAGTTTTGTAGGTGAATGGATGAGTGTTTGAACAAGAGATTGGAAAATAAAAGCAGAAAGAGACAGATAAGACATTATATAGAAAGAAGCAGTAGGACAATTCATATGTGTATATAATACAGTGATTTAAATTAAATCTGACTGGTTTAAAAACAGGGTGGAGAATCATCTACTTGAAATCTTATCGTTAGCCACTTAGCATATTTTCTTCTGTGAGGAACTATCATTCATAGTCACCAACTTACAGATTCCCTTTCCATGCTCTGCTCCTAATTCTCCCAGAGACGAGAGATATAAAAAAAGCATGAGTAGTATTTTTGCTCTCATTTTCTGAGGATTTATACCAGGTTATTTTCTTCAGGGAGTGACTGGGGAGAGTCCCAGGCTTGTTTATGGGATAGAAGCTTCAGTAATACTAATATTTCACTTTGAAGATAATTTCATATGCAAATAATTCTCATGGGTAAAATATATCATATATTTAAACTGTAGCTTTCATGAGACTAAATAATTACTGTGAACAAATAGCGTTGGTTAAATTTAAGTGGGGTAATAATGATGATCTCTAATAGATGCATTATATTTAGCTAAAGGAGTCCTCAAAGCAGTATATGACAAAACTAAGAGCTGAGAATATTTTACAAGCTAAAAATAACAGAGTGGAGTTTGGTTGTTAACTGGTATTGACAAGAAAGGTACCAACTGGATATTTTAATTGTTGGTTGACCCTGCACTAGAAATAGGATTAATTCCCGAGGAACTGAAATGTAGCTGAGAGGAGCTGGTAAAGACATTTTCACTTCTTCAGAGAGCTGGGATTTGGGATTATTCTAACATTACATGCCCCATGCCTTGCAACTTGAAAGTACAGTGTAGAATAAAAAAAAATGTAGCAATAGAGAAATCATAGGATTTAAAAATAAATGAATCCCACTGGATTCTCTTTAATAATAGTTGAATAAATATATTCAGCCATCTTCAATTCTCAATCAGTAAACTAACTCTGCATTTACCTGGTTGTACGGGTTCTGCTCACTATTTGCCTTCAAAAGCTGACAAAGAACTTACCTTCAAAAGGTGCTATTTATTATTCATCTTAACAAGTAATAGAGATTAAACCAGTTTAGGAAGAGGGAAGTGAAATAAAACAAAACTCCAGAATAGAATAAAATAAATGAAAGCTAAGAAATTGGAGGTACATTCAGCCACCTATTTTCAACTTTGTGTAAGAGACTTAACCAAAGGTGGGTTTCTTTTTTTTTTTTTTGCCTATTACTAATTTTTTTTATGTTATGTTAATCACCATACATCACATCATTAGTTTTTGATGTAGTGTTCCGTGATTCATTGTTTGTGTCTAACACCCAGTGCTCCATGCAGAACGTGCCCTCTTTAATACCCATCACCAAGCTAACCCATCCCCCCACCCCCCTCCCCTCTAGAACCCTCAATTTGTTTTTCAGAGTCCATAGTCTCTCATGGTTCGTCTCCCCCTCCGATATCCCCCCCCTTCATTCTTCCCCTCCTGCTATCTTCTTTTTTTTTTTTTTAATATATAATGTATTATTTGTTTCAGAGGTACAGGTCTGTGATTCAACAGTCTTACACAATTCACAGCACTTACCATAGCACATACCCTCCCCAATATCTATCACCCAGCCACCCCATCCCTCCCACCCCAACCCCACCACTCCAGCAACCCTCAGTTTGTTTCCTGAGATTAAGAATTCCTCATATCAGTGAGGTCATATGATACATGTCTTTCTCTGATTGACTTATTTCGCTCAGCATAATACTCTCCATTTCCATCCACGTCGTTGCAAATGGCAAGATTTCATTCCTTTTGATGGCTGCATAATATTCCATTGTATATATATATATACCACACCTTCTTTATCCATTCATCTGTCAATGGACATCTTGGCTCTTTCCACAGCTTGTTTGTTGTGGACATTGCTGCTACAAACATCAGGGTGCACGTGCCCCTTCGGATCCCCACATTTGTATCTTTAGGGTAAATACCCAGTAGTGCAATTGCTGGATCGTATGGTAGTTCTATTTTCAACTTTTTGAGGAACCTCCATACTCAAAGGTGGGTTTCTTTTTTCTTACATAAGAAGTGGTCTAGAAGTAGGCAGTCTCAGGCTTTTACAGAGTTGTGAAATGTCATCAGTGGTAGGAAGGTCATTCTCAGTGTCGGCTTTTGTCTTCATGTGTGCAAGATGGCTCCTCTCCTCCCAGGCATCATGTACACATTCCAGGCAGGAAGAAAGGGGAAGGACAAAGGGCAAAAGGAAGGAGACCAAATGCATCTGTCCCTTTCAAAACACTGAAAGATCCCTAGAAGATTTACTGATGATACATTGGTCAGAACTAGGTATCCTTGGCACTTCTACTTACAAAGGAATTTAGAAAATTTAATTAGGTATGTGGCTTCAGCGAATGAAATTAGGAGCTATCATTTAGGAAGATAGTGAAAATGGATATAGTGGAGGCAAGCTTCATTATCTTCCATGGAAAGACATTAACAAAATTATCATTATTCACAGACAATAGGTTTATGCAATCAAAATCCAAAAGAACGTATAGAGAAACTGTTAGAACTAAAAATGCTAAATACATACACACACACACACACACACACACAATTGAATTTCTATATACTAGCGACAAATTAAAAATATATTTTAAAAATATCTACAGTAGCAACAAAATTTATTTTATACCTAGGGATAAATAAATCTAATAAAAGAAGCAGGGCTTATGGAGAAATATGTAAAAAATTTTAAAACATAAATACCTAAGTAAATGGAGAGCTATATCATTTTTATAAAGATTCATTATTATTGACATAGTAATTCAATCCAAGTTAATCTGTAAATTCAAAACAATGAGATGGTTTGGTAGGGCTGTGTTTTATATGGACAGAAAACTGCCAAAGCTGAGCATGAGATCCCCAAGGAATTTTATTATGTTTTTTCATTTTACAAATGTTACTGATTTTAATGCAGTCAAATCCATCATTCTTTTCACTTATGGTTTGTGATTTCTGTATTTTTAAATATAGTCTCTGCCACCCCGAGGCCATAAAGATAGTGTCTACATATCTTTTCAGAAGAATTTCTCTTTTTAGTCTCAACTATGATTTCATGGCAGTGGGTGAACAAGTTCTAGATTATAAGATGGAAGTCTACAGAGCACGTAGATGGAACCTGTCTGCTAAATGCCCCTTAAGACCTTATAAGTAGAATAAAATGTAGCTGTTAGAGTGAGGTTCATGTGCTTGGTTGAGGCCGCCAACATCAGCCCGTGCCAGAACAGCAGGAGAACCCCAATTTATGTTTGGGTGGTTTCAAGGAAACTTGGATTCACAGAGATGTGCTTTGGAAGCTGTTCCATACCCCTCCAACTCTCCCTGGGAACTCTGTCTTTGCCATAAAGTATTCCTGAATTGGGACTTACTCTACCAGATTCCATCTTAATTTTTAACAAGTACTCACTTTCACCTTAGTCTCCACAAACAGTGCTTTTCTAATAATCCCTTAATATTTATCTAAGACTCAAATTTTAGTCTTTTTTTTAAGATTTTATTTATTTTAGAGAGAGAGTGTGTGAGCTGGGGGAGGGGCAGAGAGAGAGAGGAGGAGAGAGAATCTTAAGCAGGCTCCATGCTCAGCACAGAGCCCGACGCGAGGCTCGATCTCACGACCCTGAGATCATGACCTGAGCCAAAATCAAGAGTCGGACGCTCGGCCGACTGAGCCACCCAGGCACCCCAAATTTTAGTCTTCTTCTTAAATAACTGTTCCTTTCCTGGATCTTTGAGAGATACAGATCTCCCTTAACTCTTCCCGGCTTGACTTCTGTTGACAGTTGTAGAAACAAGGGCCACAGGGAGTGTTACTAAAAGCTGTTCAGAAGCTTCCAGGCTTCTCTTTGGGAAACACTGAGGGGCAGAACTGGCTCTCAGCAAGTTTCATAACAGTTTTTTTCATTTTCTCCTGCCATGTTCCCCAGCATCTATTCATCACACTGCTTCCTCCACCTCAGACCTCTCAGTGTGCAGCTCTCAGCGCCCACCTCTTGTCACAGTGCCCCAGTCCTGCCCTCCAGTACCCCCGTCTGGCCGCCTGGCCCTGCCTGGTATGCCAGTCTGCATCGATGAGGGGAGCTGGGTAGAATGGGCTTCTGTCAGAAGCTTTGCTCCTCCACCTCCTCGATAGGTTTGCATTTTAAGAGGAATTTTAATCGGTCCTAATCCAAATAACCTTAATGTGGATCGTGAGGATAGAATATCTCCTTCAGAGGAGTTTTAGAGAGGCTAACGTCAGATCAGGTTATGTGACGAGTTTGTGGAAAATAAGAAAGCACCAGGTGGATCTAAAGAGGGATTGTTTTTCTATCTGTCACTGGCAGGCAAATTAGGAGGCCCTTTACTCAGACTTCTTTTATGCCCCTTAAGGCACATCTGTTAGGTGCTGTCTACTTTAAGCACAGGGAGCTGGGAACGCAAGGTCCTGCTTGAGTTCCAGGAAAAGTGCAGCAATAGGAAAAGTAAAACCAAGAAGGAAGATAGGACACAAGATATATGCTGAGAGGTCTTATACAGAAGTCTGGGTAGGAGATTTGAGATAATCGGCATTTTTTTTTTAAAAAAGATTTTATTTATTTGAGAGAGAGAGAGAGCACGAGCGGGGGAGAGAGGCAGGGGGAGAAGGGCAAGCAGACTCCCCCTGAGCAGGGAGCCCAATGCAGGGCTCGATCCCAGGACCCTGGGATCATGACCTGAGCCAAAGGCAGATGCTTAACTGACTGAGCCACCCAGGCACTCCTCCACATGGTTTGATACTATAGATTACTACCGATATAAAAGAGGTCACCCAGGCAGCATGTTTAGGGAGAGCAGGGAAATGGCCTCAGGCTGGAAGCTTGGGAAATATGCATAGGTGAGGATCAGGTCAGGCAAGAGTCGGCTGCAGAGGAGGTGGGAGAAAAGCAGGAATCATGCCACTATCTCTGTCTCCTATATTTACTGGCACTTTCTATATGCTAGAACATAGCTTAATCTTTTTGCATGCATTTTTTACCCTATCCTCACAACAATGCTATAAGGTAGAGATTATTGTTATTATTATCTCTAAAACATAGACAAAATTTAGAATTAAGTAATGTATCCCATCCGCAGAGGTGAGAACAGCCCTGTGGGGATTCTATGGCAGATTAAGCTCTTGGCCCCCTTGTGTGTGACTCCCTGTATCCATGCCCATTACCATGTGGCTTTGTAGCCCTTCCCGTGGAGGCAGAGTGTACCTCCCTACCTTTCAACTTTGGGCTCAGCTATTTGAATTTTATAGTCAAAGGAATGTGGGCAGAAATGACAGTGTACCTGTTCCAACCCAGGACTTAAGAGGCTCGCCATGCTCCCACTTGCTTTCTTGTGTTTCTGGCATCACTCCCAGCCTGCAAACCTCCTCAGCTTGCTTCCTGGAATGATTATGCAGGGAGTTTAGCTGAGTTCTGACTGCAGCTGGCTGGACCAGCAGCTTGAGATGCACTCGCCTAGCATACCTAGTCTAGATCCGCAGACCCCAGCTGATGCACGGACACATGCCTAAATCAGCTGAGACCAGCAGAGCCATCCTAGCTGATGAATGAGAAACAAATGCTTATCATAATCCATCAAGAGTGATAGTTGTTCATTACCCAGCGTTATTGTAGGAAAAGCTAACTGATGTAGAAATGCACCCAGGTGGTATGATTCCAGAATGCTGTGCTCCTCTCTGACCTGCAAGATGTCAGGGATATCAGAGGAGTTGCGTTGTTAGAAAGAGTAGCCGTCATGGCCAAATGCTGCAAGATTAAAGAAGATAATTATAAAACATACATTTCAGAGTATTGTCTCTGCAAACAGGTTCGATTACAGTGTGGTACCTCAGCCAAGCCACAGACTAACAGCAGGCACAGAAGTTTCACCCAAGAACAGTCAGGTGACAGATAAGCAGATGTCTCCAGAAAGAGAACTCCATTTAGACAGCTGGCAGATGGGATATTGTGGCTGCAAGCACAGCATGCCTTTGGCTTGGCCATAGATTTCAGCTCTGATTCTGAAACACCTGGCAAAGAAGCCTTGGGGGAGGCAGCTAAGTAGCACCAGACGTAGAAATCAGGCATGAGTTAGTTCACTGTACCCTAATGCTGCCCAGGAAATCCACCTGTGGTAAAGGAGAATCCATGTTCATCACCACAGAGAGCAAGGCATAAACATAATCAGGCCATTTAGGTCTTATTATTCTATTATTTTTTTATTAGTCCATCATGTTATCCGATATAGTAATATAACAATGGTTTTGAATTTCCTATAATTTTTTAAAAATTTAGTGAGTTTGTAATTAATTTAAGACATTTGCCAAAATAGGTAATTTCCTTTTGATCTAGAGGGAATAGATGCATATTTGATCTTAGCCAAAGGCTGTGAGGCCAGATCATAGTGGAAAAACAAGCAAACAAACAGAGAACATGTCAGGACACTTGGGCTTGAGTGTTGGCCAGGTCATCAGAAGAGCGCTGTGGCCTGACCTTACTCCCTAAATTACAGACATCTCATCTGTGCGAGAAAACAAGATAACCGTAGTAGTTGTTTCAAACTTGTATTACTTATGCAACGGCTGCTCAACTCTAAAATTACAGAAAGCTAATAACTATAACATTGAATTCTTTGGACTAAGTAAACTTCTTAAAACATTTTACTGGAAGAACATATGAATTTATAAGGATGTTTACAATTCCTGATGCGATTATACTGCAAGGAAGCTTCCAGCCAAAAAAGGCCAAAGAAAAATTTTTAAAGTGAAAAGTTTCATCAGAATTTGAACTAAGGAACTAGGACAATGCCTTACCACAAAATTTTGGTTTGATATAGTGGATTTAAAACAATATCAAAGACTGATTCACAAATCCTCTTACCACCGGAATGGGGCAACACTGTAGAGAATAAGTAGAGGAAGTCCTAGGAATGGGAGCCCTGGAAGAATATTCCAGAAAACCTTCCTTGGAGGACTTGGCTGAGTCTTGGCACACACTGGAAAATCAGGCATCACTGTAGTGGGAGCCTCTGACCGCCGTGGATTTAGGAGGAAGCTCAGTGTCCAGGAGCAGTGCTTTGAGAGAAATCAGCGGCTCTACCCAACAGACACCTTGAGGGGAGCATGAGTTTTTGAAATCCAGCTTCTCAGTGGAGTCAGGAGCTGACTCTAACATGAGACTGCACTTTCTGAAAGGAAGAGGAGTCTCCTAATCTAAAGGGGAAAGGGCTAGAAGCGATGCTGTACTGTTGAAAGAGGAGGTTCATTTTACTCAGAACTGCTGCAGGTGAAGAGCAACCAGAAACAGCTTCTGCTGGAGGGAGAGCGAGACCCGTGCTTCCCTGTGGCTGAACTTCCTGTCACCGTGGCCAGTTACCCTTGACCTGGTTTAAAAGGAACACTTTTAAAGCTAGAGGCATCCCTGGTATGAAACAGAGTGAAACAGACTTCAACCAGAAGTCTATAGCTTCATGAAGGCAATGCCCAAGGACATAACTATACGTTGTATCTGGAGTAGAGATGAGACCAAATTGAAAGAGACAGAAAGCTGGTCCACAGTGCAGCGGTACCAACTAAGAAAGAACGCCGGCCAGAGAAAAATTGTCCTCCTCCAGCTCCACCCGCCATCCCCACTGACATGTCCCTTCAGACTACCAACACCAAATTTTGAAATAGTAATATAATTTTTTCCTTAATTTTTGTTCAGGATTGCAGGTTAATTTCTAAAAGGAACACCTTGATGAAGCCCAGAAAAGCCAGGAACAAACCCAAGGACAATTGGCACAGACTGTTTTGGTGCACCTTCCAAATAGCCCAGAGAGGCTGGTTCTTATTCAAGAGTGGGTAAGCAGAAGAATCAGTAAATACCACCTTTGAGATCTGAAGAGCTTCTGCAACGTGAAAAGACACAAACATGGCATGGAAGGACCAGGTAAAGAGCTGAAGATTCACTCCAGGAAACAAGAAATTTGTTTAGGTAGAAAATACTTCGGTTTGTTTTGTTTTGTTTTGAAAAATATTAAAGAAAATATGGTACAATGAAAAGGAAAATGATGAAGGGCTTGAGGTAAGGTGATGGCTGACAGAGCTAAGGCAAAGTTTTAAAGGGTACAGCCACTGCAGAATTAAAATAGTATCAAAAACCAGGCTATTTGCATAAAATTTAATTGTTGATAAATACTGTTTTGAAAATAGTCACATTTCAGGGGGAGGAAGATAAAGAGATGAGACCATCAGAGAGAATATGGTAGAAAGAGAGAACAGCAAAAATACAATATAGAAATAATTTTTCTAAAAAGATTTTCGAATAAATGGCATGAAGATAATACTTAAAACTGTAAGAGAGGAGCGCCTGGGTGGCTCAGTCGGTTAAGTGTCTGTCTTCTGATTGGGTCATGATCCCAGGATCCTGGGATCAAGCCCCGCATCCGGCTCCCTGCTGAGATGGGACTTGTTGCTTTCCCTCTGCTTCTTGCTCTCCCTCTGCCTGCTACTCCTCCTGCTTACTCTCTCTCTCTCTCTCTGTGTCAAATAAATAAATTAAATCTTTAAAAAAAACCTATAAGATAATTTTACCTCCCAATCTGAAGAAAGAATTGTTGTGTTGAAAGGACCCTCCCTATCGTCAGAGGGAAAATGAAATAGAGACATCTCATGTAGAACATCAGATACAACAGATGCCCACAAACAATACAAACAATAAATGAATATTCAGAGTTTTGCAAAGAAGAGATTAAAATCTAAAAATCTGATATCCATTCAAGGTACACCTTCTGTATAAAAGCAACAGAAAGACTACTTGCAAAGACTCCAGAAGAATACTCCAAAATCCAGCCTAAAAAGTGAATAAAATTGAGAACTCCCCCATGACGTAGTTGATGAAGAGCTATTGGTGAGCAAAGGAACTGTGTACTTTACCTTAAAAAATATAGTTACAAAGAGAAAACACTCAAATATTTTTTTTGTAAACAGGGTGAAAATGTAAAACTTAGAACAGTGTAACAATAATGAATTGGAACAAACATTCTAGAGTTTATAAAAGCCAAAACTGGGAGGTGAGCATGTGAGGAAGAGACCAGGCTTTGGCAGACAGCATTTCATTCCTGGCATTGAAAACTTTAGTCATTCAGATGAGTAGATGATGGAAATTTTTTCTTTTGTACTTGTGTTTTCTTTCTTTGGTGAGGATGATAAAGTGATTAACTTTTGCATTTGTCTTCTAGAATGTAGCTTGTTCTAGACCAAGAATAAAATTTCTGCCCTGAAACTTGAAATCAGCTTCTTGAAAACCATGAATAAAGCATAATGTCTGATTACTGTAAAAAGACGAGCTTTGTTATCATTACCATTAATTTGCAAGGCATGAAAAATCCAAGTATTTTTTAAGTTTTTAAATTATTCCTCATGTAACTTACTGGAAAGAGATTGATGTTAATTTAGGCAACTAGGAGATAGGAAGAAAGAAATGAAAGTGGGATTATTGAAGATATAAATTATATGTATTCCCGTTAATAGAAACTTGTCTTTAATCCTGCTCAAGGATGGTTTTTGGAATCTCAGATAAAACCTTCCCACTTTGCCTGGCTAGTTATGGCATTTAGAGAAGGTTGATATAAAATAAGAGGGATAAGCCACTGGCGTTCCCAGCTTTTTGCCTTTGGACTATGACATGTCAGGGTCTGCCTACAGGCCTGGTACAGGAGCACACAGCAATTCAGGAGGTGATGCAAACCCCAAACCACGTGACACTCCTCCATACTTTCCCAAGCACACTTACGCCTGAAACTAAGCTTTAATAATTAGCCTTACGAATATGTCTGGGAGCATCTGTTCCATAGAGCAGCTGGTCCTATTGCTTTAGGTATTAACCTTTAGAGAAAAACTTTTGCTAACAAGCAACCCTAACCGGAGATCAGAAGCAAGAAATAATTCACTCTGAGTCATGGGAGGAGAGTAACTAGAGAACACTGAACGTGGCACTCTGTTCTACCCATGGACAATGCTAGAAGGGAAGCAAACTGGGGGAAGTGAGGGAGGGCAACCGTGACTGTGGAGTATCACTTTCAAAATACTGATAGACCTGGATCAGTGAAGGAAAATGAAGCATAGAGAGGTTAACTTGCCCAGGTTGACACGGTGAGTGGTGGTACTGGGATTTGAATCCAAGTCTGATTGCAAAGTCTGGCACTTTGCACTGTAATCTACTGCTTCTTGGATTTGCTAAAAGTGGCAATTTAAAAAAAGTCAAGAGAGATAAATCATTCCCATGCCCTGCTATATGTATATATGTATATAGAGTTTAAATTTGACTTAAACATCCTTCAGCATGGAAATTATATGGTTTGTACCTGCATTGAAATTTTAAAACTGGATATTTGCCACATCTAGTGTTTAACTCTATTCACTCATCAAAACTGGGCATTCATCCTCAAGTAAGGGGCAGATTCAGCACTCAGTTATATCGAAGCCAACAGCCAGAGACCATTATTGCCCCAAATTGCAGAGAAATTTCTGAATTCTGTTTTAAGGGACTTTATTATTTACCATATTAATAGAAGAACTAAATAACCATGAACTTGCTACTTCATTTTGTGATGCACAGGCTGCTGGCCATAATCCCGGATTGGCCTCATAAGGCCTGCATGGGATCATTCGTTTCTTACATCTGGTTGAGCACCAAGTCACATCCCTTTTATTCCGTATGTGTACATCTATATTCACATTCACTATCTTCTCTCTTCTTGGCTGTAGTAATATCCTCCTAATTATTCTTCCTATAATTACTCCTTCATTTTCTCTAATTCATTTTCAATATCATAGAAAGATAATATTTATAAAGGAAAACTTGATTGTATCATCCTCATGCTTAACATATGTTAAAGTCCTTAAGAAAAAAACAAACAAACAAGCTCTTTAGCCCCCTCCTCATTGCCTGACTAACACTTAGTTTCAGATCTCAGATTTCCTATGGGAAACTTTCCTGTACTCTAGCAGTTAAATCCCTGCCACACATTCCCAAAGTAGGCTGCCTTCGGCGTTGATGGCTTTTGGCACAGTGATTATTACTTGCTCACTGTTCGTCTGCCTCACTAGACTTTATGCTCCAAGAAGGCAAGGGACTGTTTGGTCTTGTTCGCTGCTCTGTTTTCAGCCCTTAAGACAATGGGTGGTACTCAATAAATATTTGCTGATTTTGTGATTCAGTTATAGGTATATTTGTAATTTATACTAATTTGAGAATAGGCAGATGAATGTTATTTCCTATATTCATTGAAAAGATCACAGGAGTCTTCTTTTTTTAAGAAGAGTGATCAACATTTATTGTGGGCTAGTGAGGATGTCAGGTGTCATAAAATCAAGGGTGTAAGTAAATCCCCACTGAGGAGCTGTTGAAATCCCATGTTAACTGCACAGTTTTACTCAAGGGACCAAACACACTTTCAGCCACTTCAGGAAAAACTTATCTGTGCCAATCATTAAATTAAAAGAACTGTTTCCAGAGTGTTAAGGCTCTGCATGCCCTCTGACTCCTGCCAGGAATTGATCATTCCAACAGAACTGTTTGTTCTGAAGAGAAGCATGGATTCTCTGATATGTGCTTATACTGGATTGTGGAAAACAAAACAAACAATCATCCAGGTCATGGCCCCTACTTTTTCCATTTGGGCTGTTGACCTGCTAATGTTTCAACTACAAGTTTTGTGAATTTGTAAATTTATTTGACAAATGTCATACTACAGTTTCCTTAGAAAACATGCTGTCGTACTGTGAATAAGACATGCATGTCAAAATTCTCACATTTTCCTTGGTGTGGAGTGGGAACTGGGAAGAAGCACAGAATGGAATTAACTATATCCTACCTAATTTTTCATGGTAGTGAAGAGAAACATTGATTCAGAAGATGTAACACCGTGGAGAGTTTGCTCATCAGTTTTGGAGTGGCCCCATACCTCCCTAACCCTTTGGCATGTGGCCTTAGTCCTTGCCCAGTGGCCAGTTCATGTAATAAAGTGATGCGCATCACCTGACCTTGTCTCCAAGCCCAGAGCTGGTTTCTTCCCTCCAGTTGCAGGCTGAGTGTGGATTCTGGCCAGTTATCCCTTAGTTCCAAACAAATATTTATTGAATAGGTTTTATGTGCCAAGTACTCTCACAGGTTATATGGATATGATCCCCCAAACAATCCCAAAGTTTGTAAGTTAGTTATATCTCAGAAATGGGCCCAAGTGATAGGTCCCAGATCACAGAGTGTTTCAGAGAGAGAGCCAGGATTAGCACCCAGGCCATGGACTTTGCCAAACCATGACTACCCTGGATGGTAGGGTAGTCTACCCTGGGGGTGGACCTCTGCTGTCTGACTCTCACAGATCCCTAGAGTGGGTGGCGTTCTTAGGGATTAGCCTAGAGGACTGAGAAGATTTATGACAGGGGTGAGGATCAAGGAGTGGGAGCCTGGGCAGAAGGGAGGACTCTTATGTGTCTCTCACTGAAGAAGAGAAAGAACTTCCTCCTGCCCCTGGTTCTGGAGCTTCCACCGGCCTCTCATGCTTACCTGACTCCCAGGGACTAGAACTACCCCCTCTCTCTGGCAATGCTGGCTTTGTCTGTCCCCTGCTCTGACTGCAGATTCCTCCTCAAGCACTGCTCAGGGAGTCCCCTTCCCTTTTACCAGCCCACAGAAAACAATCTAAAGGTAGCAGGTGGTTGTTTCTACAATACAACTGGGCCCAAGCCCCGACTTAGAAGAAGTATGAAAAGGAAAAAATGACTTTCTTCTCCTTAATGAGGTTCCTCACCTAGAACTGGACTCCCCTCAAATTTTGACTTTCATGGATGTAGGGCTTATGAATAGGGACTCAGAGGATTGATCATCAAAATTCCCACGAGTTTTTCAGCCAGCGCAGTGCCTTATTTGTCCTTGTGTTTCTGTTCATGCAAAATGTTAACTATTGAAAAGTTTTGAACCACATCAGCAAATAAATACTTACGTTAGTGTGCTCAAGTTGTAGAATTTTATGACAGATAACTTGTATGGACATATATATGAAGAAAAGGACATAGAACAGATTATGATTTGGTTTTGTCCCATTTCCCCTTCTTCCCTTGCAAAGTCCTCCTCTCTCACTCCCTCTTGGCTCATACGCAGTGGTCCCAGAACCACTGTCATTGTGTTTCTGGTAGAGGGCAAGATACCCAGAATGGTATTGCTCCTGGGGCTGTAGTCACATACATGAATCTGGCATCGAGGTGAAGAAGTAGGGCAAAAGGAGAGTGACTGATGCAGATGTGGAAATTGCAGGAAAAAAGAATAAGAACCTGCCGGAAGAGAAGGCAAACTCGTCTTTTGTTGTTCATTACTTGTGAGAGAGTTCATTTTGCCAACTCTGTTTTCTTAAGCTGTTTGTTTTACTTTATCTGTAGTGTAGTCATAGAAAATAAACTCCTTACTTGTGGTGAGTAATTAAAAATATTTCTTGGTTCTTTACTTTTGTGCCAACCAGAGTGGTAGAAGTGACCCAGAGCTCCCTTGAATGAAAAGGAAGGAATTATAAGTTAGAGATAAACATCCTGACTCTCTAATTAGACCACTGACCTGAATCCAACCCAAGATTAACAGTCTCACGAAGTCGTGTTTCAGTTTTATTTTCAAATACTGCTCCTTTACCAGTCCCTGCACTCAAGTCAGAGAAAATCTTAGAAAGTTAAGTGATTTTACGTTCCTTTGTCGTTCAGCAAGTGTCAACTTAAAATGCATGCAAACCTTGCTGGCTACTCCCAACGCTTACATTTCCTTTAAAGAACATATGACATACAACAGAATGATTACTTTTATAGGTCCTCTTTCCATAGTAGCTTTTGCCTTTAGCCAATCAGTATGACTTAGCTAACCCCATTAGGCTCCTTTTGAGACCTGTTCGTTCAGGGTAAGAGAACATGATAGATTTAAGGGCACTAAATTGCACAACTGCAGAGAGTGGGTCTTTGGAAGACTCCAGGTCTCTAAACAATGCATTCAATAAATTTCTTTATAGTTTTATACAACTTTCCATGAAGGGAGCCCAGATTGTTTATAAGATCCCTTTCCCAAAATTCTTCATTTGGAATATGATCCATTTAAACCATCAACATAATTACCTAGTACTAGAAATTCTTAACGCTATTTTTTCCTTGCATACAGAGAGGAGATACTTAGTATTGGAGGTTCCTCTTGGCTTCCTAAAAGTCTGACTTATATAATGAGCATTGGCCATCAGTAGAGGAGAAAATATATTTTATGAGAACTACAGAAACATTTCCACTGTTCTAGGAATAATTCCTGGGAGGAAGACTTTGACAAGTAGTCCCCAAATTGGGCATTCTTTTATGTATATTTCTGCATTCGGTTGTTCTGGAGGGCGCCATTGTGGATGAGCTCACCTTACCCACTCAGCCACAAGGATGACAACTGGGTCAGTGACCCAGGCAGACATCCAGAGACCTGAGGGCTGTTTCTCATACATCTTTTAGGCACTAAGAGGAAATACAGTCCATTATAATTATTGTGACTCCAGAGAACAAGATAGGTACAGTTTGCATTTGCCTATCCAAATGAAATTTAAACATTTACAAATCACAAAGCCTTGTTAAGTTATGAGTAGGTTGTCACTGCAAAACTGTACCTGAGTAATGAGACAGATCAGGACACGAATCAGTGAAAATGATACAAATATCTTAGTGTTGAAATTTCAAGTGGAAAGGATGTGACATGGATACAACTCTATTGTATAAATATATAGGTCTAGAACCCTTAACAATGTGTTTTGTAAAAAAAAAAAAAAAAAAAAAAAATACATACACCTGGACTGAAACCTTGTAGGTGCACAATAATAACGAGTATGTTTCATTCTCTACCTGACACCCCTCCAAAAAACAAAAAAAGCCTGTATGGGTTTATGCTTTAATTCCAACAAAATGTTTCTTATCTAACACATATTCATTCTTTAAATTTTTCATTGGTCTGATATAAGCCATTAATTGTACTTGATATTCAATATCAAAAATTAAAAGTAGTGTGAACCTAACAAAGGGAAGGTGCATATTTCATGAAACCTAAGAGTTCGGTTACAAATTTCAAATCTGCAGAGCTAGGTAGCATATGAGGTTTTTTTTTCTTTCTTTTTTTTTTTTTTACAGCATATATTCTTTTTTGTGTCTTTCATCTGATGACATCTCAAAGACAGCCACCATTTGCATGAAAGTGTCTGCAGTTGTTGTCGTATTGCAAATATGTCGCTCTCTGGGTTTGGCCCAAGAAGGTACAAATGCAGTATGATTACATTAGAAAATGCCACATTTTACTTTCCTTTAGTTTTGAATTACTTGAAGGGGTTTGTGAAAATAAGGCTTCTTGTGTAGTGTCATTTTGACTGAGAACAGACTATCTGCCAACTAGAAATACCTAAGCCCCACCCAAGGGTAATCATCACTTCGCAGCTTGACACAGTGTTTTACTGGAAAGATGATTATCTACTTCAGGGAACAGCCTTTTTAAAATGTGGATTGTATATGGTCTCATGAACAGAAGTCCAACCATTTCAACAGCACCTGATTTAAAAGAAGTCAGGTAAGGTTATTAGATCAAGTGCACTATCAGAGGCCGTGGCTAGCATTTGGCAAACAGGGAGAGAAGAGAAATGGGCCTTTCTCGCTTGGCAAAGACTTGGCCATTCCATTCAGGATGGAAACTTATAATCAATTTATAATGGGGGAAATTGCCATGGATATAGTTCCCCCAGTCCACACTACAAAACACTGAATCTGGGAGAACAGCTTTTCAAAGCTCTTAGAAGTAATGCGATTTCCTGGGGATGGTTTCTTTAAAGCAAGGAAGGGGAAACTGCTTAGTATCCTCATGGATTGACTTTGGCAAGCTCAGGGGCCCTCGCCTGCCAGGGACCTTCAGCATTGCCTGCCTGTGCAGGCAGTGAGGAAATTAGATAATGCCTACAGCAGGGAAAGAACCAGCTCTTCTTTCTTTCTCCCTTCTTCCTCTGTTTCCACTCCCTTCTCCTTTCTCTCCTTTCTCTGCTGCCAAGAAAAGCATGTGCATGAGGCAACAATAAAGTAACTCAGTGACCGAGGTGAGAATGGCCACTGTGGGTGTGGATATGTTAGGGAGAAAGAAGTTATACAATACTCGTGTCCTAGAACCTTGCTATTTCCCCTTCCACCAAAAAGATTCAGAATAAAGCATCTGTTTTAATCCCTTAAATAAAGAAGATATGCTGTAATATGCAAAGTCCCAAACCCACCAAGAGGACCCCTTCTGCAATGGGTTCCAAGAAGAGCAACCTTGTGAGAGGTCAGCATGTACATTTGCATCTGTTAACTCTTCTTCTGAGCTAGTTTAGGTGATGGGAGCCTGTGTCTCAATATCAGAAGTTCTAGTCTTCATTTCCCCCCTACCCTTTCAACATACTCTTGTGTTATTTTTTATTGTGGTTACTTAAGACTTCCTAAGTGTTAACAGTAGACAGAGCACTCTGCAGAGCTCCTCTGTCCTTCCCCAACTGATGAGCTCATGCATTTGTTGAATCGCAGTTTGAAGACCTGGCTTCACTTTGCCATTACATGACCTCAAGTACATTTCTTTTGTCTCTACATGATCAGTCACTTATGTAGCGTGAAAGAGTTTTTTAGACATTCATCGCCAACTCTTTGATTCCATGAAAATTAGGTAATATTTATTCCTCTATTTGAAAATTAAATAATTCTACGGGGCTTCATTATAGGAAAGTCCTATCAGAGGCAAATTTGTGAAGCTAAGGGGGGACACAAAGGGATTATGCAAATGGCCTAGAGTTCCAAAGGTACTCCGTGGTAGAGGCAGGAATTGATGCCACATCTGTGTCTTGTTATCCAGATCATGTATTAGCACTTACCCAGTATTCTTGGAATCAAAATTCCTTAACATCCAAGTTTCTAATGGTGGAAGGTCAGGTCTGACAGGTGTGACTGGAAGAGGTCTTACCTGGAATGCCTGAAAACCTGTGAAAAGCCAGTTGCTTATTCAGTCTAACTGAAGGGTGCAACCCTGCCTTGCAGTCCTGCTTTGCCAGATTATGGTGGAAATCGAAGTTCTTTTGTCTGCAATGGAATCTGAATCACTGGAGAAAATGTCTTTGTCAAGAGGTGTCTAAGGACTCGTCTTGGTGACCAACACTCATCTGTTTTGCAAATCTTGTTCAAACTAGAAGGTTGGGGAAGAGTTTATTACCATATTTCATGTTGCCCTTTTGAGTCAGCAAAAATCTGGGAACATTAGGCGCAGCCTACTTTCTCTAAGCATTGTTTCAGGGAGATTGCTAATGTGATTATAGTGGTTACCTTTCCATTCCCATGTGTACCCCATGTTACACCCTGTGTGAAGACCTAAAAACATTCATACTAATAACATTTTATACAGTTGGAGTCCTATTATAAATGCTTCAGAGAATCTCACTGTTTGAGAGAATCTCTGCTGAAAAGCTTTTCCCAAGAAGGTACAGGATTCCCTAATTCATCAATTTTACCATTTTAGATTTCCTTGTGTTGTGTTTTGGTTAAAGGGGATTATAAACACTGCATAGACTCTACACCTACTCTGGATTTTACTGTGAAGATGACTCCAAGATACACAGTTTCTTATGTCAAACTGGAAGTATTTCTTCAAATAATTTCTGTGAAAGATTTTCTTGGTCTTTCTCTCCTCTTAAGAAGAAATAGTAGGTATATTGGCAACAATAGACTATAGT
This sequence comes from Halichoerus grypus, assembly GCF_964656455.1. Classification (NCBI taxonomy): domain Eukaryota; kingdom Metazoa; phylum Chordata; class Mammalia; order Carnivora; family Phocidae; genus Halichoerus; species Halichoerus grypus. Next base: position 109,344,619 of record NC_135713.1, on the reverse strand, counting down.
GTATCTACGGAAACTTTACAAAACTAAGAGAGATTACTCAGTATAGTATCAGCACCAGGCGGGACAATTAGGGATTGGAATGTGGGGCTGTGGCTGAAAGATGAAATGTTGGTAAAGGAGGAGGGCTGGAAGGATCTTTGTCATGGGGAATCCAGTGAAGAGCAAGGGTGCATCTGGGCTGAAGGTCACAGCAAGACTGGAAACATGCATTTTCCATCCAAAAACGTAACTATCCCCTTTCGTATTAGTGTATATCCATTAGTGAAATGATGTTCTTTCTATTGATGAGAGGATGCTCTTCCAACCAGCCAGTCTTGCAACCTTTGAGTCATCAGAGATGTGTAGAATTTTAGAGCTGGAGGAAGTCTTAAAAGGATACCTAATCCAGTCCCTTTACTTTTCAGACAAGACCACGCAGTTGAAAGGGATCCTGTTTTTCCAAATTTGCATTACAAGCAATAGAGCCAGGCTTAATGCTCAGTTTCCTAAATCTCTACTGAATGTTTCTTTCACTCTTCTACCTGGCTCTTCCCTTTCCTTCATCTGTTATTCAGCCAGATACCAAATCGTACTGACTCTTTTGGAACTTCTCTTATGTCTATCTTTTTCCTTTGCCACCAGCCTAGTCTAGGCTCTGCTTACAGTTACTTCCTAAAAATGCTCCCTGCCTCTGGCCTCTCTGCCCTAGTCCATTGTACTCACCAGAGTTATTTTAATCTTCCTCAGACATTAATTCCATCATGTTTCTCAAGAACCCACTTGTTAAAATCCGATGGCATGGGATAATAAAAAGTGATTGGATTTTGGAATCAGATACGTTTGGGTTCAAATCCCTGATCTACCCCTAAATTTAGGTGAGTTATTTAACTTCCCTGAAATTCATTTTCCTCATCAGTAAAAGGGGAACTATAGGTATAAATAAAAACAGTGAAAAACAGTGGTTATGGTAAGAATAGAATGACCTCATGTACATTACATTGCCCAGCAAATAAAAGATATTCAAAAAATGTGAATTCCCATCCTAGAATTCACACCCGTCTGCAGTGTGACCCCCACCTACCTTCAGTCTTGACTTCCACTGTCCCACAGGACAAGCTTTTTGCCTTAGCCAGCGGGTGTGGTTCCTGAGCACACTGAGCTCAGTCTCATTTGCTGGAGTTATCCCCACTTCCGGAAGATGTTCATCCTCTTTCTGATTGTTTGTACGAATCCTTCTGATTTATCATAGCCTGTCTCCTTGGCTCTCACTACTACTTTCCAGAAAAAAAGACAGAGGCGTTCAGAGACGTAGGAAACCGTCTAAAGTCTTTAGCTCTGAACTCCCAAACAGGCCTCTCTTGTGACAGGGACCTGTGAGCCTGTGTTCACCTGGAGTGTACCAGGTTACCCCGGCAACTGTTGCCCCCATGCTTGCTGCCTTGCTATGACAGTCACTCATCCTCATCCTAGCCACTGGTGCTGTGTGGCACTTGGAGCACTGTGGTTGCCCGTCTGACATCCTTTGTTCCCCAGCAAGGTCATCAGCACTGCTTCCCTATTCTGTCCCTTGCTCACGGTCCTATCTGATGACACTAAATAATCCTGGGTGACTTTGGCATCTATGGATGACTTAAGGTTACAGCGTGTGCTCCTCAGATCTCCATCCTATCAGGTTTGGGTACCTCAATGTATCAAAAGGAAAAGATGGCTCCAGGTGACACACCCCTGAGTAATCTTTGAATGTCTCACCATCCTCTTGCTGAGGCTTTTGGTAACTGTTGTTACACCTCTGTTATTAGGCTTGCTTTCCTGGTTTGTCACAAACCCTTCTCCTTCCCTCTAGGGCTGAGCTGGAAGGCACTTGCAGGGGCTCTGTTAATCGTTGCATATGAACACCCAGGGCTTCTGAATTCATGGAAGGCAGTTTTCTCCTCCTACAGGCTAAGTTCTCAGCCCACCGGGGGTGCTGTCAGGAAGCTAGGAAGTCCCCTTCACTGTCCCTTGCCACCCTTTCTCCCCTTGTATGAGTTACTTAAGCTCACTATGCTTTCCATAATAGCTCTCAAACTGTGGAGTTCTTGCCGCCACAATCGAGTCCATCCACATAAAGCACTTCATACTGTGCATGGATGTGTAGGTTGTACCACGAACAAAGGTATCTTGCTGAGGAAGCAAGGAGGGACTAAAACCCAGCCATATGCCATTCCCCAAACCTGAGCCTGGGTATGGGACTAGATCTGCCCAGAGAGTGAGGCAGGACCTTATGTATGTATGTATGTATGTATGTATGTATAACTTAAAAAAATATTTTGAAGTATAACTGCTATACAATCTCGTATTAGTTTCAGGTACACACGTAGTGACTCCAGTTATGCAGTGCTCATCACTATAAATGTACTTACACACATACACCATCATTACAATATTCCTGTTTTCCTTATGCTATACTTTTCATCTCCATGATTTATTTTGTAACTGAAAGTTCTTACCTCTTAATCCCCCTCCCCTATTTTACCCATCTTCCCACCCCCTTCCCCTCTGGCAACTACCAGTTTGTTCTCTATATTTATGAGTCTATTTCTGTTTTTTTGTTTATTTGTATGTGTTTTGGTTTTTAGATTCTACATATGAGTGAAATCATGTGGTATTTGTCTTTCTGTGACTGACTTATTTCACTTACCATAATATTCTCTACATCATCCATGTTGTCACAAATGGCAAGATCTCATTCTTTTTGATGGCTAAGTAATATTCCAGTGTGTGTGTCTGTGTTTGTGTGTGTATGCACTCCATATCTTTATCTGTTCATCTATCAATGAACACTTGGATTGCTTCCATATCTTGGCTATTGTAAGTGATGCTTCAATGAACATGAGAGTACATATTATCTTTTTGAGTTAGTGTTTTCATTTTCTTTGGGTAAATACTCAGTAGGGAATTACTGAGTCATACGGCATTTCTATTTTTGATTTTTTTGAGCAACCTCCATACTGTTTCCCACAATGGTTGCACCAATTTACATTCTCACCAGCAGTGCATGAGATTCCCTTTTCTCCACAGCCTCACCAACAGTTGTCATTTCTTGTCTTTTTGATATTAGTCATTCTGACAGGTGTGAGGTCATATCTCACTGTAATTTTGATTTGCATCTCCCTGGCAATGAGTGATGTTGAGTATCTTTTCATGTGTCGGTTGACCATCTATATATCATCTTTGAAGAAGTGTCTATTCAGGTCCTCTGCCCATTGTTTTAAGCAGTTTTTTTTTTTTATGTTGAATTATATAAGTTCTTTATATATTTTAGATTTTAACACCTTATAAGATATATCATTTGCAAATATCTTCTTCCATTTAGTAGGTTGCCTTTTTGTTTTGTTGGTGTTTCCTTTGCTGTGCAAAAGCTTTTATTTTGGTGTAGTCCCAGTAGTTTATTTTTTATTTTGTTTCCCTTGCCGCAGGAAACTTACCCATAAATATGTTGCCAAGGGCTAGGTCTAAGAGATTACTGCCTATGTTTTTTTTTAGGAGTTTCATGGTTCCAGGTCTCACATTAGGTCTTTAATCTATTTGCATTTATTTTTGGAGGAAGCATCTTTTTAAATCGGTACAAAAGTGCCATTGCTTGTTAAGCCCTATGCCCACCAGCTAAGAGGCTTTTTCTAAGGTATATGAAGGTTTTGTGTGGGCCAGTGCAGGCCATGGTAGGACTTAACACAAGCTTGATAAATCCTAGTTATTATAACTCTATTACTGACTCCAAATATTGATTGCCCTAAGAGAATGTCTCAGAACAAATTAATGAGATACTAAGTATTAAGGGCTTTAAGTTGATGGAAACATTGAGCATGCAACCAAAGGAAGCCATTGTAATGTAACTAAACACTCCCTCATTGATCTTATTTGTATTGTTCATAAATTAAGCAGAAATAATTCCTTGGTATAGTTGACCTTATTCAAGCCTTAAAAACAGAAATTTTCCTTTAGAAGAAAGTCTACCCCTTATTTTCACTTTGAAACATAATATGTCTGACTTAGTTATCTGCCACGTTAGAGGATTGGCTCGTAGTATTCCTATAGGGCTCTTGTTAGAGTAACAATCAGGCATAATACACATTTATTTTAGACAAGTTTGAGAGATAGTATGGTGTTTTATTCAGAGACAAACAAGGGGAGAAAAAAGTCCTTTCTTTCCCATTGTAAATGCTGTACAGGGGAATTCTCAGACGTGACATCATCAGTTTCTGGTTTCACAATGAGGAATCTTCGTCTATAGAGCTGGTCTGGGGAGGATGAGGAGCATATGCAACCAGTAGCAGAAAAGGCAAGTTTAACATTTAAAATTTTTAAACTCTGGAGAGCACTTACCTTTTTTAAAAAGTATCCAATCGTAATAAGCTCTCTAGGAACTGTAGAATCTTTTCATGAGAACAAAGGGGTGCTTCAAGTGGTAGATTTAAAAAAACAAGGTATTCAAAGTGATCTAACTTATAATATGTGATTATAATAAAAATATGGAATACTGTATTCCCACACAAGACTTGTTTTAGCTTCAAGGAAATTAAAGTATCAAACAGATTTAAAGAAATGCCTAAAACTTATTGTTTGTGAACATTTCTAGACAAAGGGTACCAATTTCAAAGGAGCTAAAGAAAAGAGATACAAATATTTGAGTTTCAAAAAGTGTTATAAAACATTCAGGGTAACATACACTTTCAGAGTCAAGGATACGGGGAAACATTGAGGGACTGACTACAAAGCTGCAAGTCAGGTACAGATGAAGCATGCATCAGGGGATAGAGACTTCAAGTGTACTGTTGACAGTACTTACATGACTTAAGGAAGAATAGGGACCCCCCTTCTAAGTGCGTGTCATTTGTGAAGAAAACTCAGCAAAGAAATATTAATATCAAGAGTATAAGTTCTTCCAAGTCCAAGTTACCGAATACCAGATTCCAGTGCTTCCTGCTAAATTGCAAAAGGTTTTCTACTTACTGTATCCATAGGACCATCACAGAAAGGCCACGGTCAAGTCACATTTGGGAAATATCAGTAACCTGTACCAGGAATGTACTTTTCATAAATACAGAGAAGAAAGAATTTATATCAATGATATGTAAGCAATTAAAATCTCTTCCAGTAAAACACACCCATGTAATTCACAAGAGCAATAAAGCATAGCCACAAATTAACATATGAATTAGATGTTCCATCTACCTCATTAAAGAGATGTAAGATTTAAGACTTTTTTTCCCCTGTGAAATAGACTTCAAACTTCTTCTTAAACATGTCAAAGTTAGAAAAAAGTGCTGAAGCTAGTGCGAGCCCAGAAAGCTGCATACACACTACTAGCAGGATTAAAACTCAGGACTGTCTTTCTGAAGGGCATTTGGCAGGATGTAAACAGAACCGTAACTCTAGTCCAGAAGGTTCATTTCTAGTAATTGGTTCTAAGAAAATACTCAGAACTAACAGAAGTGCAAAATGTACACAGAAAGGTTGTTCATTACAGTATTGTTTATAATGGCCAAATATTAAAAACAAAATATCCATCTCCAGTGAATTTAAAAAAAAATGTAGTTTGTAATATAATACAATATGATGCAGCCACTAAAACAAGCCATCTTTTAAAGATTATATGCTATGGGGAGACGAGAGAATTGTTCTCTTCATAAAGTGAACCATCAGCAGGATACAAAGCTGAATAAACATTAAGATTTCAAGCAGGTGAGTGGGGATGTAATGTTTGTGTCTGTCTCCGTATGTATCTAGGAGGTAATACTGTTAAGTGTTAACGGTGATTAGCTCTGCATGGTGGAACTAAAATTATTTTTTAATGGAGAAAACGTGCACCCATCCTGTATGTCGGTTGAAATATTATGAGATGTTCCTAATTCTGCAGTGAATGTATTTGCTTGACACTTCAGAATACATCGAACGCTTGAGCTGAGGAAATTCAGTCACTGTAGCTCTAAACTGCTTGAATAGGTTTGAAAACATTGGTGACCTAATAAACAAATAAGGTGTGGTGGGAACCAAAGTGGAAAATCAGGATCCTAGACACCACCTTACAGCATGTTCTCTCTAATGGGACACACGAAGCCAACCTCAACCAAAAAGCGTTAAAAACTCTGGAAGACTAACGCTGACTAAGAAGATTTGAATGTCTCACTACAGAGGCAGAAGCAGAAAATGAGGAGCCCTATTCTTCTTGACCTCTAGGTGAAAAGGAGAGCCGTTTCTTTTTCCTCACTTGAGCACAACAGAACTCCCTGCACATCTGCTACGAACACATCTGCTTCAAGCCGCAGAAACTCCAAGCAGGTAATGGCTTAAGCAGTTTAAAGGTTCTATTTTCTTTGCGGAACATGTCCAGCAGCCCAAGGTTGGTCTAGTAGCTCCACGGTGTTGTCAAGTACCTGGGCTCCTTCTACTCTTCTGGTGCAGTCATTTTAGCAGATGGCTATCACCCTCCTGCTTATTGCTCTGTGGTTGCAAGATGACTGTGTCCGAGCAGAAAGGGCAAAGGGAGACAGGAGAAGGGCGAGGGTCCACGCCAAGGGGAGCTGCCACCTTGAAGAGCTTTCCCACATATCAAGAAACATAAATCCTTATTGGTTAAGGATTACTGGACTTTCTGTTCTGCATTGCAGCTGAATGCTTCCCCTAATGACATAGCTGATGTCCAGAAGGGCCTTTCTGAGAATTTTCAACTAAACCCTCCCGAGAGAACAAAGTCTAGCTCAGATTTCACAATATTGTGTGATTATTGAAATGACTGCCTGCTTTTTCTTTTTAACCTGGACGCTGCTTGGGTTGAACACTGCTTGTTACCCTTTACGATTAAATGACTTTGGACAAGTTTTTTGACTTATCTAGGAACTTCCGCATCTATAAAATGGGGAACACGGTACTTCTACCTTATATGGTTTTTATGAGCCTTAAATGAAATTATAAATGTATAACATTCAGCTGGTGTGCTGACTTAAATTATTGATATCTGATTTATAAACTAATTTTAATAGTTATCTCAGTTCTTTAATCCATAAGAAAAACGGTGTTTAAGAAATCACAGGTATCCTGATACTAAGTACAGGATGAAAAAAATCTATTTTGGTTTTCTACGAAAGAGTATTCCTAAGTCTTTGTATTTGGAAGCTTCATCTTTTGAAATTCTACCTCCTCCAAACCTTACTCACCTGGAAAATTGGTTGTGCCTTTCTCACCTTGAAAATATACCTTTATGTCCCCACATTTCCATGTATCCATTTCTACCTCATCTTCTTTGCCTTCAGCTATATTACTCAACAATAAATTATTTAGTCAACAATATTCATTGATCATCTATTATGTTCAGCACAGTTTTAAAGGAAATAAGAAAAAAAAACTAGAAGCATTTTCATTCTTCCATGAGAAAGAAACCAGAATTCTTTTTTCTTCTGTTAACAGAGGTCTGCAGTCTGACAGCTGACATTCTGACAGTCTGACGATTTTGAGACCAGGTATTTTTATAATTTGTAATTTTGTGGAATTTTTGAGTGGTATACATTGCATACACCATATATTGCGTATGATATAATTCATCAGAGATCTGGGGCATCACCATATAATTACCATATTACTACAGTAAAATGTATTAATATTCACCCCAAGAAGAATAAGTGCTATAAATAGACTCACATCAATTGAAGTCAACTTTTGCTACTAAATAATTCAGGCCAAGTGAGGTTTTGTCACCAAATGAGTCACAAAAATCTTCTCACTTTTTCAGGGTTTTTGAATTTCAGAATCGAAAAAAAGGGACCATAGACTTTTACCGTACATTTCTGTGAAACGTCATGCAGTCTAGATTGATGAGCAAGCCAAAATGGCTTCTCTCTCAATAACCTTTTGATTATATAAACTAATCCAAGAACAGACATATATGTTCTCAGACCCCTTTTATGAACTATAGAGAAGAAACTAGAAAGATCTTCACGGTTAGCCAGTATTTTCCCTGACTCCAAATTTCAACTTTGGAAAATCCCAGCTACCACAGATTGGAGGAGGGAAAGCCTGTGCTTTTTTAGGAGGAGAATGTGTAAATAAATATGACAGAGACTCTAGTCTTAATATTGTAGAAGAAGTCAAAGAGATATTTTTTCTTTCTTATTTATGGTTTTGAGATTGTGGTCTGTGTGAGTAGAGCACTTGGCTTTGGAAGCCTGAAGTTCTTTTACATGAGGATACATGTCCATTCAAAGTCAGACTTCAGGAAGTAACGCATTTGGGTAAAAATATATGACATCAGATTTTTCCTATGAGAAGATCGTAAGAGAGGGATAAAGCTTCATTGGCCTTCTGAGAGGAAAGGGACATGGGGTAGAGGAAGAAGAGAGAATTAAGAAGGTCCCAGGGATACCAATGATGTCTTCATAATCACCTTCAACCAACATTGTTGAGACAGGGCCATTGTGTTGTTGATGGAGCGTTCCTTCCAGCCGGCACAATTAGCGAGTTACAGCTAATGTATTTGTTCCCTCACATACTCTCTGCAATAGTTTTTCTCCATTTCTGAAGTTACAGTTTTAATCAGGAAATGATGAGGACCATTGCATAAGTTGCCTCTGAAAGAGTTCAAGTTGCACAGATAGAATGATCCAGTACACCATCCATTAACTCTTAACTACGTTGATTTTTTTCAAGGTCGTGACAAAAAAATAAAATGAGCAGAATAAGTTCATGACCAGAGAATGTCAGTTCTAGCTAGTGTCTTTCTCAGAATTTCCCAAATAGTACCTCTATAAATAGTCACCCTCTACCCAGCAGAATTGATTTGGAAATTAACAGCTGCCTCAGTGAAGAATTTTAGCCCCACAGGAAAAAAAAAAAAAAAGTTTATTAGAGAAGCAGCTGCTAATTGCACTACTGCATTTCCCAAATGTCTGACTGCTTCTGAACCACAATAGACTGTTCTTTCTTGTATACAACATGGCCATTCCAAAAGTAGAACATTACATCCTTGAAGTGATTTCAGTGTTGTTTTAAAATACAGTCTCATCATGTAAGTCAGTAGAACTACAAGGCCAGCCCCCTGATGCAGTGACTTGTCTTCAGTGCTCTCAGACTAATAGCACTGGGCTTCTTCTATTAGTTAATCCACACTCAGCACTTCCCTTTTCTTTCCTGCGGTTTTGCCCGCCCATGGAAGTGGAGACAGGACACGGGACCTAAGCGCATCCTAAACCATTACAGGTGTCTGGGCAAGAGGCTGTCTTTCTTTCAGGGGCAGAAACTGTGGGGAAGCCATCACCACAAGGTTGTTATTCATTCTCTGTAGAGCTTTCAACATTTGTTTTAAATGTTTCAGTTTTATTGAAACCTTTTATTTTTATTGAAACATTTTAAGTGCTTTTCAGAAGACGTTAAATAGACCGCTCAATTTTTCTTTGTGTGAATGATTCTTCTTTCTCTCTCTCTGTGCCTCAGAGTTTAGGGTTTGCTCCATTGTAAATTGTTATTCATAGCAAACAATAAAAGATGATAAATAGGAATGCGATACATTAATACACTCACTTAATAAATGTGTAGTGAGAATCTCTTATGTGCCAGATGCCGTTTTAAACTTCTAGAGTCTTATGTCTAGTAAGAGAGTTAATCCACATTCATAAATGGCTGCAATGTAAAATTTTATGTAAGGAGTTCCAAAAATAGGGGCATAAAGAAGGTTTACAGAAGTGGCTGGCACAATAACCAAAGTAGTCAAGAAAAGCATAATGTATTTTGTCTCTTATCAAGCTGTAACCCTTTCTCTGTTCTCTTCTGTTGTGCCTCCGGGTCATAGGGCCTGGAAGGCTGGGAACAACATTTCCATGAATCCCTTGTTAGTTACATTTTGGGACAGATTCTGTCAGTGAGAGCCACTTACACAGAATTTGGAGGCAAAAGAGACAGAAAACCATATTCCTGTTCCTTTGACAGTAGTAATCCAGTGTGTGAGCTTCAGTATAGTTGAGGGTTTTCTGTGACTTGTGGCATTTTCCTGCTTTCATGCTTGAGGCAGCTATGAACATCGATGGCAATTTCCTGTAGTTGTTTGAACTTTCTGATTCTGTGAATGTCAGCGGCAAACCTAGGAACTAGCAGTAGGTTTCCCTGACCTTTATTTCCCACAGGCCTTTCAAGCACCTGTGTCCTGGTGTTAACTCCTTTCCTACCTGCACTTCCTACACGTGGCACGTAGGCTGACCCCGTGGCGCTAAGGAGGACTGGGTATGGGTGGCAGAGTGGGAGGTAACCAGGAGCCAGGCTTGTCTAGAGATCAGCGGGAGCGCAAGTTCATCTTGCCGTCGTTAGAATCACCGTCATCATTGCCAGTGTTTATAGTGCTTGCTCTGTGCCAGGTACTGTTCTAAGCACATAGTAACTCAGTCCTTAAAATAACTGATCTAGGTGATATTATTCTAAAAATGAGGAAATTAATGTCAAGAGGGGTTAATTAAACTTGCCTAAGGTCACGGAACTACGACGTGGTGAAACCAGAATTCATCATGTTTGGACAGTAAAGGGTACATATTTAAAAAAAGAAAAATTGAAGATACAGCCAAAGAAATTAAGCCAAAACATTGATGGATAGTCTTGAATAGTGTAAGTTACTAATTTTGTTAAAACTTTTTATTTGAAAATATTTATAAACTCGTGGGAGGTTGCAAAAAGGCAACAGAGAGGTCCTGTGTACCTTTCCTCCATTGTCCCCCAATGATAACATCTTCTATAACTATAGTACAATATCAAAAGCAGGAAATTGACATGGGTATGATACTGTTAACTAGGCTACAGATCATATTCTGATTTCACCAGTTTTTACATGCGCTTGTATGTGTGTATGTATCTGTTGTATATAATGTAATCAAATAAACTACAGTTTTTGAACTCAAGAACTTAACTTCATAATTTTAATATACCCTAACATATTTTCAAGAAGAAAAAGCTTTGCTTGATATAAACTCAGTGTGAGTGAATAATATAACCTGATCCCTGAGAATGGCCTTAGGCTGTTTTAATAGAAATGCAGTGCCCAGACCCTCAGTGGTAAGAGTTCTATTGTGGTATACATTGCTTAGACCCCATCTGGGCACCTGCTGGTTGTGCTCGCCCACCCTAGGAGACACAAGACAAACTAGAGGGCCTCCAGAGAGAGGCAAATGGATATTGCAGAGTGATGAACAAGGGTCTGAAGTCCCTGCCATACAAAGGAGGATGGAGAGAATAGGCACTATTTATCCATGAGAAGAAATGATCTAGGCGAATGTGGTGTCAAGTTGCTCATCGAACCCCGTGTCTCACTTTTACACATGACACTCAGTTAAGCCAAGTACCTGTTGAAGCAGGAGCATCCATACCTATCTCATTTGGGAAGCCCTCTTGTCAGAAAGACTTCCCTGATTTTTATTAATCCTTTCTTGAATATATAGAGCATTTACCAAATGACCCACATAATTTAGCCTAGTGGTTATCGAAGTGTGATCCAGGATCAGCAGCCTCAGAAATCCCTGGAAATTTGCTCAAAATACAAATTCTTGAGCCCCACCTCAGACTTACTGAATCCCGAACTCTGAGGGTAGGATCCAGAAATCTACTGTAACAAGCCATCAGGTAAGCTAATGCATGCTGAGGTTCCAGATCTGCAATGTAACCCTTAACTACCTGGGGTCTTACTGTACTGAATGTGATTATCTTCTCTCCCCAGCCACTGCTCTGTGAGGGAAGGTTCTAGGTCTTCTTCTGTATCTCCCCAGCTGTGCCCAGAACAAAACTAAGCAGACTAAGATTAATCCAAGGGACTCAGTCTGTTTTGTTTGGATAATTGGGTCTGTTCTGACATATATCTGGAGTTGGTGTCCATCCTAGAATGAGAGCTTTCTCTGATTTTCTAGGATTTAATGTAGTTCACTATCAAAGCCAAGATTATTAAAACTATGATATCCACCAACAACTGTCAATGTTGTTAATACATTTTTTTTATGCCAAACTGAGAGCACACACTTTGACTTTCCCTTAATGGTGTCCTATCACATAGACTTGGCATCTGCACATATCCTCTGTTGACCAGCTGAGTGAAGGCCATGGCCAAAGGAAAGCTAATGTGCCTTTACCATGCATCTCTGTTAGCTGGCTTCCATATCAAAGCTCTGGTCAGAAAGTATGGGATTGGACCCTTTCATCCCAGGAAGAATATCGGAGCTAAATGCTTCCATCAGAAGGCATCAGTCTTATTTCCAAAGAAGTATCACATAATCAAGAAGTATGCATTAAATAAATATTCCTCAGTGGTAAAAGACATGGACCTTGCTCTTCGAGAATTACTTTTAGGGACATGAGAGTGCTTCTGAGATTTGTTCAAGAGAAAATTCTTCTACCTTCCATCTCTCCCCTGAATCCATTGGCTATGAGCAGTGAGGGTCAGGTACCCAGGATAGGTGATTTTGAGTATGATTCCAAGCTGAAGGACCTCCTGGACTTTTTCACTGGCTAAAGGGGCAAGGATAGTGGTTCTCAGCATTTTATGTATTTGAGAATCACCTGGTTGAGAATCTCAACCTTTGTGTATTTGGGAACATATTTAAAATGTACCTGAGTCTCTCTATAGAAATTCTGATTTAGTGTGTCTGAAGTGAAGCTGGGAATCTAAGTTTTTAGCAAGTACTGATAGAGACTTTGATTTAGAAGGTCTGTGGAACACACCTAAACAAATTACAAGAACAGTCTCAGGGTATTCGGCATAGCCTGAGACCCCAGTGAAGCAGAGGTCTGTTCTCTTCCTCTTTCCACTCTTTAGAACTGTATCAGTGGTAATGCTTGTGCTGCTCATAATATATATAACATATATATTATATTTACATAAATATTATATATATATATACATCAAGGGCACCTGGGTGGCTCAGTTGGTTAAGCGTCTGACTCTTGATTTCAGCTCAGGTCCTGATCTCAGGGTTCTGGGATAGAGCCCCATGTTGAGTCTGCTTGAGGATTCCTCTCTCTCTCCCTCTGCCCCTCCCCCTACTCAAGCTCTCTCTCTTTCTAAATTGAATAAATAAATCTTTAAAAAATAAATAAATGAAATATATATAATTAAAATTAAAATATATATAATTGAAATGAAATATATATAATTAAAATGTTATTTGTTCATCTGACAAATGTTATTGCACAGATTATGGCAAGGTCCTGTACTAGGCTCTTGGGATACGGGGGGGAAAAGAGAGATAGTTCCACCATTCAGAGGAAGACAGATATTAACCATACCAACATCAAGGAGATGAATACTACAACAGGAGTACAATGATCTGAAGAAACATAGAGTACAACTAACCTAGTGGCCAGAGTTGAGGAGCCAGGGGTTAGGAAGGGATGACACTTAAGGGCACTTAAATAAAGATTTCACCCTGAGTGAGGGTCATTTGGAGCATATGCAGAAAATCACATCACTGTTGGTTTCATCCTTTGGAAATAGAGGCTGAAGCAATATAAATTCTTTTCAATCAATTGACTAAAATACCTTAAATTTTATAAAACATAAAACCATTTTTAAAAATGTGTGTGTAAACATATATTTGTTAAAGAGTAAAAATTATGAATAGAAAAATAGCTGGAAATGCATAATGAAACAAAGTTTTGATACTTGGGTTTTGTGATTACCAGTGACTTCTATTTTGTCTTTGCATTTGTCTGCATTTTCCAAATTGTATATAATAAAGTGCTATTACTTTTGTAATAAAAATATTATTAGAAACAAACTAAGGCAGACTCTACAGTAATAATGAAAAGTATTTATATAATACAATTATGGAAAATATATTGAGCCAAAATACATTTATTAAGCATCTCTTATGTAGATACTAAAATTCCTTAGAACTATAGCCTATAGATCTTCCACTTGTTAGTTGTGTAATATTGGAACAAATTATTAGATATCTGTGCCTCAGTTTATTCTATAAAGTAGTTCAATTGCATCCCTTTGGTGTTTGTGATAATTAAATGAATAATACATGTTAAATGCTTAGAACAGAATTTGGCACTCAGTAAGCCCTCAAAAAATGTTAGCAATTACTGTTGTTACTGTTGTTATATAAGGAATTATTATCTTTTCCCCATATGTGAGTCACCAGACTCTGCTGGAACATGATCAGATATCAGGAGCTCATTACTTCCCAAGATAGCCTCTTAGGTTATTGAACAGCTCTACTTACTGAAAACCTCTGCTTTGTGCTGAGCCAAAATATGCTTCCCTGGAATTTCTATCCATCGGACGCTCTTCTTTCTATTAGAGCACTATAGAAAATGATGACTTCTCTTCTACCCAACATTACTTCGTGTATGCAGATGGCTGCCATTCCTTCTCTCAAGCTTCTCTTCTGTTTGATAAACGGTTCCTCAGGTGACATAACAAGAGCAGTTCCACACACCTTGCGCTTTGTAAAGTTCTATTGCATACCTTATGTGAGTCTCTCAATACACAGGAAAATATTACCACCATCATCATTTTAAGGGTCAGTCATTTCAGGTTTGGAGAGATCATTGGCTCGTGCAAGATCACAGCTAGTAGGTGCTAGGACTGAGAATTAAACACAGGATGCCTCTCAAACCCAGATGTCCAAGCTGCTTTCCTCCATAACGTGCCGGTTTTAAAACACCATATTTAAGTGCAACATTGTAGTTGCACACTGAAAGACTCTCCCGTGTCTTCAACTGCATCCTTTCATTACTGTAACTTGAGTTCGAAAGTCTACAACTTCCAACCACAGGGAACTATAATAGAAGGAATCGGTTACACGTGTGACAGAAAAGTTGAGAAGTCAAACAGAGGGTACAGAGATAACCAAGGGAATAGCAAAAGCAGGAAGCTGTTACCACCCCTCAGACAATGAAGCGTAGCCCAGGAGCCAGGTCCACACAGGAGAAGCTGGGAATTGAGACCCAGCATGGGCTGTCTGTGGGAAGGAGAGCCACAAGACATAGGGGCTACGGGGGGAAAGAAATACTCTTGCTCCTCTTCTCTTCCTGCCTCCAGTTATTAGTCAGAGCCTGGCATCGGCTGAACATAACCGGAAGCCAGGGTCCAGGGCAGCCATGGAAATGCTGTTCCTGAATTCCAGAGCTGAGGTGGAGAAGAGTATGGAATGGTTCTGAGAGCAACCTGGCTATGGGAAGCCCACGTCACACTTCTAATTCACATTGAACTTATTGCCAGGGTAGTCCCAGGTCATTTTGTACATGAACGTAATTGACTAGTTGGTTTTGTTTTGGTTAGGTTTAATTTGGCAAATGGCTTTTTGAATGTAATTACTTAATAATGGCTTTGCTTTCATCTTGCTTCATTTTGTCTTTTGACATTTGGTCAGCCTTTTGGATGCTATAAACCTCTCTTGTCCTACCTAGCCTTGTGTAATATAGAAATTTAAAAAATATGCTTTATATACCTATATTCAAGTTATTATTAATATTTTGAATGTGGCAGGGCTGAGTCTTGAGATCAGCAGCTACAGAGGGACAAGGCTGGGGCAAGTGAGGTACCCACCTCAGGCACAAAATTTAAAGCTGTGCCAAAAAACTCAGTAATCAAGATGAACAATATTTCTTTTTAAGATTTATTTATTTATTTATTTGACAGAGAGAGAGACAACGAGAGAGGGAGCCCAAGCAGAGGGAGTGAGAGTGGGAGAAGCAGGCTTCCCGCTGAGCAGGGAGCCCGATGCGGGACTCGATCCCAGGACCCCAGGATCATGACCTGAGTGGAAGGCAGACACTTAACGACTAAGCCACCCAGGTGCCCCAAGATGAACAATATTTTTATGCAATATTTTTAAAAATCAAAATTAATGCAAAATTCCAGGGTAAACAAATATCAAAATTATGCATAAAGACAAAATCCACAAATGATTAATATTTATCAATTTATCAATTTCTTGGCCAGCTTCAAATTCTCCTTTTTATGTTCTAACCTACCCCACCCATTTCATCTATTACTGGAGGATAAGATAAAGTACATTGTCAAATACCTTTCAAATATTTTGATACATTATGTACTAAAATCTAATACACTGCTTTACAAACAGTGTAGAGAAAGAGAAAAAAATCAAAATTTGATCTGAAGCTTATATTAGTTGGGGGAATATCACTCCCTAAAACCATTTTATAATAAATGTATCCCCAACTCAACATTACTTTGTGCCCAATCCCCAAAGTGTGGCTTCCTGAGAACCGGGCAAGTGTGGCAGCTGGCAGTGGAAAGAGCCAGTGGTCTTAATTGCTTGTGGCTAAAATAGTTTGCAAACTTGATAAATGCATGTTCTGTGAACATATTGTGCTTCTTCCGAGGCCATGGAAGGGGCCCTTGCAAGTGAGGCTTTATTAATTTCATAGTAAATCCAACTCTACATTTAGACAAAATTTTTAGTAAAATTTTCTTCATGTCAAATTATCACAGTAGCACCTTACATTGGGCATTATTACACAGATCTGATTTCTTTCGAGACCAGATCACACTTCTGAACAAAATCTCTTCTATATACATGAGTGGATTGGAGCACATGGTTTTGAAAGTGCTCGCTAATTTTAAAAGCACAGTCCGTTTTGTAAAATTAAAGCTATTTCAAAATAATCCAGAACAAAGGTGACTGTCAATTTCTCCAACATCGGTTTTATAAAAAGAAGTCTAAATATGAAGTATATTTTTTAATAAAATGTCTCATTTACAAAAATGCTGTCTCAGCAAGAAGAGCTAATTCACAGTCAGATTTTTTTTTTCCTAATAAAGACAGATATCCTGGTGTATTTTAACCAAGAAACCAACCAGCAAAGAGAAAGGTAACTGAGCATTCAGTCTTCCAAATGTGGCCTTCCTGTTGGTACTTTCGAAAGAGGAGCATGTCTAAAAATAAGCCCGTCTGTGGATAAGATTGGGGATTGTAAAGAAATGATTTTAAAATGCTAGTATGAATGCTATAAACTTGAATCCCTGTCTTATGTTTAATACTTTAAAATTAATTTCCTCTGAAAATAGTGGCATTGTTTTTTATATCAGTGGAAAACAGAATGGCCAATTCTTCACAACGAGACTCATAGGCAATGTATTAGGATATATGATAGTGCGGTAAGAAAATCTGAACAAAATGACTGATGTGTAAGAAAGATATTTTTGGTCTTTAATCTTAGAGATGGTAAATACTCATTTTAGAACAAAAGACACAGCCTGACTCAGCTAATCTAAATACATTTCTTTATCACTTGTTAAAACCACCCACAAACAAGAGACAGATCTTCTTTGCTCACATTATAATAACTTCCCAGATCTCTTTAAATGTGTAAAACTGCCAGTTGACTCTAATAAAATACAATCAGCATGATTTCCTATGGCTTGATATTTAAACACTCAATTTGACTATTTAATTGATGCTGATTTTTGAATCTCAGTGTTTAAAAGCCAATTTGAAAAATTAAGTCTTGAGAGTTTAGGAGCATGGACTGCACCTAAAATCCACAGTAAAAATTAAATAATGTAAACCTATGTTGTTTTATTAATAGTGTGGTGTTATTTTGACAATGGTCTAATTTTTGTCAGTAGCATATAAATATTTTTGTTGTTATTTATTCTAATAAATGTTACCTATTTTTAGATTCATTGTACAGTTCTTGATTTGGTAGTATTATGTCCATTGTGCTATCTTCTAGTTTTCAGAAACATCTCTCAATCTTAACAAGATCAAGTATAAATAAAATTTGATTTCATTTCTTCTTCACAGAACTGTACCTGCCAACCAGCCAATATTAGTAGTCGTCTTGCAGCTAAACCCCCACTGTAGCAGAAGTTGGGAAAAATATCAAATATACTGCGTTTTGGTATTTGCAAAAACCATCCAGTGGTTTCAGCTGACCCAAATGGAGGGGAAATAGGCATTGTACAAATGTATTTGTAACAACTTGACTCCATGTGGTCTTGTTTGTGCAAAGGAGGTCAAGAATACCCCTAACAACCCACTCAGTTCAGCATTCATATTGTGATAACGAACTAGTTCTCGTCTGTAAGATATTCAATTGCTTGTGGATAGAACAAAATTTATATTAGCATATTCATCATTATACTTTGAAATAAGTTTTGGCACTCATTACTCATGAATAAAAGAATGTCAGTGCTATGAAATCCTCTGAGGCAATTTTCATAACACAAGGGTTTATTTCTTCAAGCAAAACCTTCCACAACTAAGGCACTTTTTGGAAATTGAACTTAATGCTTCAAAGTGCCTATGTGAAAAAACGATGAAATTTAATTTTTGAAGGTTGGGGTTTTTTATTTCATAGATTTCACCTTGAGAAGATGCAGCAGATGCAATTCAGAATATAAAAAATAGCTCCCTGCTTCATGATGATGGAAATGTCTAGGTTCTCATTCTGACCACAGTTCATATTTCCTCCTCTGTGTGGAAAAGAATCAGGTATCAAACCTGACTTGAGCATAAGGTGATGTCTCATCTCCTGTGATGCCAATTAGTTTATCAGAAATGTTTGTTTTTACAGATAAAATAGGGTCCTCTGTGTTGTACTGACTGTGTCTCATTATTACTTGATAGAGCCCTTTGAATTTCAGAGTATTTCAGTGAGTTTTAGTAGTCATTTCTCATTGTTTCCCTTGCAGCTGTATGATTACTGTTGTTTGATAAAGAAAATCATGAACAGAGATACTAAGGTTATAGTTAACACTGTGCCAAAGATAGCCATTTCATTCCACCAGGGCACCTAATCCAGTCATGGAGGAAACAAATAGCAGCTCCATCGCTACATTTGGCACTATCAGGACAATTAAGAAAATAAAAATAAATACATACTTTTATAGAGCTATCCTAAATAAATTGACTATGGTCATTGCAGATAGAAATTTGTTACAAACTTCAGACCCAGCAAGAATTAGATTGCCCCACAGTGTGAATATTTTGAAAAAAAATGATAGCTGGCATTTACTGAGTCTTGACTATATGCCAGCCACTAGCATGGATTATTTTTGCCAAATCTTCAGAAAGTTCATGGGCCTGTGCCTCAGATTTTATGCCTACTTTACAGGGACTGTGATATAGGCCCCGAAAGAGAAGTCAAGAAACTTGCCTAAATTCACACTAGGTTTGATAGAGCTCAGTGATCTGACTTTAGAACCTGCATGCTTTACCATTTTATCAGATGGGAAAGAAAAGTCCCAGCGTGGGGCACCTGGGTGGCTCAGTCATTGGGCGTCTGCCTTCGGTTCGGGTCATGATCCCAGGGTCCTGGGATCGAGCCCCGCATCGGGCTCTCTGCTCAGCGGGAAGCCTGCTTCTCCCTCTCCCACTCCCCCTGCTTGTGTTCCCTCTCTCGCTGTATCTCTCTCTGTCAAATAAATAAATAAAATCTTAAAAAAAAGAAAGAAAGAAATGTCCCAGCATGATATTCATCACTCAGCTTTGTCCTCAGTCTTGACCCATAGACCCACGACTTGGTCCCAGGTAGAGAAGGCACTGTGAGTGAAACCTAAAGTAGTTGTTTTCACTGAAAACTCACAAGACGGTAGTACTTTGATACTCACAAATGGGGGTGGCGGGCCTTCTTCCTTCTGCACACAGCATGCCATGCGCTTCCACCACTGAAGTTTCAAACTCTCATTTGGCATCTGGAGGGTTTCAGGCCAAGAGAGGGATGTTGCTTCTGATGGGACCTAGGAGCACATGTTAGGTGGGCCTGGTCAAGCCTTCGCATTGTTAGACTAGAAGAGCAGAGGAAACAACTTGGCCTGCTTGGAGTGACTAAAGCAACTGGAAGAAACTAGGAGAATTCCTGTGAAAGATTCCCCATAGACTCCATACTTAGGTGGGGAGGGAATAATATCCCTGGAAATTGAAGGTTCAAGTAACAGTAACAAGTAAGAGCGAGAGCCCAGAACACCAAATTCACTGTTCATCTCATTCCATTTTCCCCCGCCTCCCCTCCAATGCTGAGGCAGGCCAAGAAAACACCAAGTATGAATTTAGTCCCCTGATGGTATCCTTTGTACACGAGCTATCTGACAAATAGTTTTTAAAACTTTCTCACTCCCCTGTTGACGTTTTTGATTTTCATGATTTTACTCTATGTGGGCTCACCGTGCATTATCAGTGGTATGTCACACTGTGATTACCAAGACCTGAGTTTATCTCTTTAATACAGTATATAATTGTCTCTGGCCAGAAAAGTAAATTGACATTGTAATTATATTCAAAGTTAATACATAGGTTTAGGAAGGAATCCAAAGAAAACATCTCAACACAATAGCAGCCACGTAGGTGCCAGGACGGAGCTAAACAGACATTGTTACCCAAACCTCATCATGGTTTTTTTTATTTTGTTTCATACTTCTGACATTTTTAGGGGCCGACATGAGAAATCTTTATTATTGCCTTTTCACAGCTAGGACTCTTCCCAGTGGTTTGTAATAGAGAGAAGAAAGTACAAGTGTGGTTTGAAGGATTTTATATTCAAGGCCAAAAAGCAGGCAGATTGTGACAGGGTCTCTCAAGGAGAATGATTACAGTATGCACGCGCACACACTTATATGGGTGCATGGTTGTGTCTCTCGGAAGAGGGACAGGCAACTTCCTTTGCTCAGTTTCAGTAGGATCAGAGTGGCATGCTGGTCATGGTTGGCAGCTGAAACACAGGAACCAAAAAGGAGAGAGTCCTGAGTTTCCAGGAATCTTGTCAAGGTTAGGAGGCCTCTCACAGGTGTAGAAATCAGGACCTGGGATTCACCCTGGAAACATACAGCCCACCCACAGGTCTCCCTTGAATGAGGATCAGGCAATGAAGACCTAGCCCTTCTTTCCCCTCATGAAGGCATGACCTTTGGGCTCCTCCTGGCTCCATAGGATACCCTCAGTGTATCCTCCCTGAGTCCCTCAATAAGAGAAGCTTCTGCCTATCGTGGCTTTGCTTATGACACCCATAATAATGCTTAGTAATAATACTTCATTTGGGTAGAGCACTTTGCATTCTCCAAAAACATTTCAAACCTGTTATCCAGGGTGATCCTCACAATCCCCGTGAGGCAGAGTTAGGATGACATTAGCCTTGATTTGCAGATTAGGCATAGACTCAGGGAAAGACCTGGTTTCTGTCCAACAGCTGGTGAGTGGCAGAGCCAGCACTGTTGACTTTGGGTGACTTCTGCCATGGCCCCACGCGGCCCCTCGAGCTGTGGCCGTGCTTCTAGAAAAATGAACCCCCAAACTGCTAGGAAGATGCATCTTTTAAGTTTTTCTTATCACAAGGGATCCTGAGGCAGCATGGCCTCTTTGAAATGTGGGATGAAGTGAACAAAGAGATGAGCTTTATTTTATTTGCACTCTTTGTCTTAAGGTTCCGTTTACCACAACGAACACATCGTTAGCTTCCCTGACAATCGATTTCTCTATCGTTAAAACCACGGAGGTAATATTTGCCACCCACTGACATCACTAGAATTAAGGAATTAATATCTCTAAGATACTGTGAAAAAGATGATTTCAAAGAGAAGTTCTAGAAATAGAAATGTGAGATTTATACTGAATACATTTAGATGTTATTTTTGAACTGAAATGGCGATTTCACCGCTGATTCTTACCACGCCAAGCTCTTCATTATTTGTATGATGATGATAATGATGATGATGATGATTTCTTTTCCCCTTGACGTGCCTAGGCAGCAGATGGACTTTCCAGTTTCTGCCATTTTACAGCCTGCTGCTGCAGCCTGAAATCCCACTATCTTGTACTCTCCACCTGAGACTTCATTCCACTTGGTTTGTACAAGCTAAGGATATAAACCTTGCCTACTTTGCTGTCATAGGTACCACTGTGTTCTTGAGACACTGGTTCAGAAAAAAAGCCTAAGGTGACGAAGCAGGCTTTGCTTCAACCCTGAAGGTGCCACTTTGCTCCATAACCCAGCAACGACACAACCGTATGGCTGGCCCTTGTGCCTGGTGCCCCGCCGTGACAGTCTTCATTAGTCAGGCTGACATGCCTCCCACTCAGGGGAACTAGGGGATGTGTAATCTCTCCAAAGAGAGCCTGAGGGATAGCAACCAGACAGCTGTTAATTAATGACTCTCCTTCAACAGGGCCAGAGTTAGGAGGGATGAAGCTATTAAAGCAGAGAGACATCTCTGGCTTGCACATTGGACGTGGTGTGCTTCTTCTGAAGCCATTTTTAGATAAGAAAGGCCGACCTTCACACTGGATTGGACTGTCTATGAAAGAACCTGCACCAACAGAATGTTTTCCACAAAACATTCTCCATGAACCTGAAATTTGCAAATTAGAATTTTCATGACTGATATTATATGTTATTAACTATTTCACAGGAAGTAATTTTTTTTTCTAAATTAGGTAGTGTCACTTAGCTTTCCTATCTTTCTCTTGTTTTCAGAAAGACAATGAATTAATATACTGCTAACAGTCCTCTAAGAAATAAAAACTTATCTTTTAAAGACCTGTCTTTCTAAGTGCTTTACTTAGTCCTAATAAATAGGGTCCAAGAAAACAAACAAAAACAAGTAAACAAAACAGTTCATTTCTCAAAAGGTTCTATTTATTTATTTTCTTAAAGACAGGGAGTCTGAGCTCAAAGTACTCAAAAATATTCATTCTTCCTTTAGCAAACAACCCACAATAACTTCGCCAGGGCCAGTAGATTGGAATATAACCAAAGATTGAGAATCTGCCTGCTTTATTGACCTAAAATGCTTTCATGTTGACAAGAAATTTTCCCCTATGGACACTCAGTATGTTTTACCATCAGACTGGTCCTGTGGCCACAGTGCTAGATAAATAATATAAATATGTCTAATACATTTTCTGAAAAGTTCATAATGCTTCACCGAAAAAAAGTCACTAATAGAGAAGTCACCATAGAGAAATTAAGGCTATGTCTGTGTAACCATAATAAATTATATTTTTAAAAAAATAAGTTACTTTGGTCATTTGGATGCCAAACTAATAGAACAAAAGAACAAGAGCCAGAGTCTACACCTTCTTTATAAGAATTTGGAGTAGTGTGATGTGACTGGCAATATCTATGTAAAAAAAAAAAAAAAAAATCACAAACTTTTAACTTTCCAATAAATGTTGATATAGCCCAAATATTTTTTTTTAAAGATTTTATTTATTTGAGAGAGAGAGAGAGAGTGCACGGAGGGGCAGGGGGAGAGGGAGAGAGAGAATCCCAAGCAGACTCCCTGCTGAACCCTGTGGAGCCAGACTTGGGGCTTGATCTCAAGACCCTGAGATCATGACCTGAGCCAAAATCAAGAGTCAGACGCTTAACCAACTGAGCCACCCAGGCACCCCCCCCACACACAATTTTTTTAAAGATTGATATAGCTCAAATATTTTTTTAAATGTTTCTTTTGACTATTAATTCTTAGAAATCTTTAAATACGTTTTTTTGTTATTATGACTCCCAATCTTAATTCCTGTTTTTGTTCTTCTCTCCATTAAAATAAGAAGACAGCTTCAGGAGACCATGACATGTCACTCTTAACACCATGAACGCTAAGAGAAAAGCCACTTAGAATCTGGGAAACCCTAATAACAATTTTAAGTTGCTATGCAGTACATTTCAGTGTAATATCTATGGCACTAAAGCAAACCAGCTGTTACATACCTGATATAAAGTGCATTCTCACTTGTAATTCATAGGTGAGCCCATAAAATGTACCAATAAAACTGCAGTTCTAAATGCATCAATAAATTGACAGTGTGACTAAGTTCAAGGTGACATTCTTTTAATGTATTTAGGAACTCAGACGAATATTATTTTACAACTTCCTTTCCTAGATTATTGTAACATCTTGGTATATTTAGTTACTATTGGCACTTCAGCTAATATTGACCAAAGAAGCTAGTGTGGCTATATTTAAACTCTTATCTTCATAAGAGCTTCATCACACTCCACAGAATATTTTAAGTATTTTAAAATGACAGATCTGTTCTCAGAGCACAATTCAAGTTATTCATTTTTTTTCTGTCAAATTATTTTTCCAGTTTTATCCACCTGAATTGAGGGAAATCATTTTTATTTGAAACAACTATTCTGTATTTCTCTTTCAGCCCTTCCTCTTTGAAGCCAGGATGAAATCATGTCAGTGTTTAATATAACCATAAGCCTCCAAGTTGAAATGACAAGTAATCGATTATGACTCAGAGTCTGTAAGATTGGTGATTAGAGAAACTATATCCTCCCCAAATAAGTTTATTTCATTCTCATTTACCAGATGGTACCTGTGTCATTAATGTTTTTTACCACCAACGTTATAGTGATCTTAACAAGCAGATAAAGTAAAAAAAAAAAAAAAAAGAAGAAGAAGAAGAAGAAGAAGAAGGAGAAAAGAAAAAAAGAAAAGAAAAGCATATAATGTGTAGTAGGGTCTTAATAAATTTGTGTAGCTTGAATTTTTCTGCTGTTCTGTTTAATGAAGCATAAAAATAAGGTGACGATATTGGAAAGTCCTAACCTTTCGTAGGAGAAAGAATGGAAATCAAAGGTGCAGTAACATGGGAGTGGGTCGTGCTGGATGCATCTTAGCTACGTTAAACTCACATGGGATCTCAGTGGATATTTCATAGAGTAACCATATACTTCATCTTCCAAATCCAGATGCGTTTGACTTGGATAAGGCATGGCTAAGACTTCGCCACGTAAACTGACCTGTGTGGTCACCCTCCACACACATGCATCATATCTTTGGCAGTGCAGAGCTGTTCAATACTTACGAGAAAAAAACAAATTGGACTATTTCATCAATAGTTAGCACAACATGTTCCAAATGATGTAGTGAACACTGAAGGGCCCTCTTCAGTTGAGTTGGAACTACATAATTATATTTCAGGAGCAGAGTAAAAGTTATTCAATTCAGATTTCCTGATTTTTTTTCACCAAACTCTTTTTGTGTCACTTGTGAATATGTAACTATTTTCCTCATGATGCCTTTAAGATAAAACAACTAAAGCTTGCCTTTATATAATGATCTCAACATTTGAAGTTTAATTAAAAATCTTGCTCTAATATATTCTGTGTGATCCATTCACATGCTTTGTTGGGTAGGTTCTCCGCAGGAGGCGGCATAGGGAGGAGGATGCTTTATAACTTCTACAACTCCACTCTTCAGTATCAAGAACTATCAGCGTGCTCTCTTCCAAACCCAAAATGTCTTTTGCAAACTGTAGTGGACGTGGACTAAAATTTATTTCAAAGCATTTCCATTCTATCATTATAAAGATAGAGATATGTAAAAGTCAACCATATGCCACTTTTTGTTATCTGGAGATAGAAGATCTGCATTGCAAAGTTAAACTAGCTATGTGGCCATCCACTTGATTCCTGGGCCATAAATTTCTCTCTTTAAAGGGAAAACTTTCTTACTCAATAAACATGCGAAAAAGATATTTAAGGGCTCTGGAACTATGATGTCTGAGGGGGTGCCAAATTCCTTGTTTCCCTAAAGATCGTCCGACCAGCATAAGGTTCTGGGCTTTTTGTCCCAACCTATCTGACAGGCTCAAGATCTTTTAAAAGTCAATTTGGGTTATCAAGGACAATTACTACATACATTGACAAACCATGTTCCAAAGAATATTCAAAGTTAATTCAAGAAACGTAGTGTACCAGGACAAGTAAGTTTGGAAAAAAAAATTTTTTAATACTTTTATTTTTTTATTTTTTTAAGATTTTATTTATTTGAGAGAGAGAGAGACCGAGAGAGTGCATGCACAAGCAGGGGGAGGGGCGGAAGGAGAAGCACTCCCACTGAGCAGGAGCCCCACAAAGTGCTCTATCCCAGGACCCTGGGATCCATGACCTGAGCTGAAGGCAGATGCTTAACCAACCGAGCCACCCAGGTGCCCCTGAAAAAATTTTTATATGCTATTCCTCTCTGGATATTCACAATGCAGATATAGCATATTAGTTCCAGAGGAGTCTTGACTTAAAAAAATCTATTTACATTTATTTAACCTAGTATTTCCCAAAACAATTTGCCAGTGAAGATGTTTTTCAGGGAATATTTTATGATACCAAAAGAACTGTGTGATACTAAAGAACTGGCGTTCCTTAGAACAAAACTGGGAAAATTTTTTGAAGATAGTTGAAAAGGGACTGTAACAAAAAAATCAACAGAGGACTCGAAATGTGGGAAACATTACGTAACTTGCCTTCATCTTTGTCAGTCATAAGAAAGTAAATTGCTCTCACTTTGGGGTATTATCCTTGAAATCAGATAACCACTGATTTCAATATAAAACAAAGAGGTAATATGCACAGGGAAATAGTAATAAAGATAATATTAAAATGGGGAGAAAACTTGTATTTTCATTTTTCCTCTGTTATTTTCTTTGAGTGATAAGAAACGGCTTTCATTATAGCTCAAAAATGGTCAAATATTATTAATATCATATTGTTCAACCCAAAAGATTCTAATACAATTTTTATTATTTTTATTGTATGGCAGAGAAAAATTAGAAGCACTGTGTTATTCATGATTATTCAGCAAGCATTTGGCCCAGTTGTGTCAAGCTTGGTATTTCTGATTAAAATCCTGTGTTGCCCTGCTATATCATATATTTTTATAATTTGTTTATTTTTGTTTTCATTTTAGCCACAAATGTTTATTTGGAGGACTGATTTTTGCCATAAGTTTTATTTTATTTTACTTTCAAAGATTTTATTTATTTGAGAGAGAGCAGAGGGAGGGGCAGAGGGAGAAGCAGAGTCCCCACTGGGCAGGGAGCCCAGCGTGGGGCTGATTCCAGGACCTTAAGATCAGGACCTAAGCCGAAGGCAGACACTTAACCAACTGAGCCACTCAGTTGGCTTATGGTGCCCCGTACGTTTTATATTTTAAATAAAAAGTATAACTTGCCTAATTCTTTGGAGTTAACTAATTTTTCACACATGAGAACTTTGAAAATATATTAATTTACATGTTTATGTTCAGGTCATTTTGGTTTTCATTGTTTTTAGGAATGCATGAGTTTTTGAATTGCCGTATTAAAGTAAAAACGATTACTGTTGACTACATTGTTTTAACTTGAGCACTTGTAAGGCATTTGTGTGTGTGTGTGTGTGTGTGTGTGTGTGTGTGTGTGTGTGTATAGTCCTGGGAAAGGGAAGCCTGAGAGCAACATATCAGATGCCACAAAATTCAAAAGTTATTCTGTTTCTTTAATAGTCTGGGTAGGACAGTGGGATTCAAGGAAAATATAACTGCTTCAACTCAAAGTATATTATTTAGATAAAACCAAAAAGCCTGGTGCTTTTCTTGGGCCTCTTTCATCACTTGCCCTTCCCTGTGACTAATCTGTATTGAGAACATTCTTTGGAGTTTAATCCTTAGTTTCTCTGCAACAAAACTCTCAGGCATATGCTCAGGATAACGAGTAGAAACATGGAGGTAGGTCATCAGAGAACACATGAGGTCAAGTCCATGTGTGGCAGGCACAACTGCTGCAGCTTCACCATGTATGATGCTTCACCTCTAATGACTGTTTCACTAACAACGTGCTAAAAGGAATGAACAGACTACTCCTACTAGCCCACAGAGTTCAGATATTTCAGGATCAGTAAAGTCTATCAGTAAGCCTGCAGAAGGACAATGGGACTACATGATGGTCACTGCGACTACAATTTATATTTGAACTAACAGTGCAAGTAAGTGAGGCATGATCTCTTGTTCCTAGTCTGCTAAACTTCCAAATTCCCCTTAATCTCAAATTTCATCATGAATTACGTGTGAGATGACTTTAATCTCCTTATGTTGATCAAGGAAGAATCCGTGAAGAAACGAAGTTCCATATTATGGTGAAGCCCTTAGCTTATAAAGACTTTGGTAGGTCTTCCTTTGTCTGTGTCAGAACTTACTCCTTCACTTCTCTTCAGCTCTCTGGAGCCCTTAGCAGCCACCGAAACCAGTAATACTTAAATATCTCTGAAGGGAGCTTTTGGTGAAACACATACTTTCACCCACATCATCCAACATATACTTTATAGAAATTAAACCAACTTTTGTAATCAGAATTTGAAAATAGATAAGTCCCCTAAAAGTTTCACCTGACTACGAATAGGGCTCATATTCAAATGTACAGAGGAACCAAAGAGGTGAAGGAGTGGGGTGAGGACCATGGAGAAGGCTTGCCTCCACCAGTTGCCTCCAGTCAGCTCCAGCTAATTGTTGATATGCAGAAATGCAAATCCTTTATTGCCTAATCTTGAAGTTTTTCAAAAGAAGTTGGAAACTTTTGTTTTTATATGAAAGCTCCCAATGATTATGTGATAACTACTTGAAAATGTTTTGAAACCCTCTGTATTCCAACCAGACATCTACTCTCTGTCAATCTCCAATCTGGGCTCTTAAATTTATCTTTAACCTTTATGTAGATTGTACCTTCCCCTTTCATTTCTACTAGCCGTTGGCTCAAGTCATATCCTCAAAAGCATATTGTATGTTTGTATTAGAAATATTGACATTCATCCTCAAACACAAATTCCCAGGGAAACAGTTTGCTAATGAGATTTTTTTCTTGAGGTTGACTTTTATATTCAGAAGTGTGTTTGGTTTTAAAAAAACACTGAAATTCTATATATTTAAACTTCTATTTCTTTGCATTTTTTAAGTTTAGCTTTAAAAATTCCATTTTTATGCTTCAATAAAAGATTTTAAAGAGACATTAATAAATGATCCAATTTAAAAGTTAAATTCCCTTAAATCTTTTATATTACATTTATAGCATATTTGACTTCCTTTTAAAATATTTTGTTGCAGCTGTCTGTTGTATCATCAAGTATTCCCAAGTATGTAAACATCCTTATAAATTGAACAAAGTAAACTTACAGGTTTGAGAAATTTAAGTTCTCACACATTATGCTACTAAATATAAATGTCCTAAGATTTCATCTTAAAATTCTAAATCCATATGTTACTAAAATTTCACTTTTTAATTTGGATAATAGTACTAACATCATATGTTTGTAGTACTAACATACAGTTCTTATGTTGGGCCTAATATGTAGAAATTCTTTAACAAGAAATATTAATTCCATTATTCTAATTATCTTAAATACTTGTGGGGTTAATAGTAAGTGTTGTAATTAAGAGATATTTCACAAAAAATGAAACTATTATGTCATCTAAACAATTTTTGTTTATAAGCTAAGCTGGCTGAAGTATCATATACAACCAGAGCTATGGAGAAAGATACTACGCTACTATTGGAGATGTTGAGGGAACTTACCAAATCCTATAAATTATCAGAACATCGCTCAGAGCCCATAGAGTGCATATCCCTGTGTTTGGGTCCTTACCACTGCTGTGCTGTAGCTAGCCTATACAGGCTCATGAGAAGTGATAGTTAAAATTTTAGGAATTGTCCAAGCCAACCAGTTATTAAACACAGCCATTATTAAAATTAAATTATATGAACTCACTATTAAATTATATTAAAAACAAAGGCAATGAATACTCAAAACATATCACTAATTATTTTACTATATTAACTTAAAAACTGTTATCCATTTCTTGAAGTTATTTATATCTACTCTAGCTGTATGGTGGAAATACTTTATAATGAGGTGCTACTGCACATCTCTTCCCAACTCCACATTCAGTGACATCACACTGATAGCTTGAAATCAGCCAGGGTGAAAATACCTATACCACAGAAATTGGCAAACACAACAAATCAGGGCTCTCCCAACCTCCCAAAGAGCTGGTTGTTAACCAGTTCTCAGTTCACTACTAGTTAAGTCATTATCTAATTCTCTGTCTGCCCTGGCTCTCCCAGACAGCTGTCTCCCATGTTATGATTTTGCATTTCCTTAGCTCTTGAAATACTTAAACATCTTCCGTGTAGTTCTAAAGTTCTTCAAAACTCACATAATCCTGAACATTTGACATTCTTTCTGTTTAGTAGGACTACACAAATCAGGTAATAAATTGATGCCCCAGTTAAATTCTTTCCGCATGTTTGACATGATCCCAGCTTTAAAGGTTTTTCTGTTACCGTTGATTCCAAAGCAGTACAAAAGACAGGCATTGTTGACTTCATTTCATTTAGGCCTGTTGCCTGGTTTCTTCTAGTACTAATTTGTTATAGGCCTACAGGAGATAATTTGTTGTAACCCACATGGTCAGGTTAAAATATCTAATAATTCAGTATTTCATAGCAGAGATATCTCAGTAAATTTGTTATTTTTATCTTAATTTGGAAGTGAAGTTATTGTACTTCAATCATTAAAATCAATTTCATTTTATATATAACTGTATTATAAACTAATCCCAGGGGCAAAATCCATATATCCTATTCAATTGAATTCCAAACACCGATGAACCATGATATTAGATTCCAACACTGCATATGGGAGTTAAACTTTTTAATTTGAATTCTCTAATATAACTAAATTGTGGTAATTCAAACAAAGAGATGCTTCCCATTACTAAAGTTAATAAGGCATAAAGAAGTACTAGAACAAAGCGTGAATCCAAGCATATATAGCCTAGACTCCCTTGCAAGTCAAGAAGAAACAAAATCGAATCTACAGGTTTCTGTTTACAGAAGAGTTTATTCCAAGCCTTAGAAATATACTGACTCTGCCATGCATGGAATTGCTATAAAATACCAACATTGATTTCTTCGAGTACCTTATGAAAGAAAAAAATGTATCTTACTCATTTTTAGTCAACGCAATCTTCATTAGACTAAAATCCCTGTAATGTAAAAAAGGTCTGATGATGATTCAAATCACAAAGACCTAAAGCCTTAATGCCCCTCACCCTGTTCTTTTCCTCCTCCAAGCTTCTACTGCCTGTCATCCTCCTGCCAAGGGAACCACAGCTCTTAGCATTTTTGTCACTTTGGGATTGAAGAGGAAGAGAAGGTAGAGATGGGTACGAAATTAATGGAAGATAAAAGAAAGAAGGAAGGTAGGTCATTCTTTGGCTGATAAAGCTCAGATGCATCCCTGCCCTTTCCCTGCTTTGTTTGGCAATATAAGACTGACCCCTGCAACTACATTTCTGGGGCTCCTTTTCCATTGGCTTCCAGTTCATTTGGTCAGTGGGAGACTGAAGGGCAAAAGGAAGGAAGTATCCAGGATATTTTGTCCCCATTCTTTCCCAGCCAGATTTATACAGGAGTCACCTCAAACAGTGACTACATCTGTTTCATGTTTTCAAACCCCTGGTAGGCAGTGACCGGGACTCTGCTTTCTGCCAGAGACCCCCAGTTCTGAAATCTGAAGTGTGGTATTACTGCTTTCCCTCTGGGGCTCTCCAGCCACAGGAATGGTAATGGCTTCCTGGACTACCGCACCACCCCCCACCCTCCCTGGGCTCTGCCTTCCTCTTTACAACCAGTGACTTCCATTAAATTCCTTCTCTTTGGAACTGCTACAGTGATTTTTGTATTCCTGACTGGACATGACTGACACAGAGAGACCGGAAGGGGGAAAATTAGTCAGGTATTTTCTTTTCTAGGTAACCAGGGTTACTGCTGTTACGGGTGTGGAAGGAGGCAGGGGAAACAGAAGAAGAAAGAGAGCAAATATTTGCTGAGCACCTTTGGTGTGCGAGTGCTTTATTATCATCTCATCTTCACAGATCGGGAAGTGGAAGCTCAGAGACGTCAGGTATTTCCCGGGATCATACTGTTAATACATGGTTGAACAGGAATTGAACTCAGAACTGATTCCGAAGCTTTTCCACTGGAGCATGCTTCTTCCCTAACAAACAGAGGGTTACATTGAGAAATCGTTCTTCAAGGGCCAAGGGGACTAGATATAAAAGCAGTAAATGTCAGATAACCTGGGATCTGGGTTCCTGTCGTGGCCACACTGAGGTTAGCTGAAGGTAGCTATTACTATGCATCAAAACGAGTACGTCTTTAAAAATTGCCTTTTATCTCAGCCTAGACTCTGCCAGGATTTGGGCTGAACTGAGAAACATTCTTGAGGTTCGAAGGTTTTCATTAAGCGCATCTGCTATTTTGGAGTTGTTTTTATGGAGTTCTGGGGGCTTTTGTTTAGAAGAGTATAATTTATTTGGGAATTTCTTCTCCTTCCCTCACTGCAAAGGTTTATCAACACCATTATGTTTTATATAGCTGGCCTGAGTACCAAAAAAAAAAAAAAAAAAAAGCTAGGTAGAACGGATGAAAGAGACCCACCATCCTTATGTGCTCACATCTACTCCTATGATATTACTTCAGATCTGGTTACTTCCAAATCTTGCTTTCTCCTGACATGTAGACATGTATGTCCCCCTGTTTTCTGGACCTCTTGGTGTCCTCACACAAGTCTGATTGAACATGTCCTACATTCACTCTATTTTCCTGAATATGTGGTTCTCCTTTTTATATTCCTAATTTATTTCAGTTATTGGCCCCACAGTACGACGCGCTACCTCCCTTGACTGCTCGGCCAGTCATCCCAACCCCCACCCACTCCCTCAGACTGCAGATTCAGTCGGGTGCTAAATCCTGTTAAGATCAGCTAAGTCACTCCCAAATCTGTCTTCATTTATTCATTCATTATTTCACTGCTATATGGCAGGCCTGGGATTCAGTGCTGGGAATACTGAAATAAACCAGATGGGCCAAAGGAGATACTTCCGGTCTAACTCTCTATGCTCTTTTTCAGTTTGTCCTTTCTCACCTGGGTCCCACCATTAATCTCTTTACTGTTTGGGTTGTCTTTCTCCATCTTCTTCCCCACCCATTTTGCCTATGCCCCTAGAATGCATTTTGTAAAACTAAAATAGTAGGTCACTTTCTTCCTTAAGATCTTTCAGTAACTACACACAGCCTTCAATGCAGCCTAAATGCCTTGGCATGATATAGCGGGACACATCACATCTGTTTCTTCCAGCCTTTACCTGTGATGCTTCAGACCCACACACACACTCCTGCAAACCCTCTGACATCTGCATGTTATTTCCACTGCTTAGAACGTCCTTCCCTATCTCACACATCTGTTTAACTCCCATTCATTTTTCCAAACCCAATAAGAAAGACTCTTCTTTGGAATCTATTCTCTAAGTCCACCCCATGCCTGGGGCTCCTTCCTTAGGATTCCTGTTCTTGGTTCCCACAACACCCAGTACATACCTTTATCATAATATCATGGCACACTTATCAGATTAATAGGTAAATGCACTGTCTCCTCCACTCTGCTGGGACTTCCTTGAGGGCAGGGAGAGGCTTGGGTTCATTCTACATCTCCAGCTCTGGGCCCCGGATCTGCACACAGTAGATCCTCAAGAGGGAATAGGTATATATTTTATGAAAATGTGAAGTAACTTACACTGTGAAACTCACAAGGAAAGACCATTCTTACACCTTGCAAACTCCTATTTTTTTCTCTGCTCGTAATAGAAACAGATCCTACTTTTGCACACCCGGCTTTCAGTGTAATTATC
Organism: Halichoerus grypus; assembly: GCF_964656455.1. Taxonomy (NCBI): domain Eukaryota; kingdom Metazoa; phylum Chordata; class Mammalia; order Carnivora; family Phocidae; genus Halichoerus; species Halichoerus grypus. Next base: position 109,311,162 of record NC_135713.1, on the reverse strand, counting down.
TGGTATTCTTTTGCTATTACTATAAGCCATTTAACCAAGACTGAAGTTGTGTACGTGGGCAGAGAACCCCAGCCAGCGGAGTTGTTCTAGGACCTATGAACTATCCCTAACGAATTCCCCAGATGTGACTTTTATTAACAAAGTAGAACAGGTACAGTGTTTGTAAGAATTTTAGAAAAATGTGAAAGTACTACCCCCATTTCTACACTACTACAGCATTCCAGTGTCCACAGAGCCTAATAGATGAGAGTACTGCTTTTCGCAGGACAGTATTTTCCTTAGTGGGATTACAGTTGGACAAGTATTTGCATCTCATACAGGTCACTGGAAATTCAGAATAACAGAATGAGCAGCTTTTTATACCCGCCCAAGAGTAGATCCCACTGAAAGAGAAAACATTCTCAGATTGGCCTCTTGGAGAATTTGATAGTATAAACGATGGGCTTAAACCGTAGGTTGATTCCCTTACCATCCCTCATCCACCATGCACCAGCCAGAAGGAAAATGAACTGACTTATTTACGAAGTACCTCCCAGTACTGGAATGGTGTACTAGTGGTGCCGACGGCACTGGAAGCGTTTAGGCAGGTTTAAGCTGAGTAATACATTTAGGTGGCGCAAGGATTATAAAGCGTAGAGTTTTGCCCATATTAAGATAAGCTTCCTGTACCTATTGACACATAACAGAGGTCTGTTTACACAGGATGACTCTGGCTTTCAGCTCCAAGCTAAATGAGTTTTAAGGAAATACTCCAGAGAGAAATTGGCTGTGGATTTAGTAGGAGGGCCAGATTTGGGTTGTAACAGGAATAGTATTTTTGTTATAATCATCTCTTCTCAAGCTAGATCTACCCCGAAAATGTTAGATTGTACTTCAGGTGTTAAGAATTTACTTCCTACAAACAAAAAATCAAAGATCTAACTTTCTAGAATGCTTCTATACTCGATGTCACCCCAAAGAGTGCCAAGAGTCCGTGATCAAAGAATGTTGCGATGCGGTGACGCACCATACCAAAGACAGGAGACCGCTGTTTCTCCTTTTTCATACTCTTTATTGCCAACAGTTTAAAATGGTCAACATAAAAAAAAGAAACATTTTGATAATAAATACTGCTCTTTGGGCTGTAATAAATAAAAAGTTTATTAACAAGGAATGCACTTTTCCAGCCACAAGTGTCTTCAAAAATTAACAACAACAAAAAAAATTATGTATGGCCATAGTTCACAGTTGAGTAGCCAAAAGCTGCTCCGAGGACAGCCTTTAAACAACACGGGAGCTTCCTCCCTCTTCCCTCCCCTTTGGGAAGTATATTCACAGTTCCAAGTCTTCTGTCTGAAATGCTCTCAACAGAGAGAAGAGTCAATGCACCTTTCTGCAAAATTGTCTGAAAAACCTTTTAAAACAGGTACGTCAAGGAAAACTGCATTCTGGTTCACTCTCAGATTGTCCAACGTTCAGAACTGGATGCCTCAGCCTGGTCTGGTTCCGCCTAGTCCTGCAGGCCCTCGCGGAATTGTTTTCGTACCACCACCTGTCCATCCTCTTCAACATGCTGTAGACCATCTGACTGGCTTCCCTGTAGATCTCACAGTGGAAAAGAGGAGTCCCATAGGGTCCATTCAAGAAGTCTTCTAGTTACATCTCTGTAAGAGCATGTTCAGAGCATATTCCATTCGATGTTTTAATTCTAATGAACAGCCAGACATCAGCAGAGTTGTTAGTCTGAACGTTGTAGATATCCTGTCCTCGTTGATGTAAGTGAGGAGATATTCTTCATTTTGGCTACAGATGATTATTTTTGTATGATCATGGTAGAAATTCACCTTTCAAAAGGAAACATAGGTATTAGACATCTCCAAATATTCAAGAATTAGACAAGTGTGTCCAATAATTAAGTGGCTAGATAAAAATCACTTTTTGTGACCTAAATACACACATTTCTGAAAGGCTCACTTACCTGAAAGGTGCCATCATTAAAGAGCATCATTAAGGCCTTATCAGATTTCAGCCACTGAAGGAGGTAGAGCCGAGGTCTTCGAATATCGGTAACACTAGGCAGATCTCCACCCTAGAATAAATTGGGAGAGTAAGTGCCCATAAAAATTTTGCAGTTTCCAAGTCTTCTAGGCACATGCCTGTCCAACCTGAGCAGGCATCAGAATGGCCTGGAGATTCCTGGTCCCGCCTCCCAGAGATTCTGACTCAGTAGAGCTAGCGTAGGACATGAGCATCTGCACCTCTGACAAGCTTTGGAGCTGTGCAGATGCTACTCGTCTGTGGACTACACTTCAGATATCACTGCTCACAAGCCACATCCAGGAGGTACTTACATCCATGAGGTTCTCCTCCATGTAATGAGAGAAGTATTTGAGCACCGTCACTTGACTAATGAATTGTTCAGGGGCATCTGTTGCTTGGAAAACAGAGCATTGGCCAAGCTCTGCATAATAGTGAACTGTTCTGAAAAACAGGAACCATAGGGAGAGAAGAGAAACAAAACAGAAGCAGTTAGTCACTGTTTTTAGATTGTTAGTGCAAGACTAAAGAAGTGACAGGACTTCATTAACTGGATACACTTACTTTTTGTCTGGAAGGAGGCTCATGTGAGCACCATTGTTGAAAAGGACACCTACAGTGTGGTCTGAGAGCTGGTACCCAAAGCCGTATTTGTTAGAGTAATCGACCCATTTGGTGACCCACTGAAAGGAAGTGCTCAGCTGCTCTTTAGGAATGCAGTCAGCTTCTGGCATGTTTTCTAGACATCCTCGAAGGACTCTTGCGACTGTGTCCGCAACACTGCCCATGGTACTGTCCTCAAGGCCTGAAAAGTCAGGGAAAATTATAAAATAATTAACAATAAGACCTTAGGCTTTGGTGGCTGCTGAACTTTCCCTCCACGACTTCAAAGGACAGAAGTCTCAAAACTGTTCCTTGCCTAGGGGCGCCTGGGTGGCTCAGTCGTTAAGCGTCTGCCTTCGGCTCAGGTCATGATTCCAGGTCCTGGGATCGAGCCCCGCATCGGGCTCCCTGTTCTGCGGGAAGCCTGCTTCTCCCTCTCCCACTCCCCCTGCTTGTGTTCCCTCTCTCGCTGTGTCTCTCTCTCTGTCAAATAAATAAATAAAATCTTTAAAAAAAAAAAAAAAAAAACCGTTCCTTGCCTTTTTCCAAGTCCTCTGATTTTGCCTCTTCTATGTTAAATTGGGCCACAAAACAAATGGACTCCAGTTACTTAGTATTAAGCACTGGCATTTATAGCTTCATGTAAAATGCCACTGACAGCTACTTACATTCACTGCTACTGCTGCAGCTGCCGAGAGTCCCTCGGACTATCATGCGGATAGCATCTCCAATCTGCTGCTTATTTTCTACCGCAGGTGTTCCAGATCGGGCAACTGTAGTGGTGGGTGGCTGGAGCTCCTAGAAAAGACAAGAGTTAGACAATGAGTCAAGCATCTACAATCCATTTAAGGCTGAGAATTCTAGGTTAGGGTGAGATTGTGGCAATTGCTGGGAAAGCTGATCAAAAAGCAATGGGCACAAAAGGTGTTTCGGTGACTCAAGTACATGCATTGTTAAACTGAAAAACCAAATCTTTCCTTTTAAACGATTGGAAGAAAAGCTTTAAGTAAATACAACATATCTGAATCGTGATAATCATAATCCATGTGATAATTAGCAAAGAGCAGAAATGATATAAAGTGTTTATATCTATTTTATTCTTTTCCAGCATACCTCATCTGTCCTGTGTTTGCTGGGTTGTTGAGTTATTGAAGTCTTTTTCAAATCATGCCTAAGCTTGTAAATTTCTTCATCTTCTTTAGACACTCTATCTGTAAATCAAAGACAAGAATTATGAGCATTAGCCTATGCTAACAAGGTAGAAACAGAGTTAGCCACATTTCCTCCTTTTGCAATAATAACCAGCTTATGAGCATCCAAGGCAAAACCAGCATTTTATCATTACCATCAGCTGCAATTATGCAAGAAGCACACTTTAATGTGTATGGGGAAAAAAGCTATCCAGCACATTTTGCAGTGCAGATTTATCATGCTATAAAAAGTTCAATGGTACTCAAACATACCAGCTGTTATGTTAACATAAAAAAACATTCTTTTAACTAACTTATCAAATTTAAATAGAATACTGGATACAGAAGAGCAAAAGTCTTATAACTTACTATGTGTGTCAATATATCTTGCTTTGTCTTTTTTGCCACCAAAAAGAGCGGCAGCTGCTTTCTTAAAGAAATTCTTAGCCGGGCTTGACAAGTGGAAGTCTGGAACTGTATGACAACAGCTAGAAGAGAGTCTGTCTGGGGTGAAGCCCTGCGGAGTGTCAGAAAAGACTTTCAGTAACCAGGTGGTTGAATAAATGTGATCAATAGCACATAATAAGAAGACACAAGAAACGTGCCAACCTGCAAAAAAAATTCATGTCGAATGATGTCATCCAAACTGGGACGATCCTCTGGATTCTTGGACAACATGCTAGCTATTAAGTGCTTAGCAGGAGCCAGCAATGAAGATGGCATTGTATACCTTGCTTCTCTTATGCACCTGTACGTTTCTTTCAGATTTGTCGTTTCAAAGGGGGGTCTTCCTAGTAACATTGTATACCTGGGTGCAAGAGAACACTTCTTTAGGAATGGTCATAAAGCAGCTCTTTTTGATTGTTAAATTCTAAATACAAATTTGCTTTTTGATCATTTTGGTGCCTTACTTACATTACACAACCTAAGGCCCAAATGTCTGATTCACAGCCATGTCCTTGCTTGTTGAGGACTTCAGGAGAGAGATAATTTGGGGTACCACATATTGTTCTGGAAAAACAAAATATGAAGATCTCATTAAGAACTGTCCCACTGTTTACACTTAGTTCTCTAGATAAAACCTTAAAAGTACTGTATTGAATTCCTATTTAGAAAAATTTGACTTTTAATTTTCGGCATCTCAACAATTAACATTTGACCAAGTGACTTAATAATTTTTTTAATACATGTGTAATTTTTTTCAGATACATGACCAAGTGTTTTTAACCAACTGAGACCAAGTACAGCATAGCACTTGTGTAACATGTCAGGCAAATATGAGACAAATTTTCATAATCAACTCCTAGGCATAAGGTACTCTGCCTAGTTCATAGTGGGCACTTACTGTTTCCATAAATTAACATTATTGTGATTTCTGGTTGTTAGCATCAATTAACCTTCTCCAAAACATTAATTGGAAAAAAAAATAAGGGCATATTTGATCGCCATAAAATCCTATCAGGTTGTATCTTCCTGACTCTTACCTCCTTCTGTGTTCCAAGGGTTCCAGCCTGGCTGCCAAACCAAAGTCCCCGACTTTTAATTCCATGGCTTCATTAATAAAAAAGTTCCCTGGATGATAAACAAAACAAAACCTGAATACCCTTGAAAAGATGTTCTAACCAAATACACACACATCCTCTTTGGAGGCAGGCAGTCAGGTGTTTACTATTAAAGTCACCGATTCAAAAAGGAGATTGCATAGGCTAGATCCCAATTAAGAACATTAATACGTAAGAAGGGAGACAGAGAAGAAAAGAACACCTTTCTCTAAGGCAAAAGCCAGTGTTTGGAATAAAGGGCTTACCTAGTTTGAGATCTCTGTGTAAGATTTCTTGTTCATGAAGGTACTTTAGTCCAGACACAATCTGCCTGAGGTAGTATCGGACTTCTGGCTCTGTCAACACCTTCCTTGCTTTCAAGATATGAGCCATGGACTAGGAAGAGGAGAAGGGAAAAAGAGAATGTCTCAAACAAAGTTATCAAAATCAGTAGTTTCCTTTTGCAGGTTGAGTGATGAAAGTTAATAATGCAATATAATAATTGCCACCACAGCTAAAATCCCCAATAAAATGCAATTTGAATCCCACTTCAGTTTGGGGGGAAGTAAATGGACTCAAACAGGAGTTAAAGCTTACCCTTCTACTGCAGTATTCCAGGAGAATGTAAATGTTTTCTTTGTCCTCAAAGTAGTGGTAAAATTGCACTACATGCTTATGATGAAGGATTCTGTGAAGCTCTATTTCTTTGTCAATCTGCAAGAAAAAGCAAGACAAGGCTGATGAGCCTTCTGTCACCTTCTGTAAGCCAGTTGCTTACACATGCAGAAGACATTTTCTTAACAGGGAAGGGCCATCCCTGCACACAAAGAAAATACTTTACTCAACAGTCATACACACCTTTTCCCTTTGATGAGGTTTAGCTACTCTGCTGTGAGGAATAATTTTTGCAGCATAGACTTTGTTGTTTGTCAAATCTGTCATCTCGTAACATTTGGCAAAGCCACCCTGAAACAAAGCCGAGACAGCATTGAGCGTGGCAGAAAAATGGACGCAGATATTTATAAAAATATTTTAAAAATTAGAAAGAGAAGCAAAATTACGGGGAAGTAAGGCTGGACAGACGTATGCTCTGTACTTTTTAAAAGCTCCTTCACGAAAGGAAAGGCTTTCCTGAAAACAGTAAAACAGTTCTCCTTCTCCCTTTACAAAGAGGAGCTTTATGGAGGGGGTTGGGATCAGGCAGATGAAAAATAATGTCTGAAGAGACCTGTCAGGAAAATTCCCTGGGGAGCAGGTGGAGGAAGCTAGGGGCTGGAGTTAGAAAGCCCTCGCTTCTGGCCTCAAGATCAATTTCTTTGGGCTGCGGGAGGCACTCAGAGCCCAGGCTAAGGATGTAAAGCCGATCGGGGCGCTGTCAGCGCACAAAAGCCAGAGCAGGGCAGGTGAACACCCAAGTCCCGCCGGGATCGGAGGCCCCTGAGAAGCCAAGACGCTGGGACTCAGGGTCCAGCCGGCTCGGGGGCTGCCCGGGCAGACCTCCCTCCCGTCCGGCAGCCGGGCGCCCGCCGCTCGTCACCTTTCCCAGCACTTTGCCCCGGCAGTAGCGCTTCCCCGTCGTGGGGTCCACGATAATCCGCGAGATCTCGGCCCCGGAGTGCGAGTGGTGGTGATGGTGGTGCGGGGCCGCCGGCTGCCCCTGCGCCTGGGGCTGCGGCGGCTGCGGCTCCTCGGGGGGCTGCTGCGGCCGCTTCTTCTTGGAGTCCCCGCCACAAGCCTTGCCCAGCGCCTGCTCGCACATCTTGGTGCTGGCGGCCGGCTGGTAGGTGATAGTCCGCAAGAGCTCCATCGTCGCCTCACCGCCCGGCACTGCCTGCTGCCACCTCCGAGGCGCGGACACACGTCCGAGCTGGCCCTTGCCCTCGAGCCCCCGGCTCCACCAACAACCCGCGCCTGACGTCCGCGTCCACTTGTGAGAGTGCGAACGCCCGGCCAAGTCTTATATACGGGCCAAGAAGAGGGGCGGAGAATCGAAACGGGATGCGACGTCACGGGCGACGCCCCGCCCACCGGCCGCCGCAGCGTGTGAGGCCCGTCGCGAGGTCGGGACTGGCCGGGGGCGTCCGGCGTGCGAGCGGCGTGTAGACAGGGACGGGCCGGCCTCGGGGAGGGCTCGCCGCAACGGGCAGGCCGGCAAAGGCGTCGGGTCGTCCCGGGACCGCCACCCCGTTCTTCGAATGCTCCGAGGTTCTGGGTTTGAAATGGAAACCCGAAGGCTGGCACCCGGCCCTACCGCCTCCCTCAACTCCGCCCTCGCCCCGCCCCACTCGCCGGGTGTCCCCGCGGTGAGGTGTGCGAGCCCCGCCGGGCGCTCTGCTAACGCGGGTCCCCTCCCCCGCACGGTCCTTCCTGACCGCCCCGCAACCTGACGCCGCCAGTCAGGCGTGACTGTGTCCAGAGTGCACTGCACAGGCTCATGAGGCCTCACTCGGGCCGTCTGGAGGGCCTCGGTGCTGCCGCCCGCCGGCCCCGCAGCCACCCAGCCCTGCTGCCCCGCGTTTTTACCCGACCAGCTCGTGTCTAGTGGGGGCTGCGGGGTGGCCCTGCCAGTGAAAGGCAAGGGTTCGCAGAGCTCACCGCCGCTTCTGAGTGAGGCGGACCCAGGCCCGGGCCTGACGTAGCCGAGTCCGCTTAGGCCTGTTTGGCCTCTGCCCATCACGCTAGAGGGGACCTTTGTAGGAGCTCAGGCCCTTAACCTTGGAGAGGGAGCCCGGGCCCTGGCGAAGTCATTCCCCTTCAGGTTGCTGTAGGACTGGGGAGCAAGGGCGTCCTCTCGTGGGCTGTTCCAGAAGTGCAGGCACTGGTCTGCGTGGGCAGCGGTTAACGACGACGCGGGCCTTCTTTGACAGTAAGTGGTGTTAAAAGCACTCCTGGTGCTAATCACGGTTTACAGTCGAAGTCATCTCTCACTTCTCATTCGCAAGGGGTTATGCACAATGCGTCCTTTAATGGCTCAGGAAGTCACGTGGCTGCCCTGGTGCTGGGGGAGGGAATGCAAGGCCTTCTCCCCTGCAGGGGTCTTGGTAGGATGAAGGGAGGCACAGAGTCCGATGAGCTACAGCAGGGCTTAGTTCCTAGTTCCAGATTTCACTCTTCACTTTGGCTGACCTAGGAACACCTTTTCATCTTGGTCTAGAGGCAACAGTGTAACATTTCTTGAGCGCTTAGGTGCAAGGCACCATGTATAGTTTTCTGAAAGGCCTTTCTTCTGTCGTCCTACAACAATTCTGGCTGGGAAATATTGCTGTTGCCATTTTACAGATGAGGAAACTGGGGTTTAGTGAACTGTTCTATGTGTATGTTAGCAGACCATCCCAGGTATGTTACTGAGCAGTAGACACATCTTTTTGTCTAAGTTCACAAGATGTGGTAAACCATTTTTTGATACTAAATGCCAATGCTAGTTACATTACCGGGATAAATAACCCCTGGAAGGTACAGAGAAAAAGGGTTTCCTCCAGTCCACTCTCAAGTCTAGGTATGCACGGTGTCAATGAAACAAGCATTTTCAGAGCCATTCTGCGTCAAACGCTTCGACCTAATGGAGGAACGAGGCTTCACCAGGCATTACTGAGTAGAAAGGGAAAGCCCTTTTGAGTCTTTCAACAGGTCAGGGCAGGCACAGGCATGTTTCTCCTAAGTGAAAGTAGACTTTACTCCCAAGATGATCAGGGCCGGAAGGAGGGTAGGAGGGGTGGGGGTGGAAATGAAGATTTACATAATCCTCCCCTTTTAATAACCCTACGGGTGACCTTTGCTCCCCAGATGGAGGCAAACCTATTCCTTAGCACGGAGCAGGCTCGCTGGTGAGAAAAGACCACCTTAGCTTCCAGAGCTCATTTTACACCACACCTTTACTTTACTGATGGATAATGAACTCTTTCTCTCTATTTGTTGATGGCCTTCTGAGAGAAAAGGACTGTGAAGCACAGATGGTCAGGATATTTTTCATTATTATTCCAGTTCTTTGGTTACCATATACCATTGTCTATATTTTTGCCAAATGTACTTCAGCACTCGGTAGACTATCGAACATTCCATATGAAATTCAGGTCTACCCTCCAAAACGTTCCGGGATTTGCTTACTAAAAGATGAACACTGGATGTGTGTTCTGAGATCCTCGGGCCAACTGTGGAAATTGGATTTTTCGGTTTGTGGTGCCATCCCGTGGACAGAACCAGGATTGCAGGGTATGGAACCCAAAAGGAAGGAAGTATACTTTCCCATGGAGATCATTCTTTAATTACAAAATATTATTTCTCTGTGGTTCTATAGCTTTCATGCACACACAGTTAAAATCCCAGTATGATTTCTAGTGACACCTGGCAAGCTGATTCTAGACTTCCTAGGAAAGTGTAAGTGATCCCAAATAGCAAAGTCCCTTTAAAAGAAGAAGGTGGACGGCCTTTCTCTACCAGCTGTCGGGACTTATAATGAAGCTGTAGCAAGTAAGAAAGCACAACCTTCTCACAGGGATCAATGGAAGAAATAGAATAAAGTGTCTAGAAATAGGCCCACATGATATGGAACTTTGGTATATGACCAAAGAGTCATGACAGATCAGTGAGGAAAGGAGGGACTGTTCAGTAAATCGAATTGGAACCCGTGGTTTATCCATATCAAAACAAAGTAAAATCCCCATCTCCCACTGGATGGGTTTTCCAGGGCTGCCATAGCAAATTACTTTTTAGTTTGCTGTAGACTGATGACATTGTTTATCTGTATCTTCTTTGATTTTTTTTTTTAACTTCTTATTTTGAAACAAAATTTCTTTATTCCCTGTTGATTGTTAAAAATTTGAAGAACATAGAAACCTTAAGGGAGGCAGTATTGGTAAGATTACACTTTAAAAACTCAAGATACAATGAGCAACAATCCTAAAGTGGTCTTCTCCCCCACTCCTCTATTATGGGTGTCTTGGCAAATCATCAAGTAGTGACTTCATTCCTCTGCTCCCCACCCAGATGGCTGCTCTCAATAGTCTTCAGTGTCCAGTATCTTGAATTGCTCTTTCGGCTGTCGTTTTAACCCCAGTGATCTGGCTAGATGGTATTGTACATGGTATTCCATTTTTCTCATCATTACTGCCCAACTTTTTGAATGTTCTAAACAGACTCTTAACTCTATTCCACCTGCAGAAACTGCATTCACAAAGATTACTATCTAATCTTTATTATTATTTATTATTAATATTATTATTTTCCTTGACCTTTCTGCAGTGTTTGGCACTTTTCATTGTCCCTCTTATTTGCCATCATGCTTGACTCTTGCAGTCTCGTCTGCCTTCTCTTCTGGTTCTCTCCCTAAGCCCTCTTTCTGATCATTTTCTCTTTCTTCAGGTCCTCTCACTCACAGGACTTCAGATTTTTGGTCCATGCACTAATAAAATAACTCTGAAAATTATGTACCCCCCACATATTTTTAAGTTGATAGGTAAATTTTTAATAAGATTAGGAGTCATAAATAATATAATATCTGAAACAGTGGATGTTATATGTATGCCTTAAATACATTTTTGCAAAAATTATGGAGCTGTATCTTCATTTTATGGAAAACGTCCATTGTATAATTTAATTGGCAAATACAGTCTTCATTTTCAAACTGATCAGTCAGAAAACTAACTTTGTGTTCTAACTCAAATAAATGTGTTAATACCTGTCTTTGTGATAACCATCTTGCTTCTAAAATCCAAGTCTTAGAGCGGGGGGAAAGAAAAAAGAAAACGAAAGAAAAGATGTGACATGAGTTCTTGCCACGGCTTTGCCACTTGGAAGAAGCTTCTTACAGAAGCTCTGCAGTCTCAAATTTTCCCTTTTGTGGGGGAGGGGAGGGAGTGCTCCAGAGGTATTTACACCTGGTGGAAATGAGCAAGAGTAAAATTCTGGGTATTGGGAGGCACGGATGGATGATGGACAGATGAGAGATATGCTGTCCTATCGTAAAATGGGAGACAAGGCAATTGTGAAAGGGAATTTGGGAAAGGAGAACCAGCAGACAAGGAATTGTCAGGCAGATCAGTTTTAGGAAAGAGCTTGTGTAATAGCTGGGAATTTATAAATTGATTGCCTTGAAACTGTCATTCTGCCCCATTATGCCTTGAAACATCTTCAGGTGTATGCATATCTTCATTTGAATTGGCTATTCTAAAAAAATTAGTTACTTGTTATTTTCTCTCTATTTTTACTCCTGCAGACTTTACTCATTCTCATAAATCCAATGATCACCTGTAGGTGGATGGCTCAGAAACCTATTGATCTCTTCTCTCCTTTACAAGCACCAACCAGATGTTTCTATTTGAAGATCTCTCATTCAACTGGAGATCTTCACTGCCTAGTCAGCACGACAGTGAAACCAGTGTGCAAGGTTGTTTCTTTCTTCAAGTACCCCCCTTAAGATAAAATTCAACTCTGTCACCAACAATCTAGTTGTCTCTGACTTGAGCTTGCTGTGGATGAAGGTGAAATCCCAGTCTTCTTCAGGCCCTTCTGTCTCTGCACAACCTCCAGGTGATTCAGTGAGCCTCATGCTGATTCCAAGTGATCATTAGGTGTGCTACCTTTTGTGTAAGAAAGGAAAAGAAAAGTATATGGATACAAATATATGTGTATATAGATAGATGAGTAGATTGGTAGATGGATATAGAAAGACAGACATATCTGCTGATATTTTCAGTAAGAAACTGCAAGGCTGGGTGCCTGGGTGGCTCAGTTGGTTAAGCGACTGCCTTCGGCTCAGGTCACGATCCTGGAGTCCCGGGATCGAGTCCCACATTGGGCTCCCTGCTCGGCAGGGAGTCTGCTTCTCCCTCTGACCCTCCCCCCTCTCATGTGCTCTCTCTCTCTCTCTCAAATAAATAAATAAAATTAAAAAAAAAAAAAAAAAAGAAACTGCAAGGCAAACCAGACAGTAGTGAAAATATTGGTTAGGGATGGGGATAGAAGCATAAACAGTGTTAAATGAGCAGAAGTGGAAGCAACACTTTTCAGAGTATACTTTTATGTAAATCATGAATCATATAAATGTTTTACACATTCAAAAATCATATTCACTAAAACTGAAAATATTTTAAAATGAAAGGTGTTAAGTGTATATCAAAATTTAACATACCCCTACAGAGGAAAGAACTATGTTAGATGTCTGGAATATTGTATTCTTGTCAGGAGAAAAAGAGCTTCAAACTCAGTGGTGTTATTGTTAATAGTAATATTGGTATTGTTATTTGGAAATCACTTTTATGTATAGCACAGAGCTGAAGCAAATAAATGATTATGTTACTATTATTTTAAAATAAAATTCTCATTTTAGGTAATGAGTTTAAAATCAAAAGAATTAAATAAAACCCTATAAGGCAAGTTTGAATTGACAAATGTCAATTTAAACTCTTAATTTGGAAATAAAAATATATTTCCTACCTCTATTGTCCGAATGGACCTGCATTTTAAAAAATGGCGAATATAACTGATTAATACACTTGAAACATAAAAATTCATGAGACCACAATGATATTTTTAAAAAATTAAATATGTAAATAAAAACTTCCTTGCCCACATTGGAGATGACTATTACACCAAATCCTAATTCTAAAAATTGGTAATTACAGGGAATATATTAATTTACTCTTGCACTTCAAGGTAACAAAACAACCCCAGGTAATGAGGGTATTTTTTCCAGTTTTACTGAGATATGATTGATATACAACAGAATATAAGTTAAGATGTATAAGTTAAGATGTACAGTATAATGATTTGACATATAAATTTTATAAAATGATTACCATAATAAGTTCCATTAACATCCATCATCTCACCTAGATACAAAATAAAAGAAAGAGAAAAAAAAAAACACTCTTTCTTTGTGATGAGAACTCTTAGAATTTGTCAGTTCTGTTAAGTTTCATAATAGGTGACCCTTGAACAACATGGCTTTGAAATGCATAGATCCACTTATATGCAGGGGTTTTTTGAGGGCAAATATAGTACAGTACTGTAAATGGATTTTCTCTTCCTTATGATTTTCTTAATAACATTGTCTTATCTTTAATTACTTTAATGTAAGAATATAGTGTACAATACATATAACACACAGGATATGTGCTAATTGACTATGTTATCATTAGAGCTTCCGGTCAACAGTAGGCTGTCAGCAGTTAAGTTTTGGGGAAGTCAAAAGTTGTACACAATTTTTCGGCTGCATGGGATAGGGGTCATGGCCTCTAAACTCCACCATGTGCACCAATGGTATATCATACAGCAAGGTTACCCATAGTCCTCATGTTGTACCTTACTAGTTCGTATTTATCTTACAACTAGAAGTTTGTGCCTTTGACTGTCTTCATCCAATTTCTCCTCCCTCCCACCCCCTACCCACTGCCTCTGATGATGAGGAAATATTTTTATAGGAGAAGGCCAACTAATAAATACAGGAAGGATGGATAGTATGAGAAAATCACCATTCTGCAACTACATGTGAAATAACTGGCTGTATTAAGAATCAACAGTGTGGATGAAATCATCAGGCGAATGGCTGGTGGACAGATTTTCCCATGGGTTACCCCACAGATGACCTACCAGTAACATGTGGGTTGGGGTGGGGGGTGTACCTTTATAATGGGGAGATCTGGCTGATCACCTTAACACAGAGACCAAGCTATCAGGAATAGTGGGACACCTGGTGGGATGCCGAGGGAATTACAGTCTTGTCTGTGACGGATTCTTAACTAAAAAAAGGTCAAGGGAAACAAACCTTAGTCTGGATTTCTAACTGCAAGTCCAAAGGAAATGCAGAGGACAAAGGAATAAATGGAATGAAACCATCAGGAAAAAATAAAATAAATTCAGAAAATGGACATTTTATAAGACATCTAGCCTGGTTTCTTCTAAAAGCCAAAGGGAGTCAGTAGTGATTCTTTCAGCTTAATTGAGTTAGGAGTCCTAACAGAATGCCTTCTGTTGTCTCGGATTAAAGACATTAGTTTGAACAAATGAGCTTTAAAATGCATTCTGGGAACAAGTGGGAAAATACGAATGTGAACTAGGTATTAAAGAATTATTGTTTATTTTTCAAAGCATGGTAGAACTGAGTATTTTAGCTATATATGAGAATTCCCTTATTGTAAGAGATAACATGCTGCACTATTATTTAAGGATAGCATGTTACGATGTTTCTAACAAACTTAAGTGGCGAGGGAGGGGAATATGTGTAAACAGTTGTTGGATTTGGTGGTGGATGTATGGGTATTGTACCCTTCTTGTTGCAATTCTGTATATTTGAATTTTTTTCACAATTATGTTAAACAAAAATAGCCTCCAAGCTTCCAACCTGTCATTGCTGCTCCACAGTGAGGAGCCGGCAGCCCTATGTGTCCATCTCCTCCAGGGCTTTGCTGCTTCCCCAGTGCCGGAGATTCTAGGTTGTAGGCACCCCATTGAGCCTTCCGAGCCAGCCATGCTCTTTACATCCCTGAGGTCCCCCATACTGAGTTAGGTGTGGATATGGAAGTGGGGGGTGGATGGAGAAGTACGGGGAGATATCATTTGGGCAGAGTGGGTTTGGGACTTCTCAAGTGCAGCACATCACTTTCCATCCACACAGCCACTCACAGACTATTTTCCAGGGCAAGACACTTGGAGCAGAGCCTAAGAAGCCTGTTCCTGTGTGGCGACCCCTGGCCAGGCGCTGAGGGAAACACACCTGCCTCTCCCCAGCCCTCAGCCACTAAGCTGCAGCTCCCCTCCCTCGCGTTCCAGGTCCTGAGCATTTCCTCCATTGGCTGGTGGTTATAACCCCCAAATGCCTCTCCTATCTCTTCCTCTCTCTTCCCACTCCCCCCAAGTCAAAAACAAACCAAAATGGCACACAAAAGCAGTGCTTTTGTGCTCACTCTTCCTCCTTGGTGGTTCCATTCATTTTTGTTCAACTCCTTTCAGTAAACCAGAGGCTGGAGAGAGGATCTCTCCACTGAGCCTTGGATTAAATTCCTGTCCATTCCTCTTGCCCTTGCTAATGCTTTGTTTTGCCCCTTCCTTTCTTCTGAACCTTAAGTAGTAACTAACACTATTGACCTCTTACTGTGTGTCAGACACTGCTTTGAGCAGATTCTGTGCCTTGGCTAATAAAATAATCTTCATGTTATGGAAGAGGAAACTGAGGCACAGCAAGGCTCAGTAATTTATGTGAGATCAAATATAGGATCTGTCTCTTCTCAGTAGTTTATATTTATACATTGGTTTATCCAGAAAATAATTGAGTTCCTACTCTATGCCATGTATTATTGTAAACACCGGAAGTACAGCACTGAAGAAAGCAGAGTACCTGTCTTCACGGAGCTTTCATACCTCTGCAGAAGAAAAATAATAACCAAATAGTTAGACTATATAAAGCAAAGTATGCATCAGAAATTTTGACCAGATGATAATAACAGAAGGAGGGCAGACCAGGAGCTGAACCCTGTCACTAAAAAATGTATTTTTATATGTATTTTTCAATAGGTAATCTGTTTTCTTGGTTCAAACATTAAAACCTATAAGAAAGCGATCAGCTTTTCCTCCTAGAAATGATTTGCTTTATGCATATTTAAGGTTGTAAAATTATTTTTTTTCCTTCCTTTTTGTCTCCAAGGCAACATGATTTACTCTACCATATGCTGTCCTACTTGCTTTTCACAATATTTATTTTGGAGACCTTACCACATCAATACTTCAAAAGCCTCACTTTGTTTTTACAGTTGCCTACATTTTCGTTAATATGAATGTACCATCATTTATTTAATCAGTCCCCCTACTGGAGGTGCTTAGGTTTGTTCTAGTCTCTTGTTAGAAACAATGCTCCAGTAAATAACACTATACATCAGGAGTTGGCAAACCGTTTCTACAAAGGGCCAGATAGTAAATATTTTAGGCTGTGTAGGCCATATGGCCTCTGTCACAGCTATTCAACTCTGCTGTTATAGCATAAAGGGGACCGGAGACAATGTGTAAGCAAACAGGCGTGGCTGTTTTACAATAAAACCTTATTTCCAAAAGCAGACATTGGACTAAATGTGGCCAATGGGCTGCTTTATTTGCTGATGCCTGTTATTCATCATTTTATATGTTGGATTATCTCCACAGGATAAATTCCTAGAAGTCAGAATGTCCATGAATTTCTAATTTTGATAGATTCTACCAAATAAACTTTCACTGAGATTCTACCCATTTGCTTTTCCACCAGCAATATACCAGAGTACTTGTTTTTTCAACATTTGACCAATTTAGTATGTTCACACTAACTTTGAGGATTTTGCCAATTCCATAGGTAGGAAATGGGAATTCAGTATAGTTTTAATTTCAGTCTCTCTTGTTAGGAGTGTAGATGAGCCACTAGAAGAACCATTTGCTTTCTATTACCTAATGGGTCTTTTTAACATCAACTTGTATAAGCTCTTTATTTAATAGGAAGATAAACCCTTTCTCTGTGATATGTTGGAGATAATTTTTCCAGTTTGTTATTTATCTTTCAACTTGACCTAATTTATTTTTAACAAAAAGGTTTTGTTTGTATATAGTTGCATTAGTGGATCTATTATTTTATGGACCCTGGATTTTGTATAATAGTGAAAAGATCTACCACACCCCAAGGCTATAAATGAATTCTCCCATATTGTCATAGGATTTCATATTTTATATTTCCAACTTGAATCTATTTGGAATTAAGTGAGGTATAAATTAGGGATCCATTTTACTTTCTTTCCAAACATTATCAAGTTGCCTCTGTGACATTTGGTAAATACTCTACCAAAATAGTGAGGTAAACCTGATTTCATTTGACACCTCCATGATATATTAAAATGCTATATACGTTGGGTCTTTTTCTGGACTTTATGTTCCACTGATTTACCTTACCATTCATGTGCCAGGATCATGTTGTTTTAATTACTGAAGCTTTATGGTATGCTTTAGTATCTGGTAAGGCTAATCCCCCACCCCCCCCAGTCCTGCAACTTCTCTTTGATAATCCTGCTAATTTTTTATACGATCTTTAGAATCCTCTTGCCTAGATTTGTTTTAAAAAGCAACTTTATTTGGATTAATTTATAATTTAATCTAAGGAGAATTGACAGATTTAAGATATATCTTCCTCTCCATGAACATGGTACAAATTTCCATTTGTTCAAGAGTTTTCTTCATACAGGTCTTGCACATTTCTTATTTGTTCTCAGGTGTGTTAACTTTTTATTATTGTTGCTTTGTAAGGTCTTTTCTTCCATCTCATTTTCTGACTGCTGTTGATTTTTGTGTACCAATTTCTATACCCTTCTACTGAATCCTACTCTTCATAAGTGATTCTTTTTAAATTCATTTTCTAGGATTTTCCAGGAATATAGTCACATCATTTATAGATAGTGATAATTTTAGTTCCTTTCCATTTTAATACCTGTAATCTTTCTTCTTTAATTACAAGGTTCAATCCTTCTGGTAGAGTAGTAATAGTGGTAAAGATGAGCATCCTTGCTCTTTCCTACCTGGAATTCTAGAGTTTCTAGTGTTTCCCCATGAAGCACGATGCTAGCTTTTGAAGTGAGAGTTGTATTTTATCATTGTCGATAAATATCTATTGATTTTTAATTTGATTCTTTTTATTAAAAATAGATGCTGACTTTGTGAAATGCCTGAAAATGATGATTTTTCTCTTGATGTCTATTAACATAAATCATTAATATTGCATTACGTTTATTGCTCATTGATATTGATTTCTCAGTATGGAAGCATCCCTGCATTCGTGGGATAAACTCTACTTCATCATGATGTAATATTCTGTTACCATGCTGCTAGGTTTTGTTTCCTAATATCTTATTTTAAAATTCCCATAAATATTCATGAGATTATCTGTACTTTTTTGTTTGTTTGCATAATCTTTGTCAGGTCTTGATGTCAATGTTATGGTTGCTTTATAAAAATAAATTCTCAGTTTATATCCTATGATCTGAAACAGGCTAAAAATAGCACTGGAATTATTTTAACTTTGATAGCTTCACAGAATTGCCCTGTGAAACCATCTAGGACTGATGTCTTTTTAGGGGGCAGTTCTTTGACAATTTTCTACACTTCTATAGAAATTGGTCTGCTTAAACTTCTGAGTTTTTCTGGGGTCAGATCTTAGAAGAGTATCCTTCTTATTTATGTGGAGTAAAGAAGTCTCCAATTATTCTTTGAATTTCCTCTGTGGTTATTTTGTTTAAGCAGATTTTCTGTCTTTTGACCTCCATTTTTGAGGGAGAGGGGAGAGTGTGGGCTAGTTAAGAGTTACTCTGTTTTATTACTTTTTAAATAGATTTATTTTCATTCTTCATTTATTGACATAAATATTTAAGAATATGAATTTGCCTCTCAGTATTTTAGTTCAGAGTTTCCCAACCCAGAGCTATTGACATTTGGGGCCAGGTACTTCTTTGTGGTAGGTGGGCTTTCTCATGCATCCGGGTTGTTTAGCAGCGTCCCTCATCTCTGTCTACTAGAGGCCATTCACATTCCCATCCCCAGCTGTGACAATCAGAAATGTCTTTGGATATTGCCAAGGTCCCCGGGTCGGGGGCAAAATTGTCGCAGTCGAAAACCACTGTATTAGCTGTGTAGACCCTAAGTCATCATGGTGAAGGTTTTCTCATTTGTTCACTATGTTCAAAAATTTAGATTTGCATTTTTATGTGATCCAATTGTTATTTAAGATAAATTTTAAAATAGATATTCTGAATGACTCTGGCTGTTTCTGATGGATCTTACAAATATTTTGAAGTCCTTCTCCCCAATTTTACTGAAAGTTAAGTCAAAGTTTGTGGTTTTATGATCCATTTTCCTTTGAGATGATTTACTGGGTTACAAAGGAGAAGCACTAAACTGATAGTCATTGCTATAGGATGTTCCTGAGAATTAACATTTACTTAACACAATATATTCTAAGACTTTCAAAGCATTTTACATGGACTATTTAATTCTCACAACAATCCTATTTGGTCTGTAATATCTCTAGTTTCTAGATGAGAGAAGTCTCAAAATAACTTGCCAGAGATTTCTTAGCTAATTTGTGGAGTCTTTAAAAGGCCTTTAGTTCATGGAAGCAGCTCTGTTTTGAGAGGGGGAGGAAGAGTGTAAGTCATACTTGGGTGGGTAAGGCAAGCATAAGGTGAAACCCTCTGCTAACTGCTTGTTCCAGAGTGGCTTGTGCCTGAAGCATGGTAATAAACCTGAGTTGTAACTCTTCCTGCCTCCTGCGGAAGAGGCTTTACTGGGCGGAGCAAGAAAGCACTCAAGAGTAGGTAGGGTATTTGAAACACAGAACAGCTTTCCACTCCTATTTATGTGCCTGCTTTGTGAGGACCCTGAAACTCCCCAGGGGAAAATGTGCCTGGGGTTACAGCAGCCCCCAGAGTTACTGGGGTAGAAATAGTTAATACCCATCCATGGAAAGAGATCCAGTACATTTTGTCTTTGTGCTAAATACCCTTTGTTTATGCAGCTTGAGTTTGACAAATACCTTTAGAAGCTTAATAACTTTAACTGTTTCTTGTGTTCTAAGAGCCATGTTTTGGAATAGCTCTAATAATCTTCACTTGTGTCTCTGTGTTGCATTAAAGGCTTTGGTGGGAAGCTAAAACTAAATCTCACCAGATTTCTTATTCCTGGCTTTTATTATTATTTTTTCCTGGCTTCTAATTTCCCACTTGCAATACCCACAAATCTCCCCATAAAGTAATTTTTCAAGGTTAATGAACAGTAAGTAACCAGTTTTTTCAAATGGTCTGAAAAAAATGGTAAAATGGGATCTCATAAAATGTCAGTATTAACATAGAATGACAGAAGAGGGTTCCTTACAAGAAAATGTTTTTAAAGGGGTTTATGTTTTTACATGTTTTAAAGGGGTTAATGTTGATTCACACATAAAATTCCAATTGAATGGGATTTTAATTAATTTTTTAGAAGATTTTACTTATTTATTTGACAGAGAGAGAGAGAGAGAGGGCGCATGCACAAGCAGGGGAAGCGGCAGGCAGAGGGAGAAGCAGGCTCCCTGCTACTTCCGACTCGGGGCTCGATCCCAGGACCCTTGTATCATGACCTGAGCAGAAGGCAGACGCTTAACCGACTGAGCCACCAAGGCATCCCAAATGGGATTTGACTGTGGAGTTTATGATGAACACTTTCAAGAGTCTCAGTGTTACCCAAAAACCCAAGTCTGGCTGCCGGTCTCTGGAAAAGTCAATCCTCAAGAGACAAGTTGTGAGTGGGAAGGAATATGAGCTTTATTCAAAAGGCCAGCCACCTGGGGGCGCCTGGGTGGCTCAGTCGTTAAGCGTCTGCCTTCGGCTCAGGTCATGATCCCAGGGTCCTGGAATCGAGCCCCGCATCAGGCTCCCTGCTCCACGGGAAGCCTGCTTCTCTCTCTCCCACTCCCCCTGCTTGTGTTCCCTCTCTCGCTGTGTCTCTCTGTCAAATAAATAAATAAAATCTTTAAAAAAAAAAGGCCAGCCACCTGGAGAGAAGGCAGACTCTTGTCCAAAACACAGCTCTGAGGGTTCTGCCAGGCCCAAAGATTTTTAATGGAACTTGAGGGCAGTTAATCAGTGAAAGGGGAACACCGTCTAACACTTCCTGATGGCACGCAGACTCAGTGGTACCAGCTACAGACTGCCAGGTGCTCAGAGGTTGCGTATTGGTGCCCCGGGGGGTGTGTGGGGGGGGGGCGCTGTACCAGAGGGTTTGGTTCCCAGTCGATCCAGGAAACAATGCATGATCTATAGATATAGAAAAAAGGTTTAGTACATCAATCGCACGGTCTAAAGGTGCTTGCTAAAACTTAGAGGACTACTGAGCTGGCCAGAGGGGCCAAGGCAGCAGCTTCATCTACACAAAAGGTCTGTATAGCGTCAAGGAAAAATGTCTTCACTATTACTATTTTTCAAGCATACGTTTGAAGAAATGGTCTTCTTTAAAAAAAAAAAAAGATTTATTTATTTGACAGAGTGAGAGAGGGAACACAAGCAGGGGGAGTGGGAGAGGGAGAAGCAGGCTTCCCGCGGAGCAGGGAGCCCTACGTGGGCCTGGGATCATGACCTGAGCCGAAGGCAGACGCTCAATGACTGAGCCACCCAGGCGCCCCAAGAAATGGTCTTAAAAGGAAATTCAGAAGTACATGTGTGGAGGATAAGCAAACTGCAAGAATTCAAAAGGGGAAGAGAGGAAAATTTTGTTCAAAAAAATTTTTTTTGGAGATGTCACTGACCCAGGTTTTTCCATTTCTAAGAAGCTTGTTTTGTTTGTGTTACCTTTATTTAATAATTTTGTTATTTATACATTTTTAAATAATTGATTTTAGAAAATAATTGTGCCCTTGAAGATAGATTCAAAAGTGAGATTACTCCTCCTGCTGAAGCTGCACATTGCAGTGACTTGGTGGATCTGACTTAAAGGGACCGCTGCATTTGAAACAACCTGAAAAGCTTTACAGCATTGAGCGGCATTATCCTGTTGTACCAGTAGAGGGAGATCCAAGTCCACTGCAGTAAATTAACACTTGCCCTTTATGCAACAATGAGTGGGGTGGGGAACGTTGCTCTCATTGTTATTACCATGTCTGGACAATAGATAGGTGGGGAGGTAAGTAGGTTGAGAAACAGACCAATGAATGAATAAAAGTCTTGAACAAATATTTTGAGAAACATTTAAACCTTCATCGAAGATTACTGGCAGGATTTGCTAGTTTTACTCATTTTTAAAATGACAGTATGTCAAAATGAACGTAACATAAAGTCTTGATTTGCATTTTCCTGATTATTAATGATTTTGAAAATCTTGTTTGTTGGAAAAAAGTATAGATAAAAGATATTTAACATATTTAATGTTTATATCCTAAAATTAACTTTTTATATTCATTAAGTTACTTTTCAGAATTAGATATTAAATTTAAGTTTCTAACTGACTAATATCTCAGTAAAAAAAAAAAAAACAAATCTTTCCCTACCCTGTACTCAGAAACTTGGTTGCTTATACTTGCTACTATTATTTTGTTTTCTTCTTGAATTTAAGTCCTACTCCATCTGGAGTAGACTTTTTGTATATAGTGTGTGTTATGGGCTGAACCATGTCCTCCCAAAATTCATATATTAAAGCCCTAACCCTCAGTCCCTCAGAATGTGACTGTATTTGGAGACAGGGCCATGAAAGAGGTTAATTAAGATTAAAGGAGGGCATCTGGATGAACCCCTAATGCGGTCTAAATTCCGTCCTTATTACAGGAAATTTGGGCATAAGAGGGGGACCCCAGGGACACTGGTGCACAGGGGAACGACCATGTGAGGACACGGCCAGAAGGCAGCCATCTGCAAGCCAAGGAGAGAGGTCTCAGGAGAAACCAAGCCTGCCCACACCTTGATCTTGGACTTCTAAACTCCAGAAATGTGAGAAAAAATTCTGTCCTTTAAGCCACTCAGTCCATCGTAATTTGCTATGGCAGCCCTGGAAAACCCATCCAGTGGGAGATGGGGATTTTACTTTGTTTTGATATGGATAAACCACGGGTTCCAATTCGATTTACTGAACAGTCCCTCCTTTCCTCACTGATCTGTCATGACTCTTTGGTCATATACCAAAGTTCCATATCATGTGGGCCTATTTCTAGACACTTTATTCTATTTCTTCCATTGATCCCTGTGAGAAGGTTGTGCTTTCTTACTTGCTACAGCTTCATTATAAGTCCCGACAGCTGGTAGAGAAAGGCCGTCCACCTTCTTCTTTTAAAGGGACTTTGCTATTTGGGATCACTTACACTTTCCTAGGAAGTCTAGAATCAGCTTGCCAGGTGTCACTAGAAATCATACTGGGATTTTAACTGTGTGTGCATGAAAGCTATAGAACTACAGAGAAATAATATTTTGTAATTAAAGAATGATCTCCATGGGAAAGTATACTTCCTTCCTTTTGGGTTCCATACCCTGCAATCCTGGTTCTGTCCACGGGATGGCACCACAAACCGAAAAATCCAATTTCCACAGTTGGCCCGAGGATCTCAGAACACACATCCAGTGTTCATCTTTTAGTAAGCAAATCCCGGAACGTTTTGGAGGGTAGACCTGAATTTCATATGGAATGTTCGATAGTCTACCGAGTGCTGAAGTACATTTGGCAAAAATATAGACAATGGTATATGGTAACCAAAGAACTGGAATAATAATGAAAAATATCCTGACCATCTGTGCTTCACAGTCCTTTTCTCTCAGAAGGCCATCAACAAATAGAAAGAGTTCATTATCCATCAGTAAAGTAAAGGTGTGGTGTAAAATGAGCTCTGGAAGCTAAGGTGGTCTTTTCTCACCAGCGAGCCTGCTCCGTGCTAAGGAATAGGTTTGCCTCCATCTGGGGAGCAAAGGTCACCCGTAGGGTTATTAAAAGGGGAGGATTATGTAAATCTTCATTTCCACCCCCACCCCTCCTACCCTCCTTCCGGCCCTGATCATCTTGGGAGTAAAGTCTACTTTCACTTAGGAGAAACATGCCTGTGCCTGCCCTGACCTGTTGAAAGACTCAAAAGGGCTTTCCCTTTCTACTCAGTAATGCCTGGTGAAGCCTCGTTCCTCCATTAGGTCGAAGCGTTTGACGCAGAATGGCTCTGAAAATGCTTGTTTCATTGACACCGTGCATACCTAGACTTGAGAGTGGACTGGAGGAAACCCTTTTTCTCTGTACCTTCCAGGGGTTATTTATCCCGGTAATGTAACTAGCATTGGCATTTAGTATCAAAAAATGGTTTACCACATCTTGTGAACTTAGACAAAAAGATGTGTCTACTGCTCAGTAACATACCTGGGATGGTCTGCTAACATACACATAGAACAGTTCACTAAACCCCAGTTTCCTCATCTGTAAAATGGCAACAGCAATATTTCCCAGCCAGAATTGTTGTAGGACGACAGAAGAAAGGCCTTTCAGAAAACTATACATGGTGCCTTGCACCTAAGCGCTCAAGAAATGTTACACTGTTGCCTCTAGACCAAGATGAAAAGGTGTTCCTAGGTCAGCCAAAGTGAAGAGTGAAATCTGGAACTAGGAACTAAGCCCTGCTGTAGCTCATCGGCCTCTGTGCCTCCCTTCATCCTACCAAGACCCCTGCAGGGGAGAAGGCCTTGCATTCCCTCCCCCAGCACCAGGGCAGCCACGTGACTTCCTGAGCCATTAAAGGACGCATTGTGCATAACCCCTTGCGAATGAGAAGTGACAGATGACTTGGACTGTAAACCATGATTAGCACCAGGAGTGCTTTTAACACCACTAACTGCAGTATTATTCATGAGAGCCAAGGTATGAAAACAGCCTGTGTCCCTCAACAGATGAATAAAGAAAACATGGTTTGTGTATGCACCAGAATATTACTCAGCCTTAAAAAGGAAGGAAGTCCTCTCATTTGAGACTACAGTGATGAACCTGGAGGGTATGATGCTAATTAAATCAGAGAAAAGAAGACCAATACTGCATGGTATCACTTATGTGGAAACTAACGAAAAGTCTAACTCATAGAAACAGTAAAATCATGGTTTTCAGGGATGAGGGGGTCCAAGGAAAATGGAGATAAGTTGTGAAGGGGTACAAACTTTCAATTACAAGATGAGTAAGGTCTGAAGGTCTAACGTGTAGTATGGTGATTATAGTTGACAATAGCGTATGATTGAAATTTGCTAAGAGAGTAAATCTTAAGGGTTGTTTCCAAAAAAGAAAGTGAATATCGGAGGTGATGGATTTGTTCCTCAATCTTAAATATGTTTTAATTTGTCAGTTATATCTCAGTAAACCTTTAAAAAGTGTAGAAAACAATGTCATCAGCAAATGCTCTTGCTGGTATAATACCATAATGCAAGGATGAGTTTATTGTATTTATGTGGAGTAGCTCCGTGTTTTCTGAGTTTGTTTTATCAGTCCAGGGTGGCTTATAAAGACATATAGGAGACTAATACTTCAGGCAGTCTTCCCAAGGCTGAGCAGACCAGCTACAATGGTCAGCCATCCTACCTGCTCAGGTTTTGCTGGCCCCAAGTGTGATGGTTTCTCGTGATCCATTGCAGAGAAGTCTTGCTAAAACACTGAAAGTGAACTCTTGACATGTATACAAGAATGGGTGTGAGTAAGAAAAAAAAAAAAAACACATTGTCAAACCAAGTAGATGTCCGTCCTCTCTAGGGTTTTAGTTCTGCAGCAGGAAGAGCTGGTTTGAAACCTGAAATAATAAATTAAATAAATAAATACACAGCATTTCAGTCACAGTTTTAGTTGTAAATGATGGATCTTATTGAAGCTTAGATTGCCTCTTTTTTTTCTTTCTTTCTTTTTTAAATAAGATTGTAGTTTTTTAGAGCAGTTTTAGGTTCACAGCAAAATGGAGGGGAAGGTACTGAGATTTCCCATAGACTCCCTGCCCCCACACATGTGGGCCCCCCCATTATCAACATTCCCCACCAGAGTGGGGCATTTGCACGCTGATGAGCCTACACTGACACATCGTAATCCCCCCCAAAGTCTGTAGTTCACTCTTGGTGGTGTACATTCTGTGAGTTTGGACAAATGTACAACATCATTTATCTATCATTCTGGTATCATGCAAAGTATTTTTACTTCCCTGAAAGTCCTCTGTGCTCTGCTTATTCCTAGCTTCCCCCTTTCCCCAACCTCTAGCACCCACTGATCTTTTTACTGTCTGCCTTTTCCAGACTGTCATATAGTTGGAATCATATAGAATCATATAGAATGTAGCCTTTTCAGATTGGCTTCTCCTCACTAACTAATGTGCGTTTTAGGTTCCTCCACATATTATTATGTCTTGATAGCTTATTTCTAGTTAGCACTGAGTAAGATTTCATTGTCTGGTGGTACCACAGTTTATCCTTTCAGCTACTGAAGGATGTCTTGGTTGCTTCCAAGTTTTGGAAATTATGAATAAATCTGCTTGTGCAGGTTTTGTGTGGACATAGGTTTTTAATTGTTTTGGGTAAACACCAAGGAACACGATTGTTAGATCATATAGTTAGAGTATGTTTCGTTTTATAAGAAACTCTAAAGATTTTATACCCTTTTTAAGCCTAAGCCAGGATACCAGAAGGCCCTTTTTACTCTAACAAAAGTGTTCCTGTTTGGCCTACTCCAAAAAGCCATACTTAGAAACAGAAAATACAAAGCACCCCCTGGCTTTGACTTTATATCTCCTGGACATCCATGTCTGGTCCATGCTAGAACCCTACCAACTGCCTAACAATGAGCTATATGCTCTCATGGCACTCTTTAGACCCGTCCCACTGACACTCCCACCCACCAGGAAGGGCTTTGTAGCCAGTCAGGGACGCTGGGCAGCCTTTGGTCCCATGGCTCTTTGCAGCATCTCTTCTTCTGAGAGCCTCATTTAATAGTGGTGGTCCTGCCATGTCTCCATTAGCTGAGCTTGTGCTTGCTCTCCAGTCTCCAAAACTAGAGATACATACATAGATGGTAGAACTATATGTATATATATATATAAAAGAAGGCGCAAGGACTGATTAACAGAAAAACGTGGATCATTGTTATTCTGGAGATGAGGGAGGATAATGTCATGGGGAAGGGCAAATTGGGGCTTCCAAAGTAGAGGTGATTTTTAGTTTCTCTTCTGGAGTGTTAATACATTGGTGCTTTTAAAATTATTATTCTTTAAAAATCATATATATATGCAGACACATATATAAACATTTATATGTTTATGTGTAAATATGGTATACAGATATATATACACATATACACATATATGTTTTATTAACTCTGGTGTGTGTTTAACACCAAAAAAATCTGTTTTAGCTCAAAGGTTATTCTCTCAGAATGATCCTACTGTTTTCATTTATTTACTCAGCAAACATTTATTGAGCCCCTTCACATGACACGATAGACACTGCTAGAGATAGAACAGTGAATTAGAAAGACATGGTCTCTGTTCTTATGTTGTTATGAAATTAACCCTAAAAGGTAAGGGAATACGAGAATAAACAAATATATATAAAAGCGTTAGTACTACAGGCTCTGATGAAAATAAATGGGGTGGTAGGAGAGCCAGGGAGAGCGAATGGAGGGGAGAGAGGGGGTGGGAGGCAGTGTAGGGATGGATTTTAGAGTGGGATGATCAAAAAAGGCATCCCTGAGGAGGAGACAATTAAGAGGAAGCCTGAATGAGGGATGTGCAGGCCATCTGGGAGAATACCATTGAGTTAAAAGGAGCAACTAATGCAGGTCCTATAGGCAGGAAGGAACTGGAAGTGTTGGAGGATTAGAAGGAAGGCAATTGTGTCTGGGATCGAGCAAGGGAGGGAGGAGGTTGGAGGGGACAAGGTGGCACACGGGCTAGACCATGAAAAGCCTTCTTACTGCCTGTGGTAAGGGTTGGGGTTTAACTCTCAGACTGTAGGGAACCACTTAAGGATTTCACACAGGGGGCTGAGGTGTGGGATTTATATTTGGGAAGTATCACTCTGTCAGCTTTAAAGATACAGCTTTAAAGATACAGTAGTAGTAGTAGGTTAGGAGGAAGAAGGCCAGTAAGTTGCTCAGGCAAGAGATGGTGACCACTGGAGTGAAGACATGTCCTTGCATATACAGAGCAGTGGGTAGACTCTATCTGGAATAGCACTAAGTCCCATCAGAGCTAAAGATGAGATCATTTTCGTCATTCTCCATAATAGTAGCAAGGATCACCCCAGTCAGGCCCCATCGTGAGCATGTCACTCTCCTATGAAATGTACAGAGAAAAGATCCTTAGTCACAGGCTTCCTGATCTTGCACCTCAGTCTCTCATTCTTATACTTTCTCCATTATGTTCTCAGAACCCTCATACTTCATTAGAAGCCAAGTGAAAGCTCTCCTCCAGTCATCAGACTTACCAACCGCCACCACCAAGGCCACCACCTCTAGCCTAGGTCAAATATTCAGAAATAGGGATTTAACTGTATACCCTTTGGAATAAAGCAGATTTTAATCTGGGACTTCTCAGGAATTTGGTTACATAAGTAAAGAGTAAGAGAGGGGCACCTGGGTGGCTCAGTGGGTTAAGCGTCTGTCTTCAGCTCAGGTCATGATCCCAGGGACCTGGGATCGAGCCCCACGTTGGGCTCTCTGCTTGGCGGGAAGCCTGCTTCTCCCTCTCCCTCTGCCTGCCGCTCTGCCTACTTGTGCACACTCTCTCGGCCAAATAAATAAAATCTTTAAAAAAAAGTCAAAGAGCAGCTCAGTCCTGCAGAGTTGAAAATACCGGCTCTAGATTCAAAGCACACGGTCTGAGTTTGAATTCAGACTTGGGCACAGGCGGTTTGATGGTGGGCAGGTCGTTTGTCCCTCGATGCCTCTGTTTCCTCACCTCCAAACTAGTTCGTAAAACCCGTCCTTAATGCTTGTTGTGAGAATTAAAAAACAAAACCCGTAGAAGGGGTCTGGGGGGCAGTGGGACACGTGATCGAGTGTGCAATTAGCGTGAACTATTACTGCTATTTTAGCCAGCGTACAAATTCCTTTGGAGCTTTTAATACCATGTATTCCTCTGATGAACTTTCAGCACTTTGGAGACTTTTTTATCTTTTCCTGAAACATTAGCTCTCAAGTTCCATTCTTATAGTGAAGAAAACGGAAGAGTTCAGCAGGTGCCTCGAGATCATTCAGCAGAGTCCTAGGATATTAGTTCAGAAAAGGCCTGCGTGCTCAATACTGGCTTGCTGGGGACTTTTTTTTTTTTTTTTTTTTAAAGATTTTATTGATTCATTAGAGAGAGAGAGAGCACGAGCAGGGGGAGCGGCAGGCAGAGGGAGAAGCAGGCTTCCCGCTGAGCAGGGAGCCCGATGCGGGACTCGATCCCAGGACCCCGGGATCATGACCTGAGCTGAAGGCAGTCGCTTCACCGACTGAGCCACCCAGGCGCCCTTGCTGGGGACTTTTAAATACCTGAGGAACTTTTAAAACTACTAAGGTTTTAGTTATACCCTCAGATATTTGGCTTTAATTTGTGTGGCCTGGAACCCCAGCACCAGTATTTTTTAAAAGCTCCTCAGGAGATTTTAGCGAACGGCTAGAGATAAGAACCAATGACCATTCAAATCCATTGTGCAGATGAGGAAATTGAGACTCTCTGTGGTGGAATGACTGGCCCAAGCTAGTTCATAATGTCAGCGATCAGGGTAGACTCTGAAGACAAAGAGGAGATAGTCTTAAAATTCTGGTAAATTAACCAATAAAAGGAACATATTATGATGAGAGGTATGTTTCGTAAGAGAAGAACAGCATGACTTTAGCCTGTTCTCTTGTGAACATATCTCTAAGGAAGCACAGGAAATGGGTTGCAGAGAAACTGGTATGGCTGGAGCATCATGCAGCTTATTTGAGGCCATTAACCCCTTATGCCCCGTGTCCTTCAGCCTTTGCTTTCTGGGTGAATGTTCAATGGTCATCTTAAGCTGAATTGGCATCTGAGGTCTATTTCCTGCAGAGGGCAAAAAGGGGACCCTGGTTATCAGGGCCCTTTTAGACAGGACCCTTGCCCCACCCACCATAGTATTTGTTTTGTTGTTTTATTCACCTCCTACTACTCCTCATGGGAATAGACTTATATAGGACAGCTTCCCAGTTGGGGGGTGGGTAAGGGGAGTGAATCTAAAGCAGTTACTATTTTCTACTTCCCCTAATTTCTCACTCAGCATCAGTGTACAATGGAGATTACTCAGGGTCTTAATGCAAAGGATTTATTTTTTTTCCCATTGCCTTGTGTAATGTATTATTAATTTTTATTTGAACTCAATTAATTAACAGTCTATTATTAGTTTCAGAGGTAGAGTTCAGTGATTTATCAGTCTTATATAGCACGAAATGCTCATTATATCACATGCCGTCCTTTATGTCCATCACCCAGTTATCCCATCCCCCAACACCTCCCCTCCAGCAACCCTCAGTTTGTTTCCTATGATTAAGAGTCTCTTATGGTTTCTCTCCCTCTCTGATTTCATCTTGTTTTATTTGTCCCTCCTTTCCCCTATGATCCTGTTTTGTTTCTTAAATTCCATATATCAGTGAGATTATATGAT
The DNA here is from genome assembly GCF_964656455.1 of Halichoerus grypus. Taxonomy (NCBI): domain Eukaryota; kingdom Metazoa; phylum Chordata; class Mammalia; order Carnivora; family Phocidae; genus Halichoerus; species Halichoerus grypus. Next base: position 109,280,700 of record NC_135713.1, on the reverse strand, counting down.
AATTGTCTTTCTCTGATTGATTTGTTTCACTTAGCATATTACTCTCTAGTTCTAGCCATGTCCTTGCAAATGGCAAGATTTCATTTTTTGATGGCTGAGTAGTATTCTATTGTATATATATACCACCTCTTTGTTATCCATTCATCAGTCGGTGGACATCTGGGCTCTTTCTATAGTTTGGCTATTGTGGACATTGCTGCTATAAACACTGGGTGCAGATGCCACTTCTGAGCACTAGATTTGTATCTTTGGGGTAAATGCCCAGTAGTGCAATTGCTGGGTCGAAGGGTAGCTCTATTTTCAACTTTTTGAGGAACCTCCATACTGTTCTCCAGAGTGGCTGCACCAGCTTGCATTCCCACCAACAGTGTAGGAGGGTTCCCCTTTCTCCGCATCCTCGCCAACATCTGTCATTTCCTGACTTGTTAATTTTAGCCATTCTGTCTGGTGTGAGGTGGTATCACATTGTGGATTTGATTTGTATTTCCCTGATGCCAAGTGATGTTGAGCATTTTTTCATGTGTCTGTTGGCCATTTGGATGTCTTCTTTGGAGAAATGTCTGTTCATGTTTTCTGCCCATTTCTTGACTAGATTATTTGGTTTTTGGGTGTTGGGTTGGATAAGTTTTGCTTTTGGTTTTGTCCACTGTTTCCTTTGCTGTGCAAGAGCTTTTCATCTTGATGAAGTCCCAATAATTCATTTTTGCCTTTGCTTCCCTTGCCTTTGGAGACATGTCTAGCAAGAAGTTGCTATGGCTGAGGTCACAGAGGTTGCTGCCTGTGTCCTCCTGGAGGATTTTGGTGCATTCCTGTCTCATATTTAGGTCCTTCATTCACTTTGAGTCTATTTTTGTGTATAGTGTAAGGAAATGATCCAGTTTCATTCTTCTGCATGTGGCTGTCCAATTTTCCCAACACCCTTTGTTGAAGAGACTGTCTTTTTTCCATTAGATATTCTTTCCTGTTTTGTTGAAGACTAGTTAACCATAGAGTTGAGGGTCCATTTCTGGGTTCACTATTCTGTTCCATTGATCTATGTGTCTGTTTTTGTGCCAGCACCATACTGTCTTGATGATGACAGCTTTGTAATACAGCTTAAAGTCCAGAATTATGATGCCCCAGCTTTGGTTTTCTTTTTCAACATCCCTTTGGCTATTTGGGGTCTTTTCTGGTTCCATACAAATTTTAGGATAATTTCTTCCAGCTCTGTGTAAAAACTTGATGGTATTTTGATAGGGATTGCATTGAATGCATAGATTGCTCTAGATAGCAGAGACATTTTAACAATATTTGTTCTTCCAATCCATGAGCATGGAACGTTTTTCCATTTCTTTGTGTCTTCCTCAATTTCTTTCATGGTGTTCTATAGTTTTCTGAGTATAGATTCTTTTCCTCTTTGGTTAGGTTTATTCCTAGGTATCTTATGGTTTTGGGTGCAATTGTAAATGGGTTCGTCTCCTTAATTTCTCTTTCTTCTGTCTCATTGTTAGTGTATAGAAATGCAGCTGATTTCTGTGCATTGATTTTATATCCTGCCACTTTGCTGAATTCCTGTATGAGTTCTAGCAATTATGGAATGGAGTCTTTTGGGTTTTCCACATAGCATAACATGTCATCTGCGTAGAGTGAGAGATTGACTTTTTCTCTGCTGATTCGGATGCCTGTTATTCCTTTTTGTTGTCTGATTGCTGAGGCTAGGACTTCTAGTACTATGTTGAATAGCAGTGGTGAGAGTGGACATCCCTGCCGTGTTCCTGACCTTAGGGGAAAAGCTCTCAGTTTTTCCCCATTGAGAATGATATTGACTGTGGGCTTTTCGTAGATGGCTTTTATGATATTGAGGTATGTTCCCACTATCCCTACACTGTGAGGAGTTGAAAGAATGCTGTACTTTGTCAAATGCTTTTTCTGTATCTATTGAGAGGATCATATGGTTCTTGTCCTTTCTTTCATTAATGTAGTGTATCACATTGATTGATTTGCAGATGTTGAACCACCCTAGCAGCCCAGGAATAAATCCCACTTGGTCATGGTGAATAATTCTTTTAATATACTGTTGGATCCTGTTGGCTAGTATCTTGGTGAGAATTTTTGCATCCATGTTCATCAGGGATATTGGTCTGTAATTCTCCTTTTTGGTGAGGTCTTTGTCTGGTTTGGGGACAAGGTAATGCTGGCATCAGAGTTTGGAAGTTTTCCTTCCATTTCTATTTTTTTTTTTTTTTTTTTTTTGAAACAGCTTCAGAAGAATAGGTATTACTACTTCTTTAAATGTTTGGTAGAATTCTCCTGGGAAGCCATCCAGCCCTGGACTCTTGTTAGTTGGGAGATTTTTGATTATTGCTTCAATTTCCTTGCTGGTTATAGATCTGTTCAGGTTTTCTATTTCTTCCTGTTTCAGTTTTGGTAGTTTATACGCCTCTAGGAATGTATCCATTTCTTCCAGATTGCCTAATTTGTTGGCATATGGTTGTTCATAATATGTTCTTATAATTGTTTGTATTTCCTTGGTGTTGGTTGTGATCTCTTTTCTTTCATTTATGATTTTATTTATTTGGGTCCTTTCTCTTTTCTTTTTGATAAGTCTGGCCAGGGTTTATTCAATCTTACTGATTCTTTCAAAGAATCAGCTCCTAGTTTCGTTGATCTGTTCTACTGTTCTTTTGGTTTCTCTTTCATTGATTTCTGCTCTAATCTTTATTATTTCTCTTCTCCTGCTGGGTTTAGGCTTTATTTGCTGTTCTTTCTCCAGCTCCTTTAGGTGTAAGGTTGGATTGTGTATTTGAGACCTTTTTTGTTTCTTGAGAAAGACTTGTATTGCTGTATACTTCTTAGCACTGCCTTTGCTGCATCCCAAAGGTTTTGAACAGTTGTGTTTTCATTTTCATTTGTTTCCATGAATTTTTTAAATTTTTCTTTAATTTCCTGGTTTACCAATTCATTCTTTAGTAGGATGCTCTTTAGCCTCCATGTATTTAAGTTCTTTCCAAATTTCCTCTTGAGATCGAGTTCCAGTTTCACAGCATTGTGGCCCCAAAATATGCAGGGAATGATCCCAATCTTTTGGTACTGGTTGAGACTGATTTGTGACCCAGGATGTGATCTATTCTTGAAAATATTCCATGTACACTTGAGAAGAATGTGTATTCTGTTGCTTTAGGGTGGAATGCTCTGAATATATCTGTGAAGTCCATCTGGTCTAGTGTCATTCAAAGCCCTTATTTCCTTGTTGATCATCTGCTCAGATGATCTGTCCATTGCAGTGAGTGGGGTATTAAAGTCCCCTACTATTATTGTATTATTACTGATGTGTTTCTTTAATTTTTTATTAATTGGCTTATATAATTAGCTGTTCCCCTCTTAGGGGCATAAATATTTACAACTGTTAGATCTTCTTGTTGGAGAGACCTTTAAGTATGATATAGTGTCCTTCCTCATCTCTTACTACAGTCTTTGGTTTAAAGTCTAATTTGTCTAAGGATTGCTACCCAGCTTTCTTTTGATGTCCATTGGCATGACAAATAATTTTCCACCCCCTCACTTCCCCTCACTTTCAATCTGGAGGTATTTTTGGGTCTACAATGAGTCTTGCAGACAGTATATTGATGGGTCTTGCTTTTTTATCCAATCTGTTGTCTTTTGATTGGGACATTTAGCCCATTTACCTTCAAAGTAACTACTGAAAGATATGAATTTAGTGCCATTGTATTACCTGTAACATCACTATTTCTGTAAATTGTCTCTATTCCTTTTCGTCTATGTTACTTTTGTGCTCTCTCTTTGCTTAAAGGGTCTCTTTTAATATTTCTTGCCGGGTGCACCTGGGTGGCTCAGTCATTAAGTGTCTGCCTTCGGCTCAGGTCATGATCCAAGGGTCCTGGGATCAAGCCCCGCATTGGGCTTCCTGCTCAGCAGGAAGCCTGCTTCTGCCTCTCCTACTCCCCGTGCTTATGTTCCATCTCTCACTGTGTGTCTCTCTGTCAAATAAATAAGTAAAATCTTTTTAAAAAAATATTTCTTGCCAGGCTGGTTTAGTGATCACAAATTCTTTTAGTTTCTGGTTGTCCTAGAAGCTTTTTATCTCTCCTGTTTTGAATGACATCCTAGCTGGATTGGTATTCTTGGCTGAATATTTTTCTCATTTAGCACCCTGAATATATCATGCCAGTCCTTTCTGGCCTGCCAGGTCTCTGTGGATAGGTTGGCTGCCAGTCTAATGTTTCTACCCTTATAGGTTATGGACCTCTTGTCCCGAGCTGCTTTGGGGATTTTCTCTTTATCTCTGAGATTTTCAAGTTTCACTGTTATATGTTGGGGTTTTGACCTATTTTTATTGATTTTGAGGGGGGCTCTCTGTGCCTCCTGGACTTGAATGCCTGTTTCCTTCCCCAGATTAGGGTATAATTTGCTCCAATACACTACCTTCTGCCCCCCTCTCTTTCTTTCCTCTTCTTTTGGGATCCCAATTATTCTAATATCGTTTCGCTTTATGGTATCACTTATCTCTCAAATTCTTCCCTCATGATCTGGTAGTTGTTTATCTCTCTTTTTCTCAGCTTCTTTATTCTCCATCATTTGGTCTTCTGTATCACTAATTCTCTCTTCTGCCTCATTTATCCTAGCAGTTAGAGCCTCCCTTTTTTATTCCATCTCATTAGTAGCCTTTTTTATTTCAACTTGATTATATTTTAGTTCTTTTATTTCTCCAGAAAGGGATTCTCTAGTGTCTTCTATGCTTTTTTAAAAGCCCATCTAGTATCTTTATAATCATTATTCTGAACTCTAGTTCTGACATCTTACTTATATACATACTGATTAGGTCCCTGACAGTCAGTACTGCCTCTTGTTCTCTTTTTTGAGGTGAGTTTTTCCATCTTCTCGTTCTGTCCAGAGCAGAATAGATGAACAAGAGAACAAAATACTAAGATGGCAACAGTGACCCCACAGAAATATACAGTAAACAAATTAGAAGAGACCTGAAACAAACAAACAAAATTTAAAAAAATAAAAAATATATAATCAGACAGGTAAACAGAACAGAGCAATACACTGGATCCTGTGTGTAGTTTGGTCTGTTTGTTAGAAAACTAGATCCCAAAGTTGTAAAAAAAAAAAAAAAAAAGAAAGAAAGAAAGAAAGAAAAACTTATATATGTACAAAAATAAAATTAAATACAATGAAAGGGTAGAATGTAACTGTAAAAATGAAAATTCAAAGACAAAAAAAAAGGAATATAAACAGACAGGTGAACAGAACAGAGTAATACACTATATTCTGAGTGTATTTTGGTGTTTGTTAGAAGAAACTGCACCCCAAAATTGCAAAGAAAAAAAAATATATATACAAAAATAAAATTAAATACAATGAAAGGATAGAATATAACTGTTAAAATGAAAATTAAAAGAGATTAAAAGAGTTGATAAAATAATAAATTGGTTGAAAAAGGAAAGAGAAAAAAATTAAAATTGAAAGACTAAAGAATCATGGGGAAAAAAACATGAATTCCATGTGCTGTATTCCTCTAGCACTGGAGTTTTGCAGTTCTCTATGATAGGTAAACTTGGTGTTAGCCAGATGTTCTTACTGATCTGGGGAGGGGCCTGTTGCATTGATTCTCAGTGTCTTTGCCCAGAAGAGAATTACACTGCCCTTGCCAGGGTGCCAGGCTAAGTAATCTGCTCCAAATTGCTCTGTGTGGCTTTTGTTACCTGTAGGCTTTCCATGCCACTTTAGAGGATGAGAATGAAAATGGCAGCCTCCCAATCTCCAGCCCCAGAGCCAAAAGCTCGGGTCCCACTCTTCAGTGCACCCTCAGGGAAAAGCAGTCAATTACACCTGTCTGCCTGGTCTCCTTCCACACTCTGTGCTCACCCAGCCTGTGACCAAGCATTTCTCCAAATCCTGCTTACTCCTGTGGAAGGCACCCACACTGCTCCTCCCGAGGGAGGAAGGGGGCTCTTGCCAAGGTTTTGCCACTTGCTGGTCCCCTGCTCAGAGAGCAGTCGCCCAACTGTGCTGTGATTCATGGTATATGGTAACCCTGAGCTGAGAGCCCACTCCTGGGCTGGCTGATTGCAGCCAGCTTCCATGCTCTTATGCTTGGGAACTCTGCCACACTCAAGCACCCAGTCTTCCTGTGACCCTGCGAATCCTGAGACCACACGGTCCCACCTAGGATTCCACCCCACTTTGCCACCTGAGCACCTTTCAGGCAGGGACGTCCCTCACCAGAGCAGACTTCTAAAAGTTCTGATATTGTGCTCTGCTGCTATATTACCTTCCCACAGCTGGCTTATGGAGGCTCCTCCCCCTGCAGTCTATATTTCCAAATATCACCTCGGATTTACTTCTCTGTACTTCCTACCTTGCAGAAAGTAGTCACTTTTCTATTTGTAGAGTTGCAGCTATTCTTTTCTTTGATCTCTGGTTGAGTTCACTGGTGTTCAGAGTGATTTGATAGCTATCTAGCTGAATTCCTGGGACAAGACAAAACTAAAGCCTCCTATTCCTCCACCATCTTGGACTATATCCTCAATACAAAGGATTTAGAGTAATGCCTTCCTCTTCAAGCTAACCTACCACCCCTGTCCCCTCCCACTGCTAGGTTTGAAATGGTCATGGTGGTCTTCACTGTCCTGTATGTGGGAGAGAGTGTCTGCTATCCAGCAATTCTCACATTCAGCCTGACTATGGGGCACAGTTTCAAAATATAGCCAGTTACTTAAAAGTAGTGATATATTATGCCTCTCAACATTTAGGGAAGAAGTTGGCAGAATCCAACAATGACTAATTCAGTGTCTATTATTAATCCTAGTTTACAGTACTCCCCTCAACTGAACAAAAACTCTGTTGAAATAGTTTATCAGTTATCTGACTTGTGAAATTGTATCCACAGTTTAAGATGAATGGTGAGTCTGTTTACTATAGGAATGCTAAATTATGCAGCATTCCATTTTATTCATGAAGATGCAAAAGGGTTTTCAGTTTTTTTAATATTGAACGATTGCTCAAGTTTCCCAGTGTCTGTTTATTTTCATCTGAAAGAATAAAACGGGAAAACGCTAGGGGAGGAGGGAGTGTTGTTCAACTGAAGTTGAAGCAAACTTCAAGTCACTTTATCTGATCTGTGTAGCAATTAGGAAAGACTTATGATGAAAAGAGGGAGTCAGACTAAAAGGAGAAGTGTATACTACACATGAAAAGTAGTGTCAAAAACCCTCTTCTGAATGCAACGACTATTTATATTGTTCATATATACTTAGTAGGATTTGAAGAGACACCAGGGATCACCCAATACATTGTGTCTTATGGATGAAGAAAGCAAGACAAAGAAGTTGTATTATTTGCCCAAGTTGCTAGAATTATTTCTTTTAGATAAAATTGCTTTATACCTATACAATTTTAGGTTGAACATGATTTTACAGTGGCACATCTTTAAGTAAGTCAAGGTGTGCCAATGAAAGACCATATTCAAATCTTAGAAAGTAAAAATTCCTTAATTTGACTGGGCTGAAGCTCAAGATTCATTAATAACTCCACTGTTACCACCAGCCTTACCAACGTCTAGACTCAAGAAACTCTACATAAATTTGAAATTTGTCCAGCTCAGTCTGCCTATAATTGAGCAGAGTGTTCCTCCATCCAAATTAGACCAGTTTACCAAAGAAGGTGGTAATCTGAATGAATAAAAAAACATATCTCTAATTATCTCAACTTTTCATAACTTTCATTGCATTTTTTAAAAGATTTATTTATTTATTTTTTTAGAGAGAGGACCCCCCAAGCGAGTGGGGGTGGAAAGGGGGCTAGAGGGAGAGGGAGAGAGAGAATCTCAAGCAGACTCTGTGCTAAGCACAGAGCCTGACGTGGGGCTCGATCTCATGACCCTGAGATCATGACCTGAGCTGAAATCAAGAGTTGGATGCTTAACCAACTGAGATGCCGGGCACCCCAACTTTTCCTGACTTTTAAAAGAATTGTCTTAGGGCGCCTGGGTGTCTCAGTTGTTAAGAGTCTACCTTCGGCTCAGGTCATGATCCCAGGGTCCTGGGATCGAGCCCCACATCCGGCTCCCTGCTCAGCGGGAAGCATGCTTCTCCCTCTCCCACTTCCCCTGCTTGTGTTCCCTCTCTCGCTGTCTCTCTCTCTGTCAAATAAATAAAAATCTTTTTTTTTTTCATTTTTTATTGTTATGTTAATCACCATACATTACATCATTAGTTTTTGATGTACTGTTCCATGATTCATTGCTTGCATATAACACCCAATGCTCTATTCAATACGTGCCCTCTTTAATACCCATCACCAGGCTAACCCATCCCCCCACCTCCTCCCCTCTAGAACCCTCATTTCTTTCTCAGAGTCCATACTCTCTCATGGTTCATCTCCCCCTCCAATTTCCCACCCTTCATTTTTCCCTTCCTACTATCTTCTTCTTTTTTTTTAACATATAATGTATTATTTGTTTCAGAGGTACAGGTCTGTGATTCAACAGTCTTGCACAATTCACAGCACTCACCATAGCACATACCCTCCCCAGTGTCTATCACCCAGCCACCCCATCCCTCCCACCACACCCCACACTCCAGCAACCCTCAGTTTGTTTCCTGAGATTAAGAATTCCTCATATCAGTGAGGTCATATGATACATGTCTTTCTCTGATTGACTTATTTCACTCAGCATAACACCCTCCAGTTCCATCCACATTGTTGCAAATGGCAAGATTTCATTCCTTTTGATGGCTGTATAATATTCCATTGTATATATATATATACCACATCTTCTTTATCCATTCATCTGTCGATGGACATCTTGGCTCTTTCCATAGTTTGGCTATTGTGGACATTGCTGCTATAAACATTGGTGTGCACGTACCCCTTTGGATCCCTACATTTGTATCTTTGGGGTAAATACCCAGTAGTGCAATTGCTAGGTCATATGGTAGCTCTATTTTCAACTTTTTGAGGAACCTTCGTACTGTTTTCCAGAGCGGCTGCACCAGCTTGCATTCCCACCAACAGTGTAGGAGGGTTCCCCTTTCTCCGCATCCCCGCCAACATCTGTCATTTCCTGACTTCTTAATTTTAGCCATTCCGTCTGGTGTGAGGTGGTATCTCACTGAGGTTTTGATTTGGATTTCCCTGATGCCAAGCGATGTTGAGCACTTTTTCATGTGTCTGTTGGCCATTTGGATGTCTTCTTTGGAAAAATGTCTGTTCATGTCTTCTGCCCATTTCTTGATTGGATCATTTGTTCTTTGGGTGTTGAGTTTGATAAGTTCTTTATAGATTTTGGATACTAGCCCTTTATCTGATATGTCATTTTCAAATATCTTCTCCCATTCTGTCGGTTGTCTTTTGGTTTTGTTGACTGTTTCTTTTGCTGTGCAAAAGCTTTTTATCTTGATGAAGTCCCAATAGTTCATTTTTGCCCTTGCTTCCCTTGCTGTTGGCGATGTTTCTACGAAGAAGTTGCTGCAGCTGAGGTCAAAGAGGTTGCTGCCTGTGTTCTCCTTTAGGATTTTGATGGACTCCTTTCTCACATTTAGGTCTTTCAACCATTTTAAGTCTATTTGTGTGTGTGGTGTAAGGAAATGGTCCGGTTTCCTTCTTCGGCATGTGGCTGTCCAATTTTCCCAACACCATTTGTTGAAGAGACTGTCTTTTTTCCATTGGACATTCTTTCCTGCTTTGTGGAAGATGAGTTGACCATAGAGTTGAGGGTCCATTTCTGGGCTCTCTATTCTGTTCCATTGATCTATGTGTCTGTTTTTGTGCCAATACCATACTGTCTTGATGATGACAGCTTTGTAATGGAGCTTGAAGTCCAGAATTGTGATGCCACCAGCTTTGCTTTTCTTTTTCAACATTCCTCTGGCTATTCGGGGTCTTCTCTGGTTCCATACAAATTTTAGGATTATTTGTTCCATTCCTTTGAAAAAAGTGGATGGTATTTTGATGGGGATTGGATTGAATGTGTAGATTGCTCTAGGTAGCATGGATATCTTCACAATATTTGTACTTCCAATCCATGAGCATGGAACGTTTTTCCATTTCTTTGTGTCTTCCTCAATTTCTTTCATGAGTATTTTATAGTTTTCTGAGTATAGATTCTTTTCCTCTTTGGTTAGGTTTATTCCTAGGTATCTTATGGTTTTGGGTGCAATTGTAAATGGGATCGACTCCTTAATTCCTCTTTCTTCTGTCTTGTTGTTGGTGTATAGGAATGCCACTGATTTCTGTGCATTGATTTTATATCCTGCCACTTTACTGAATTCCTGTATGAGTTCTAGCAGTTTGGGGGTGGAGTCTTTTGAGTTTTCCACATAAAGTATCATATCATCTGCAAACAGTGAGAGCTTGACTTCTTGTTTGCCAATTTGGATGCCTTTTGTTTCTTTTTGTTGTCTGATTGCTGTGGCTAGGACTTCTAATACTATGTTGAATAGCAGTGGTGATAGTGGACATCCCTGCCACGTTCCTGACCTTAGGGGGAAAGCTCTCAGTTTTTCCCCATTGAGAATGATATTCGCTGTGGGTTTTTCATAGATGGCTTTTATGATATTGAGGTATGTACCCTCTATCCCTCTACTCTGAAGATTTTTGATCGAGAAAGGATGCTGGACTTTGTCAAATGCTTTTTCTGCATCTATTGAGAGGATCATATGGTTCTTGTTCTTTCTTTTATTAATGTATCACATTGATTGATTTGTGGATGTTGAACCAACCTTGCAGCCCAGGGATAAATCCCACTTGGTCGTGGTGAATAATCCTTTGAATGTACTGTGGGATCCTATTGGCTAGTATTTTGGTGAGAATTTTTGCATCCATATTCATCAAGGATATTGGTCTGTAATTCTCCTTTTTGATGGGGTCTTTGTCTGGTTTGGGGATCAATGTAATGGTGTCCTCATAAAACGAGTTTGGAAGTTTTCCTTCCATTTCTGTTTTTTGGAGCAGTTTCAGAAGAATGGGTATTCATTCTTCTTTAAATGTTTGGTAGAATTCCCCTGGGAAGCTATCTGGCCCTGGGCTTTTGTTTGTTGGGAGATTTTTGCTGACTGCTTCAATTTCCTTAGTGGTTATAGGTCTGTTCAGGTTTTCTATTTCTTCCTGGTTCAGTTTTGGTAGTTGATACATCTCTAGGAATGCATCCATTTCTTCCAGATTATCTAATTTGCTGGCATACAGTTGCTCATAATATGTTCTTATACTTGTTTGTATTTCTTTGGTGTTGCTAGGGATCTGTCCTCTTTCATTCATGATTTTATTTATTTGGGTCATTTCTCTTTTCTTTCTGATAAGTCTGGCCGGCGGTTTATCAGTCTTACTTATTCTTTCAAAGAACCAGCTCCTAGTTTCGTTGATCTGTTCTACTGTTCTTTTGGTCTCTATTTCATTTATTTCTGCTCCGATCTTTATTATTTCTCTTCTCCTGCTGGGTTTAGGCTTTATTTGCTATTTTTTCTCCAGCTCCTTTAGGTGTAGGGTTAGGTTGTGTATTTGAGACCTCTCTTGTTTCTTGAGAAAGGCTTGTATTGCTATATACTTTCCTCTTAGGACCACCTTAGCTGCATCTCAAAGATTTTGAGCAGTTGTGTTTTCATTTTCGTTTGTTTCCATGAATTTTTTAATTCTTCTTTAATTTCCTGGTTGACCCATTCATTGTTTAGTAGGATGCTCTTTAGCCTCCATGTATTTGAGTTCTTTCCAACTTTCCTCTTGTGATTGAGTTCTAGTTTCAAAGAATTGTGGTCTGAAAATATGCAGGGGATGATCCCAAACTTTTGGTACCAGTTGAGACCTGATTTGTGACCTAGAATGTGATCTATTATGGAGAATGTTCCATGGGCACTAGAGAAGAATGTGTATTCGGTTGCTTTGGGATGGAATGTTCTGAATAGATCTGTGAAGTCCATTTAGTCCACTGTGTCATTTAAAGTCTTTATTTCCTTGTTGATCTTTTGCTTAGATGATCTGTCTATTTCAGTGAGGGGGGTGTTAAAGTCCCCCACTATTATTGTATTGTTGTTAATGTGTTTCTTTGCTTTTGTTATTAATTGGCTTATATAATTGGCTGCTCCCACATTAGGGGCATAGATATTTACAATTGTTAGATCTTCTTGTTGGATAGACCCTTTAAGTATGATATAGTGTCCATCCTCATCTCTTATTACAGTCTTTGGTTTAAAATCTAATTAGTCTGATATAAGGATTGCCACCCCAGCTTTCTTTTGGTGTCCATTAGCATGGTAAATGGTTTTCCACCCCCTCACTTTCAATCTGAGGGTGTCTTTGGGTCTAAAATGAGTCTCTTGCAGACAGCATATCGATGGGTCTTGTTTTTTTATCCAATCTGATATCCTGTGTCTTTTGATTGGGACATTTAGCCCATTTACATTCAGGGTAACTATTGAAAGATATGAATTTAGTGCCATTGTATTGCCTGTAAGGTGACTGTTACTGTATATTGTCTGTGTTCCTTTCTGGTCTATGTTACTTTTAGGCTCTCTCTTTGCTTAGAGGACCCCTTTCAAGATTTCTTGTAGGGCTGGTTTCATGTTTGCAAATTCCTTTAGTTTTTGTTTGTCCTGGAAGCTTTTTATCTCTCCTTCTATTTTCAATGACAGCCTAGCTGGATATAGTATTCTTGGCTGCATATTTTTCTCATTTAGTGCTCTGAATATATCATGCCAGTCCTTTCTGGCCTGCCAGGTTTCTGAGGATAGGTCTGTTGCCAGTCTAATGTTTCTACCATTGTAGATTACAAATCTCTTGTCCCGAGCTGCTTTCAGGATTTTCTCTTTGTCTCTGAGACTCGTAAGTTTTACTATTAGATGTCAGGGTGTTGACCTATTTTTATTGATTTTGAGGGGGGTTCTGGGTGCTTCCTGGATTTTGATGCCTGTTTCCTTCCCCAAATTAGGGAAGTTCTCTGCTATACTTTGCTCCAATATACCTCTCCCCCTCTCTCTCTTTCTTCTTCTTCTGGGATCCCAATTATTCTAATATTGTTTCATCTTATGGTATCACTTATCTCTCGAATTCTGCCCTCATGATCCAGTAGTTGTTTATCTCTCTTTTTCTCAGCTTCTTTATTTTCCATCATTTGGTCTTCTGTATCACTGATTCTCTCTTCTGCCTCATTTATCCTAGCAGTTAGAGCCTCCATTTTTGATTGCACCTCATTAATAGCCTTTTTGATTTCGACTTGGTTAGATTTTAGTTCTTTTATTTCTCCAGAAAGGGTTTCTCTAATATCTTCCATGCTTTTTTCAAGCCCAGCTAGTATCTTTAAAATCATCATTCTGAACTCTAGTTCCGACATCTTACTAATGTCCTTATTGATTAGGTCCCTGGCAGATGGTACTGCCTCTTGTTATTTTTTTTGAGGTGATTTTTTCTGTCTTGTCATTTTGTCCAGAGGAGAATAGATGAATGAGAACAAAATGCTAACAGGGTAACAACGACCCCAGAAAAATATTCTCTAAACAAATCAGAAGAGACCTGAAACTGGGGAGAAAGAAAGGGAAAGAAAGAAAAAAAACAGAAAAAGAAAAAAGATAAAGATAAAAAAAAGAAGAATATGATCACATATGATCAAGCTGGTTAATAGATGAGTACCGCACACTAGATTTGGGGCGTATTTTGGTCTTTAGAAGAAACTGCCTCCCAAAATTTTAAAGAAAGAAAAGCTTAGATATGTACAAAAATAAGGGTAAATACGATGGAGGGATGGAATATGACTGTAACGATGAAAATTATAAAAGATTTTATAAAAGGAATTGATAAGAATTTGGTTGAAAAAAGAAAGAAGAGAAGTTAAAAAAAAAAGAAGGGAGAGAATGTGATCAGGCAGGAGACTAGAACAAAGGCATACACTAGAGATTTAGGGTATATTTTGGTCTGTTAGAAGAAACTGTATCCCAAAATTGTAAAGAGAGAACAACTTATATAGATATACCAAAAATAAAAATAAAAAAGCAGTCAATCACTCCCCTCTCCCCGGTCTCCAGCCGTACTCCATGCTCACCCAGCCTGTGACCAAATGTTTCTATATTTGTCTCACAACCCTGTTTGGAGTCTCCAAACCCAGCAGATTCCTGCAGGAAGGAAGGGGAGTCTCCTTGGATCTGCCACTTGTTGGGTCCCTGCTGGAGGAGCAGTGGCCCGACTGTGCCGTGGATCACAGTTTATGGCAACCCCGAGCTGAGAGCCCGCTCCTCAACTCCGTCTCTGCAGCCGGCTTCCCTGCTCCCATACCTGGGAGCTTTGCCTCAGTCAGGCACCCCTGGTCTTTCTGTGACCCTGAGGGTCCTGAGACCACACTGTCCTAGCGAGGGTTCCACCCCCTGCTTAGCCACTGGAGCGACGTCCCTTCTAAAAGTTCCGATTCTGTGCTCCGCGGCTCTATCACTTGCCAGAAGCGGCCGACGGAGGCCCCCTCCCCCGCCGTCTATCTTCCCGAATATCGCCTCGGATTCACTTCTCCAGACGTCCTACCTTCCAGAAAGTGGTCGCTTTTCTGTTCAGAGAATTGCTGCTATTCTTTTCTTCCATCTCCTGTTGAGTTTGTAGGTGTTCAGAATGGTTTGATCCCTATCTAGCTGAATTCCTGGGACCAGACGAAATTTAGGTTTTCTACTCCTCTGCCAATAAATAAAAATCTTAAAAAAATAAAAGAAGTGACCTATTATTCATTCCCAACTTCTTTTAATTAAGACAATTTTCATATAGTGCACAAATCTTAAATGGAGAACTTGATGAATGGTTATACATAACCAGTGCAAATATCAAGATATAGAACATTTCTGGCATCTGAGAAGTCTCCCTCATGCACCTTTCAGTCTATAGTAATCCCCATTTTTCTGATGTCTACCATCATGTGTTCATAGATAAGCTTTCCATGATTTGAGAATGGAACCTTACAGTTTGTACTTTTTGTGCATAGCTTTTTAAAGTCTATATTATGTTTGTGAGATCCATTTATGTTGTAATTTATCAGTATTTCGGATTTTTGCATGGATTTATCATGTTCTATTTACCCATTTAGTTGTTGAGGGACCTTTGGAATGTTTCTAGAGCTTTGAGATATTATGAATTAAAGCAGTTATAAACAGAAATGGCCTCCTTTTCTGTTGAGTATATACCTAGGAGTGAAACTCTTGAGCATTTTTTTTTTTCTTTCTGTATTGGTTTTTTTGTTTGTTTTTAAGCCCTGGACCATAGTCTAACTTTTCTAAATTGCCCAATGAACCATAACAATGTTACTCTCTTTAGGCATGACACATATTCCAAGGGGGCAGATTTTGCAGCTTAAAATGGAACACCAGTAGTGTACTATCTTTCATGGTTCATTCCTCACAGCACTTCATAAGCTCCTTCACTCTCGGGTTTTTGCCTGGAACCTTTCTATTCTGCCTTGATTAACTCCTTTTTATTCCATGAGGCTTAGCTCAAGTCTTGCCTTCCCTGACCATTCTGAACTGGATGCCTCTTTTCCTTATTCCCACTGTCATCTGTGTATGACTATGTCTTTCTTAGCCCTTACCTCCGTGATCTGAAATGATCTGTGTGTACAGCAGCCTCTTTCAGTAGGCTTTAAGTGCTACAAGGGAGTTTGTTCATTATTGCATCCCCATTGCTTAGCACAATACCTGGCAGAATGTCCATGCCCAACCTGTATTGACAGCCTTGTTCTTCTAACGTCTGGTTGGTGTTTCAGTAATGAAATCTTCTTCTTTTAAATAATTTGATTCAAAGAAAATCCCCTGGGGTTGAAAAAGTTCTAATACAATTTAAAAGGGAAACTTCCCATTGCTTAATGATCTCATCTTTTTAATTCAGCCTTTTCTATTTTTTTTTTTTTTTTTTTAATCCGTGGAGTTGGTCTCTGAGAAATGCTGTTAAATAAGGGTTCTATGTTGGAAACCTCTTAATTCACTCAAGTGAGACAGCCAAGTGCAGTGGTTTAGCACACAGGTGCTGGAGGCACACTGCCAGGCCACACTGGGCGGGGGATTTTTTACCTCTCTGCTTCCAGTTCATCCCCTGTGACACAGAACGAATCACAGCCCTCTCCCACAGGTTGTTGTCAGGATTTACCAAGTAGTACACAAAGCAGTTAGAAGACCTAGTGAGTGCCCAGAATATGCTGGCTTCTGTTATTAAACAAAGTGAAACAGTTTTTCTTTCTACCTACTAGAAGATCACAGAAATGTCACAAGTCAAGTTAAATATACTTTGGGAGATTACTGTCTTATCAACTTAAAGGAATATTAACATTTTCTGAACCAAAATTGGGACACTGGTTTGACGAGTGGAAACGTAACCTGGGCACTGGGACATAGTATTTGAAATGAAGACTGTTTTAGCAATCCTACGAGCAAACAAATAAACAAGACCTCCAAGTAACTACATTTCAGAATCTTTCTTCTTAAAAAATTTTAAGTGCAAGTGAAATGACTTTTATTGATTCTGAAGTGAGGACTGCAAATATTATGTGAATAAAAAAGCATCTGGGCTCCATGCATCATTTTCTGATATAGTTGGAGAATTACTGGTAAGAATGAAGGGCTGGGCTTCCTTTTTCGAAAACTCATGCCATTTATCTTAATTCTGGTACATCTGATAAGAACTTCCTCTACAACCAGGAAACTTTGCAAGTATGAAATAATCTGAAAGAAGAGGGTAAAAAAAAGGAACACCAAAAAGAGGAACACTAAAGCAGGTTTAACCAAAAGAATAGAGGAGAGTTTGGCTCAACAGTCTCAAGGTAAGTGAGAACCTGATTTAAGGCGTGTGGCTAATGAAAAACTGTAAGGAACAAGTTCATTTTAAATAATGACTTTTTTATGTTATCAGACATAGTTTTTCGGTGGCCTTTGGTGGCAGTAGGGGGAAAAATCAGTTTACAAACTGAGGGTGATGTTAATCTGTCTTTACCAGTATATATGCTTACACATTAAGATTAGGCTTTGCTATTGTCTTGTTTCCAAACAGAAGGGCAATATTCTGCCTTTGAAGATTCCAGCAGTCTATCAATCATTTGTGATTTTAAGACAAATGAATAATTGTTAGTGTGTTGGAACTGTTTCCCAGAACAGGAACAGCCTTCTTGCAGATTGGGCAAAATGAGACTTATTGGGGTGTTAAGCCAGCTTTGAAGGGCTCTTGTTTAACATATGGTTTTCATTCTAGTAGGTCTTTCCATTTTGCCTCTCAGAGTTTTTCCTATTAAGTTGTTTTAGAGCAAAGAAAAGGATGCATTTCTTCTCTTCTAAGAAGTCTTCTTGTATTTATCTCAGTAAGTACTTCTTTGACAGTTCTACTATTTGGAATGTTCTGGATTGTCTACATAGAACAACATAGATGGTAAAAATAAATTCTCATCTTGGAAATTGAGAGGGCAATTTGTTACCTAATCCTCAGCAATAGTCAGCCTTCCCCACTTTTGTTGCAAGCCTAGAATTTTAAAAAGGTGATTAATTTTAATCTATATTTGAAATTCAGTTCAAATATGCTACCAAATTTTTACTTAAATGAGTAATCACTTATACCATAAATTATCTTACCTACAATCAGTTCTTACTTGTTTTAGAAAGGAAATTAGGTCCTAATGGGGGTTAAAGTCATTTGCCAGATATTTGCCTTTGGACACAGCATCATGTCTGGTCTTTATAAAGGAGGGAACCTACAAAGGTTCCAAAGAAATTAATAGATGTCTAGATCTGGGATGTCTGTCCATACAGTTTTATCAAATAAATTTTATAAACGTTAACTGCATTTCATATGTAATTTGGTGTTTTGTGTGAAATGCCAAAATGAAAATTTTCACGTGATATATTCCAACCTTGAATAAATTTAGAAAAGTTGACTGTCATGTGTGAACACTCACTGAAAGAGAGCTCAGCTTTGTGGGGTTATTTTTTCCCTGTTTATTGTTGCCACTGTTATCCTAATGCTGTTTGCTCCATTCATTAACAGATATTTAAGAAAGTAGCTCTTCTGTGTCTAGCACTGGTTTTGGTAATATAAAGATAAATAAGAACTCCGTCCCTCAAGAAGCTCAGAGCAAATCAAGCTATAAAAATTTGGCAATAGATGTTCCTGATAGCCATTTATTGAATTTTGGTTAAGAATAGTATTTTGGGGCAAATTTTACTTGAATCTTGATTCAGTCACTTCTTAGTTACTCAAGAAGTTAAATTCTTTAATCCTCTCCTTACTCTTCTCCAAAATAGGCATAACTATAGTATCTAATTCATATGGCATCTGTAGGATCAAATGAGATCATCCATGTAAAAGTTTTTAGAAGCTGATCCAAAATAAGATCTTAACTAAATATTATCAATGGTGACATTCAATAGATGATGATAATCACCCCACAAGCACTATTAACAATATTGGATGACTATAGTTAACAACACTGTATTGTATATTTGAAGGTTGCTAAGAGAGTAAATCTTAAAAGTTATTATGGGAAGAAAAAAATTATACCTATGTGAGGTGATGGTCATCAACTAAATTTAGTGTGGCCATCATTTCACAATATGTATTCATGTTGTATTTCACATATGTATTCATGTGTCAAATAATCATGCTGTATACCTTGAACTGATACAATGTTGTGTATCAATTATATATCTCAATAAAACTAGAAACAGCAACAACAGTGAAAATGGTATTAGATGTAACTATTTCTGTGTCTAGGCTGAAAACATACAGTAATAATGTTTTGTTAATAAAATCATAATACACTGCTCAGTCTGGTTGAATATTTTTCATTTCTCTCCTCTGCCGTTTTAAAGCCTTGGCGGAAAACATTCTGAAATTATCTTAATTGGAAAGTTGTTTGCTGGAAGTTGTGAGAACACTAGCGATAGAAAGCCTTTCAAAGTTTGTTTTGGATATTTTGTGTTAGGTCAAAGAGCTGTTTTCTTCTAAGTGTAAACTATACCCTTTAGGGGTGTCTGGGTGGCTCAGTTGGTTAAGCATCTGCCTTTGGCTTAGTTCATGATCCCAGGGTCCTGGGAATCAGCTTTGCATCAGGCTCCATGCTCAGTGGGGAGTCTGCTTCTCCCTCTCCCCCTCCCACTTGTTTTCTCTCTTGCTATCTCTCTCTCTCTCAAATAAATAAAATCTTAAAGCAAAACAAAAAATCTATACCCTTTAGAAGACATATCTTAAGTTTTTAAATGATTTAAGCAATTAGATGCTGAGATTTGGAGTCATTTGTTTCTTGACTCCCTTATTTAATAAATATCAATTGAATTTCTTTTCTGCACTAGGTACTGTGCTATTCTCTAGGAATATACACATGAAAAGACCTGATCCCTGCCCACCATTTAACCAGGTAGGAAGACACACAATTCCCTATAACTTAGGCTGTCAAGCTGTAATAGAGAATGGACTCATTAATAGGGGAATACAGAGGAAAGAATGATTTGGAAAAGGCCTCACAGAGGAGGTGATAAATAATGGAAATTATTGCACAGGTGTACTCTTGTCCCTTCCTCTTGTTGCATTCAAAGCATTGTCTTTTCACTTTAAAATTATTAGCCTTATTGTCAAAATCCATGTTGAAATCTAATTGATAAAACCACTCAGGCTTGAGCAGGTAAAAGTTCTTCTCTTTTTCTCTTCTCGCAACAGCTAGTACTGTATTCTCTTTTGAGGCAGGAACTCACTAAATGATGGTGCTTAATATATTGGTAGATATTGACAGATTTTTCTATTATGCTATGTAATAAATATGTAATTAATTTGTTTTTTAATTTATAGGAGGTGTCTGGATGGCAGATCGTTCAACCCTCTCTTTCTTGAGTTGTCTGCTCTGCCATTATCTTCCACTCATTTTTGCTTCGTCTTGTGACTCATTGATAGAAAGTGAAGTGAAGTCAATTAAAATCCCCCCCGACACGGTGCAATTATACATTAAGGATTGTAATGTAAAAAGCATCACATACAACGAGAAGGATCGTCCAAAGCTAAGTTTATTCAATCTCTCCTCTAATTGTATCAGGACTTTGCCAAATGATGTTCTTCCACATCTGAAAGAGAAATGCCTAAAAGAGCTTCCAGGATTACTTTTTAACAAAACCCTAAAAGGAATTACGTTTGTCTGCACCTGTGAATTCATTAAGGGCTCCCCCATATCACTAAACAACAGTGCTTGTGCAGAAATGTTGAAAAGCTGTGGAAATACATTAGTGGCCACTTCAATAGGAATTTCCCTTCTTTTCCTCTTGTTGATCTGTGGAATTGGGTGTGTTTGGTGTTGGAAACATGGTAATCCAGTGCAATTTACCTTGCCAAGGGTCTTGCAAAGGAGAAGCAGCAGGAGAAAAGACTATACTAAAACACTCTCAAGTCTCCTCGCTATCAGCTCAAGGAATAAAATCTCAGTTCAGAACCAAGACTGCAGATCTTCTGGGAGAGGGACTAACACACATGGCAGCTATGAAAATGTGGAAAGTGGTGCTCCCAAACCTAAAGAAGAAACTGATAAAGAACTATATGAGAACATTCAGCAGACCAATTTTGAGGAGCATATCTATGGAAATGAGACGCCATCCCAATATTATAACTTCCAGAAGCCTAGTACTTCTGAAGTCTCTCAAGATGAAGACATATATATTCTTCCAGATTCATAATAACTTTTGAAAATATCAGGTTTAGTTATCAGAGGATAAATAGTCACTGGGACTTTTATTTTACTGATGTCATTGTTAATCATGTTCTTTGGATGAAACTCAATGATCTTTCATCTGTCTCCACCCTGCTGAACCTTCTGTCTGTGTATCACTGCAGTTTAAATCCTCTTCACTCACCTTTCCCTAGATTAATTCTACATTATGTTATATTGATTCTTCCTTCTAAATGTTACCTGTTACCTTTTTCTCTTATTTCTATCTCCACCATCTTTTTCTGGCTCAAGATTGTGTCAGTCTTCTAACTTGTCTTTCTGGCTCCAGTTTCTGCACATTCAGTCAGTTCCCATGATGCTGCCAAATTTACCTTCAGAAAATATTCCCGATGCCACACCACTCCTTTGCTTAAGACCTCTTAATGGCTCCTCTTTGCAAAAGACATACTACTTATAATTCTAACTCCAGAATTTAGGATTTCCCACACTTGGTTCCAGTTTACTGTTCCAGTGACTTCTACTAATTTCTCACTCCTCTGTTTTCATCAGAATCATCTGAAAACCTGCCAGACTCATCCCTCCTCCTTGGCTTTGCTTGTCTGCCCCATTTCAAGCTGCCCCAGATGGCAACTTCTTCCACAAGTCTTCTGAATTATTCCAAACCTACCTTTACCTTTTCCTTTTCTGATCACCTGTAGATTTTGCTGCCTGTTTAATTCTCTGGGCATTTAAACATCTGAATGTTTTCTATGGCATTTTATGATTTAATGTCATATGAGAATGTTTTAAATTCCTTGCTAAATAACAAGGAAGTGCCTCATCTTCATATTTTAGCTCCACTGCCTAGACCATCATATGAGGCATTTGGTATTGTTTAATTGACAAATAATTAAATTGTACATTTTGCTCACTAGTTTTGAGAAAAATCTAATAAATTCATCCATTCAAGAAATATTTATGAAGTACCTTCTATCTACTTTTACTCTGCACATGGCGGGAGTAAAACAGCAAAAAGAAAGACATGGACCCTGAACGCATGTTGTCTGGCAGGAAAGAAAAGACAATAAATAAACAAATACTGTGCTACTTCTTTATGTATTCTATCTTACCCCTGAACTCAGCCTTTTATATGCTGCTCTGAATTGCTCAGGCTGAGGCTCTGCACACCACGGTTTTCCTTTGCCAAGTGGGTCCATATTAGGCTCTGTTCATAAGGAGCAGTGTGGAATATGTAGGCAAGAGGAACTGAAAGGGACTTGCTCTTTCTCACCTCCTTGTTGTCCCAGCGGGTACCGTTGCCAGGCAGTTTACTCCAGCATCTCCAGTTGATTGCAGTTTCTAGTTTTTTCCAGCATTCCCAGAGACGGCTTGATTGCACCCTGTCAGAGGTGCCAGCACCAGCCTGGTAGCACCCTCTCCTTAGAATCTGAGGAGGAGCTCTGCAGATCCTCCTCCATGGGACCGTCAGAGCTCCAGACCCCAGCCCCAGGTGCCATCTCCTGCACCCACCGTCTCTGTGGCGCCTGAGGGTCCTCTTTCTTCGTCTCAGTCAAACAAGACCTTTTGGCTAATTGTCTGTATTAAAGTCTCCCTGTTAAAACAAACTCTATGGATTCTATTTCCCCAGGTGGACCCCAATATACAAATTGAAAAGGTGGAATAAGTGCTTTGAAGAAAAAAAAAAAAAACTAGTGTTTGAGAGCAAGGGGTTTGGGTAGGGAAGAATTTTAATAGGATCGTCAAAAGGGGCCTCTCTGAGGACACACTTGAGCTGGGCCTTGAGGGTGGAAGGAGTTAACCATGCAAATTAGAGATGGGCAGGGATGGCACCAGCATATGAAAAGCTTTCACATTTGGTTTGGCCTGGGATGGCTGCAGCGCAGATAAAGCCATTGACAGTGCTGCCCTCGTCTTTGGAGGAAGGACCACAGGACTTACTGATGGACTCACGATGTGTGTTCGGTAGGGGATGGTTAAGATTGAGGGGTTGTGGGAAACAGAGAAATCTAGAAGAACCACCTTATTTCTAGCTGGAGCATCAGGGGCAATTATAAAGCATTCCGATGAGATGAGCAAGACTTAGAGAGGAAAGAGTTTTAGAGGCTGTGTCAGGAATGACTTGGGCTGCCAGTAACAGAAAACGTGACTACATTGGCTTAGACACGTACACCTTCATTTATTTCAAATAACGTGGCCACTGAAGTAAAGCCTTTGAGGGCTAGCGAACCTCGGCTAACAGTACCATCAGAGATCCATGTTCTTTCTCTATTTCCTCTCTGCCACCCTGGGTGCTGTAACTTTCAGCCTCATTTGTGTTATCTCATGATCACCAAGTGATTGTGGAACCTGCAAGCCTTATATCTGTGTTCTGGTCCTCAAGAAGGATGAAAGGAAAAGACAACACCAGGAGATACCTATTTATAGGTCGTTGGCCAGAATTGTGTTACACAGATCCATGGAAACCACCAGGTATCAGAGTGGATGGGAAACTGAGTTGCGACCTTTGATGGCCTCATAGGAAAGGAGGCAAGGGAAAAAGGCAGCTGGAAATAGAATTTAGGTCAGTAACCTACTACCAAAGGGGCAAAATCAATTTTGGACATCTTTATTCTGATGCGTCCTGAGACCCAAGTAGAAATATCCAGCTTGCAGTGGTATACACACATTTGGATTTTGGAGGAGAGCTCCTAACTGGATATGTACTTTTGAGACCTGTAAGCATATAGGTGGTATCTGCAGTGGCAGGGATTTATGGGATCACATGGAGCAAAGAGTAGAGAACCAAGAGAAAAGGAGAGGAATCCAGAAGTCCCCCTCAGACTGCAATATTTCAGTGCTAGCTCAGTGAGGGGAATCTAGCAAAGGAGCCTGAGAAAGAATGGCCAGTGGGGAGTGCCATGAATTCTTATGATCTCTAAGAATAATGGTTGATATTGTGAAATAGATGATATATTGACACATACATTATAGTTCACTTTCTAGAGATGGGATGAATATTTGATACTTGTTTATTCTCTTTGACCAGAAGAGATAGTAAAAGTCTGTGTAGAGGAAGTATTTAGTCCATGATCTTTTACCCTGTTCCCATCTTGACTTCTTTTTTGAATTAATTGCAAGTTCTTTATCAATTGAAAATCTCTTCCTACTTTCCTTACTAGCAGTTCTTGATGGGGTGGGCAAAGGGGAATAAAGGATATTGTCGATCATCTTCTCTTTTTACTGTGCTTACTGTCCATTCTTTGTCCTTTCTCCAGTTTTGATTCCCTCTTCTCTTCCTCCTCTCATTTCCCATTCCTCCCTCAATTCTCCATATCACCCCCCCAACTCTGCCTCCTTCTTCTCTCTCCTCTCTGTCTCCTTCAAATTTTTATCTGCTCCTTGCATCCTTTATTCCAATATTTCTCTGCCTTCTTAAAATCCAAAAAGCAAAAATGTCCTTGAGAGGTAAAGATAATAAAATCTGTCTACATCTACTGAGAGTAGCAGTTTGTATTTGTGTTATATTATTAGAAAAAGTGACCACTTGTACCACAATTAAAGGAGGAAGGATGTCAGGGGTGCGGGAAAGGAGACAGGAACATCAAATATAGTGAGTGTAGCTTTGCTGCATGCTCCCGGAAATGTAGGCATGTTCACATCCTGTGACTTATAGCTAATCTCTGTAAGACTCCATGGCCAACATCCAACAACAACGAGCACCTGGCTTCTTCAGCTTGCTCTCAGCCTTCAGCTTGAAACATTTCATTTCACATAGTTGATGAGTTTTCATCAATGAGTGGCAAGATATTGAACAATATTAAAATGATATTTTGACTTATGTTTTGCTGCTTGGCGAACAATAAATATGTCAGAGAATCAACTTGGCTACTTTTGTTACTGTTAAGACATGAAGACCTCAGACTTCAAAAGAGACAGTGCTTCTGTTTTTGAAGGTCTAAGAGTCATTGACCATAGTTCAGATATTGTGTACTAATCATCATCTGCTTTCTCTGCTCTGGAGTCAAGAATAGGAAGCTTCCAAGTAGAAGGAGGCTCCTTAAAGACATCAGAAGACTGTTTGGATTTGAAGGATACTCTTTGAGGAAACTAAACTCTCCTGTCTAAAGAAGTGAGTGAAATATGGTCATTTAATTGAGTGTTGGCATCAGAGTGATGTTCACCTCATAGAATTCTCTGGAAGAGTTTGTATAGAATTGGTATTTCTTCCTTAAGGGTTTGCATCTGTGAAGCTCTATAAGCTTGGTATTTTCTTTGTGAGAAGTTTCAAAAATACAAATTCATTTTCTTTGATTGAGATAGAAATATTAAGTTGTCTATTCTTAAATGAACTCTGGTAGTTGATCTTTCAGGAAATTGGTCCATTTTTTCTAAGTTGTTGAATTTATTAGTGTTAACTTATTCATAACATTCCCTTATTATCTTTTAAATATCTGTATGAAATGATATCATCTCATTCTTGATATTAGTAATTTGTGTCTTCTATTTTCAAGTGGTTTTACTGACTTCCTTTGTTGTTCATAGGTTTTCTATTTCTTTGATTGCTGCTCTTAATTATATTTTTTATGCTTAATTAGCTTTAATTAGCTCCTCTCTAGTTTCTTAAAGTGGAAGCTGATGTCATTGGTTGGGTCCTTTCTTCTTTGTTTGTATAGATGTTTAGGGCTATACATTTTTCTGTAAGTACTGCTTTAACTGTGTCTCATACATTTTGACCTGTTTTATTTCTATTCAGTACAAAATACTTTCTAACTTCCCTTTTTATTATTTTGAACTTTGGGTTATTTAGAAGCTTGTTATTTAACTTACAAATGTTTGAGAATTTTCCAGGTATTTTTCTTATTGATTTATAATTTAAATTCACTGTGGTCAGAGAACATATTTTATATGATTTGAAATATTTTAGATTTGAAATTTGTTCTGTGGACTAAAATATGGTTTATCTGGATAACTGTTTCATGTGAACTTAAAAAGAATGTGTATTCTGCTTTTGGCTGTATCATGCTGTAAATGGCATTTAGTTCCAATTAGTTCAAGGTGGTTGACAGTATGGTTCAAGTCCTTTATATTATTTTTTTTATTGAAACACAATTTACATACCATAAATTTTACCTTTTTAAAGCATACAATTTAGTGGTTTTTAGTATATTAGCAAAGTTGTGCAAATTTCATCACTGTCTAATTCCAGACCATTTTCATCATCCCCAAAAGAAATCCCTGGGTAGTCACTCTCCATTTTCCTTTCTTTCATTCCCTGATGTCTTCATTCAGTCTGCTGTTAACAAAAAATACAGATTAAACAAACATTTATTTCTCTCAGTTCTGGAGTCTGGGAAGTCCCAAGATCAAAGTGTCAGTAGATTCAGTGTCTGGTGAGAGCGCACTTTCTGGTTCTTAGATTGCCATGTCCTCATTGTGTCCTCACATGGTGGCACGTGGAGGGAGCCCTCTGAGATCTCTTTTATAAGGGCACTAATCCTATTTATGACCTAATCCCCTCCCCAAGTCCTACTTCCAAATACTATCACATTAGGTATTAGGTTTTTACATGTGAATTGCGGGGACACAAATATTAAGTCATAGCACCTGGCAACCACTACTCTACTTTCTGTCTCTATAGATTTGACTATTCTGGATATTTCATATAAATAGAATCATATAATATGTGGCCTTTATGACTGACTTAAGCATAGCATTTTAGCACATGTCAGTATTTCATTCCTTTTTATGGTTGAATAATACTACATTGTATGAATATGTTACACTTTGTTTATCCGGTCTTCAACTCATGGGCATTTGAGTCGATTCCTCTGTGTTCTTGCTGATTTTTCTGTCTACTTGTTCTATTACTAAGAGAGGACTGTTGAATTTTCTGATATAGTTATGGATTTTGCCTGTTTCTCCTTACAATTTTACCTTTTTTTTTTTTTTTTTTAGCTTTTGTCTTATGTATTTTAAAGTTCTGTTATTAGGGGAAGAAACATTAAGTATCTTTGTGTCCTCTTGATTATTTGGCCCCTTTATCATTATCAAATCACAATCTTTATTCTTGGCAATAGTCCTTACTCTGAAATATCCTTTGTCTGATATTAGTATAGACATTTCAACTTTCTTTTAATTAGTGGTAGTATGGGATATTTTTTCCATCCATTTGCTTTTAACCTGTCTGTGCCTTTATATTGATAGGGCATTTCTTGTAGGCAGCATGTAGTTAGGTCTTACTTTCTTATCCAGTCTGACAATCTCTGCTTTCATTTGGGGTATTTATACCACTTACATTTAATGTGATTATTAATATGACTTTAAATATGACATCTTGCCATTTACTTTCTATTTGTCCCATATGTTCCTTGTTTTCCTTTTTCTTCTCATTCTTCCTTCTTTTGGAATAATTGGGTTTTTAAAATAATTTAATTTTATTCCCTTGTTGGCTTATTAGCTCTAACCCTGTGGGGGTTTTAGTGGTTGCATTTGAATTTATATTATACATCTTTAATTGTCATAGTCCACATTCAGATTATATATCACTTCATGTATAGTTTAAGAACCTTACAAAAATAAACTTCCATTGTCCTCCTCTAAGCCTTTGTGCTATATTTCTCATACATTTTACCTTTATGTGTGTTATGAACTCACAATACATTGATCTTATTTTTGTTTAAGCAGTCAGTCGTCTTTTAAAGAAATATAAATGGCAAGAGTCTTTTCTATTTACCCACTTAGTTATCATTGTATTTACCATTGCCACTGTTCTTCATTCATTCTTCTAGAACCATCTTTCCATATATCATTTTCCTTCTGCTGGAAGGACTTTTACCAATTCCTATAGTGAAAGGCTGCTGTTGCTAAATTCTTTCATCATTTATACTGAAAAAATTTTGATTTCATCTCATTTTTGAAATATGTTTTTGCTGCATATAGAATTCTAGGTTGATGGTAAAGATACTGTTCCACTGTCTTCTGACTGTACTTTTGTCTGACAAGAAGTTCTGTTGTATTCTTATTACTGATCTTCTGTATATAATGTTTTTGTCCTCTGGCTGCTTCTAAGATTTTTCTCTTCATCAGCATTTTTCAGAAATTTTATTACAATGTACTTTGGTATGGTCTTTTTCCATATTTTTGTGCTTGGCATTTTTTAAGCTTCTTAGATTTATGGTTTTATAATTTTCATCAAATTTGCAAATTTGTCTGTTATTTTGATTGTTTTTATGTCCCTACTCCCTTTCTCTCCACTGGAAAGTCCAATATGTGTGTATTGGGCCTTTTTTGGTAGGCTGAGAATGAAATGATAGCAAAATATTCAGGTTAGAAGGTTCAGCAGATTGTTAGAAAGTAAGGATTACAACTCAGAACAGAGGTCAGGGAAGAAATATACATTTGGGATATATCTGGATAGAGGTGGTAGTTGAAGCTCTAAGAGTTTTTGATTACTCTGAATGATAATGATATAAAAAGACAGAAGTGAATTAAGTGTTTAAATGCTATTTGTAGTCTTGATATACAGAAATAAAATAATTAGGGTTTGTCCTTGGTTTTATTTTTATCTTAGGTTGGTTTATGTTCAATGTTCTGTATCTTCTCTGCATATTAGTTTGTGTATTTTATTATCAGTATTTTGAAAATGGATTATCTGGGACTGAAGGGAGATGGACAATTACACTTACTTGGGTTTTTTCCTCAGCTATTCTGAGCTTATTTATTTATTTGTATGTTCCAGTGGTTAAATATTTGCATTAAATGTTCCCCCCCCCAAAAAAAGACAGAAGTGGTCTGCCCTTATATCCTGGTTGTATGCAGATGATTGGCTACTAGTAAAAACATCAGTAATCACACATACCCTCATCATGGAAGTGTATTTATGTAATCACTAGCCTCTTTGCCAGTTCTCAAACCTGCTCAGTTTGGGGACATTATATTCTCTCATCCTTGGCTGCTCTTCCCCCATATATTCACTCTGTGAACTTCTAGTTTCATTTAGTTCTCTGATCAAATGGTACCTGCTCAGAGCTGACAAACCAATCTGAAGCAGCCTGCCCTATTACTCTCTGACTCTTTTTAACCCTGCTTTAGTTTCCATCATAGCACTTATCACTACTTAGTAAATGTTAGTGTGTGATTTTAATCTCTTCTCTCTACCTAGAATGTAAGCTCCATGAAAGTAGAAACATTCTTGTCTTACTTCCTGCTTGATCACCAGTACTTTGCTTATAAGATATACTTAATTATGTGTGCTGATCAAGTTCATAAGGTTTTTTTCTTTAAGACTAACACTTGTAGTGAAATTACTGAAATATTTTGGAAAATAACATAATGGGAAAAGTTACATATATTATTTTGAGCATTACTAACATGCAAGGATATATTAGGAAAGATTTTTATGTAAATTAAATGCCATAAGACTTCTTTGGCATTTAATACAAGCAAGCTTTGTCCCTGTGGTCCCCAGTCATTGGAGCCAGTTGGTGCCACATCAGGTAGAATGAGAACGGAGAAGACCAGGTGCTTCAGCCCCTGGGGAGATCAGAACATTGGGCCTCATGAAGCAGAGGGAAAAGAAAGAAGGGGAGATTGTGCCTGTTTCCATACTTTTAACCACTAATTCTAAGCCACACTAAGTAGGTAGTTTGTAAAATTCAGAGAGTGATCAGTCCAATATCCACTTTTTAGTGCTCACCTTATGTGATCACTTTGCAGCATGGTATTCCTGCTGCCTCTTATTTTCTAACGCTCCTTTACAGGTTCCTTTTCTCTCATATACTCATTCAGTGTGGTGGTTCTCCATGGTTCTTTCCTTGGCTCCCAGCTCCTTTTCCTAACACTCTTTCTCTAGGTGATGTAGATGTTTTGTATGTGAACTCTCTTGCTGTGATGTCTTTTGGAAGCATTTGACCCACATAGCTCACCATCTAATACTTATCTCCATGATGTCCTTTAGACATCTGAAATTTGGCATGGGCCAAACTGATGGATAGGGGTCAGGGTTTGGGCATCACTGAGTAATAGAGATGTAGTTAATGATACGATAAAAGAAGGCTCAGACGTGAAGGGAGGGTGTCCATTGCACTGGTTGCTTGCTAATAATTTCAAAAGCTGATAGTTCAAAATGTCCCAGTGTCAAAAACATTAGCCTCAAACTATCATGGTATCAGTGTACCATGTACTGAATAGCTATTTCTTCAATGCCTGGCTCAAACAATCCCCAGTTACTGAAGTCTGATGGTGTAACATTTGGAAAACAGTGTCTTTCCTTTTCTTTTCCTGACTTCTAAGTGATCAGCTCTGAAACATAACAATGTGTGTGTAGCAGCAAGAAGGGGTCCAGGCCTGCTAGGCATCATGCTAGTGGACTGGTCTGATTACTACAGGTTTCGTGGCTCAGTAGTGCTGCTTATTTAATTTACTTCCACATTTTTGTTTGTTATTTATTTTTAGGTCTTCTTAGGATAACTACATTGAGCTGGACCTAAAAATAAGTGTTTAGTGGACTAGATCATGAAAAAAAAAAAGCCTAACAGACTGGGGATTTTAGAATTTGTCCACTTCGAGTGAATGAATATCTACTGATGTCCATGTGAAAGATAGGAAAATTGCCAATATATCTTGAATAAAAGCACCTTCCGGTAGATGTTTACAGTTGTATAGAAAGGAAGTTGCGGAACATCAAGGTCATGAAATTGATAACGAGTGACTTTAATGATCCTAGTAGAGTAAAGTGATTTCAGACATGTAACAAATATTTATCAAGTGTCTAGGATATATCAAATACTGAGAGCTGAGAAATTCGGCAGTGGGGTTGGTGGAGGGAGGGGGTAGGGGCAGACTCTGTGCAGTCGAGGGAAGCACGTTAGGGATAATGAAAGACTAACTAGACTTGGCGTTAAGGAAGCTTCCTTGCAGAAGGTGACACCTAAACTAAGACCTAAAGGACAATCAGGAGAGAGCCAGGCAGATGTGCCTGCGTAGCACAATCAGTTACGTGTCTGACTCTTGGTTTGGGCTCAGGTCATGATCTCAGGGCCCTGATCTCAGGGTCGTGGGATTGAGCCCCGCACCAGGCTCTGCGCTCAGCATGGAATCTGCTTGGGATTCTCTCTCTCCCCTCTCCTTCTGTCACTCCCCCTGCTCTCACTCTCTCTCAAATAAATAAATAAATCTTTTTTTTTTAAAAAAAGGAGATAACCAGGCAAAGAGGCTAAGGGCATGATGTTGCAAACAGGGGACAGTATGTATGAGGACCCGGAGGTTAGGATATATTCAAGAACCTGAAAGAAGACAAATAGTGCTTAAGTCTAAGTGTAAATGGGGAAGGGCAAGAGGAAGTTAGTACCTGTGAGCAAAGGTCAGATGATGCAGGGCTTTGTATGACAAGTTGAGGAGTTTGGACCATATCCTAACAAAGCAGATACCCCCAATATCAGAATACCATCTTGGAAGGCAGAAATGACACTGATTTTTCCCCAAACCATAGGGTAGGGCAAGCATTTCCCAGCTGCAGCAGAATATGGGAAGCAGCATGCTGAGGTTCAGGATAGAGGAGTTGATTTCAAGAAGCACATGTCTGTGAGTTACAGAATTAGCAGCGCTCTCCAGTGTTTCATTAAGGCTCCCATAGCTTTAAATTTAAATTCAGCTCCTGTAGCTTTGCATTTTGTGATTCTCCCAATAGAGAAGGGAATTAAGCAAATGAGAGAGGCTCAAATGAAAGGAAGCACAGAAGATGGTAAATTGCCAGTTGCAATCAGGGCTGGCGAAGGTGTGACTGCAGCTATTGACCTGTGCTGTTGCCATGGAAACCAAAGCTCTGTGGTCCTGGAGTGCTTTCCCTTTTTAAGGACTGATTGGTTTTAAAGAATAGCTAAGACTGCAAATTACCAAAGTTGGATCATCCATTGCCACGGTGGCGTATTCCACATTCTTTTTAGTGACAGAGACAATGGGTCTGAGGTAGGCTCCCCAGAAGCCCAGAAGCTGTCAGAGGTTAAAGCTCAGCGAAGGACAGAGTTTAGCTGTTGCCTCAGGCCCACCTCCCCAGCGCCACAATATGCTGGACCGACATATTAATTGTGATACTCAGAATTTAGGAGAAGGGATATCATTAACTGGGTTTTACATATTAACATATTAACATATGTTAATATGTAAAACATAACATATAAATAATCAAATTAGGAGATCTGAAACCCATGAAGCAAATACATACAAATATACTTTCTCTTTTTCTTCTGAGGTGTGTGTGAGGAGACTGTAGTTCTTTTTAGGTTCCTGGCATTGGACTGCCTTCGGAGCACCAAGCACCATAATAATGCTTTGTGTGAATTATCTTTCTTTGTTCACCCACAACCCTGTTGCATAGATATTGTTGTTATCCCCATTTTATAGAAGATTGAGATTTAGGGAAGTTAAAATTTGACCATATTTCTTAGTGTTAATTTAAAAAAATGGAGGCAGTATTTGAACCCAATCATTTGGCCACCAGAGACTTGCTCAGGTATTTTTTTTTTATTACAGTATTTTTGGTAGCTCACAGTATCTTCTGTCTTAGTATCATGGAATTTCAAATCTAGGGAATAAGTTAGACGTCATCTAAACTGACTTCCTCATTTTGTAAATGAGAACAGTGAGCCCCAGGAAGTTTCTGTGACTTCTGCAAGTGAATTAATTCCCCCAGGGAATTAATGTCTAACTGAGACCAGAACTCTGGGCTTTTCAACATATCTTGCTGCCTTTCTTATCGACTGAAAATGTTTGTCTTTCGATCCAAGTCTTTCTTCTAGCAACCTCTTGAGTCTCCTTTAAGACCTCGCCTTTTCTCTGTTCTGTTTTAATTGAGCATTCTCTTCTCTGCATCTAGAAATGGTGCTGATTTTTCCCAACATGAAGCAAAGGCAGTCCTAAAAAGAGCAGAATATACAGGTTTCTTAATGCATGTGGCTCTTGCAGGGCTGGAACTCTGCAAGGAGAGTAATCAATCAGGAGCGGAGTGAAGCACAACATGTCCTCATGGCCATTCTTTCCTAAAACATCCTCTTTTGTTATCTTGTCTCATTGGGGAGAATTTGTCTAGACTATATACACTTTTAACTCAATTATCTGATAAGAGAAAAACCTGAGCAGTGGAAGAAGAGCACTGGGGGTGGGGGGAGGAAAGGGGGAGGGAGTGGGTAAACGGCTGTGGCAACTGCATAGCAGTGGTGCCTTCAAAGAGACAGCTAATGACAATGTAAATATCCTCTCCCAGCTGGAATGGCCAGGGCCTGGAAGCTATTTTCAGTCTCTTTGTACCAGGAGACTTCAAGGAGAACATTGTGCCTTATGGAGCAAGGGAAGAACCTGACATTCCATTGAAGGGAGAATCTCCTTTTAAAATGCAAGAGATGAAAAAGCAAAAGCAAAGCAATTGCTACTTTTTAGTTCGCTAGATCAACTAAGGAAATCTTCCAGCAAGAATCTGGGAGAGGAGTGGAAAAGAGGAGAGGGAAAATTTAGCCAAGGGAGACTGAGGAGATGCACAAGAAAGGGAAGCCTCGGTGGAGTGATAGGAGCCTTTTGGTGGTAATCAAGAGAGAAGGTCCTGTCCAAAGTTGAAAACGCAGCGTCTGTAGAGCCTAGGCAGGGGACATGTAGTTGTGAATTGGACCTGCTAAAGAGCAGCTGGGTGCTGAGTCCTGTATGTGGAGCAAGCGGAAGAGCTGCCCAAATTGTCCTACTTTTTGGGACCCTCTGCCACACAAACAGTAATCCCTTAGCTCTACATCACAATGCAGTGGTTGTTTCTGTCACTTCTAATGCCTCATGCAGATCTGTAAAAAGGGTAAGTATGGCCTAATCTTACCAATGAAACAGTTTGTAATTTAAGGATAGTATCATACTAAAGGAAACCAGAGGGGAAGTGGGACTCTCTTCATTTAAGAATGATTTTCGTTTCCTCTTTTAATTAGCTGTGTTGCTTAATATAACAATGCCTTCTTCACCCACATGTGTTGAAAAAGAAAGTTGTGAGGCTTCATTGAGGAAGAATCTCTTCAATTGCACTTACTGGGAAAAAATAAAAGCTGTAATAAAGATTGCTTATTTTTAACATGTGGGCTGAGATCTTACTCTCGCCCCCTTTTCAAAGGCCAGATTAAATCCCAGGTCATTTATGAAGCCTTTTTTAATACCAGCAGTCCAAAATGACCTATCCATTTGCCCACTTCCTTCCTTTATCCGTCTACCCATCCATTTATTCACCTAGCCATCCATTCATCCAAGAAATACTTACTGAGAGCCTGTTGGTTATTAGGCATTGTGACAGAGACGGAGGACCCAGCACTGGATACAAACATGCAATGCCTGCAGTCTAGATGAAAGCCCAAAATAAAAAATCACACAAACAAATGCATAATTAGAAATATAAATAAATGCTCTGAAGGAAAAAAAAAACATGGTGATATTACAGCTTATAAAAGAAGATCTTGAACTTGACTTCTTCGGGCAATCAGGGCAGATGACTTACACTGGATTCCCAATGTACTAATTATATAAGCAGAATTTACCTAGAAAGAAAACAAGAATTAATGACACCCTTTCTGCAAAAGAGGCCCATTATTATAGAACATTATCATTTGTGTTGGCTTGTTTGTTTAAAAGAAAGGACAAAATCTCAAATTGCTTTGAAAGGTTTGTAAACTGCTATTTAAAATAATTAGAAAGAAACATGAAAATGTTGGTTGGGAAAATTCCACAGAGATTAGCATTCTTTACACAAGTCTGGCACAAACTTAAATATTTCTTGGCAGTGTCATAGAGTGGAAGAAATAATTGCTAAAACATACCACAGACCTGTATCACAGTTCTAGTGAATATTAGCTGTGTGGCCTTGCAAAAGTTATTTATCCTCTCTGAGCCAGAAAATCCGCAGCTGAGAAGTGGTAATAAGAACTGGTAATAATAACTCTGAAAGGTTATTGTGAATACTGAATGTGGGATGCCTGGGTGCCTCAGTCAGTTAAGTGTCTGCCTTCAGCTCAGGTCATGATCCCAGGGTCTTGGGATCGAGCCCCGCATTGGGCTCCTTGGAGAGCCTGCTTCTCCCTCTCCCTCTCCCTCTCCCTCTGTCCCTCCCCTGCTTGTGCTTGCTCACTCTCTCTCAAATAAATAAATAAATAAATAAAATCTTTAAAAAATGTAAGTGAAAATACCTCCAACATTAAAGTTATTTAATGCCTGAGATGCGTGTAAAACATTCATCTGCTAAATGACTCGTCTCAGTTACCTTACCTACTTATCCTTGCTGGGCTCTTAAAGACTACTTTGTATGATTTTTTTTTCTTCAAAGGCTGTACTTTGAAATATTTTTCTCAATGAAACCAGCTTAATTTATTCTATAATAATTCTCTTTGAGATTTCCAATGATCATGCACTATTAACTACCAGTCAGAACTTCTGATCGGCATGATTACAACTGAATTTATATGTTTTTCAAATGAAAGAAACCAGAGCTGCCTGCACCATTTTCTTGATGGTTTTTGTAATTCAAAATAACTGCCCCTCGTGTAAACAGTGAAGCAGCTTTGGTCCAAATTCCTTTCCAGGAAAACCAAGGGCAAGAATGCCGAGCTAAGAGCAAGGTTGAAGGAAGTTGGACTGGAGATAGATGAGGTATGTGCCCCACCCCACCCCCAACAGTCCAGAGGGTCCCAATGCACTAAGAAGATCTAACTCCCTAATTTCAACCTGTGTTGATGAAAAAAACGTGTGTATATATCTCTATATAGACTCAAAACCATATTCTTTGTTGTTTCTCAGGTTTTCATTGATACTACCATTAAGTCATTGACTCACATGTATGGTATGATTCTGTTGTTACAGTGAGATCTCATCTTCTGAAACTTGTCAGACTTATTTTTCTATGAGCTCTAAAACAAAGGGTATTAAAATAGCATGGTCAAGTCTACATTTCTGCCCTAAAGTCATCAGCTTTTTGTACACCTTGCTTCCTGTCCTTGGCTGCTACATTTTGCAAGCTGCCCTCCACAGAGCATTATGGAGTGCCTTGAAATATTTTCATGATAGATGCAGAAGTAATATCTTAGGGGAAAAAAAGTCCATAAAATTTATATCCACTCCCTTCTGGCCATGGCATGTTGATATCAGTGATCCTCTTTTCAGTTACCAAGGTTGTTCATACGGACTGGAGTTAATTCCCTTACTTTAAGCTGCTAGTTGAGTGTGTGCACTTGCCTAGGAGTAAGGATGGCAGAGTTGTTGTTGCCCAGGTCAAGGTGATTTAAGGGAGCCAAAAGTTCCATTTATACATCCCTCCTGCCTGTCACAGAGTTTAAAACTCCCACCAGTACAGAGTTTTCCCCTGTTCCACAGTCTCTAGAATTACTTTGTTTGGATGTACAAAGATGTACAAAAATGTATAAAATCCATATGTGATGTGATCTTCAACCATTATTGCTTCTTAATACTTTCAAGAGTTAATGTCTCACATAAGTGACAGGGATTTGGAGAAGAGCCACTACACAGTTGATCAACTAATGAACTGCTTGCTTCTAAGACAAACGGTAGCTGAGTGCAGAGGCTCTGGGATACTGGCTAGATTTGGGGGAGGGATACCATGCAAGTTTAGACAGCTTTGGGTAAAAAGATAACTTGAGGAAATAATGCCAGACTGTCTTCGTATTGCTTCAGTGTTCTTCCATCCTGGTCCTAGATTATCCATTTTGATCTCTGACTTTCATCACCATGTCTTCCTAATTCGCAGCGTCTCTCATGGACCTCCAGGCATTCGTCGTCTCATGGACCTCCAGGCGGTAGCTCAGCGCAATATTAAACTGAGGATACGGATATGCGAAAGGCAATTCTCTGCCTCCGAGGAGTTTCCATTCTGCTTAACCTCACAACCACTTTTTTTCAGTGGAAAGCTGATAAAATAAACATACATGCACACTTTTTCTTAGTATTTTGTAGAAAATATATATGTGAGTATGAATAGGCGTTTCAAACAGAGGAAATTTAATAAGGGGATTGGTTACAAAAGTGTTACAGGATATTTAATAAGGGGATTGGTTACAAAAGTGTTGCAGGATATTTAATAAGAGGATTGGTTACAAAAGTGTTACAGGATATTTAATAAGGGGGTTGGTTGCAGAAAGGAGTAGATAATTTTACTCAGAAGATCAGTAACTGCAGGAATCTGTTCCCTCCCCTACTGCAGGGAGAACCAAAGGGAAATGGGGCAGCCTAGAGTCCACAACTACCGTTCCCCTGAGACTGCTGTCTGGGAAATCAAGCTGTGTGAGCAGGAATCCAGGAAGGAATGTTCATCAGCCACTCTTACTGCAGGAGTCCCACCAGAGGGCAGAACTAAAAGCTTCTCACTACATCCCACCTTTCCACCTAACAAAAAGCCAACTGACAAGGGGGTCTGGAAGTTTGCAAAATTTGAGTACAGCTTCCCATCTCCAGTGGTATAGAGGAGAATGTAGAAAAATGACTGTGGGGTCGAGAGATCGTAGACACTCTCTGGTGACCACATGTCCTGACTTGGGAAATCTCTTGCCCTCAATCCCTTCTTCCTCCACCACCAGCTCTCCATCCACAAAGAACAATATGAAGGACACACACATACTTGCTCTCATTTTCTTCCTCATTACCCACATACATAGTCATGTCTACACTCAGGAAATGGGAAATCTAGTATGTCCTAGAAGTAGATGAGAGAAAGTATGAACAAATAGGAAAGATGCAGGTTCAGGAGTGAGCCTTTAAAAACAAGCTGAGAAGGCTAGTAGTAATTATCTCAGAAAAGTAATAGTCTCCTCCATTCCCAATCCATTCTTTACCAACACAAAGAAAAGAATGTATCCACTTATTTTATGCATTTATGCTTTCCTCTTAATATTTTTAGGTCACATATCTGCTTCACTCCCACTGTTACAGATGTAAGTAGAAACTAAGTTGTATTTTTACAACCAACAGTTTCTGATAATGAAGTGTGACAAAGCTAACTCCAAGAAGCAGCTATTCATGTTGTTCAAATATGCTCAATTGTACATATTTAGGTAGAAAAATAAGATGCATCTGTTTCAAAAGGAGATTAAATGGCTAAAGATTAGAGAACAATGACAACTAGAAAACTCAATAGAACAAAAATAGATACATAGTCAAAGAAAGAAGTTTGGGTTTTCAATTTAATTTGTGGAAGAGTTCTAGTCTTAATAAGAAAAACAATTACATTTGTTGAACTTTAAGAGATTAATACAAAAATGAAAAAGAAGTTAAAGTAAACACAGTAAAAAAATGTATGCTTTTGCTTTTACATTTCTTTTTCCTCTGTGTAACCTTGAATTTTTTAAAGGTACCACATGCTAGTGGTCCACAATTATACAATATTCTTTTGGGTACATGTTAAATGGTAATTAGTGTCACTTGATTGGAAATTTAGGATAAGACATCAGGAAATGTCAGGACTTAAGAATATAAAGCAAAATTCATACCCTTCAATTATTTTGCAAAATTATAAAAGCATCCTATAACTACTAGATATCTGGAAGCAATTTTCATGGCATGGGCTCCTAATAGATATATTTAAGGGGTTGGAAGGATTTTCCATAATCTCATCTCTAAGGTGATTCCATCTAATAAGAGAGTCCTGCAGACTTTTTCCCTAGTTGTTTCCTCTTGCTAGAATGCTTTCCCCAAGATATCCACTTAGATGATTTCCTCACTGTCTTCAAGTATGACCACCGGAAGTGCCTCATTCACTTTATAATAGCAGGTGACACTTTCCCAAGGCAGCAAATGTCTTAAGACATCAATTAACCAAAAAGGGCAACTCTAGTAGATAAATTTTTAAAAATGTAACAGTAATATACATGGTTCAATATTCAAAAGATAGAAGAGAGTTTATGGTGAAGTTTTCCTTTTCATCCCTTTCTATACTTCCCACTCTCACTTCACGATGCCAGCAAAGTCAGTGAGATCTGAGGACATAACCTACACATTAGTGGTGGATCACTCCACAGGATGGGGCCTACAGCCAGTTCCTCTGTTAATAAAAATATGGAGAGTTTACCCTATTACAGGACACAGGCCCCTGAGACATGTTACACAGTTTAATGGACCATGATATTTCATTTGCTATCTCATATGGATAATTACTTTATAGAAATCCCTGGAGCACCAAAACATTACGTTGTGATATAGAATGAGTATTATTTCTTTGGAGAGCAGTGATCAGTTCTTTAATGCCTGTGGGGAACACCTCATGGAGAAGAACATCCATGACTATTTGTATTTTGTTTAATGGTTGTATTAGTCAAGATTATACAGAGGAACAGAAAAAAACATATATGTGTATATATATATATGCACACCCATATGTAAACAGATTTATTATAAGGAATTGGCTCACATGATTATGAAGGCTGAGAAGTCACGTGATCTGCCATCTGCAAGCTGGAGACCCAGGAAGGCAGGTGGTGTGTAGTTCACCTGAGAGCCAGAGAGCTGATGGTGTAGATTCTTGTCTGGGTCTGCAAACTGAGAACCAGAAGTGCCAAGGGTAGGAGATTTTTATTCAGTTCAAACACTGAGGCAGAGACAACAGGAATCCACCCTTCCTTCGCCCTTTTTTTCTCTTCAGGCCCTCCAGTGATTGGGTGATACCCATGTATATTGGGAAGGGCCATTTGTTTTATTCAGTTCACTAACTCAAAGGCTGATATTTTCGGGAAACAGAATAATGTTTCACCTGGCATATTGGCATCCTCTTGTCCAGTCAAGTTGACACAAAATTAACCATCACAATGGTCAATTTATTAAACTTAAACTTACATATTTAACAAATGAAACATAAATAACACATGAATGATTAAATTTCCTTTCAATGTAAATGCAAAGTAGGAATTTACTGTGACTCATTTTTGTGAATACTTCAAACCCTCTAAAAAGGCAAAACTTACACATAAATTTAGCAGATTTATTATTCTACTAACAGAACTAGTCTATAGTTTCAGTAACATCGGCTTAATTAATTCCTTTTTTGCTTCCCACTTGATGTTAATGCCTTCCAGGGATATATCTACGCTAATTTTGATATATAACTAGAGCTGTAGTAATATTTATTTTGATAACTTCTTACAGTCGGAGTAATCTTACCAGATGCACAAATCATAGAATACCTGCTCAGACCAGCCAAGGATTTTCATTAGCAACAGATGGGACAAAGAATTTGACTGCTTTCCCCAAAGTGAGAGCCCTATAGTGAACACATTTTATTTGTTATTTCACTAACTCTAAGTCCTCATTTCTTGTGTGGATATTATTTTTGGCATTATTTTGTCTCCTGGTGTCTTCCCCCAGACATAATGTATTTTTAGGTAATCACTTAGCTAGCATTTCATACTTCAGTCTTGTCATTATATGATGTCATTATGCTATGACCTAGTCTGTTAGCATTATTATAAACAGATGTATTCCTTATTAGAATTTTATTATTATCAGTGGTGCTATCTAGGAGCTTTACCTTCTGGCCATAGGGGCTAACTGTAGGTGGTTAGCTCTCCTCATAAAGAACGTTGATTTATTATTTATTATCCTGGAACAGTGTTGATTTCCTTCTCTACCTGGCCTTGTGTGTGGCCACTGATACCGACTACTTGTTGAACTCCCTTTCCACCTGATTTTTATATTGGATCACCTGGAATGCTCATTCCTTTGTAGTTCTGGTATAGATTCCATTTTTTTCCCCAGAACTTCTTGGCTTTCTCCAGCCTTCTTTTCTTTATTCTTTTCCCTATGCACAGATGGAAGCAAGAGCATGTCTATTTTTTATAAACAGACGTAGAATAGCTATATAAAAATATTGAAACCTGAACACCTTTTTATTTAGTAGTGTTAAAGAACAAAAATTCAACTGAGTAAATTCGAAGATCTCATTGGCTTTATTAAGCAATTCATGAATTGGACATCATCCTAGCTAGCAAGTAGAGGAGAGCTCCAAGAGTTGGACCAAATGGAAGGTTTTTATAGGAAGGAGGGTGGGGCAAGGAAGTTATCATCAACAAAGGAAAAGAAAGGATTGTTCCAGGCAAGGTCACCTTCCCTTAGGGGAAGGGCAGAGAGTCTCCTTAGATAGATCACTTCATCTTCCTTTTGGGGAATGGATAGGGACCATGTGACAGATTACTTCATTGGTGCTGACCAGAAAATTCCCGAATGACCAACTAAGATTACACTTCTGGGGAGAGGTCGAAACTGTAGTTAAGTTAGGTATTAAGCCCTTGTTTGGTGACTTGGCCTCAGTGGCTCCTTTTTGGGCCTGTTTTGTTTCTTTTTTTTTAACAGTAGTAACTTTTTTGTATGTGTTAAAGTCATTGTAAATTAAAACATACCCTATTATATTCACTCTTTTTTTGCACTGCTAGTATTTTTAAAAAATATTTATACAAACTGTTCTCTGTGGACTGGTATTAGGAAGTCACTGATTTTCACAGCAAAGCTTGTTCAAATTAACACAGCAATTATTATTTTTGTTGTTGTTGTTTAAAGTTCAAATGATCACAACTTGCCTGATGAAACCCCTTTGTGCAGGTTTGTCCTTTCAGTACTGCCTGCTTCTTGGTAAAAATTGGACATCTTCTGATATTTCTCTCTCCTAAGACATGGAGAATTCATTGCTTTTTTGCAATACCCCTTGCCTCTTAGTTGAGGACTGTATGAGAATAAAAAATCTCGGTGCTAGAATTGCACAAGAGTGTTGGGGGTGGGCAAAAATGTTCCTTCTGCATTTGATCCATTTTCATTAGTAATAGAGGTAAAATATATGTGTGTGTGTGTATACACAGGTACACACATGTATATATACACACACATTTCTTTTTAAGGCATGAATTCACACTGATTTTTCTAATTTAAACATATGAAATTTCATCAGCAACTAAGACTTCCCCTATGTGAACAGAAACGACATTTTTTTTTAAAGATTGTATTTATTTATTTATTTGAGAGAGAGACAGAGAGCACAAGCAGGGAGAGAGGCAGAGGGAGAGGGAGAAGCAGACTCCCCACTGAGCAGGGAGCCCGATGTGGGACTCGATCCCAGGAGCCTGGGATCATGACCTGAGCTGAAGGCAGACGCTTAACCGACTGAGCCACCCAGGCGCTCCCAGAGACAACATTTTGATGTTCCCACCCTGACAGATACTGCATTACTACAGAAGAAAATGCTTAGCTAATAATAATGTTCAGCATTTTACCCTATTTCTGTGAAATGATTAAGTCTCACCTTAATCCTGCCAGCAGTTCTATTTTTGAAGCTGAGGCCTTCCTTTATAGAAAGCATTTTGCCAGGGTCTTAATCCCACGGCCGGGCCACGCATGGCTGTGCCACCCGTGCAGTCACGTGGGGCTGTGTGCTCCGAAGGGCCCCCACACGAGCTTTAAAGCTCGGCTCCTGCTGCCTTACAATTCACCATCGTTTGTGAACAAGTCTCTGCATTTTCCTTTGCCACAGAACCCTGCAAATATATAACCCAGTCCTGCCCATAATGCGTGAGCTATTAGTTTAGAATTTAAGGCCCTGGTTTCTTTACCCTTTTAGTCATCCAAAGTAAGCAGCAAATTCTTAGCATGTGCCCTTCCAATGAATAACAAGTCATACTAAATCCAAGAGACTCACCAATTCCCACATGCAGTTCAAATTTATACAAAATGTTGTATCACAGACAGGAAAATCAGCCTAAATATTTGACTGGTTGCTAAAAGTCCCTGGGAGACTTAAAAGTACAGATTTCTGGGATGCTCCCCAAACTGAATCCAAACCTTTTGGAATGGGGAAGAGAAATCTGTATTTTTATAAATCTCTCATTATAAAAAAAAAATCTTTTTTTTTTTTAACGGTTGTGAGTGGTATGGAACAAGAGGCTACATGACTTTAGGCTGTCGAAATCTGTGACAGGAGGGGCTTGTGTTACCAAAGTTAGTTCCTCTGGGTATTCATCTGATATGGTGTCTGTCTATATTCGTGCTACCAGTGGGCTACATACGCGGAGGGAACTAGCAGCTTCTACTCACATCCACTGTGGGTGTGAGACCTCTTAGCTCTTGTAGTCATGCTCAGCTAACGCTTCCAAGAAAACACTGGCAGAGTGAGTTCTTTTGCATTTCTAGTTATATTCCCCCTGCCCCCAGATGTCCATTTCCTGTGGTAACTATGTGGGCTTTTCCATTATAACTTATTCTCCTTTCTCTTTCCTGAATCTGATGTTAATCACAGCTGTTACTTTCTTTTGCTCAGTCTTGCCACTTTTGTGGGAAAAAGAGAACAGAAGACAGGAGCAAAGCAGAAGCAGAAGTACCATTTTCACGTAGACACCTGGGAAGTTACTGGTGCTACCCTGACATTTATATGGCATAATCATTGACAAGGAATGGATTATTTCCTGCTGCACGCTTTTCTTGAGGTACAGAGTCTAGGGCTGTGAGCTCTTCGAGGAACCAGGACCTTAGACAAACAACCAAAAAAGCAAGTGTTGACTCTAAAGTGCACAAAATAAAACTGCAAAGTCAGAATTAGTAAGTGCTAACTAAATATATCTTACATTTACTTAATTATTACTATTAATCATCACAAAAATTTCATTACATTTGAAAGTAATTTGTAAGAATTCTTCACTTGGCAAGAATTCCTGAATATACCTCATTATTGCTGAGAATTATAGCCAAATGTTATTTAAATGCATTATCTATATCCAAATAATTTCAGAAACAAAATTATAAGATCCCTTTCGATTTTTTTTAATGAGAAAAATATGTTTAGGGACATTGGCATCAACTTAAAGAGCTCCAAGTGGCAAAAACTGAGATAATTTGAGCAATAAAATAAATAGCATTGGATTATAACCTAAAGTATAAAATAAATAGCTGTGAGTCCATACTGACATAAATAAGCAAGTGAATGTAAAAATTTAAATATATTTTGTGTGAGATCTGGGTAGTTTTTAAATGTTTAGAATACTGTGGGAACACCATGAAACCTAAGAATCCCAAAAGACCCCTAAGGTCTTAAGACGACCCCATTACGTACACTGCCTACAGGCTCACATCACTGCTTTAATAACAGTTTGGAAAATCAAATTGTAGTTGAAACTGCTACTAAACATTACCACAACCTGCTATGCTCTAGTGATAATTTAAAATGTTTTGCTAAAGCAAAATATAACGCAGTACCTCAACGTTAAAAATATTAAATAGAGAGATAGATAGCAGAACTTGTCGGTCCCTTACTCACCTCAGCAGATCCAGGTGGTTCTGCAGAATTCTGATGCTCTGGGGAACACAGTTTGTAATTTTTTATACAGAAAGAAAAGCTGAGCCTTTGAAGACAAGCCACAGGGTTGGAGA
Organism: Halichoerus grypus; assembly: GCF_964656455.1. Taxonomy (NCBI): domain Eukaryota; kingdom Metazoa; phylum Chordata; class Mammalia; order Carnivora; family Phocidae; genus Halichoerus; species Halichoerus grypus. Next base: position 109,236,659 of record NC_135713.1, on the reverse strand, counting down.
AAATAATTGGAATAAACCTAATAATAGGGCATGTATCCAAATGATATAAAATACTCTTATCACAATTCAAAAAGAAGAAGATAAAAATCCCACTAAGAAATGGCAAAAAGTGGAAAGAAACACTTCACTAGAGAAAATATATGGATGACTAATAAGCATATTAAAAGTTTTTCAACACTGATAGTCACTCAAGAAATGCAAATTAGAGGGGCACCTGGGTGGCTCAGTCGGTTAAGCGTCTGCCTTCGGCTCAGGTCATGATCCCGGGGTCCTGGGATCAAGTCCCACGTCCCCCTTCCCCTGCTCCTGCTTGCTCACTCTCTCTCTCTCATAAATAAAATCTTTAAAAAAAATGCAAATTAGAATAATGAGTCACCTACCAGAATGAATGCAATAAAAGGACCCCATCCCAAATGTTGGGGAGGCTGAGGAGCAACTAGAACTCTCACACCTTGCAGGAATGCACAATGGTACAGCTACTTTTGAAAATAGTTCGTCAGTTTCCTATAAAGTTAAACGTCTATTTACTCTAAGACTCAAAACTCTCACTCCTAGATGTTTGCTGAAGGTAAACGAAACATATGCCCATAAGAAGACCTGTATGTGAATGTCTCTAGCACCTTTATTCACCTCTGAATATTATTTATTTACTTCCCTAGGGGAATATGAACTCAAAAGTGAACAGTAATGTTCACAACCTGTCTTTGCTATAAAGTTGAAGTTTCAAAAATCTGCATTTGCTACAGAATACTGTTTAAAAGTCAAATACTTCTTCCAGAGCCAAAGTGTCATTGAATGACATTTTAACACACAACTCAGGCTTTTAAACTTGACAAACTCATTACTTAATGTGTTCAGTAGGAAATATAGTAGCAGATTCAAAGCATGCTTTCTTCATAACAGATGCTGTAACTTGTTAATAGTAGTCTTTCAAATTACACTAATTTTAACATCTGTAATTTTAACAGTTCTATAGAATTCATATTTTAAAAATTCTCATTTCTAGTTCTAGATTTCCACATTTACTTGGATATCACAAAGTGAACTCACATGTTAAGTGATAGTGGATTTTTACCTACCACATCTCAGAATATTCTCTTTTACACTTCAGACACCAAGCAAGAAATGATAGTGCAAAGCCCTCAAGAGGCAATTTTATAACAGGAATTTAAAAAAATCTTCACATAGTAGAGACTCTCCGTTAGCATCTTCTCAGAATAAAATTGTCAAGTCATATATGAAGCACTCTTATTTTATTTATTTATTTATTAGTTAGTTATTTGCTTTCTATGCCTTCTGCTCGAACTAGAAATGTTTTCATAGTTCCTTTCAGACAGAGTCTTAAAATTCTCCACATTTTTTAAAATTGAGCTAATGGCATCACTTAATTATAAAAGTTATCTGTTCGGGGCACCTGGGTGGCTCAGTCAGTTAAGCGTCTGACTCTTGATTTCTGCTCAGGTCATGATCTCAGGGTCACGTCTCAGGATCTGGAGACTGAGTCCCTTGTCGGGCTTGCCCTCAGCAAGAGAGATTCTCTCTCTCCCTCTCCCTCTGCCCCTCCCCCGGCTTGTGCTCTCTCTTTTTCTCTCAACAGCAACAACAAAAAAGTTGTCTGTTCTTCTTCTAGAAATCTTCATTTATCAACCATATACTTAGTAATTTTGTAGCTCCATGTTTGTTGTGTCTTCCTCCTCCTTGCTGGGGACTCTGTTTCTCCTGGCCAACCTTATTCTGATTAATATTTCCTATTTCCTACCTAAAAAGTGACCTTCAATAGCTCTAAGGCTTGAAAGAAGAGTGAAAGTGTTCTATTTTACTGCCATGCCAAATATCTTGGGTGAAATTATAAAATGATGGAAGCAATTTTATTTTTTTATTTTTATTTTTTTAAATTTTATTATGTTATGTTAGTCACCATACAATACATCATTAGTTTTTGATGTAGTGATCCACGATCCATTGTTTTCGTATAACACCCAGTGCTCCATGCAGTACGTGCCCTCCTTAATACCCATCACCTGGCTAAACAATCCCCCCTCCCCCCTCCCCTCTAAAACCCTGTTTGTTTCTCAGAGTCCATAGTCTCTCATGGTTCATCTCTCCCTCCAATTCCCCCCCCTCATTTTTCCCTTCCTTCTCCTAGTGTCCTCCATGCTATTCCTTATGTTCCACAAATAAGTGAAACCATATGATAATTGACTTTCTCTGCTTGACTTATTTCACTTAGCATAATCTCCTCCAGTCCCATCCATGTTGATGTAAAAGTTGGGTATTCATCTTTTCTGATGGCTGAGTAATATTCCATTGTATATATGGACCACATCTTCTTTATCCATTCATCTGTTGAAGGGCATCTCGGCTCTTTCCACAGTTTGGCTATTGCGGCCATTGCTGCTATGAACATTGGGGTGCATATGGCCCTTCTTTTCACTACATCTGTGTCTTTGGGGTAAATACCCAGGAGTGCAATTGCTGGGTCATAGGGTAGCTCTATTTTTAAATTTTTGAGGAACCTCCACACTGTTTTCCAAAGTGGCTGTACCAACTTGCATTCCCACCAACAGTGTAAGAGGGTTCCCCTTTCTCCACAACCTCTCCAACATTTGTTGTTTCTTTCCCTGTCCATTTTTGCCATTCTAACTGGTGTAAGGTGGTATCTCAGTGTGGTTTTGATTTGGATTTCCCTGATGGCTAATGATGATGAACATTTTTTCATGTGTCTGTTAGCCATTTGTATGTCTTCTTCAGAGAAGTGTCTGTTCATCTCTTCTGCCCACTTTTTGACTTGATTATTTGTTTTTTGGGTGTTGAGTTTGAGAAGTTCTTTATAGATTTTGGATACCAGCCCTTTATCTGTAGTGTCATTTGCAAATATCTTCTCCCATTCTGTGGGTTGCCTCTTTGTTTTGTTGACTGTTTCCTTTGCTGTGCAGAAGCTTTTTATCTTGATGAAGTCCCAAAAGTTCATTTTTGCTTTTGTTTCACTAGCTTTTGGAGATGTATCTTGAAAGAAGTTGCTGTGGCCGATGTAAAAGAGGTTACTGCCTATGTTCTCCTCTAGGATTTTGATGGATTTCTGTCTCACATTGAGGTCTTTCATCCATTTTGACTTTATCTTTGTGAATGGTGTTAGAGAATGGTCGAGTTTCATTCTTCTGCATGTGGCTGTCCAATTTTCCCAGCACCATTTATTGAAGAGACTGTCTTTTTCCATTGCATGTTTTTTCCTGCTTTGTCAAAGATTATTTGACCATAGAGTTGAGGGTCCATATCTGGGTTCTCTATTCTGTTCCATTGGTCTATATGTCTGTTTTTGTGCCAGTACCATGCTGTCTTGGTGATCACTGCTTTATAATATAGCTTGAAATCGGGCAACGTGATGCCCCCAGCTTTGTTTTTCTTTTTCAACATTTCCTTGGCGATTCGGGGTCTTTTCTGATTCCATACAAATTTTAGGATTGTTCGTTCCAGCACTTTGAAAAATGTCATTGGAATTTTGATCGGGATGGCATTGAAGGTATAGATTGCTCTGGGTAGCATAGACATTTTAACAATATTTATTCTTCTGATCCATGAGCATGGAATATTTTTCCATCTTTTTGTGTCTTCTTCAATTTCTTTCATGAGTGTTCCGTAGTTCCTAGAGTATAGATCCTTCACCTCTTTGGTTAGGTTTATTCCGAGGTATCTTATGGTTTTTGGTGCTGTTGTAAATGGAATCATTTCTTTAATTTCTCTTTCTACAGCTGCGTTGTTAGTGTATAAGAAAGCAACTGATTTCTGTGCATTGATTTTGTATCCTGCCACATTACTGAATGGCTGTATGAGTTCTAGTAATTTGGGGGGTGGAGTCTTTTGGGTTTTCCACATAAAGTATCATGTCATCTGCAAAAAGAGAGAGTTTGACTTCTTCTTTGCCAATTTGAATACCTTTTATTTCTTTTTGTTGTCTGATTGCTGTTGCTAGGACTTCTAGTAATATGTTGAACAACAGTGGTGAGAGTGGGCACCCTTGACGTGTTCCTGATCTTAAGGGAAAGGCTCTCAGCTTTTCCCCATTGAGGATGATATTCGAGTGGGTTTTTCATAGATGGATTTTATGAGCTTGAGGAATGTTCCCTCTATCCCTCTACTCTGGAGAGTTTTAATCAGGAAAGGATGTTGTATTTTGTCAAATGCTTTTTCTGCATCAATTGAGAGGACCATATGGTTCTTCTCCCTCCTCTTATTAATGTGTTCTATCACATTGATTGATTTGCGAATGTTGAACCACCCTTGCATCCCGGGGATAAATCCCACTTGGTCGTGGTGGATGATCCTTTTAATGTATTGTTGGATCCTATTAGCTAGGATTTTGTTGAGGATTTTGGAATCCATATTCATCAGGGATATCGGTCTGAAATTCTCCTTTTTGATGGGGTCTTTGCCTGGTTTGGGGATTAAGGTAATGCTGGCCTCATAGAATGAGTTTGGAAGTTTTCCTTCTGTTTCTATTTTTTGAAACAGCTTCAGTAGAATAGGTATTATTTCTTCTTTGAATGTTTGGTAGAATTCTCCAGGGAATCCATCAGGTCCTGGACTCTTGTTTTTTGGGAGGTTTTTGATCACTGCTTCAATCTCGTTACTGGTTATTGGCCTATTCAGGTTGTCAATTTCTTCCTGTTTCAGTCTTGGCAGCTTATAGGTTTCCAGGAAGGCCTCCATTTCATCCACATTGCTCAGTTTATTGGCATATAGTTGTTGATAATAATTTCTAATAATTGTTTCTATTTCCTTGGTGTTAGTCGTGATCTCTCCCCTTTCATTCATAATTTTATTAATTTGGTTCCTTTCTCTTTTCTTTTGGATAAGTCTGGCCAGTGGTTTATCAATCTTATTAATTCTTTCAAAGAACCAACTTCTAGTTTCATTGATCTGATCTACTGTGTTTCTGGTTTCTAATTCATTGATCTCTGCTTTAATTTTAATTATTTCTCTTCTGAAGCATGGCTTAGGCGTTGTTTGTTGCTTTTTCTCTAGTTCTTTAAGGTGTAGAGTTAGTTGGTGAATTCGAGATTTTTCTATTTTTTTGAGTGAGGCTTGGATGGCTATATATTTCCCCCTTAGGACCGCCTTTGCAGTATCCCATAGGTTTTGGACCGATGTGTTGTCATTCTCATTGATTTCCATGAATTGTTTAAGTTCTTCTTTGATTTCTTGGTTGACCCAAACTTCTTGAGCAGAGTGGTCTTTAGCTTGCAAGTGTTTGAATTGCCAAATTTTTTCTTGTGATTGAGTTCCAGTTTTAGAGCATTGTGGTCTGAGAATATGCAGGGAATAATCTCAATCTTTTGGTATCAGTTGAGACCTGATTTGTGACCCAGTATATGGTCTATTCTGGAGAAAGTTCCATGTGCACTCGAGAAGAATGAGTATTCTGTTGTTTTAGGGTGGGATGTTCTGTAAATATCTATGAGGTCCATCTGGTCCAATGTATCATTCAAAGCTCTTGTTTCCTTGTTGATTTTCTGCTTAGATGATCTGTCCATTGCTGAGAGTGGAGTATTGAGGTCTCCTACAATTAACGTATTGTTATCAATATGACTCTTTATTTTGGTTAACAGTTGGCTTATGTAGATGGCTGCTCCCATGTTGGGGGCATAGATGTTTACAATTGTTAGATCTTCTTGTTGGATAGACCCTTTAAGAATGATATAGTGTCCTTCTGTGTCTCTTATTACAGATTTAGTTTAAAGTCTAGTTTGTCTGATATAAGAATTGCTACCCCAGCTTTCTTTTGAGGTCCGCTGGCATGGAAGATAGATCTCCATCCCTTCACTTTCAGTCTGGATGTATCTTTAGGTTCAAAATGAGTCTCTTATAGGCAGCATATGGATGGGTCCTGTCTTTTTATCCAATCTGCAACCCTGTGCCGTTTTATGGGAGCATTTAGGCCATTCACGTTGAGAGTGATTATTGAAAGATATGAATTAATTGTCATCATGTTGCCTGTGAAGACGTTGTTTTTATAGATCGTCCCTGTAAATTTCTGTTGCAGATCACTCTTGGGGTCTGTCTCCTTTTATAGAACCCCCCTTAATATTTCTTGCAGGGCCGGCTTAGTGGTCACATATTCTTTCAACTTCTGCCGGTCGTGGAAGCTCTGCATCTCTCCATCCATTCTAAATGAAAGCCTTGCCAGATAAAGTATTCTTGGCTGCATGTTCTTCTCATTTAGTACCCTGAATATGTCTTGCCAGGCCTTTCTGGCTTGCCAGGTCTCTGTGGATAGGTCTGACGTTATTCTGATGTTCCTCCCTCTATGTAAGGAATCTCTTCCCCCTAACTGCCCTTAAGATGGTTTCCTTGGTTCTAAGATTTGCAAGTTTTACTATTACATGCCGGGGTGTTGGCCTGTTTTCCTTGATCTTAGGAGGGGTCCTCTCTGCCTCTAGGACTCGAATGTTTGTTTCATTCCTCAGATTAGGGAAGTTCTCAGCTACGATTTGCTCAAATACATCTTCTAGCCCTCTCTCTCTCTCCACTCCCTCCGGGATTCCAATTATTCTGACATTGGAACGCCTCATGGTGTCACTTATTTCTCTGATTCTATTTTCATGGGTTCTGAGTTGTTTTTCCCTGGCCTCCTCTTTTCCCTTTTTATCTATTATACTGTCTTCCAGATCGCTTATTCTCTCTTCTGTCTCAGTTACCCTAGCTGTTAGATTATCTAGATTGGATTGGATCTCATTGATAGCGTTTTTAAGATCTGCCAATTCCCCTTTTATTTCTGCCCTTAGAGACTCTATGTTGCCATTAATTGATTTCTCCATTCTAGCCATTGTCTTCACAATTACTAGCCTGAATTCCATCTCCGACATTTTGGTTATATCTGCATCCATTTGTAAATCTGCAGCATAAGTCATAATCTCTGAGTCTTTTCTGTTTTGGGGGCTCCTCCTCCTAGTCATTCTGTTGATGGGTGTTTGAGGGAATGTATAGAGTCCAAATTATTGACCAGAACCCAAGCAAGATGCACCTGTTTTCTTGGGACCTTAGGGCTGCTGGCCTCTTGTTTTCCCAGCCTGTCTTCTGGGGGAGGGGCCTGCCGCGCTGTTACTCAGGCAACCCTGTTTGGGCGGAGTTGCCCTGCCCTCCTGTGGCGGGGGATGGGCTCAGCGGGAATCAGTCTTTGGGGCTTTTGTTCTCTGGCGCCTTTCCCTGGTGGCTTTCCGCCTCTCTTCCGCGAGTCAGAGCAGAAGAGACCGTTTCCAACCCTCTGGCTCAGAGCAGAAATCGCAGTCTGTTCTTCAGTGAGCTCTCCAGGCCACACTGTCTCCGTTTCTGTCCGTGCTGCTATAAACTGCAGCGGCCTGGGGTGTGCGCCCCTCCGCAGCGCTCCCAGTCCTGCCTCCAGGTCGGGGCTCCTCTCTGCCCTTTGTGCTTCTAAAACCGCCAGCTGCTCCCAGTTCACGCGCACGCGATCCCGCCACTTGGGGTTTTGTCCGGGGGACTGCAGTTCGTGTGCGCGCAACTCAGCCGCTCGGGGTTCCCACCCCGGGGGCTGCAGTTCACCGGCAGGACCCCGGCGCACCGGGTTTCCGTCTCGGAGGCTGCAGTTCATGTGTGCGCGACCGTCGCTCCGGTTTCTGTCCAGGGGGGCTGCAGTTCATGTGCACGCGACCCCGCCGGTCTGGTTTTCCACCCCGGGGGCTGCCCTAAAGTCCTTTCCCGACGCTACCGGTCTGCGAGTCTGTGCCCGTCCGCAGCGCGCGAGGCTGTCCCTCACCGGCAGTGTAGGATCCCCACGGCCAGGCACCCTCCCGCTGCCGTTTATCCTCCGATATCTGCCTGCGGAGTCACAGCTCTCCGCTTCGTACCTCAAAACCAACCGCCTACGATATTCTGTTTGTAGAGATCCAGATCTTCTTACATCTCAGGCTGGTTTCGTGGGTGCTCAGAGTGGTCTGGTAGTTATCCAGCTCAATTCTGGGGACCAGTTGAAATAGGGTCCCCTACTCCTCTGCCATCTTTCCCCCCCTTCTCCTGGAAGCAATTTTATATTCCCTTTAAGTATGCTCATCTTTTTCCTCTGTCTCTCCCTGTCTTGGCACCTTTTCCTTGGTATCTTTTCCATCTCTCGCTTCTAGACCAAATGCCAACTTCTTTGTATAAATTAGTGTGTTCGCTTGCCACCAAGAGAGAAAATCTACATTTGAGAGGACCTCCGACAACCAGTTGTGGGATTTGAACATCCCTGGCAACTTGATAAGGAGCAAATTGGGGAAGGAAGAAGTAAAGGGGAGGTGAAAGGTAAAGGGATTCTTCTTGCCCCATTTGAAATGTACGAAATGTACAGATGATTAGCTACCTCGTCCGTGCATTTGGCTGAGCCTAAACTTTGCTAGACTGGTTGGAAAGTGGATTGAGGTCATCACTATAATGAAAATGTGGTTAGAACACACCATTTAAATATTTAATGTAAAATCCCACAATTGATATAATGTATAAAAAAAAATCCTTGCTAAAAGTTGATGAGGCTGTGCCATTATCCTGATTAATTTCTGGTACATTTGTTTCACTTTTCAAAATAAACTATAACTCAGTGGTTCTCTCTCCACCACGTGTGTGCGGCTTACTCTCTCTTCCACATTTACTACAAGGTTCCATTAGAAGGGGATCACATATGTCTTGTCCCAGATGCCTGTTCTGGTTTTTCAACTGATCATCCACTTAAAAAAAAAAAAAATCTCACACAAACTCTTTTTGGTATAGTGAGAGAAAGCAACTTTACTGGTTAATGAAGGGCATGAGCTTTGAAGCCACACCTGAATTTAAGTGCTGGCTCTGCTCCTTCTTAAGTATTTAACCTTGCTAAGCCTCAGTTTTCTCATCTACATGAAGCATGGTTGTAGTATCTTCTCAAAGGATTGTCAACAGTGCCATAATAGTTCCCTAACAGTGTCAAGACACTTCCAAATCATTAGGAAAAGCTCTAAAATCTACCTAAAAACCTAGAGTTTTGCTGGACAGAATGTTTTTGGTGGTAAAATACATCCTGAGTCCTTTACAGTTTTCTTCAAATCTTTCTTCATTATTTCAATACTATGGTATAAGCTTTTATTATTTTTTAAAGATTTATTTATTTATTTGAGAGAAAGAGAGAGAGACAGCATGAGCAGTGGGGGAGTGGGGAGGGGCAGAGGGAGAAGGAGAGAATCCCAAGCAGACTCCGTGCTGAGCGGGGAGCCCAACTTGGGGCTCCATCCCAGGACCCTGAGATCATGACTTGAGCAGAAACCAAGAGTCGGTTGCTCAACCAACTGAACCACCCAGGTGCCCCAATGATATAAGCTTATTGCAAGGCAGGGAGTCTGGTTCAGCTAGTTTCTTGTTGCATCTAAACCACCAGACTCATTCTTGTCTTTCTGAGTTCTCTATTTTCTGTCAGTGATTCTGGAGGTCACAGAGAGGCAAGTAGCAGAGATGGGGAGTGAGAAGTATGACAGGCAAGGAAGTTGGGGTGAAAAGTCAGTTTAAACAGGATGATTTCACTCATATGTGGAACATAAGGAATAGCAGAGGACCACAGGGGACGGGAGGAAGGACTGAATGGGAAGAAATCAGAGAGGGAGATAAACCATGAGAGACACTGGACTCCGGGAACCAAACTGAGGGTTACAGAAGGGAGGGGGGTGGGGGGACGGGGTAACGGGGTGACAGGTATTAAGGAGGGCACATGTGGTGATGAGCACTGGGTGTTATCCACAACTAATGAATCATTGAACACTACATCAAACCTAATGATGTACTGTATGTTGGCTAACTGAACATAATACAAAAATTAAAAAAAAATAAATAGGATTGGGATTGGCCATTTGCCTAAATTATTTTTAAAAATGTGTGGAAGCTAGGTGATGGGTTCATAGAGTTCATTATCCTTTGTTCCCTTCTTTTGTATAGATTTGAAGCTTTCCATTATATGTAATATATAATATGCATGTATGCATACACACACATATATGCATACACATGTGTGTATGTGTGTATATGTACAGGAAAGATAGAAATGGACTGTGCTTACATGTCAACAAAGGCACAAGAGAAATAGAAAAAATTTGGTGATAAACATTAGTAAACATTAATTTTTTTTCCTTGCCCAAGTTCTGCATTAAGGAAGTCAGAAGAGCAAGAAAGATGAAAGTCAAAGTTTTTTATTTATTATTTATTGCTTATATTATTTATTATTTAATTTATTATACTATTTATTACTGATATTGGTCAGTTTGGAGATGTGGCTTTGGGTCTACTAGGCAAGTGCACTTGCTCGTGCTGCATCCATAAATTGGAAGGTTTACTTCTAGCCACAAGCACACCTGGATATCCACATCGTTTCCTTGTGGGAGGTGTCCTTATACAACATTGGACTTGGAGCAAAGTAAAGTGTGTAGGTCTCTGTGAGTAACTATATCATAAAAGAAGTAAGGGAAGGAAAGGACCATGGACATTCATGCCCAGTTCCTCTTTCCAGGCTCACCAATATTCCTGGAAAAGTGAGCGAGAGGGTGCCAGAGAAGAGCTAAGAAATGTCCCACATGAAAGGGAATAGTTTGAGTGGAATATAAAGGTGCCTCCTTAAATGACCAATGGAAGCTTTTACTTGGGAAGTCCATCACTATTGACTAATACACTTTTTGCAGTTCTACCCATCAGTTTTTGTTGTAGATTAGATTCTTTGTTTATTATGCCTCTAACTGAAGACTCTTCTGTTGACCCCATCAAAGATAGGTTGAGTCTTGAAGTTTTGCTTAACATCATGAAGATAGAACATGGAAAAACTATGGCCTAAAATTAAAGGTGCCCCCCAAAATACCTTTTTCTTGGGCCTGGTTAGAAGCTCTATTTACTTATTGGTTTAGGTAGATTCATTTGATGCTTCAGAGGAAGATTATTCTTTTACATTGATTGTGGCTCTTGGGAGAGTGTTTAAAATTCCAATAGATATTTCTGGCATGCAGACTTGCCCAGCTATCATTATTTTAGCATATATTTTCAAAATGATTGATCATTTTGACATTTGCCTTTAAAATGCTCCCCCAAAGATTCAGCAGGTATGGTTAAGAATTGAGGAATACTTTTTTTTTTTTTTTTTCACAGACATGCTTGGCCATTTTAAGACTATATTGTCCTGTGATACCACATTTGCTTCTAATATCCACCATTGCCACATAAAGAGATATTACCTTCCTTCAAACTCCTATAGACCTATATTTGTACCTCTTTTGTGATATTTATTCCATAGCTTGTCTTGTGCCTACTGGGGACTGTTCTTGCCAATCCTGCAAAAACATAAGTTCCTAAAGAGCTGGGAATAAAGCTACATCAGTTCTTTATTATCACAGTGCCTGGTACAGCATAAGTATTCAATAAATGTTTCTAAATGCACAAATTATCACATGGCAAAAAACAAATAGAATTTCATGGTTTTTTTTTAAACATTCCAGATTGTTTGTTGTGCTTTTCTCTTGCTATTATTCTTTCCTACACACATCTTTCTGTGACCAAAGGTCCTCTGCCTTTGCATATCCTTTGCTGATACATTTTTTATTGACTAGTATGTGATTCTCTTGCATGTATTTCTATATTCCCTAATATCCAGATTTTCTAGGCTTAAAATATAGCAACCAAAAGATGAGAACATTGGGCAGAGAAAACAGACTGAGTTAAAATCCTTTTTGGATTTGCACTTGCTTTATCAAAAAGAATATATGCAAAGTGTTTTTTAATCAAATACTATAGAACACCATATAGTATAAAGACAGAAATAATTGGCCCCAAATGTTACCAGTCCCATTACCGCCCTCTCCTCTTATAATCACTTTTGATGGTTTTTAGATCTTTTTGTAAATAACTACTATACTTCTACATAGGAGATTTACACCACAATTCATTGGTCTTCATAGATTGGTGAGATGTTATCCCACTTGGGCTGACACTCATATCATCTTCTCTATGCCTTTCACACATAGATGTATTTTCCATTGATTACCACTGGAACATTAAATAACATGCTTTAACCTTTTGCTTTTAACCTAATGCTTTTATTTCATCACCTATAAATGGTTTCTCTTAACATTTTTTTTTAATTATTTGCCTGCTATGGACTGATCATTTGTGCCCCCCCCACACCACACCCAAATTCATATGTTGAAACCTAATCCCCAATGTGATGGTAGGTGAGGACTTCGGGAGGAGATTAGGCATGAAGGTAGGGCCCTCATGAATGGGGTAAGTGTTCTATAAAAGATGCCCCAGAGAGCTTCTTTACTCCTGCTGTGAGGTGAGGACATGGCAAGAGATAGCCATCTATGGCTATGTCTGTGGATCAGGAAGCAGGTCCTCATCAGACACAGAATCTGCCAGCACCTCGATCTTAGATTTCCCAGCCTCCAGAACTGTAAGAAAAACATTTCTGTTGTTTATAAACTACTTAGTCTATGGTATTCTGTTATAGTTGCCCGAATGGACTAAAAAAGCCCCCACTGCACCACCATCTAGGCACCTTTTTGCAGTGCACAAACTGTACAACAATGCACTGAGCCCTGACTTTATCCCTCCTTTCCTCCTGTCTGTTTTCATTTCCCACTATTATCCAATGTACTTTTTTTAAAAATTTTATTATGTTATGTTAGTCACCATACAATACATCATTAGTTTTTGATGTAGTGATCCACGATCCATTGTTTTCATATAATATCCAATGTACTTTACTTTCAACCTTTACATTGTATTTTGTAACATAATTACATGTACTTTGTATATAGGTTGAATACTATGCCCATATATTATTCTTTGTAGGAAAAAAACCTTTTTTATACTTCCTTTCATTGTATAGCTTTTTTTAAGGTTTTTATTTATTTATTAATTTATAGAGTGTGCAAGGGGGGGAAGGGCAAAGGGAGAGGGAGGGAGGGAATCTAAAGCAGACTCTGCACTGAGTGCAGGGCTGATGCGGGGCTCAGTCTCACTACCCTGAGATCATAACCTAGGCCGAAACCAAGAGTCAGATGCTTAACTGACTGAGCCACCCAGGCGCCCTGCTTTTTCTTTTTCTGAAATTGCCATTTTTCCTTTTTAATCTCTTCCTCTCTCTCTCTCTGTCCCTCATCTGCTCCCTCTCGTTCTCCCTGTCTCTCTCTCTCTCTCTCTGTTTCTCCCTCCTCCTTAGCTGGAACATTCCTTCCCTTACTTGAAGATAGACTATTTAATCTTGGCATCTTCTGCATGTAGGGGTTTTCTAATTATTTCCTTAGATTGAAGCCATTATTTTCTGGAGACCATGTCTCTCTTTTTTCTTTTTTCTTTTTTTCTTTTAGTTTCCTCTCTTGTTTTACCAGGTTGGAGCACACCCTCAAGTAACTGCCTAGAGGAGAGATAAAGTGTCACATTTCTTGCACATCTAAATTATCTTCTCTTTGCCTTCAAATTTCATTGATAATTTGGCTGAGAACAGAATTCTAGACTGAACACCATTCCTCTCAGAATTTTGAGTCATGACCCCACAGTCTTCTAGCATCCAGTAGGTAGATGAGATGTTGATTCTCAGTCAGATCTTGTCTGTTTTTTTCCTGCCTTGCTCCATCATCATACTCCACCACCAGTAGAAATTCTGACATGTTCTCTTTCTCCTTATTGCTCTAACATTTCACAATGGTTGTGTAGGTATTGTTCTTTTCAAAATCAGGTTTTATGGTATTCTAGTAAGCTTTTTCCATATGAAATCTTGTGTCTTCTTTCAGCTTGGAAACTTAGCTTTTAAAATATATTTGCTGATTTCTTCACCTCCATTTTCTCTGTTCTTTCTTTCTGAAACTAAGGCAGAGATTAAATTGCTTGGTTGCAGGTCATATTTTATCTTTATCTTCATATTTTTAGCTTCTTATATTTTAGATACTGTAGTAAGTTATAGAATAAGACAGCATGGATTCAAATCTCACCTCCCCAACTTATTATCTGTGTGATTGCGTAGGAATTTCTGAAAATTTCTTGCTTACATTTCCTCACCTAAAGGATGGATAATAGTGGTATCTACTTATAAGGTTGTTTTGAGGACTAAATGACTTAATTCATTAGCACAGTAGCCATTACACAGAGTAAGTACTTTTAAAATGTTAGGTATTCTTTTTGGAAATAGCATAGCAGTTAAGTTCATTAGACTCTAGAGCTAGGCTGAATGGGTTTAATCCCGATTCATTAGCTAACTGACCTTGGACAAATTGCCTAATCTCTGTATCCTTCAACTATAGAAAAGGGCATTATACCATTACATACATCATAGGCTTGCATTAATTAAAATGCTTAGGATAGTTCCTGGCTATTTGGAAAAGTTCCTTGACTTCATATTTCGAAGTGAGAATAACTTTTCTATTTTGTCAATCGTGTTTTTAATTTCCACGGCCGCTTTCATGTTCTCTCATAGTTTCTTTTTCATAGCATCCTGTTTATGGTTTGTAGTTACACTATCATCTCAAATTTCTCTGAAGTTACTAATTTGACATTTTAGTCCCGGAATTAATTTTTTTCTACTTGATCTTCAAAATGTGTTTATGTTCTTCTTTTGTTTTCGTTGAGAAGTCTTTCCTAAAAGGCCTTGAACATCAGTTGGTTACAGTTGACCCTGGAACAATAGTGGTTTGAACTACATGGGTCCATTTATACATGAATACTTTTCAATAAATGCAACACAGTGCTGTAAATGTATCTTCTCTTCCTTGTGATTTTTTTAAATAACATTTTCTTTTCTCTAGATTATTTTATTGTAAGAATACAGTATATATTATGCATAACATGCAAAATGTGTTATTTGATTGTTGTCAACAGTTTGGGAGCGTCAAAAGTTATATATGTATTTCTGACCTTATGGGCATCAGTGCCCCAACCCCTGTGTGGTTCAAGAGTCAACTCTATTTTGTATTTCAGAACAAGGTCATATAAAGTCTAACTTGGGCATTTGTAAACTGGAGTGGTACAGTTAATTGTTCCTATTGCTTTAGAGGGGGTAGGTAAGAATTTGATCATTGTGTTGGATGGCCCCTAAATTCGAGGACTCAGTGAGGTTTGCTTTGGTGTGACAATATTCACACTGGCTTCCCTGGTTGTCCCAGATAGTTTTTCTTTAGGGAAGAACCCTTATGTTTCAGGGATAAACCCTCAGGCATAAATGCCTGTCTTCCCGCCGTCAGGTCTAATGGGCTAGGGAGGTCAGCTCTTCTGTGTTAAGACTTTCTATTAATTTCCCTTTTCTCACTCCGTCCATTTGGCCTTGAGTGTGAAGGCTTGCCAAGACTCCACTGAGCAGGCTGTCTGCTTCTTCGGCAGCTGTACATACAGCATGAGTTCTGGGCTATGGCCTCCTCCCACTTAGCCTGAACAGTAAACATCATCTTTATCCTTCTGCCTTCCAGAATCTTAGTGGAATTTCTTTTCTACTGATAATCTCTCTCCCATTCTCTTTGTTGTTATAGGCAAATACATTTTTTATTCCTCCCTACTGATTTAATGTGGATTTGTGAGGGAGAAGAGATAAATACAGATGCCCAGTCAGCCATCTTTAATGACCATTGTTGGAGATGCTTCAGCCTCATTTTGACACATTTTGGTTTTACTGACTTAGTCCCACATCATTGTCAGATATAAAGGGTGATATATGAAGAGGGCTATTTAACTATAAAGGCATTTGTCCTGAGTTTATAAATACTGAGGGATATAGTGGCCCCTGTCTGCCTCTTGATACCTATAGCTTACACCTTCGGTGTGTCAGGAGGCTCTCCCTTGTTGGATGTGTACCTTATTCAGTCTCCTTTTGATTATCATAGTATTCCCAACAAGATATAATTTGTGGAATATTGGTAATATGCACATTTTTACTGTTGGCTGACATTATTCCTCCTTGCCCTTCCCCAGAGCCCTATCTAGTCTCTTACCCCAGTCACATGGGCTAGCTAACAAGGAACTTTCTAGAAGCACCATTCCACACAAGGAACAGAGCTAGCTCTGAGAAACTCACTTGATTTTTATAATTCTCCTATTGGGAAAAAATGCCTTGGATGTTCTTTATGTGTGATGCCTAGGAGATAGAGTGGAGAACAGGATAGACGTGGTTCCTTTCATCTTATACTTAGTTCTATAGGATTCTCATTAGTCTAAACCAACCTAGTTCTTATCAGCTTTTCTTACTTGAGCATCCATCTGTGGAGTGTACTTCCAATCCTACTTACTATTCTGAAGGGAAATAGGAGTCAATAAGAGCCACACAGGAGAAAACTTGGATGTACTTTGCTGCTCCCCCCAAAGACTGTGTTACTCCCTCTCTTCTGTTTTCTTAGGGGCTCTCTGAGTATGTGCATGTGTGTGTGTGGGGGGGTATGTTGATGAAAGGTAAGACTACTGTGTAACCAAATGCATTTAAAAGGCTTTTTTTGTTTTGTTTTGTTTTGTTTTGTTTTACACTTACTCAGCATTTTAAGTTGGACATGAGAGGAAAGTAGAATTACATTTCCTGGAACACTGTACATTAACCACCTCTCTTATTTTCAGCAGGGAACCACTTATGGTACTAACTGAATAACAAAGTCAGTAAGTACCACTATTATTGTTTCTCTGTTACAGATCTCACTTACCTTTCAGTTGCTGCAAAACTCCCTAACTATTAAAAAGAGGACAGCCTTAGAACTGTCACATTTTAGATTCTGGGCATAAAACCCTTTAGATGACATAGCAGTTCCTTTTTTTTTTTTTCCTCCTAATGAGACTGACAGCCACTAGAGGCCCTCCAAGTTGAGAACTCAACAATGGAACTAGAATGTTAAACAGCTCTGGGCAGCATCACCAGCAGAGAGGTAACTGTGGGATGATTAATCATTCTGAAAGCACAGATCTGCCAGTCATGTCCACAGCTGACTATCAAACACCTGCAATCCGTTCCACAGCCTATGTAGGTTTCTCCTCTGAAAAGTACTGTGTAAAACCAAAAAGTACTGTGTAAAAAAGTACTGTGTTGTTTCTGGGTTCATCTGTTCCCTTTTTATTCCTTTCCAGAACTTTTCTCTTAATATTATGGTGCTTCAAAACATACTCTCCATGCTTAGCATCTTCTGTAAGGGGTTCACAAACTGGCAAAGATGATCCTACTTTCTTATTCAGCAGAGGCTCCACAGAAGATGCTTCCTTCTAACCCATGAATAGTAATGCCCAGCATTTGATTCTCTGAATCAGATGGGCAATGGGTTGAGAAACCTCCACATTCTATCTTGCTGCTGTCTGGGTCCTCAGAGGTCTAGTTACGGCAGTTTAGAGCAGACTTAATGGTCTATCTTGTTCCCCACACAGGCTCTAATAAGAGAAAGAGACATTTTTGCATATGCTTGATCCCTCTGTGGTTGGGAGCCAAAGAACATACTAAACAGGCCAGTGCCGGCATAACTGTGACCTGGAACATCTTCAACGGAAGTCTTCCAGGCCAGCAATAAGGAGGTTACGGACCTCACTACTATTTACTTGGGTGACTTGCCATTACCATTTGGTAAATCCAGTCTTCTTACAAGTTCCCCACTGTTCTCCCAATGTATCCCCATTGTTACAAAAAAAATTTAGGGCATTTTTCCACTTTTCTTTTCATGACCTTTTATCCAAAATTCATCTTTGCTAATGACTGACCTGGTTGACGTTCTCTTAACAGTTTTCTGCAACAAGGGCTTAAGTCAGTTCCTGGAAGTTCAGTGTTAAGCAAATTCTACAAGTCTCTCTTAGAGTGGGAGTGAACCTGAGTCCCATGGTCCTTGAGAGGGATTCCAGTCTTAACCTATTTCCTTAGTGAGGCTGTTAAGAGCCACACAACATGGCAAACACACTTGCCCTCTAGGGGCTTGGGCTGACGTATTTAGTTCAGGTTATCTGTCCTTTGAGAGATAGCCTAGAGTTTCGGTGAGCCCAGAAACATTTCACCTTGTTTTATCACAATGGGACTGAACGGTATAGCACACAAATGTTAATGTTAAGAAATTCCATTATTAGTTTATTTTAGCTTCCCTAAAATGGCACACAGTTGTATCCCAAGAAAGGAGACTATGATAGAAAACTGCTCCTTTGCCATTAATTAGAAATATTGATTCTATGATTTAACACATTGTTCATTTTGTGTTTCGGATTTGCCTGACTGTCTAAGTTGCTTGAAAGAATAATCTTTTCAGAGCTCTTCAAGAGAAGAAGGTTATGGATTTTTTAAAATTATTTTGTTAGGTTCATAACAAAATATCAAAATACCAAGTTTCTGATCTTCACCAAATGATCCTTCCACTTACCCTAAGGAAAAATTTGGGAAGTATTTGGATCAGCTTCTTTTCTTAAACCTTCTAGTTCAAATCTGATGCTAAGTTCAAAGGGAAGCAATTGTTTTCAGGATTTTGGTCTTGATTTGTATAGAATCAACTTCCAAATTTAAAGAAAAGATCTTGTACATTAACTTTGATACATTGCTCCCTGAAATTGATTCCTTGCACCTTGATACAGTGGGCCATTGATTACTTGCTTTCTGAGAATGTCTCTTTATTTTTATTCTAGAAGTCAAGGGTTGAAATGAGCTATTCTCTACCACATTCAGACATGGGGCATAGTCGTTTCTATTATCACAACCCTTCCCCTTCCTGCTGCACTTTGAAGAGCCACATGATAAGCCCCCCCTCCCCAATATGCTTCCTTGGCATAAGCACCTTTTTCTTTCTTTTTTTTTTTTTTACAAACTTCACACACAGGAGAAGCTCTGAAAACAGAGTAGCGAGTACCCTTTTGTAAGAGAAATCTGTATTTATAATGGAAATTTGCATTAGAAAGGAGCCTATGCCAGCAAGAGAGCTATTACCAGAGATCTTTTCACCTGAGAGACTCTGCATCCGCAGAGCAATCTCTGTTTATCAAACATTTCCTTCTCTTTCCCTCCTATGAATTGTTACCCCAGCACCTCCCAATACCTATCTTTTGTCTTTACCTGAACTGGTATTTAAGTTGGTGGCTTGGGCCATTTCATGGAGTTATTCCTTTCTCCTGGATGTCTCCCATGTATACATGAGGTGTGCATGTTAATAAACTTCTCTTTGTTTTTCTCTCCTTCATCTGTTCTTTATTACAGGGGGTCTCAGCCAAGAACTTAGTAGGGGAAAGGGAAAATTCTTTCTCCTCCTGTGAAACACATAATGACCCCTGAAAAAAACCTGAGGATGAAATTTATCATGGTTAACGCTGGCCGCCGCTTCTGTGGAGTGGTAGATGCGGTTGCTGGGAAACTCAGTGGAAGAAAACTAGAGAAAAGCAAAGCTTTTACATTTGCAGACTTAGCCTGTGTGGAGGTAAGAGTTGTTTCCAGGGTTTGATTCTCTGTAGCTTGATTAATTTAGTTGATTGTGAGACAAGGTATCTGCGCGTTTAGTAATTGTAGCAACATTTGGTGATATTTTAGGTGATGATTTATATTTGGGGCTGATAATCTGAGGAATTATTTAGAGATCTATACT
Source organism: Halichoerus grypus (assembly GCF_964656455.1). Classification (NCBI taxonomy): domain Eukaryota; kingdom Metazoa; phylum Chordata; class Mammalia; order Carnivora; family Phocidae; genus Halichoerus; species Halichoerus grypus. Next base: position 109,217,112 of record NC_135713.1, on the reverse strand, counting down.
GGGAAAGTGTGTGCACGTGTACACACAGACACACACACACCCCCGAGTGTGATTTCTAAAATGTGTAGCTTGTGCCAGAAAGCAGGGCTATAAATCAGTAAAATGGGAGTTTCAAACATTGGCTACCCCGCATGAAAAGGCCTCATTACTAAATCTGGGATGCACTTATAAATCAAAAGAAGCCCTGAGGTGGACAATAATTTATGTAAAAAATTTGCTTTTGACTACATAAGTGATTACTCTAATTCACTACTTCTTTAGTCTTGATAACTCAAATTTGTTATTAGTTAGTGAGCGTCACCATGAATTTATCAAGTGATTAGCTGAAAATCACAGATGTCATAGATTGATTTACATATAAGGATAAGCTGCATTGTCTTAAAAGCTTTCTACCTGCCTCATACATATACCTCTCCCCATCCCCTTAACTAGAATGCATTTAGAGCCAAGATTAAAATCACTGGAAATCAGGGGCACCTGGGTGGCTCAGTCGTTAAGCGTCTGCCTTCGGCTCAGGTCATGATCCCAGGGTCCTGGGATCCAGCCCCACATCGGGCTCCCTGCTCAGCCAGGAGCCTGCTTCTCCCTCTCCCACTCCCCCTGCTTGTGTTCCCTCTCTCACTGTGTCTCTCTCTGTCAAATAAATAAAATCTTAAAAAAAAAAAATCACTGGAAATCGTAGTTAAAAGTTTAGAATCATAATTTTGTGTTATACATATTTAACACAGTAAGAAATAAATCATATTTTAAATTATCTGCAGAGCATTAAAGCAAACAGAGGGTAAACCAACACCCCATCCCCAACCCAAGATGTTGGGATTTAATTGCTCCTGCATGCAAGGCAAAGGTAGCTATAAACACTCTACCGCTGATTCTAATTTGCCTCCAGGGTTACTAGCCCTTGACCCAGATGATTCCTTTTTCTCCAGCTCCTTTCTCTGGCAGGTCATCCTGCATACTAATGTCCTCTCAATGCCTCAAACACTCTTTTATCATATCATTCCCCTGTTCCAGTTTCTCACTTATTCCCCATTACTGGGGAAACTCTAACTTCTATAAATGGGAAAGGCTCCATTATACATAATAGTTAGCACTTAGTATTAAATTTAATGCTAGAGAAGTATTTTAAACTTTAAAATACTGACACGGAGCATGATATATTTGTCTGGATTTTCAGGGTCAGAACCAGGTCCGTAGTTTGTAAAATATATGGTTGCCCATAGGGATGAAAAATTTCTTGCTTGGTGGATCGTGTCTAGAAAACTGAAATTCCAGAATCAAGATTTTATTTTGGGGGGGCCAATGAAGGGGAATCATACTAGAATGCAAATATCCACAAGAGGGAAATCTGACATGGGATTGTTTTTCCTTTCTAACTGGACCATTAACTCAAAGGGAGATTTGATGGGGAATTGATAGAGAGATCTTGAGAGCACTGGGCCTCTCCAGGAACCCCCAGAATGAGAAGCCCACGAAAGGGAAGGATGTTACGTCACCATTTTCCCATAATTGTTCTGCTTTTAAGGTGTGTGTGTGTGTGTGTTTGTGAACTTGTGAAATATGCATAATAGAGTGGGGGAAATATTTAAAATTACAACAGTCTTCTAAGATTAGAAAGTTGTCATTACATAGCAACAATCCCTTAGTTCAAAATTTTGAAACTGAGCAATGAGGCAGAACTTGTCCAATTAAATATGAAAAAGTGCTATAAAGTTACAAAAACTATGTGTCATGAGAATAACATTGGAATATACAGAGAGACAAATGGAGAGAAGGTCAGTAGACAGGCATACACACATATGTGTATATACATGTATAAATATTATTTAGTGATAAAGATATGACAAATTAGCATAAAATCATGAAGCCATTAAAATAATAGTGTACATTAAATAAAATAATGTGGAAATGCATTATTTGCATACAAAGTTAAAGCATGAGGCTCCTGTTTTATACATAGATCAGATCGATTGATAATTCCGGGAAAACCCAATAAAACAAGAGGTTATCTCTATGTGGTAGTACTTTAGATAATTTAAATTTTCCTTTTTTGTTTATCTGAATTTTTAAAATCTAAGCTATACTCATGTAACTTGTACAGAAATGCTTTATCATTTAAAAAAGGCAAACATTGAAAAGGTTTCTTTTTATATCAGAAGCTTATGACTCAGAGATAATTTATTTTGATGCCATTTTATAATTATTCAGGATTTCCAAGAGCTTAGACTGCTTGTAAAAATAGAAGCTCAAGGAATATAGAGTCCCATCTGAAAAAAAAAATGGGCCTGTAAAATCTCAGTGGAAGATCGTGTAAGTGAAGTAAATACTGGGCTTACAGAATAAAATGAACAAAAGAATTATCTTCCAGCAAAGTGGATACAGTGAGTGAAAGTTACAACACTTTCAGTGAGGCATGGGAACTACAGTATCGGTTGGAGGAACTCATTTTATCAATGTTTCAAGTTCAAAGTGGTCAAACTCAAGGGAAAATAAAATTATTTTTTGCCTGTAGTTCTACTTTTGCTCTTTTCCAGAGACAACCCAGCAAAGATTAAAAATGTGTACAGAATAATGTTGAGGGTGGTGGCAAGCCATCCACAGGAGTGACATGACCTGGGACCCCACACAAGGACTGAGGCAGCAATATGCTAAGGGAACTGTGTAAATCAGACAAATGCCAAATTTGTAATTCACCCAGACACAGCTCTTCCACCAGCTAGGTCAATCCAATTATGTCAGAGCAGGGACAATGGGAAGAGTGAGCAAGGACATATTAGGCAGCTTTCCACTGGCAAAGGGTAAAGAAATACACAACTCCACACTACCACCTACAGGGTGACCTCATAACTTACGGCCACACAGAGCTTCCAGCTCCCGTCCTTCTGCCCAAACCACCTTCCCAAGACAATGGGGCAAGAGCAGACTTTTCTTTAAGTTTTATACATGCTACATCTTTATTCACAGTAAAGCCCCTTACATGGGTCAAAATGGCTCTAAATAATAACAGCCAACACTTACTAAGAGTTTACAATATGCCAGGCACTGCTGTATACCATTTGTAATTATTAACTTGTTTGATGGTCATAACCTAAGGCGGTAAGGACTGTTACCCTCTGCATTGCCCCTATAAGGAAACATAGGCACAGAGAGATTAGGTAACTTGATCAAGATCGCACAGTTAGTATGCGACAGAGGTGGGTACAAACAAAACCTTCTCTTTTAGCCACACAACATGTTTTGAGAGAAAAGAAAAATGACTTAGTATAAGCTTAACGCAACTCACAAGGTTCCAACCCCAAAATTGGATCAAATAAGCGTTCTTCAACCTGACCAAATAGAACAGCGCTTCACCTCTTTGGGGGCAGGGATAGAGAAAAGGACTGAGGAAGAATGAAGAGGGACAGATCTTGAGTAATTAACAGCAAGGCCCATAGTGGATAAGCAAACCACGATACATCCATGTGATGGAATACTACTCAGCAAGAAAAAGGAACAAATTATTGACCCTGAAATATGGTAACATGGATGAATCTCAAGTGCATTATGCCATACACAAAAGATTCTGCAATCTTTTCAATTTATATGACATGCTGTATGATTCACATTCTGGAAACGTCTATACTTGAAACAGATCACACTGGTTGCCAGGATTGGAGGTGGGGGAGGGTTGACTGTAAGGTGCATGGGAGAGTTTTTGGGTAATGAACTCCTATATACAATTTTCAGAACTCTCAGAAGTATACACTAAGAAGGGTGAATTTTACCATTTCTAAATTATATCTTTATTTTAAAAAAATACAGGACCCACAGTAGCCAGTACCACTTCAAAATCTGTCTTCTTAAAAAAAGTCTTAGTAGGTTAATTTTGTCCTTTTTAACAAATCTTCACTGAGCAGTTACTGCACACGTACAGTGTGGTAGGGCTGAGAGAGCACCAGGACAATAACACAAATAACACACACGGTCCTGTCCTCAGGAAGCTCCAAGCCTGTTACATTTAATGATAGAAATTGGTTCTCTCTGAAGAAACCTGAGGGACCATAAGTAGTGCAAAGGATATGACTTTTTCCTTTCAAATGTACCCCCCATAAGCCTCACAGATTTTAATAAGTATGAAATGTAAATAATATGATAGTGCCTAAGTATATAGTACAAAGTGGGGTACTTCACATGTACCCCGGGGGTGCCCTTACTGAACAAAATAGTTCATGCACCCATTTATTTCACAAATATTTATTGAGGGCCCATCATATAGCAGGTGCTGAGGTGTGGTCGTTAGTTTTATTTGTCAACTTGGCTAGGTTGTAGTCCCCAGATGTTCATTCAAGCACTAATCCAGGTGTTGCCACAAAGGTATTTTGAAGATGTGATTAAAGTCCATAATTGACTGTAAGTAAAGGAGATTATCCTAGATAATCTCTAGGGGTTGTCTTAGTCAGCCGGTTGAAAGGCCTTAAGAGCAGAGCTAGGCTTCTCTGAAGGGGGAATTTGGCCCATGGACAACAGCTTCAGCTCATGTCCACAAATTCCTGCCTGCCCTTGTTGATGCCAGCCCTACAGATTTCATATTTGTCTAGCCAGCCCCCACAACCACACAGGCCAATTCCTTGCAAAAAATCTTGATATATATCTCCGGTGCTTCTGTGATTCTGGTTGAACCCTGACTACTACCCAAGGAGAGAGGGATATAAAAGATAGACACAGATCTATCTGGTCCTTACCAGTTGTGTGGTTTCATGGAGATGACATGGGAGTAATCTGGTGATTACAATATAATTTTATAATGGTAGAAGTACCAGGAATATACTGGGAAATACCTAGCCTAGACTTCAGAATGGGATTGATAAGGAAAGTGTGCTAGATGATGGAAAGTTTAATTTAAGAGTTAAAAAATTATGAATTAAGAGAGTAGAGTAGGTATGTATATATGTATGTGTTTATGTTTTGCAGGAAGAATGAGACAGTGTTTCAAGCAGAAGATATAGAGGCAAAAGGAAATATGGCATAATGGAAGAGACCTAATAAAGCTGGTATGTATAGTATGAAGGTAAGACAGGAAGGCTTTGAGAAAAAGCAGAAGCTAGATCATGAAGGCCTTGTGAGCCATGTTAAGTTGCTGGGCATGGGGAAGCCATCAGAGGATTTTAAGCATAGGGAATACTTGATTAACTTTGGATTTCAGGATGATCATTCAGGACACAATATGGAGAATGGATTGGGAGAAAATGGAGGTTGGGAACTAGAAACAATAATTCAAAAGACTGATGATGGTGACATAGTCTGGGTAGAAAACAATAGAAATGGAGAGGATTTAACTGGATAGCAGAAAGCATAATACTTGGTGACGATTGGATTTGGGGAATAATGGAGATTGAAAACTCAATGTCAAGCCAAAATTTCTGACCCAAACAACTAGGTGGATGGTGGAACCATTCAAAAAGATGGAGAACACAGAAGAAGGAGCAAGGGTGGAAGAGGGAAGGGCTGTTTTGTACAGCTATGTTTGAGGTATCTTTGGACGTAAAGATGGAGATACCCAGTAGGCAGTTGACTGTACCAGTCTAAAGGGCAGGAAAAGATCTGCGCTCAAAATAGGATGTAGGAGACATTGTTAGATCAATGGAGACTGAAGTTGTGTGTGTGTATGAGATGGCCTAGGATAGTAGAGAGGGTAGGAAAGACACCAGGATATAACCTGGAGCAACCCTCACATACCCAATGCGGGAAAGGAGGAGAGCCTTCAAAATAGCAGACACTGGTTTTCTAATCAGGTTAAAAACATGACTTACATAATAACCTTCTGTAGGATTATTTTTCTCCACAATTCATATGTGAATGTGAAACAGTTGGGATCAAAGATATCAAAGTATCTTTCAGTTGTAGATGGGCCCCTTTTCTCTACCAATGTGGTCTGGCTAGCATGTGCTTTATAGTTTGAAAAGCATTTTCACAGGCATATATCCTTTCATTTAATCCTGAAGAAAAAGTCCTACAAGGTAGCTATTAACATTCTTCCTGTTTTATGAACAAGGACATTGAGCCTTGGTTCAATAACTTGTCCAACATTATAATGTTCTTTTTCATTTTAACAGTTTTTTTTTTTTTTGAAGGTCATATGTAAGATTATTGCTGCATCTTCTCAATTGTTTCTTCCTTGTATTTACCCCCCCCCCCTTTTTTTCCTCCTTGGTGAGATTTAGCTTTACATTCAAGGATCTTTTTTCGGTCTTTGTCCAGTTCTAGTCTAGTGATAACACCCTTGCTGGAGTCAATGCTTACGTGGACAGTTGTGCCATTGACTTTGTCATGCTGTAATCATTCAGTGTAGATGACATATTTCTCCCTGTAAACCTGGACTATTTTGCTTACTCTTAGAGGGTCCTCATGCAGTCCCATCAGTATAGCTCTTTACAGGAACATAACATCAAAAACAGCCCTAGGGCTGTGGCTGATCCTATATTACAGACAGGAAAATAAAGGCTCACAGAAGCCAAGAGGCTCATTATCATTTCTTACTCTGAAAATGGAGTAGCTGAACTTGCATTCAGATCTTTGGGTGCTGTAGAATTAGCTTTCAATATCTGCTGCCTCTTAGTAAATAGCAACCTAGTAAATCTTGATGGTCCGTGACTTTAGATTTATCTTTGTTTCTGTGTATTGGTTTGTCTGTGTATAAAATTGGGCCTCTGACCATCCACAGCAAGTTTCATGATTTTTCCAGGAACTAACTTTTTGCCAGGAGGTATATAGTTCTTTATAAAAACAGGGTAATAAAAAAATGTGAATCCTAGTGATTACTTTTCTGTTTTAGTCTCAGACTCTCTTGGTGCCATAAAGTAAAATTAAAATATGGGGTTATTATTTTGTAACCTTTAAGTTTCTATAAATACTAAATTTTATCACCAGACTTTAATCATCAGTTATAAGGGAATTAATGAGAAACATTGTAAGTCTGTAGTTAATGTAACAACATTGAAAGACCCTTGAAATTTCTTCTATATAAATTTATAAATCATAGGAAGAATTCACCTATGTTTTCCTCAGACCACCCTCAACCATAGAAGTACACAATATAATTAAAAATAGCATATCCTTCTACCTAAAATATTGTCTTGAGAATTAGCAACTTTATCAATATGGAAGTGACTTGTCAATGGCAAATAACCTCATGAAAAGTCCGTATCCTTCTCCTTTTATTAATGATAATCAGAGTTTTATTTCAGGTGGGCAGGGCCATCTTGCCACATGGTAAGTCATCCTGCTTAAAAATCCCTGATGAGCAACATATATATTTTTTCATCCAGATGAATTCAGACAATTCAGAATAGTTCCAGCATTAGTGAAAACACTATGCAGATTTAGGATTGAATATAGAAGACTGATACTGTTAGGGAAAGAGCCTCAGGGCCTTGGTGAATGCTCACAGTTAAGAGTGACTCCTTGGGGCACCTGGGTGGCTCAGTTGATTAAGTGTCTGCCTTTGGCTCAGGTCATGATCTCTAGGTCCTGGGCTCGAGCCCCATGCTTATGCTCTCTCTGTCTCTCTCTCTCTCAAATGAATAAAATCTTAAAAAAAAAAAAAAAAAGAATGACTCCTTTTTATATTTATTTATTTGAGAGAGCAAGAGAGAGTGCTCACGCAAGAGCCAGCTGGGGGAGGGCCAGGGGAAGAGGGAGAGAGAGAATCCTAAGTTCCACAATCAGCGCAGAGCCTGATGAAGCCTGACACTGGGCTCCATCTCACAACCCTGAGATTATGATCTGAGACGAAATCAAGAGTTGGACGCTTAACTGACTGAACCATCCAGGTGCTCCAGAACTTACTCCTTTTTAATGGTAACATTTATTTCTGTGAGGTTCTAACTGCTTGGTTCCCATAGAAACTCAAGTGCCAGAGTAATGACCCAGGGAATGACCCTGTATTTCCTGGGATGGCTATTAGGCCCAACATAAATCATTGCTTCTTTCACAAAACTGGCTTCCAGTTTAGGGTCTTCCATTTGTTTGATAGGTGCTCTAGGCAATTCATTTTACCTTTGGTTTTGTTTCCTCATCTATAATGTGAGATTATAACAATAATGATTGTATCACAGTTGTTACAAAGATGTAAGGAATTATTACTTTACTTTTTCTTCAAAAATTTTATGGTACCACACATTTCACTTTGAAAGGAATTGAATCAATGTTGCAGAATTATTAAAAGGTAAGTATTTTATTTGGACATAAGAAACATAATATAAAAAAGAAACCTATGTGTTCTATGGAAACCTGTCATCTTAGTATACCTGAAACTAATATAACACTGTTTGTTAATAATACTGGAATTAATATAAAAAACTTAATAAAAAGCAAAACAACAACAACATCAACAAAAACTATAGAGTCATTCAAGAGTGAAAGAAAACTGTGAACCTAATGAATCTCAGAAAATAGTAACTTTGAAAATAAAATAGTTTCATCCTTTAAAATTCATATCCCATGTTATAGTCTATTTTCATTATCTTTCCCATTGATATTTTTCTTAATTCAAAATTTATGCTGTAAAAGTTAGGATGGGAGATGTTTGGATAGGAAAACTCTACAGGATTTGATTTCTCTCTCTTTTTTTTTAGATTTATTTATTTAATTGAGAGAGAGAGAGAGCATAAGCAGGAGAGGCAGAGGGAGAGGGAGAGAGAATCTGAAGCAGACTCCGTGCTGAGTACAGAGACCGACATGTGGCTCGATCTCATGACTCTGAGATCACAACGTGACCCAAAACCAAGAGTCAGACGCTCAACCAACCAAGCCACCCAGGTGCCCCAGTATTTGGTTTCTCAGTATGCACCTAATGAGGACAACTGGCAATTTGTGTACTACTCTGGGAGTAATTTTTAAAGAAAAAATTAAGGAACTCAGAAATTTTATAGTTACAAAACCAAATTCTGAAGTTACCTCTTTGATGTTATAGGGAATTACCCAAGAATTTCAATAACTATCCTGCAGACCATTTCTGGGGCTACTTATTCACTCACGTGTCAGACTTGTGGCATGGTGGATAAGCATTAACTCTAGGGTCATACACCTGAATTTTAACCCTTACGTTTTTGCTTTCGAAAAAAGCAGGCTTCTTAAACTTCTCATGACTTGATTGATTTTTTTCATCTACAAAGATCATCCTAATGTATCTACTTGGAAGGTTTTATGTGAGGAGAAAATGATAAAATAGCCCATGTAAAAAGCTTAGTAAACTCCTGAAAAGCCAGCTAGTGCATGTACTAGGAGACTTCTGCCTCAAAAGAATGACTTAGGATTGCTTTTGTCTGATTTGTGCCTGTGATCCATACGAATGAGACAACACATAGGCTAGGAGTTTAAGCTGCAATCACTCACAAGCATATAAAACATAAAACTCATAGGGGGAATTTTTGTGTGTGTATCAGTATCCCTGCTGTTCCAGAAAATCATTTGAGCTGCCTGAGTTAAGCTTAATAATCATTTCGTGGATTCTAAACTAATGAAAGACTTCGGTAGCTGCCATTCTCCTGGCTTTGAGTGTTAGACTGGAGAGTCCTTCTGACATTATATATTCCATCCAACTCATTTCCTGAATAAGAAAATCAGTTCTTCAAAATCTTGTATGATTTTTGTCTTTGTTCTATCATCTACCAGCCCTTTTTTTTTCTACAGGAAAACCAAGGAACCCAGTAAAGAAATAATGGAGTAAATTGAACCGAAATTCAGTTCCCTTGGGTTCAGTTCAAATAGTGCTGAAGTGCTTGGGTATGAATGTTATGTTCCAACCGAGTATCTCCTCTGAGGGATGGAGGTAATTCTCCCTCAATTAGCTTCTGGGAATTAAGAACAACCACCACGAAAACACTTCTTAAGAGTCCATCTCTAATGAAACACCTGAAGGGCAAGCTCCCTGCTTCAAAGTTCGTATAGTCAGTTATATCATAAGGCCTAACAGGTGACTTTGAGAGAAACAATTATCGTAGTATGCTAAAAGCAGCATGAATTGACAGAGGCTAAGAATTCTCAGCTTCGACTGGCTACTATTCACAGGGTGAGTGCTCCTCTACTGAGACATAATGTTCCATTAGTCCAAGGATGAAAAAGCGAGGTCAGAAATTACATTTTTCAGCACTAATACAACCTTAGCTTGGGTTTACAGGTGTAGCATAATGCAGAGTGGAAGCATAGTAGTATTTTTCATTTCCCAGTAGGATGGGGCCAATTCACCCCAGTTTGTCTGGGACTTTTGGAGATTCAGCACTAAGAATCCCACACCCCAAGAAGCCCTCAGTCCTGGGCAAACCAAGGTCCAAGGTTGAACGCCCTATGTCTGAAACCACATTAGTCCTACTCCTAGCTACATCTAGAATGTCATTTTCAGGGTTACAAAAATCCTTTCACCAATAAAAGCACCTAAAAGATAAGTAGAGTCATATTCATAAAATAGCTTAAAATCCTCCCTATGGCTTATTGGTGACACAGTCATTCACACATTGTATGGCAAAAGGGAGACAGTCCCAGGCCGCTTGCTGCTAACTGTGCAGAAGGAAACCACACTACAGGCCACCTTTATACATTCCAGTAACTGCTGTGATGGCAAAAACTCTGAACATGATAGGAGCTCAGGGAGGAATATACTTGGAGCCTAGAAGGTTCAAGGAAAACGTCCCAGAGGCAGGGATAGCTAAGCTGAGATATTAAAATAAACAAATTCTTAGTTTAGTGCTAGAAGTCACGAAATAAAGTCTTATGCTAAGAAAGAAGGCTAGACAGGCAGGTTTTCCTGAATATTATCCAACCTAAAACAGCAGACATTTTGAGAAAAGGAGGTACTCCATAGTGGGAGGAAGGGGAGATCCATAAAGGCACCAGAAGGGGCTTACTGGGTTCCTCCAAAGCAAACTCTCTCTTTGATCCCGTTTGCCCTGACTTTCTGTAGGAAAAACCTAGTCCCCTGAACCATTTCCTCCTTCAAGTGCCCAAAGTCCCCCTGTAAAATACCAAAATGTCTTTTCTATGCTTATGTATTAAAACCCGTTCATCTTTCCAAGTTCCCTTGAACATCTCCATTTTCAACAAAGCTTCTTCAGTCTTTGTAATCTTCCCTGATCTTCATCCTTCCCGAGCCTCCTAACCCCTTACTATTCATGACACACCTTTATGAGCCTCCTTATATTTGATTTCCACTATTTTATTTCTTTTTATTATTCACTAATTCATTAAATTTTGTTAAACACCTACTATATGCCACACATTCATCTAGGTCAAACAGAACCCCTGGTCTTCTGGGGCTTTTATAATGCCTTTAAAAACAAATGAACAGGGGCACCTGGGTGGCTCAGTCAGTTGAGCATCTGCCTTCAGCTCAGGTCATGATCTCAGGGTCCTGGGATCGAGTCCCCACATTGGGCTCCCTGCTCAGCGGGAAGCCTGCTTCTCCCTCTGCCTCTGCTGCTCTCCCTGCTTTTACTCCTCTCTCTCTCTCTCTCTCTGTCGAAGAAATAAATAAAATCTTTAAAAAAAAAATGAACAAACAAAACAAAAAACTCGACAAGATTATGAACACTGAAAGGTACAGGCCATGTCATATGCACCTGTTGTGTCCTCTGTGGTGTTGAAAACAACTGTGGTGCATATTAAGCAATTAATAAATATTTGTTGATTTGAGTAATTAAAGCACTCTGTAGTGGAATTGTTCTCATTAGGAATCATAATCAAAGGAGATGAAAGAGAGATGGTATATAGAGTTTCCTCAAGGGTCCAGTTGAAATGTGATGATGCAAGTAACCATCTCTTACTGTGTCATCCTGGGGATGATAGAATATGCAAGTTAAAAGAGGGAAATAGAATTGGAATTTTGTAAAATGCTCCTTATGATGAAAAATATAAATAGTTTTTCTCTCTACCAAGTTCAGTAGGGTAGTTGGCATGTAAAATGCAAAGAGAACTAGAAAGATCCGAATTTAAATTCTGTTTTGCCTTTGTGACCTGCAGAAGTTATTATTTCCTTTGATTCTCAATTTGTTCATCTTTAAAACAGGATAATGTGTGGATACCTCCTATTTGCCCTCCTTCTCTGCCCTACTCCACCTTCTCCACCCTGCTATGTCCTAAGAGGCTGAGTACATGGACTGCTTTTATAGGCTCCATAGCTCTGGCTTTTGATTGGGTTCAGCCAATGGGGAGCTAGCAGGAGGCAGAGGGTAGAAGGCTTGGTTATTTTCTTCTACTGCAGGCTCCATCTTTAAAAGCATTTTCTCCTAAGTCCAGTGAATACCCTCTTCCTGGGCCATGGCCACCCAACTTCTCTCTGGTTCCCTATTGATTCTAGCCCCAGGGTACTCTATTTTCCCTTAGTGCTTTCCACTAACTTTGCCCACGGTTCTGCAGATGACTCCTTTATTAAATTTTCTACAAATGACTCAGTTTGTGCCATCTTTTCCTGTTGATACCGACAACAGTCATATTTGTATCTCACTAGTGTAAACATTAAGTTAAGCCATGTGAAATGTCTAGCAGAGCCTCTAGCATAAATTAAGTCTTAGGTAAGTATGGCTCCCTCACCTTCCTGCTGCTTCCTATAGTGCACTCTGGCCTTCTTGAAGACAAGCTACTAATTTATGCTAGTATGCAATCTGTGTTTAATGTGATTTTTAATAGTTTAACATGCTTCTCCTGGAAGAGATCTTTGTTACTATGCAGGAAAACTATTGTTTACATCAGGGTTATTAGCAAATAAAATCAAGGAAATGTACCTTTCAAAAAGTCACAGCAATATAAAGAAAATTATACTTCAACTATAATTGTTTCAATCAGAGTTAAATATGTGCTTAATAATGATATAATATTCCTCCTTTCAGGAACACATACTCAGACTATGAAAGAGCTTAAGGATCAGATAGAAGAAAAAGACTTATTTGACATGGTAACACCTTCATGGCCAAAATATTGCTCACAAATATTTGTTTTGAAGATGTTTGATAATCTTTCCAGCTCAAGTTTCCTATAAATTTTGTGTCAGGGAGACTAACTGAGAATTAAATGTGACAGTATAGCTATTGAGAAATGACTGAATCCCCTTTTTGTCCATAATGTGATCATAGAAGAATGAAAGGTGTTCTTTTCTTGCACTAGGAGTGACAAGGTCTGTGAGTTCTCCTGCTCAGGAATTCCTAACTTCCTTACCCTCTGGGGATAGCTAACAGAGAAGAAGTAATCTGTTTTGGTTGCACAGGAGGAATTTTCTAGACACATCTTTGATACTAAAGGCCTAGATCTGTGTAAATAATTAAACTGGATTTCTTAAAGAGAAAATTAATCAGCAGGGGTACTGTGTTTGAGGGTTGAAGAGAGGTCCTATGAGGTTGGTAGATCCCTTAAGATGGGAAGGTAGTGGGAGTTCTGTGTCAAGAGCAGCAGATGGCGGGGCTTATTGGAATGCAGAGCCTTTGAAGTGGTAGAGCCCGGTGCAGTGCTTGCCTCTGTGTTGTAGGTTGTAGCGATGGCCACACGCTCCATGTCTTCGTGTATCTGAGTAGTTTTGAAATGTGACTTTGGAGCTCCTCTCATCATGAAGTGGAGTTTATGTCTCCATTTCTTGAATCTGAGCTAAATTGGTACTTCTGGCCAGTATAAAGCAGCAGAAGGGAAGCTAGGCTGGTTCTGAATCTAGGCCTCAAGAGACATTGTATGTTTCTGCTCTTTCTCTTGGAACCCTGAAAAGCTGCCATGCATACAGATTCAAGATAGCCTACTAGATGATAAAAGACACATGGCCTAGTCTTTCCCGCATTCCTCATCCAACACTCAAATAATGCCAAGAAACAAAGGCTTTTACTGATTGGTAGCTGGCTGCAGAAATATGCATGAATCCAACTGAGACAGAAAGAGCTGTTCAACAAAGCCCAGTCCCAGTTGTCAACCCACAGAATCATGAATTGAGAATGATTGTTGTTTAAATCCCTAAGTTTAGAGGTTGTTGTTACACGGCAAAGCAAACTGATACACTACGTGCTTATGACCTTGGGACTTTGACCAGGATCTCTGTGGCTTAGGTTGGCATGAGGAGAATGATGCGACTTGCCTGCACGGGGCCATGTTAACCTGAAAAAGAGACACATCAGTGACTGTCAAAGACGTCTGGCATGTACCATTTTACTGTGCTGTCTATCCTCCAGGGTTCTTGTGCAATCTAAGGAATAAGGAAAGAAAAACCCTTACCCCCATTCTTGTCAAATCATTTGATACTAAACTTGTAACCATCTTAATATGTGGGGACTTAGGTCAAATTTAATTTTAGCTAGAAAAATAGTAAAACTTTGGTTCTGAAGCTTAATTATTAGGTCACGTTTTAAAAATACTAAAATTCAAAATGTTGTACAAGCCCCTGTTTGAAGAAGATTGTATTATACTTCAACTCTCCTTAGATTTTATACTCTGTTTCTCAACCAGCATAGAGGAGAGAACTATCAGATCTTCTTTCTGGAGGAGGTTTTTGACTTCTGAGTTAATGTTGGTAATATGATGTTTGAGCAAAAGTTTGGTCAAGTTATGAGACAACAAATAAGCGTTCAAGTCTGAAGTAATGATTGTTGAAATATTTATATTTACAAAGAACTCTGGTCTTGATGTCATGTGAATTGTATATTAGTCCTGGCTCTGTCATTGATGAGGGTGATGTTAGGTGAGTCATTACCCATCTTTGATCCTTGATTTCTTTATCTGCCAATTCAGAAAGAAGAACTCAGTAATCTTTAAGTTCCTTTGAAGGTCTCCCAGTCTATATCTCTCATTCTACATTTACATTTAGAAAATCTTTTTATCCAGAGGCATAATTTACTTCTCCATAAAAGATCTGTGAACTGATTACTCTCTCCTGTAAGTCTTTAAAGCAGTTACTAATGGTAAGAGTGGGCAGGCAGCTAATCAGGCACTGTTTTGTGTTATCTCTGACATGATGTCTGGTTATCTGTTACCTGTTTATATATTTGGTCTCCTGAACTAGTTTGGAGCCTCCTTGAGGATGAGGACGGTGTGTTATCCATTTTTGACTCTCCATTTTAAATTATAATATGTAAACCTAGAAATAACTCAGTGGAAATTATTGATACACATAAAAATTGACTATATTAGTAAATTGTAACATACTTTAGAATAGTCTTTTTTCCAATATTAGTCAGAGCCCTTCAATAGCACTGCATGACCTTTAGGGCTTTAGGTAGGTCATTTCACCTTTCTGGGACCTAATTTCTTAACTATAAAATGGGCAAATTGAGCTAGATTAATAATAATAATAAATAAGATCCCTTTGTGTACTAGTCCGTCAGTTTTTAAATGCTATGGAAGTTCAGGACATAGATGTTTGTCATGAACCTCATTCTTCTTAGCTGGACTTGGCTGTGAGATGTAAGCTTAGCTTAGAGTTATGAACAGGTAACCCTAGGCACCCAGCTCCTGAAGGCATGCTGCTAGTCACAGGTAGTCTGGCTGGGGGTGAAGAGCATGCTCTTCCATCTTGCCCACACACTATCCCACACTATTTCAAGTCTTCTAAGAGGTGATGCTGAGGGGCTACTCTCTGTTCTCAGAGTCAGTATGTTGAATTGATTCTCTTTTGATAGGTTAGAAGCCTAGGGGTAGAATCTAAACTCCTCATCAAATCAAGGATCAAAGATGGGTAATGACTCACCTAACATATATCTTGATTATAAATTATTTTCAAAATGTGTAATAGCTTTACAAGAGTAATGATTTTTCTAAGTAGATAATGCTGTCTCTTTCGAAGTACACTGGGCTTAATAAAGATGTAGGTCACATATCTTTTCCTTAGGATACCAGTCTGAAACCTGTAGCTAAGTAAGTACTTTGTAAGAAATGTGGGGATTATTATTTAGTACTCTTCTATTTTTCTCATAATTTGCATAATTATAATCTGTTTATTCTAAAACTGCCATAAGCTGGAAATATATAGTTTACCAAAAGATGTGAAGTTCCTTAATAATATTTCTAGTGAACCAAATGAATCAGTATTTATCTGAATATGTTAACAGTTTTCAAATTAAAGAGTGTTGTATGAAAACATGTAAGTAATCCAGTAATTCCATGAGTGGGCTAGAAGTAGTATCCTCATTCCCAAGTGAAGTCAACTAAGTCCAGTAAAACTTCTTTGTAAGATATTATAAAACAAATTATTTTTAAGCAACATTAGTTTTTATGAGAAAAACTGTGGGCAGGTGTCTGAGTCCTTAGCTTTGGACTCAGATAACCTTGAGCTCTAAATCCAGGCCCAATATCTTACTAGCTAGGTGTCCCTAAGCAAAATACTTAGCCTCTTTATTAATTTTCTTTGTAAAATAAGATTAATAATGCTACATTGAAATATATTTTTTTAAGATTTTATTTATTTATTTGACAGAGAGAGACACAGCGAGAGAGGGAACACAAGCAGGGGGAGTGGGAGAGGGAGAAGCAGGCTTCCCACGGAGCAGGGAGCCCGATGCGGGGCTCAATCCCAGGACTCTGGGATCATGACCTGAGCTGAAGGCAGACACTTAACGACTGAGCCACCCAGGCGCCCCTACCTTGAAATATTATTGAGGATTAGATGGAATGATATAGACAAAGTGCCTACCATAGGATAGGTGTTGAAGAACGGTTAGCTATCAGTAATATCATATTCATGTTAAAGAAAGAAAGAAAGCATCATTTCCTTCTTATTCAGTTGGAATGCACTTATTTACTTTTTAAAGCACCTTACTTATATTGATTATTTGTGAGGTTTAAAACGTCATGAGCAAGAATGAGTTAAAAATGATTTTCCCTTTTAATTAAAAAGGAATCAATAACATCATGGGGATGTTTAATTTCTTCCAAAGCGAACACAAGACAATCAATAGCATTTCTTGATATGGATGTTGCACAAAATTGAAATCAAAGCCAGTCCTAACACAGCTAGACAAAGGTAACAAAGCTCAGGCCAGAAAAACCTCCTGCTTGATTAGGAATGGTCTAGAAATATCTAGGAGTAGACACCCAGCCACATCCTTGCACTGTGGATTTGAATAAAGCTTGCATGAGGGAGTAAATGAATCCCAGGGACATTCTTATCTCTTATACTAAGTTTCAGCCATTTTATTTTTTAGTGTAAGTCCTAATGGAGAGATGGTAACAGTGGTAGGAACAAAATGTCTATTGCTAGTTTTGATTTAACCAATATCATCGCTATTAATTAATACTTCACTATTTTTGTTTTTGGCTCTTATTTAGCTAAATAAATTATCTCAATTTGACCCTACTTGATGGAATTTTACCATTTAATAGATCTGACACAGACATGGATTGATAACAACAAAGTAAATGATAGGTAAACTAGATAAATGCAAACAACAGAATTAATATTGGTAAATATTAAATAAATGCAGGGTTGTAAAAATCCAATCAATAATGAATAGTGTTTTGGAACAATAAAAAAAAAAAAAAAACCAGAACTCAAAGACAGAGATTTAAGAATTCTCATTCCAGCCTATTCCTCTAATGATCCATATGACTCTGGGTATGTCGCCTTCTTTGGGCCTCAAGGCCTTTGAGCCTGCTCTGTATTCTAGTATGGGGAGGTGCTTATGTTACATACTCCCTGATGTTCACTGGTGGCCCTTGTGGCTTCTATTAACTATATTCTGCCTTTTAAAATCTTAATATCAACTCCTAATCCCAAATTCATATGTAAATGAAGAAGGCTTCCCTCTTTCCCTGGTTCCCCAATTAGAGCCAG
This sequence comes from Halichoerus grypus, assembly GCF_964656455.1. Lineage (NCBI taxonomy): Eukaryota > Metazoa > Chordata > Mammalia > Carnivora > Phocidae > Halichoerus > Halichoerus grypus. The sequence goes on along the minus strand of NC_135713.1, from coordinate 109,199,345 downwards.
AATATTCAGGGGGGCACCTGGGTGGCTCAGTCAGTTAAGTGTCTGCCTTGGGCTCACATCATGATCTCAGGGTCTTGGGATTGAGCCCCACGTCTGCTTCTCCCTCTCCCTCTGCCCTTTCCCCCTGCTCCTGCTCTCTCTCTCTCAAATAAATAACTAAAATAAAATCTTTTTTTTAAAAAAAAGAGCCAAAATATTCTAACTTTTAGGTAATCCTTTGGTTTTAAGGGTTTGATTGTTGTTAAATTACAGAGATCCCTGGGAATTGGTAAAATTTTAAATAATTAGACATTCACGTTTCAGTAAAATGGCAAAGGAAAAAGCAGCACACTTTACTTTATAGTCCCCTGATGCTCTGTGGTTAAGACTACCAGCTATCTCCCAATACCTGTTCTTCCCTTCTTTTGTGATGAAATTCCTGATTTTCAACTGGGCATATGTTCATAGAATGGGGGCTACATTTCTCAGCCTTTGCCTCGCAGTTAGGTATGATCATAAGATTAAGTTCCAGGCACTGTAATATAAGAGCCCTGGTGTACTTAAAGAAATGGGGGAATGCCTGTCATCCTTTTCCTTCTTGCTGGTTACAATGTGGATGTGAGAGCTGGAGCTTCAGCAGCCATCTGGTGAGAATGAAACTCATAGATGGTGGCCTGATTCCAAGCAAAGCTGAAGTGCTCTTGCACTGATTATTTGAGATAATCAGCTCCAGTCCACTTTTGTTTCTTTAGTTAATCCCCAGCTAGTTGTTGTTGTTGTTGTTTTTTAATTCCCTCTACCTGCTTAAACACACCCAACTAAGATACGAGAAACAGGATGGAATTAAGTTCCCCCAAACCTTTTGCAACTCTAGTTTTTTTCACAACTCAATTTTCATGGCTTCTTCCAGAAATAGAAGACATACTAGGAAACTGAGAAGGTATTTCATTTTTTGAAAATGTTAAGAAGTCATGAACTTCTCAAAGAATAGTAAGTCGAACACATCATCATTTGAAATATTTAAATATGTTCTATGATAACAGACTCAGAATTCTGAGAATTTTAGAAAGTAATGATAGTATAAAAGTTACAGGAAATTCTGAAGAAAGTAGCTGTGCAGATTTTTATTATTAAATTCCAAATAAGTATAAATATTTAAGTGTCATTATTTTTTTGGCACTTCTCTTGGGAAAAAAAATATAAAGAGATGCACCTTTACATAGGTCTTTTTTTAAAAAAGTAAAGAAGTCTTACTTCTAATAAGTGCTACCATGAAACATAGTGATACTAGGTTCCCTTTACCTTTTATTTGTTATTAATTAATTTAAATGAAATTGCTCTAACCATCACATAACTTCAACTATGAGTGGAACATTTTAAATTGTATTTTCTGAAAAGTTGTAAAAAATATTTACCTAGGCAATATCGCGTTCCATTCTCAGTGATCACAAAATTAGAAGACAGATCTTAGATTTCTTAAGAAAAACAGAATACAAAAACATAACAAAACAAAAAACCCTAAAATTAATGAGGTTTTTTGAACACAGTAGGCTCCCAATACATTGTTGTTGTGTTATTGAGTCAATCTGTGAAATTTTTGAACATTTCTTACATACAAATTCTTTTAAGGCAATCTTTCTCGAATTATGGAAAAGGACCACTTGCATGGGAATTGCTGGAGTGTTTCTTTAAAATGCTAATTCCTGGACTTCTCATCACAAATAGTGAATCAGAATCCCTATGCATGTCTTGAGAATATGAATTTTAAATACCTCCCCCCAAGAGATTTTCAAGCACATTTGAGTTTCAGAACCTCTGTTCCACTGCTTTGTGTAATGCAAAGAAGTTTCAGGCTGATTCACGTTATTACTTCCATGCCTCTGAGCCAATATCAAGTTGATTCTTTTTTCCATTCTGCCTCCAATAATAATCATTTCGACCTCATGCAAAAGTCAGGAATCATTACTGGACTGATTAACTCTTAAAGGGAGAGGGGTGTCCCTAGATAGGTACAGAGAACATGAATAGCACACATAGGAGTCAAATGAGGGGGAAATATATTACAAAAGTAAGGTTAGATTTCAAAACCATTTTTGAACTAATCTGGGATGAGTACATTTGTAACGTAAGGAATAACTGCGTTAAAGAAAGAACAGGATAACTTAATAGAGGTCTCCTATCTCATTCTGTGACGGTGCTTCTGGGCTCTGGTGATGAATGTGTTCATTTTATGTGACTTGCTTTGGGTAAATAACCCAGTGCCCTATCAGCTCTCCAGCCTGCGGCCAGCAGCGCCTGTGTGTGCGAGCTAATGACGGTAGAAGGTGCCTGGGGGAGGGACTCGGGAGGGGCTGCCCAGCGCAATCGCGCTCCATGCACTTGCTAAGAGATTCTCAGCCCTTTCTCTGCAGCTGCCACTTGACGACTCCACGTTTTCCCTCCAGAGGAAAGAAGCCATCTATCTAAATCAGCTGTACTCTCCACGTCCCTCGTTTCTCCCTTCGCCAGCCGCCACCCCCACCCCTTCCATTGTGTTGTGCGTTTAGCTCAGCTTCCTGCGTAAGACCCTAACCTCATTTGTAGCAGCAGGCGTTACTGAGAATTTCGGAACCTCGAGTTGCAATGGAGCTGTATGGAAAGGTGAGCAGAAGGGAGTTGCTCTGCATGCTCTGCGCGAAATGTCGCTTTGACGGACTTTGGGGTGTGTGTGTGTGTGTGTGTGTGTGCCTTGCCACTGCAATTGTGCGAGTGAACTACTTTATGTGTGTGCTATTCATCATCTTTCTCCCTTGTGTTTGTTGAATGAGATTGTAAAACCACCCCACTCTGCCTATGGAAATATGTAAACTTTCCCGTTTCGGGATAAGGAGGTGTAGGGCGAGAGTCCCAGAACGCAGCGCCGGTTTCGTTTGTATTGGGAATTAGCACAAGGTAGTGCGTTTCCTAACCAGAAAATCACAATTTAGACACAGAAGTCTGTGAGTAGAAAAGAAAAATTCCCCGCTGATACGAGCTGGAGTCACTTTCTCCTGCGAAGAAATGGGCTGGGAGGCTCCGAGCAGTAACAACCGGGAGCGATTTCAAGGGGAGAGAAGGGAGGCTCCGCGGCCAAGTCTGACTGGAGGAGACAGCCTGTTTAAGTGCTTGCTTGCTGGGAGATGTAGTTCAGGGCTCGCTGGTTTGCGAGAAAACCTCCGCGGGATAAGACTACAACTCCCAGGAGCGCGCGGGACTCCGGGCCAGTACGCGTGTGCTGCGCCAAGGAGGGGACAGCTCCGGTGCTGATGTTGGAGCCGGTTAGTGAACCCCAAGAGTGCAGAGTGTGGAACGTGGAGCGCGCGGGCTGTTCATGCTTGACCCAGCGCCCGGGCCAGCGCTGTCTTAACCAGAGAGAAAGGACATTTTGAGAACAATGAGACACGAAGCTCCCATGCAGGTGGGTCTGTACAGAAACGTGTGGCCTCAGAAGGAATTGATAACAGATGCTTTCTCCCTCGCTCCAAGCACAAATTGTGCTCGACCTCAGGGAAGGTCTAGGCTCTGACTCCGTCTTGGGGACACCGTTGGGTTCCTCTACGCTCCGCGGGGCTGTGATTGGGCTGTCTTGATGAGGAATACGGGTATTTAATGTCTTCCCAGGCTCCGCAAGAAGGGTGTGAATGTCCATCTAAAATGTAAACCCGAGCAAACAAAAGTCAGGGAAACATGCAGTGTCGTGTTGCCATTGATCTTCCCTCCTGGCTGGCCTGGTTTGTGATCCCGGTGCAAGTGCAGGGACTTCAGGTTTGGGGTTCGAGGTCTTTACTGGAGTTGGGATAGAGCGAATTGCATTTGGTTAAGAGTGCGTTAAGAAAGGCTAAGACAATGTTAGGGTCCCCCAAAGTCCCTGTCTTCAGTTAGGGTCCTGGTACAATCAGGGGAGAATAGTAAACATATGCCAGAGGTACGGCAGCCTTTAATCTCTGTCCACAAAACTGGTTTACTCCTGCATTTTGGAGAACCCCCTCTGAGCTTTCCTGAGTGGTGTGCCCATTTGTTGTACGTTCCGATTCCCCATTCAGTTAGGTTTGCTTACTTCGACTTCGGTGGAAAGATGCTTCTACCTAAGCATGTTGCTTAAGCAGATTTTGTTTTTAAGTAAAAATGAGTGGTGCTTTCTCCTTTGTATGTACAACCAGTTAATGCTAAACATCAGCTGTGTTCATTAACCTAGCAGAGTGATCCCCTTGCGTAATAGAGAGGCACTTTATGAATGGGGCTGAGAGGAGAATGGAATACATTTGGAACATGTTGTCTCTCTTGAGAACCCACCTCTGCTGCCAAATCTAACAATATAAATATTTGCCTTTAATTCTTGCTTAAAGGTTTCCCAATTATTTTCTTCACTAATCAAAGACTTTAAACATATGCTTTGATTTACTTTTAATTTAATTTATGGGTTACGTATATTAAGATATACAGATTTTTTTCCATTTAACATCATTGTTAAATATAGAATATATTGTTAAAAATAGAATAGAATAGAATTCATTGTTAAATGGAAAAAAATCTGTAGAATTTAATTGTTTGTTGAAGGATTATATAATGGAAGCCCTCAAATTACATTATGAGTTATTGAAAATTTGATTTGTTCTAGAAAACAGTGGCCCCATTGTGTATCTTCTAATACCTCTGTTTGTGACTTAGCTTTTCATTATAGACCTGATGTGAAAAGAATCTGGACAGACAATAAAGGTACAGGCTGTTGTAATCAAGATATATTGGCTTATGATAATTTTCCATTACTGAGGGTACTGCCAGGAGCCAACTGGCTAAATTAATCATATTTGATTATAAGTAAACATTGACAATAGACTTTACAAGTAGATTGTTAGTATTTAAAGTCAACCTCATATATGCACTGAAGTCTATCAAAATAAATTACTAAAAAAAACTATGTTGCATCTGAATTTTTATTTTCTTAGAAGAGTTGCTTAGAATGTTCACAAGGCCATTAAAATGTTACAGACTATATTAAATTAATGCCTTAGGAAGAATTTAAATTATTTCATATCAACTATGTACTAGGCACTATAATTCTCTATTTTAATCAGAACTTCAATGAAGAATTATAAAAATAGGTAATAAAATTAGTTTACTTGTGGATAAAGTTATTTTTATTTTTATATTGTATTTTATTAATTGGGCTAGATTTTTGAAATTTAAAAATTAAATGCCCAAATTCTATAATGAATTATATGTATATTTTAAGAAACCAAAGATTATTTTCTGAGGTATGTTTAATTAAAACACATTCACTGATTCCATTTAACAAGTAAATTGTTGCTATGATGACTCTCTATCAGGTTTTCAAATATATTACCATCAGGGTTTCAAATATATATAATGATAGGAAGAATAAAAACTATAAACATGCCTTATATTTTCTTTGAGTGGCAAGTAATGTCTCAGGACCCACAATCGTATTCCAGGTGACTGTGATACATGAAAATGCAATAAGATAAATAGTTGACATTTCTTTTTTTTTTTTCCTATTTAGAGACTGAACCACATCATCATTTGAGATATATGCCTCCAATTTTTTTACTTAGGTTTCTGAAAAATGAGTCACAAGCAAATCCTCATTTTACAGTTCAATTATCCTAAAAGATTCTTTTTCCCATTTAAAAATATTTAGTCCATTTGTTGATGTGAAACAAAACAAGCTCTTTAATTGCTGACTTCTTAAATTACTTATTTTCTTAATTCAAGGAAGCCTTTAAAAAATTATGTAATGTCTTTTAAAAAGCATTTGATGTGCCTGTATAAATAGCTTAGTGGTCTGTTCAAGGTAGTTGTCTTTGATATATGAATATTTTCTGAAGAATATTTCTCTCTGAATTGAAACAAATGAGGGATAATAATTGTTTTTTTTATAGTGACTATTAAAATAATACATAATGATAGTCTTTGATGTCTGTATTTCCTTTGTGACTAAATAACCAGGAATAGCATTTAGTAAGTGTTCCAAATAATGGGTTAGAATTTTAATGCAGGAGATGGTCATTTGTGTTTTCTCATTCAGTGAGTCCATAAATCCTGAAGGCCAAATGAAATGGGGGATAGCAGTGCTCATGACTTGAGGGCAAAACTCTGGTGAACAAATTGTCATTTGATTCAAGAGCCAGAATGAAGAAATTCTAGTTTATCTAGTGCTTTGTCTGTGCCAAGCACCGTTCCTTGCATTCAGATCTCATTGTATGTGTGTGTTTGTGTGTGTGTGTGTGTGTGACAGAGAGAGTGTATATGTGTAAAATACAAAACAATCCTAGAGGTCACCATTACCCTAATTACAGGCAAGGTACTGGAGCTTATTAAGATTAAATAACTTTTCCAACATGACAGAATCAAAATCTGCCAGATTTCTGTCTAGAAAGTCCATGTTCTTTCTTCTATTATTGGGTTCCTCAAGAAGACACACAGAGGTGATGTAAAGAATAAGGGCACTATTGATATAGTTTGATTCATTCATTTGGTTCAGAAGAAAGAAAAATTGTCCTATTTATAAAATAAACTTGTGTAAACTAAACCAAATATTTAAGAAGGACCAATGTTTTAAAAAATTGTTTGCTTTCTGTCTCTGGAATTTCTATTTCTTGCAGATTTACTTATTCTTTTGCAGGACCAAAGTGGGATCCACTGTCTCTCACTAAATGCTGGTCTTTAGTGTTCTTCTCTTCAAGCTTTCTGGGTCATCTCATAAATGTACAGCCTTCAGACTATTTAGGAAATCAAAGAAAACCCAAAGCATGAAGCAGAGTGCCAAAATAAAAAAAAAAAAAAAGTTGTTTGGCTAAAAATGAGGAGGATTGAAGAAAGAATATAGATGTATACTGAAGATGAAGTTGAGGTGAAAACTATAATAGATATTAAATACAGTCATGCTTTATACAAAAACAACCTACAAAGGATTAAAGTCTAAATATCACTGTTTCATTTGGCTATGGAAGTACTTGGCATTCTTGCATTTCATTATTGTTGAAGCCTGACCAAATCTAGCCTTGTAATGAACCCTTTATCTTTATAAGAAATGAAAATTTAGTCCTCACCCCTTACAAAAACAGAGAAAACTCCTAGTTGACATTGGAGAAACAAAGACTTTCCTACTCTATTTGAACAAATTCTGGAAGTATCCATCTTTCTTCTGTAAAGGAAAGTAGAGTATAGAAAGGGGAATTACTTGTAGTAAAAATAAAACTTCTATGATGTAAGAATTGTTTTCCATTTCCACTTTTTCATTCTAAGAAGTTGTGGATTTATTACGTAGTGTAACCACAGTTTTTCCCTGCCATTCTAAGCTTATCCTGGAACTGAAAATTCCCTTTCTGACCATCATATTCCAGGAAAGAAATACATTTTTATGCTAAGGAATGGGTTTTCCTAGGACTGTTGATACACAAAGGACATTCAACCAAAGTATAAACCGCTGTGCCACCTCAAAAATGTTGTATAGGTAAAAGATTATCCAACCATTTTCTCCTGTTTTTCATTCATTAATTGGGTTCAGAGGTCTAGAGGAACAATCTTAGTAGGTAACCATGACCTGTGAACATGAAATCTTTTAGATTTACTTGGAATTAGGTAGATTTTAGCATTTTTAATTTATTTATTTACAGTTTTTAGTTACTTATATACATTAAAATGTACAAATTTTAAGTGAACAATTTGATGATTTTTGATAAATGTATATACCTGTGTAACACACGCTACTGTAAAGCTATAGAACATTTCCAACCAACCCCAAAATTTCTTTCATTCATATTTTTTCTAGTTAATCCCCTAACTTAAAGTCTTGACTTTTTTTAAATCATAAAGCATAAAGCAGCTTGATTTATTCTAGAACTTCATGTAGTTCTGTAAAACAGACAATATGAACATATAGTAGAACATACAGTATCTACTCTTGAGTCTTTCTTATTTTGCTGTGTATGGGATTAATCTATGTTGTTGCGTGTATCAATAATCATTCCATTTTATTGATGCATATGATACTTTTGTATTAATCTACCATACTTCCATACTTGTAAAATCCATTCTCCTGTTGGTGGATTTTGAGGTAATTTCCAGTTTGGGACTGTTATGGTTAAGGCTATAAGCATTATCATATTGGTCTTTTGTAATATGCTTTCATTTTTCCTGGATAAATACCTAGAAGTAGAATTGTTGGGATAAAGGGTAAGTGTACGTTTAACTCTATAAAAAAGTCAAATGGTAGTACCATTTTATATTCTTATCAGCAATGTTTGAGCATTCCAGTAACTTTACAATCCTCAACAACATATGGTGTCGATTGTCTTTTAATTTTGGCCACTTTAATGGGTGTTTTGTGGCATCTCATTGTGATTTGAATTTGCATTTTCCTGATGGTCAGTGATTTTGGCACATTTTCATCTACTGGTCATTTGTATATCTTACTTTATTAAAGTTTTCTTTAACCATTTGTTCTTTATGGAAGGTTGTTTTATTGTTTACTTGTAGACCTTTATATAAATTTGAAACTAGTTTTTTGTCAGATATATATAAATACTTACACATATTTAATTTGTTAATATATATTAATATATATATTTCAAAAATATTTTCTGCCAGTCTGTAGCTTGAATACTCATACTCTTAATAGTATCTTTTGATGAATATTTTTTAAATTTTGATGAAATCTAGGTCATTCATTATAAGTGGGCTCTCTCTCTCTATATATATATCTGGCCTCTACACTTCCTTTGATTTGTTTGTCTTGACTATGTCCTAAGACCTTGCTACATTTATTTATTTCTAGTGTTTTTTTTCTTTTTTTTAAATTTTATTTTATTATGTTATGTCAGTCACCATACAGTACATCATTAGTTTTTGATGTAGTGATCCATGATTCATTATTTTCGTAAAGCACCCAGTGCTCCATGCAGTACATGCCCTCCTTAATACCCATCACCGGGCTAACACATCTTCCCACCCCCCTCCCTTCTAAAACCCTCAGTTTGTTTCTCAGAGTCCATAATCTCTCATGGTTCGTTTCTCCCTCCGATATCCCCCCCTTCATTTTTCCCTTCCTTCTCTTAATGTCCTCCATGCTATTCCTTATGTTCCACAAATAAGTGAAACCATATGATAATTGACTTTCTCTGCTTGACTTATTTCACTTAGCATAATCTCCTCCAGTCCCATCTATGTTGATGTAAAATTTGGGTATTCATCCTTTCTGATGCCTGAGTGAGATTCCATTGTATATATGGACCACATCTTCTTTATCCATTCATCTCTTGAGGGGCTTCTCAGCTCTAGTGGGTTTTTTTAGATTGCTTAAGAATTTCTACAGAAACAGTAGTATCATTTGCAAATAAAGGCAGTTTATTTCTTCCTTTCCAATGACCTCCTTTTTTTTTTTTTTCCTCTATCTCATTCCACAGGGTAAGACTTTCAGTACAATGTTGAGTAGAAATGATGAGTAGACATCCTCATCTTGTTCTCAGTCTTAGGGGGAAAGCCTTAGATCTTTCACCATTTAGTATTAACTTAGCTGTAGTTATTTTGTTGTTGTTGCTGTTGTTATTATTGGTATGATACCCTTATTATACTGAGAAAATTTCTTTTGATTCCTAATTTGCTGAGAGTATTTGTTTTTAACATTAAATGAGTGTTGAATTTTGTCAAATAGTTTTCCTGCATCTGTTGTGGTGATCGCATAATGAGTCTCCTGTATTTTGTTGGAGTATATGGATTGATTTTTTTAGTTAATCTGGCATTCCTTAGATAAACCCCAGTTAGCTATACTGTATTGTTTTTTCTATGTATCACTGGATTCAATTTGATTATATTTCTTTGAGGATTTTTGCATTTAAATTCATGATGGATATTGGTATATGATTTTCTTGTAATGCTTTTATGATGTTATAATATTGAAGTTATGCAGGCCTTTTAAAACAAACCGAGAAGTTTTCTTTTCACCACTGTTTTCCAAATGATTTTGGTATCTAAGATTGGTATATTTGGGTTCATAAAGTATTTGATAGAGTTCATAAATGAAGCCATGGGAACCTGGAGTTTTCTTTGTGGAAAAAATTTTTAAACAACTTCAGTTATCAAAATATGTACAAATATCTCTATCATTCAACTATCTGTTCTATCTATCTATCTATCTATCTATCTATTCATTGATTGATCGATCTTATCTATAATTTATCTCCCTTTAGTGTACTGTGGTACGCAGAATAGCCACCCTCCCTCCTCCAAGGATATCTATGGCCTAATCCCTGGAACAATCCCTGGAATAAATTATATTACAAAACAAAAGGGACTTAGCAGATGCAATGAATGTTATGTACTTTAAAATAGGGAAATTAATTTGTATTATCAAGTGAGTCCAATCTAATCACATGAGTTGTTAAGAACAGAGAACCTTCTCTGGCTGCAGTCAGAGGATGTGGAAGAAAGGAAAGTCAGAGATTTGAAGCATGAGTCTTGTTGGCTTGAAGATGAAGTCAATATGCCAAGAAAATAGAAACCTCAGTCCTACAACCACAAGCAAGTGAGTTCTGCCAACAACCTGAATGAGCTTGGAAGTAGAATTTTCCTCCAGGTAAGAACCAACCCAGCCAACACATTGATTTTAGCTTTGTAAGGCCTGGGCAGAGTGAGCAGAGTACCCAGCTGAGTTATACTGTGTCCTGACTTCTGACTCGTATAGTTATTGGATGTTGTTTTAAACATCCATTATAGTAGCAGAAAACTAATTAGAGAACTAATTAGAAAACTAATTATGTACATATAAACTTTCTATTTCATCTTGGGTCAGTTTTGTTAAATTATATTTTTTATCTAATTTTTCAAATATACTGATGAAGTTATTCAAAATATTTTTGTTATTTAATTTTTCTAAGATCTATAATGATATCTCCTCTTTCATTCCTATTATTGACAATTTGAGTCCCCTCCCAACTATCTTACTAGATGTTTATCAATACCATTAATATCTTCAAATAACCAACTTTTGCCTTTGTTAGCTTTTTTGTTGCTTGTTTTGTATTTTATCGATTTGGGCTTTTTAAAAATAACTGTATTACTTATACTTTAGTAGGACCTTCTCTTTATCAGTCTCCTTAGAGTAGAAATTTAGATCACTGAGTTTAAATTTCTTTTTTTCTAATAAACATAACCATTTAAAATAATAAATCTCTCTTTAAGTACTAGTTTAGCTGACACAAATTTCTGAGTGTAGTATTTGCACTGTATTTTATTTCAAACTCTTTCCTCCTTTCTTTGTGATATTTTCTTTAATCCATGGGTTTAGAAGTATGTTGTTATTTTCCAAATATCTGCTTACTTTTCAGATATTTTATTGATATTGATGTCTAAGTAACTTCTTTTGCTTGCAAGCCAATGTTGATAATTTCTGTTCAAATGGCCATAGCTTTAGGAAGCTTATAGGGCTTGGAGAAAGAATATATGTACCAATTAGCACAATATGACTCTCATCTATGGTGTTTGCAATAAGAGATGGGTTTTCTTGGTTTTCTTTTGAATGTTGTAATTCATTGAGCACTTGTTTGAGTGGTAGGACTGATGAAAAGGGACAACAGGAACACAGTACACCTGGTGATGTGACTGCTCATTTATAACTGCATGGATGGGCTTGTTTCTTGTAGTAAATAATAGCAATAGCTTTTGAATGAAAAGCTGGGATGATTGTAACTAGCAAAGTGGCTCTGTAAGTCATTCTAATTGGTGGACCTGCACAGTATAGAAACATAAGTACATAAACTACTAACCCACCAAGTTTCTCAAGAACGGGATGTTTGCCGCTATACGTGACCGACTTGATGAATGGAATAAGGGAAGAGAAATGTCAGGATTTGTGAGAAATCTTTATAGCAAATCTCTGTAGGTATTTTTCAAGGGCTTACGTCTTTAAAATAATTTTTAATATTTTTCAATGTTTAATATTTTTACAATGTTTAATGTTTTAAAAATGTTTAGTGATAAAAATTCTTTAGGTAATACATATATTAATACTAAAATTTAGGCTTTTTTTCCCCCAGTGGGAATTTTTAGAGTATTTTACTAGGTATTTTTAAGAGAGGCTTTTCGTTATACCACAGAGTAGTGGGTATATCTATTCTGTTTAGTTTTTATTTTCTTCTCAGGAAGAGGTATTCTTACAAGAGATATTCTCTATTTTGTAATTTCTACATGGACACTGGCCTCCTGTAGCTATCAGTTGCTTTCTTATGAGTGAGGGGAAGTAAAGTCCAATTGTGTGTTAGTTTTAAAAATGACTGATGGAGAAAGTCAAGGCCAACTCCCACAGAGCTGAGCAGAACAGAGCCACATTTGCTCTGAGGACATGATTACTGCTTCTTACAATCCATACCTCCTCATACTCTGACAGAGACCTCACAGTGAGTTATATTACTGGCCCTTAGAATGTTATGGATCTTACCATAGCTAAGATAATTAACACACTGTTTCAGAAATCAGCTTATCTAAGCAGGCTGGGCATTCTAGAGTATAGACTTCTTTGCAAAGTCAACATTATGGTGATGAGATCTGTTGTCACTCTTGGCAGAAGGGGAGTCTGGTGAAGACAGCAACTGGTGGAGAGGGCTAGGATCCCATTTTCCACATCCTGGAGATCTCAGCTTAAATGTCAGATTACTCGGTCTCCTCTTACATCTATCCCTGACACCTTGACAATGTACACCTGCCCTGGCTTCCATGTGGACATTTGCTAACCCAATGAATTCTAAACCTGACTGGTCAAAACCACATGGGGTGCTTAAAAATTATGGATGCCTGGGCCCACATTGGCTATTTTAATTCTGCAGAATTCAGGTACATTTCCCTAGTTTTGGGAATCTCAGATCTAGTGTATCCTATGAGAATTTAGTTTTGTATTCCTGAATAAAAATGTATCCAACCAGAGAGAGCAGGTACTTGAGAACACCATGTCTGCTCTTTCTTGCTCCCAAGAAATGAGGAGAAAGCTTATGTATATTTTATCCATGTCCATGAGAAAAGTTTTAAATGATTCTTTACATTTTGTTGCTAAGAGAGGGTCCTTTTCATTTTTATAAACTGACAAATTGACATCTGCATATAGGAAGTATAGATGTCCAGAATACTTGATTTTTAAAATATTTTAATTTCAGTTTTGTTTTAAAAGAGTTGTATACAGGGAAAATGGTTTCTTGGCTATGTGGGGTCAGAGAGGGATGTGGGGCTTGGATTTTCAGCCATTCCCCCTGTTTGCATGGCCTAGTCAGGGTGACCAACATCTCAGCTTTATGGTTTTAGCTGAAAGTCCTGCAGTGTCCCATGAAATCCCTCAGTCTCAGGAAAACCAGGAGAGTTGGTCACTCTAGCCATACCACATAATCAAGACACCTGGCATCTCCAATCCCAAGGTCATTTCAGGCTCTGTAGGTTAAGAGTTCTTATGCAGACCTGAGATTCCCTTTTCTCTAGTCATTCACTTCCAAATCCCAAACTTGTGTTGCTCTTTCTTTTCTACTTCTCCTTTTCTATATGGAATTTCACTTTAGTGACAAACCCTTGCCATTGTTTTAGAAGGTTTTTGGGAAAGGATGGAGATAACCAGATAATATGCATGATATATATGTATATATGTTTGTAAGCCTCTTAATGAGTTCTCACCTTGAAATAATGATATTGTGGACTTTTAAAAATCTATTATTATTGCAGTATAATTGACATACAACATTGTGTAATTTTAAGGTATATAACATGTTGATTTGATGCATTTATATATTGTAATATGATTACCACTATGGAATTAGCTAACACCTCTATCAGGTCATATAACTGTCATTTCTTTTATATGGTGGTAACAATTAAGATCTAGTCTCTTGGCAGCCTTCAAGTGTATGTTACAGTATTGGTGTTTATGATGGTATTGTGGACTTTGATGATTTACCAAATTTAGTATCAGAAATTAGGTTGAACTTCACCTAAAGCCAACGCTAAAGCCACGTAAGAGGAGTTTCCCCACAATTCTTTTGCTATCCTGGAGCTTCCTTTCTCATGCTTTTCTTACCATGTATTACTCAAATTCTGCCCCCTTATGAGTCTAGACATGAAACTGTCTCCCAGTTTCTACAAAAGTCCATTCACGCCCAAGAGTTTCATGAGTTTAGTAACATTGTGTGGCCACAATGTCACAGGATAGGTCCTACCACAGGGCATATGGCCATTGGCCACACTCCCTTCCCCATAGCCTCTCCAGACCACAGAACGCTTCTATCTGTACACAGGCCTCAGCTTCTATCCTGAGAGGTATTTTGATGAGTGCTCTTTGTTCCATGTCATAGTATTTGTAAGGAAAGAGTTAGGTGTTTATCTCAGTAATTATGAAACTCTACAGAGTGGAAGTGTTGGGCATCAAACCTCATGTCCTCTAAGGTTAGGAAATGAGAGGAAGCATATTCTGTAAAATTGACCATTTCCATTTTCAGAGAGTAGTGTCAATGTTAGTTGGAGAAGAAAGTGAATGACTTTAATCAAGGATCTAGCACATGCCAACAATTTTACTTTGATGATCTTACTACAATTCCTATTTTATAGGTAAGGAAATTACAGTTTAGCATAGTTTAAAAAATAACAAAATATCAAAAACCTTCACCAAGTTTACACAAGTAGCACACTTGGGATTCCTTCTCAGGCAGCCTGACCATAGAGTATGTGCTCTTTACCCATATTCACATCACACCAAGAATATAAAATTTTATTTTCACAGATGTATCTGCATGTACATAATTTCAGAACTGCTAGCAAAGAAGTGGAATCTTGTTTTCCAACCTTTCTTCATGCTGTGATTTATAAGGCATGGATTACTAGTAGCTACTATCAGCATTGCAGGACTGCACTAATGACCCTCTGGCTTCAGCATTCGTGAGGATGTGCAGGCACTGCTGGGACCAGGGCTCTACTTTATTGCAGCTGTCAGGATTACATCCTACCAATCTGGAGAGCTCTCCCAGCCATGTGGTTCCCTTCCCAGAAAACCTTGTTTACACTCTTCTCTCTGTGGACTGGGCATCCCCTTTACTGTGCTGCTGCACAGCCCCCATACAGGCTCCCTCTCCCTCTGGGATCCCTCTGTAACGATAACAGGAGTGAACTCCAGCGTGGGCTGGAGAACAGTGGTCTTCGATACTAGTAGGAATTGTTTTTACATGGTTTGATACACTGCGTTTTTCTATATACATCTAGATTTCCAAGATTAAAAAACCATTATAATGAATTTTAAAATATATCAAGATTAGATCATGCCTTTCTTCAACAAAGGAATACATTTTTTTCTAGAAGCAAAGAGAAGTATCCTTACCTCCTCCAATATTTTCCTCTGTGGTTGGAATTTGAGGCTTGCTAGTTTGGTGAAGAGAAGAGTGAACTAGCTGAACCCAAATGTGTTGAAGAACACATTTGGTCCAGGTAATGAGGGCTCAGTACACATGCTGAGAGAAATCAAGATAACCTATTGAAAAACAAGGACTCCTCTACCAAAATTTCCTCTTAAATACTCTTACCTTAATTTCTTCTTCAGAATGGGGATAATGACTTCTGGCTTCCACTCCAGTGCATAAGGAGCTTGGAAGTTGTTACTCCCATCCTCACATAAGAAAAAAACTAAACAAAATGAAAATTACCAACTCTTAGATTCATCAGAGAATTGAGGTCACAGAAGAATGCTGCCCCTTAGATGGGAGAGAACAATAACCTGATAAAGAAAATCACAAATTCCTGGAACAGAAACTCCCATGAGAACCACTACTGGGGTAGGAAAACCTGAACTGTAATTGATGAGATTCTGGTGGCTCAGGGTGGACAAGTCCAACAGATAAAAGCTCCAGGGGTGCAGTTTGGGGGAGGGCACACTTGTGTGAATTTTTCCCTCAGGACCCCTGTCAAGTTCTCTCAGTGAGGGCTAGAGAAAATCCCCTCATGCTTCTGGCAGGGAGAGGGAGAAGGAGCCCTTTTTAAATACACGCAGAGCATACTGTTTTGCTAACATGGGGGTACTAATAGATAGTGATATCTTGGGGCAGTGACAGGATCAGGTGTGATCATGTGTGGAAAGCACGCAGTACAGTGCCTGTCAGGGCTGTTATTGTGGTGATTTTACCATCTTTCTGTACATAAGCTGAAAGTTTTACTCATCTACAAGAGAAGCTATCCAGGAGATGGGGATCCAGAGATGGGCTGAAAGGAGTACTGTAAAATGTAGCTTAAGCAACGCCTTTAAAATATACAGTGATTTACATCTTGGAAGCATTAATATCATTTGGCATACCGTCATATACATTCTCCTGTGAGTCCTGTGAAAGTGTAATTCACTCCCTGCTGACACAAAGAAAAGAGACAAGGGCAATTTCTGAATGCTGCCCTACTTTTCCAGGCCCTTTGCTTCAGAGCCAGAGTTCGACTTTGAATTATCTAGTGCCTTGGCTGCTTCCAGTTTCCTGGACAGCATCTTCTGAGCTCAGTGGTGATGTGTCCACAGCAACATGAGCGATGTTTTATTGCTTCTCCCCTGGCTCATTTCAGAGCCAAGAGCAGCAGACAACACACACACACACACACACACACACACACACACACACACACGGAGAAATTGCTGGCTAGAGACTGCAAAGAGCATCACAATTCTGGTCCATTCCGAGAGACAAACAGGGAGGCAATGAATTGCACAGACCAAGACCTTCCCCAGGAGAAATCATCTGGGGGCCAGATGACAGACATTTGGGAACCCTAACTTTTCATATTTTCCTGGTTGGTTTTAAAATTTTAGTTTTGACTTTAGAGCTCTCAGGAATAATTATTTTTATTATGATTTTTCTTTTTTTCCCAGGCAACAATGATAAAGATTTGAAACTACTTGATGTATTTCTGTACTTCCAATACATGCACCCCATCCTCACTTTCATCCTTCCAGTTTCAAAGAACTGCATGTCCTTTTCTGGATAATTTACCCTCGTTCATCTTCCCATTGACCCTCAGGCTGATAACACTAGAAGTAGTGGGAATGTAGTACATTTAAAATGACTTCTTTTTGTTTTTCTCATGAGATCCACAAAATAGCTTAGTGTAGTTTAGACTCTTAAGTGCCCAGAGGAATCCCTGAAAGTAATTTGCTTTTCCCATTTATTTTGAAAAACAAATGTCAAAAATTCTGAAGTAGTCTGTGATTGCATGTGTTAGTCAGAAGTAATCTGTTTGGTCCCTAGTCAGTAGGACTTCTGGGGAAACTAGAATTGAAATTAAAACTGGCACATCAATTAAATCCAGGATCTGTTCACCTGCTGTTGAACCAAGGCACATCTAATGGTTTCCAGTGCACCAAGTCCCAGACATTAAGGCTTTGCTTTAAGTTTGCCAAATTCCTTGATGACCTATTGTAGAGGTCTCATCTATAGATTTATATATATTCAATGGGGTAAAAGGTTTATTGTTGTTTGTCTACAAACTGATTAGCATTTTTATCAGAGCCTTAAATGAATATGTAAAATGCATACTGATCAAACTTAGGAATGGCATAAATCTGGAAGAGATAACCAATGTTTTTGATGAAAGGACATAAAATTATCAGATCAGAATTGAATTGTAAATCAAAACAAACGAGGAAATGTAACAGGGTACATATAAAGGTTGGCATTTCCATTAAAAAAAATCAATTGCCCAAGTATAGAATGGGGATAGGGGAGACCTATGTTTATTACAGTTGATGTGAAAAATGTCCTGAGCATTTGAGGAGACCTAATTAAGTGAGCTGTGATAAAATATAATAGTCTCATTTTACTCTGCACTACTGTATCTGGAATATTGTGACCAATTTCGGGAGCCACACATGGGTCTTTGACATCTGGAGAGATGTCAGTTAATCTAACAGGACATGGGGGATTTTTCCGACATGACTTGTGTGGGGAAAAGTGTAAGGCAGTTGGGATCATCCAAGTGAGAGAAAGTGTATGGGGCTGTGATTTGTTCCTTCAGTCACCTGAAGTTCTCTCAGATGGGAGAGGAATCAACTCCCTTGATTTATAAGGCAGAATCTAGAACACATGGGAAGAAGCTATAGGGAAGGAGATTTTAACTTTAAGAAAGAAATTTATAAAAATTGCAGTTGTTCAGCAATGGAATATGGTACTTCACAACCTCGTAGTAAACTTTTTGTCACTCTGTGTGAAGGGCCTGGCTAGAATACTAACTTGAGATGCTGAGATGCCAGCAGAAGGAACTCTTGGAATGAGTAGAAAGTTGGACTACTTTGAAGATTCTTTCCAACTCCCTGATTTTTTTTTAATTAATTCAAGATTAATGCAATTTAAAGAGTCATCTTTTTTTCAAGAGTTATCTTTTATATATCTTTTATGAAATCTGATTTACTTTCTGGGAGGTTACTTCATATGTACTCATGTTTTCAAATATCAGCTATATTTTTCCATGAAAACTATGAAAATGTTCACACGACTTAGTATTTCGAAGTGTCAATAAATTGACATAATGAAGACAAGTGTCTTTGACATTCATATGCTGTCAAACCACTTCATTTCCATTCTCAGTAAGATTAGGGAAGTTTCTTTCTCAATCCTCTGGGCCAGGATGTATTTCATCATTCTGAATTTTAATGAAAGACCTATGCATTCCCAATGCACATTTTTTTTTTTTTTGGTTCTTTATGAATCTTACTGGGTATATAAATCAAGAAAGAGTTAAAAAAATTATCTCCAAGAATAGCATGTTAGGAAACTCTTCTAATTAGTCCTGTAGAGGCTCTGGATACACCTGTTTACCAGCTTTGTCCTCCTTCATCCTAGACACGTTCTGTGCTCCCACCACCTTCTTTGCTGCTGACACCGCAGGGTCTATCAGCCCTTGAAATTAAACATCTTCAATTTCTCATGCCAGAGAAATCCCCAATATGGTTTTCTCCATCTAAATCTCTATAACTATATTCAAAAAGTCTATATGTTGATGATGTTGATATTGCTGCAGGTTTTGTAATCCACTTTTGGAATAGGACTTGGGATTGATAGCAGCTGTCGGTCACATTTTCTTGTGAGGCATCCTGGAGATCCACAGGACTCAGTTGGATACCACCCTATAGTGATGGGATGCAATATATGGTAGGCTATCAGGCTGAGTATGGGCAGCTCTAGGAAGGTTGTAGTGTCTATTTTCTGACTGTGGCTTAGCTGAACATTCTTAACCCAGAACCTAACATCTGGGCTGGTTCATATAAAAGATCTTAATAAAGGCCATTTGCAGGCTTGGCTGAACTTAGCACTTCCATAGGGAGGAGGGTTGTATTAATTGGTGAAAGGACTATGTCTGTGGGAATGGGGGTGCCACATGAAACAGTTTCCTGACTTTCTGGGGCTTCAGAAGTCATCAGAGCAAGACATCGTTGTTCAAACTTATAGTCCACAGTTATAATCCTGTTTTTGTCCTTGGCTGGCTGCTTGTGTTGGGGGAGGTTTACTTTAGCATGTAGATGCCTGGCCCAGAAGGGAAAATCATAATATCTGCCAGTTGTCGTGGCCCAGTTTCGCTCACCAGCACTCATTCCAAGTTATAATTATTGAAGACATCGGTGTGGTTACATGGACTTAAAAAGACAAATGCTTAAGCTGGTATTTAATAAGTGTGCAATGCAATTAAAATTTGTATTGCCCTTAAATTTAATAATACATACAGATTTTCTGTTTGTCCTTATTCTTATATTCTTATACATATAATTGTGTTCCCTTACTGGCACTAAGTATTTGCAGAAAGAGGATATGTTTATCTCACCATCTCCTTTTCCCCCTTTTCCCCCTTTGCCTTAATTGTTTATAAACACAACGCATGTGACTTCAACAGCTGATGTTGTCTTAGATGAGGTTGAGCACTATTTACTGTTTCAAGCATTCTACTATTTTCTTAGGCTTCTCTCTTGGCCACCTTCCCCAAGAGAAAGATAATTATTGATCAGATTTTATTGGAAATGAAAAAAAGACTATCTGTCTAGGCTAGCACTGCCCAATAGAATTTTCTGCAGTTATGCCAGTGCTCTGTACCTGTCTGTCCAGTATTGTTGCTCCTGGCCACCTGTGGCTATTGTCTATTGTGCACATGAAATGTGGCCAGTGTGACTAAGGAACTGAATTTTAAATTTTATGTGATTTTAATTAATTTAAATATAAGGAGGTATTTGTGACTAGTGGCTACTATGTTGGGGTATGTTGGATACCACAGCAATTGCCAAAGAATTCATAGCATCAGAAAATGTAAGTAAATGCACTAATCAGTGGGATTCACCATCTAAACACTTCTTTTGAGCCGAATGGCACTTAGAAGTAATGCAGCATCACTGGGTGCCAGGGTGGCTCAGTTGGTTGAGTGTCCTACTCTTGGTTTTGGTTCAGGTCATGATCTCAGTATCATGGGTTCGAGCCCCACCTTAGCTCCACGCTTAGCCCAGAGTCTGCTTGAGATTCTCTCCCTCTCCCTCCCCTTTTGCTCCTCCCCCTGCTTGCTCTTTCTCTCTCTCTGTCCCTAAAATAAATGAATAAAATCCTTAAGAAGTAATGCAGCATCAACTTTGGTGATATTAGGTGATCATCAAAAAAGTGAGAAAAAAATCAACATCCATATAAAGCATTTATAATTAATAATAAAGATCATTCTCTATGCTATGCTAGGTGCTTCACATATCTACTTTACAGATATATCATCTATTCTTTTACAAATGTTCCAAGTTAGATAATATTTTTTTCCCATTTCATGTAAGAGAAAAAACTGAGACACACCATTTTAAAATAATAAACCAACCCAAAGTCACACAGCCAGGAAATGGTAGAGCCTAGGTTTGAACCCAGCTAGGATTCTTCAGTGTTGCATTTCATAATGAATATTTCCTACACTGTCTTTTAGAGCACATGTGCATATTTCCCTAGTCATCATTGAGAGCTAGGGTAGAGGTTAAGAACGTGAGCCCTGTCACGACATTACCTGATTTGAATTCTGTCTTCTACTACTCATCACCTGTGTGAACTTGAGCACATTACTTAATAACTCTGAGCCTCAATTTTCTCATTTGCATATGAACCTACTTCATTGGGTTGTTGTTAGGGTTAAATAAGTTTCTCACAGTGAACTATAAATACTTGCCATCCTCATTTTTAATTTGAAGGGACTGCCATTTATTTTAGGATGTTGCTTTAATGTGATGTTAATAGATGAAATAGATACATGCTTTGGGTGCACTTTCCTAGGAAATAAGAGAGACTCTAATATTCAGATAATTCAGTAAGAAACACCCTGCTGTTCAGCCACTTTGGTGTGTCTGTCACTGGGATTATAAAGTTTCAGAGCCCACATGCTCTGGCCAGTTCCTCATATCTTTGCTTTTCATGTAACCCTTATAGATGTCTCCTTTGGTGTCTTTGATTGGTTCTGAATGCTGAGCAGTGACAAACACCAACACAGCTGGAAAGAGCTGTAAGATTTGCTGTTCTGTCTTCCAGCAGGGAATTATTGCCATGGATACCAGCATCAGAGGAAAACTGGGGAGGATGCTCAACTGGTCTCCTGAGTGGTCTGACATCTGTTTCTGGCAAGGCCAATAATGAATGTGCTGCTAGCTTCATATCAAATGGAAGACTGATCCACGTCTCTCTCTTGCTCACTCTCTTTTTTTTAACCACAGATGGCCTCTTCCCAAGATGCCCGGTATGGCCAGAAAGACTCCTCTGATCAGAACTTCGACTACATGTTCAAATTG
The DNA here is from genome assembly GCF_964656455.1 of Halichoerus grypus. Taxonomy (NCBI): domain Eukaryota; kingdom Metazoa; phylum Chordata; class Mammalia; order Carnivora; family Phocidae; genus Halichoerus; species Halichoerus grypus. The sequence goes on along the minus strand of NC_135713.1, from coordinate 109,177,552 downwards.
CTCATCATCGGCAATAGCAGTGTGGGGAAAACATCTTTCCTGTTCCGTTATGCAGATGACTCCTTTACATCTGCATTCGTCAGCACAGTTGGGATAGATTTCAAAGTAAAAACGGTATTCAAAAATGAAAAGAGAATCAAGCTTCAGATTTGGGTAAGTGACTTTGAAATGACAATGTTCTTCAGTCTAGGGCATTGAACATAGATGTATTTAAGGGAAATGCTTTCTGCCTTGTTCTGTCCCCATGGCGTCCATAGGCTCCATTTCCAGGTTCTTTGCTTGGAAAATTCTATTCTGTTTCAAAGACAGTAGAGTGATGCCTCTTTAAGGTATGGAGGCTAAATTATGCCTTGTTGTCAAGTGATCCTTCTTAGAGTCTTCAGAAGAAAGGAAATCCAAATATGTGTTGTGCTGGTGGTAGAAGGAACAATCAATGAGAAGCTACGCTCTGCCTTTTATCATCTGTATGACCTTGAACAAGTCTGTGCAGCCCTCAATTCCACTTTTGTAATCTCCAAAATAGGCAAAGTCAATCTAGCCTTTTAGGTCATAGGAAGCATGCTCTCCTGGGCACTATAAAGAAGAAGGTAAATGATCATACATAGAGAAAACTTAGGTTTGGTCCCTTTATAAAGCTCCAGATAAAACTTTGAACGTGGTCTAGACTGTTTTCTCAGCTCTATGAGTTATGTTTATGCGCACAGACAAAACAAAACAAAACAAATGAAATAAAATATTTACTTTAAACAGGGTTTTCCTCTAAGCAGAAGATTTCCCAATAAGTTTTGAGACCATTTGGCTAACTTTCTGCCTCTTTCCACGGCTGCAGAAGATCAAAATTTCTTCAACTAAATGTTGGGAGAGAACTAGGAGAATAGCAAGTGAGAAACAGAAAAAAAAATGTATGTGGGTAATAGGTTCAAGGTAATATAAGAATGAAATGAAAATTAGTCATACCATACCAAGAGAGAATTATGTAGTAAGCATTTTTTTTTGTATATCATGTAATATATGGGTACAATGGTGTGGAACATTTCCACTGTAAGTTTTGACTCCTTTTTCCTGTTTATTTGTGCCTCTGCCACTCAAACTGACTTGAGCTATAAAAAGGCATTTGCTCCCAAGAGGTGTTTTCTATCTTCTTCTGAGACATTTCTGATATCTACTACCATTTTGTGCTGGCCCCAGGGTTGATCTTTAGCACTGATGATAAATCTCCTTCCTCAAATAGGGAGAGTTGAAAGAAAGATAAATCCCAGAGTGCAGCATTTAAACTTTTCTAAAAAATAAATAACACTTTATTAAAATATCTGTATAAACTGAGTGACCTTTAAGTATCTTAAAGCTCTTAGGAGTAAATTTAAAGATGTAGGTATGTACACAGACAGGTATCCTTTTAGGAAGTTTGCAATAGACTCTTACTCTTTTTCTTCTTTTAACTCTGGAGTCTTCCAAGTCTAATTAGAACTGGTGTTAAGAGCTTGGAAAAGTAGTCCCCTTCACTACTCTTCCAGTCCCCAAAGTCATTTTTGTTGAGAGGGTCCCTCTTTGGAACTTAAACACACAGTTCTGTCCATGGAGACAGAAAGAGCTATGTTCATTGCTTCACATTTGGGTCCTGATTTATTTTCTTCCTTTTGAGCTTTAGGCAACCCACTGTCATATCGAAATAACTTTCATATATATTCAGGTTTAAGAAAGCCCCTTAACTCTGATAAGCTTTGGTGAATTGAAAATTAAATTAATTTTGTAACCAGACATCTCTCAATTCTCTGACCGTGTTTTTTCTGCTACTAAAAGAACATTCCTTTGGCTGACAGCTCCTAGTTTCTCCTCACTGCTTTATACCTTACAGATGCTTAAAGATGGTCATTGTGATCATTTATGTAAAACATCAACATAGTCTAATAATCTCTAGCAACTTCTCAATCTAGGTTTTTAACAGAAATGTAGTGGTACATAATTATCTGTTCTTAATGTAAAACAGATATATTTCAAATAATATAAATGGTTTTTGAGAATTATAAAGTATTTCGTATTTACAAATGTATTTTCTTCAAAACACTCAATGCCAGTACCAGACCAGAGCTGATTCATTGACCTTTCTGGGGCGGTTGAAATGAAGTTACTTCTGTGCAAGTCTTACTCATGGATGAAAATTGCTCTTCTTTAAGCCACCCTAAGCTTAACTCAGATCTTTCAGCTGCCTCCACACTCATACTTCCTCATGCTTCTCACCTCCCCATCCCTTTACTCAAAAAGCCCTGACATACAACTCTCTTTAAATTTGTCTCTAATCTTCCATAATCCACCATTCTTCCAAAACCTCCAACTCTCTTCACAGCCCAGTTCAGCCCAGGACTTCATTCAAGGGCTTCCATTCTCCTATTACGTGGATGTCCACACTCCCTCAGGGGTCAGCCACTCAGGAATCCTCCACCTTGCCCTCTCCTTAGTCATAACAGTAGTTTGATGGCCACTGTTATCTTCATAATTAAAGCTGTCTCATTTCTTCCTCTTTAGGGTTATTAGGAACTCTTAATGTATCTATGATTCTAGGGATATGAATTTGGGTTTTATGCTACTGTATACCAACTGGTCTACTAGACTGTGAAACATTCAAAAGAAGTACTATAAAAAGATTTTGTGCTCACTGAACTTATAGTTGGTTGGAAAAAGAAATTAACATTCATGGAGTAATTATAAACTTCTATAAGCAAATACCAACTGTATAAGTATTATAGGTAACTGGCATTTATTGAACATCTGCCATATGCCAGGCATTATCTTTGCTTTAGCTCTAATTCCCACAACAATCCAACTTTGCATTTATTATTATTATTCTTATTTGCCTTGAGAAATCTGAAGGTGAGACAAGTTTAGTAGCTTGCCCAAGATCATGTGATGAGTGGCTGATTTCAGGATGGGTCTATCAGGTACTAATGCTTGGGCTTGTTCCCCTTTACCAAGCTGCCATAATTAAGAAGTCTTCTTGAATATGGTGGTGTTTTTTGAATATGGCAATCTTAAATGATGGCAACCTTAAATGAAGAAAATTTTGAAAAAGTTTGGCCATTTTAATGAATTTAGGTATGCCGAGGATGATAGGATAAAGAGTAATAGGGTAAAAACAAACAAACAAACAAACAAACAAATACCAAAACCCAAAAGAGTAATAGGGTGGTATGCCTAAGTATAGGTATAACTATAGTAATTCTAGGGATCTTTGCTTTATGCTGTCATGTAAGTATATTGGAAAATATTTAGCTGTGTACAGTTTTTAGCATTTAACCATTTTAACAAATCATTTATTTGGGAATATACTTGGCACTGATGATTTTTTATCTCATAGTATTTTAATAACCTATTAACTATTTTTCCCAGCTTATGGTATTTTTATGTACTTACATTAATTTGTAACTGACTCATTTGGGTATCCACAATCATCTTAGCTTATACTACAAAGTCTGTTCCTCCTCAAACTTCTGACACCAAATGTGTGGGTTTTCTAGACCAGTCAATTCTTCAGCTCTCTGTAGACATCAACTAGCTGTCCTACAATTTAATTCAATTCTGATACTAACTATGTGGAGTTAGCACAGACCCCAGAGATAAAGGGCCCCGTTCTGCCACACTGCCCTCTCTCACTTCAGACTCCACTCACAAGTCTGGGCTACCTATGCTTCTGATTCTGACCTACAAGCTCTAAATTGGGGGGTCCCATTACTCCACCCCTCAGAGTCGATAATTTGTTAGAATAGCTCACAGTTCACTTACTATTACCTGTTTATTATAAAGGATAGAACTCAGTAGCAGCCAAACAGAAGAGAAGAATAGGGCAGTTTCAGGGAAGGAGGGTAGACGCAGCTTCCATGCCCTCTCTGGGCATGCCATACTCCCAGCACCTTGATGTGTTCACCAACCCAGAAGCTCTCCTAACCTCATCTTTTAGGATATTTATGGAGCTTCTGTTACATCAGCATTGTTGATTAAATCATTGGCTATTGGTGGTTAACTCAGTCTCCAGTACCTCTCCCATCCCAGAGGCTGGGGTTGGGGTTGGGGGCTGAAAGTTCCATATCTTTACCCAGACAGGCTGAGGTTGTTGATATGATTCTGATTACTTTATTAGTTTTAAACTGTCCATGAATAAGACTATTTCCAGGTTAGGAAACCAAGACATAGGGAGGATAAATATTTGGCCTTACCTTACAATCAGTGCCAGAGCAGGTCTCCCACTAGTTGAGCCAGTCTGATTGCTACTATACCAAGTTCACTGTCAAGTCAAGGTAAGTGCTACGTTGTGACCACTGTGATGAATCTGCTTGGTTGCCAGTGGAATCCACCAGGCACAGGAACATCAAACTTGAGGCCAGATTTCAAGTAGTATTTCTAATATATCAGGAGGAGGAGCCTGGGTAGGAAGACTCCCCTGTTTTCCTCTTAATGGTTTGCTTTTTGCCTGTGCTGCATAGGAGTTTTCTGAGTCTACAAACTGGATTGCTCACTGGATTTTTAACAGTCCACATTCAAATAAAGCATTTTAACAGATACTAGAAAACACTGACATTTCTTCCTGGGCATGTTACACTTCCTCTGTGTCGAAGTTCATTACAGCCTTGGAATAAATATCATTGTTAATTTGTACTTAGTTACAAACTTTGTATTCCATTAATATATTTATGAACCCCTTTATCCTTCACTGAGTTAACATTTCTAATTGCATTTTTATTTTATTATCATTTTTATGATTCTCAAATCAAAAATTTTGAAAATTTTAGAGATTCCAAGTACTTGGTCTGATTCTTTCTTTTCTTTTCTTTTCTTTCTTTCTTTCTTTTTTTTTTTGTATGTCTGCTTAATGCTATTATGAATATATTGGAGAGAATTTAGTGTGGTTTTTCACTTTAATTGGAGAAAACTATTTCACAGCTGGGGTCTGTATAATTTTGCTTCTAATTTTAAAAATAGTTTAGCTTTGAGAAAGCCTATATAGGTGGATGTCTTCCCAATGAGAAGATTGAAAAATAATAGAGCATCAATCACTAAGATGAATATCACCTGTATTTATTTTTAGTATCTAGATTACTAGTATGAGAGCATTGAGGCTTATAGCAATTTGCAAAGCAAGAAGTGCTGGCAATTATTGAAATTAGACTCTGTAGATAGCCAGACTTGACAGTGTGGTTCCCCTGAATAAATGGCAACTTTCCTTGTTTAAAGAAAGCACATGGGTATCCTTTTTCAGTTGGGTCTGCATTATTTAAGTCTAAAAATCAGAGTTCACTCTAACGAATGAAGACTTAACTTGAAAAAGCCGTAGCTTATGGGGAGGGTATGTGCTATGGTGAGTGCTGTGAATTGTGTAAGACTGTTGAATCACAGACCAGTACCTCTGAAATAAATAATACATTATATGTTAAAAAAAAAAAAAAAAGAAGAAGAAGAAGAAGATAGCAGGAAGGGAAGAATGAAGGGGGGTATCAGAGGAGGAGGCGAACCATGAGAGACTATGGACTCTGAAAAACAAACTGAGGGTTCGAGAGGGGAAGGGGGACAGGGGATGGGTTAGCCTGGTGATGGGTATTAAAGAGGGCACGTTCTGCATGAAGCACTGGGTGTTATACGCAAACAATGAATCATGGAACGCTACATCAAAAACTGATGATGTAATGTATGGTGATTAACATAACATAATAATAAAAAAAAATCTGAAAAAAAAAATGAAAAAGCCATAGCTTAGTTAGGTAATAATAGGTTTAAATGGGCCGGGGGTAGGTAAGCAGGAGGCAGAGGGCATTACTGTTTGCATTGCCCTTTATCACTCCTTGTCTTTCAGCTTCCTCTCTTCCTCTCTTCCTCTCTCCCCATCTCCCTCCCTTCTTCATTTCTGAAGCTCTGGCCAGGCTGACTTAATTGGAAACTGATTCTCAGCATGTTCAGAGTCTAGGGCTGCCGCACACAGATACACACAGTTATACAGTGGTCAAGGGCACCAGCCACAGGGTCAAGTGGGGCTGTTCTCCAGCTGGAGTGCCACTTGTTAAGACTTCTGCTCTCCCTGACGGGCACCTTTTCCTTTTCACAAAGGTGCCATCTGTTTGTCAAATATGTGCTGCTGGACCACATGCAAGTAAAGGGGATTCTGATTCCATATAGTGACCGTGTTGCAGGGTGTAACTAGTTAGAATCTAATACAAGAGAAGACTCGGAAACCCAGAGAAAGCTAACAAGCCCTGCTTCCCTAGGCATGGAGGAAAACAGTGTTTTAAGGTTTTATTATCATTTAAGTATGGCAGGGCCAACAGATCTGGAGACAACTGCCATTGAAAACATAGTTTGTTATACTCATGGATGCATGAGTCTACTCAAGAGAAGGAGGCATGGGCTGGGGGGCCGAAGGGGAATGAGGGGAATCACCAGGGTGGGTCAGGAGGTGGGTGGGTGTGTGTGACAAGAGCCTCTATTGTGGTTTCTGTGGTGGGAATGGGTACAGCAGGGTCAGCAGGTTTAGGATTGTTAGTTTGAAGAATTTCAGCAGACCCTGGGGGGCATAGATGCTGTCCCTGGTTTTCTGGCACCTGGCCCTGGGGTGATTAGGGTAGGTGGAGAGTGGCCCAAAGTGGGAGAGCCCAGTAAGGGAGGTGGTTGGGGGTTCAGAGCTCTGGATTCATTCATTTGCATTTGAAAAATGAGCTGCCTGTGAGTTGTTTAATGTCTCCAGGAATTGGCTAACTCTGAGAGGGGCTGTCCCTCCTGAGTCCACAAGGCCCCAGGTGTCAAAACATCAGAATACAGAAAATGAAAGACATCCTTAATACAGAAGGCAGGTTCTTGGAGCCCCAGGATGGCTTCTGTCATTGACTCTCTGTCATTGATACTCTGACAAATGCTTGTGATTTCAAATACTCTTGCCACAGGCTCTGTGCATTTCTGGGTCTGAGTATTTGGAGACCTAGAAAGTTGGGTCAGGAAAAGTTCTTACACGTTTTCTGGCTTAACCCCTCGTTTGATGATATGACTGATGGAGCATCATTTCTTGAACCCAGTTTTGACCCACAGAGTAAGCACTTCATGTTTGTATGCATTTTAGAATTTATTTTTCTCCATGAAGGAAGGTGGTATTATTAGCCCGATTTTATAGATGAAGAAACAGAGAATCAGAAAGATAAAGGAATTTGCCCAAAGTCATAGCTAGAATGTGTTAGAGACAGGATTCCCATCAGGGCACTCTATCCAAAGCACATATATACTGACTACATGGTGTAAATGAGGTCCAGGAAGGCCACGTGATTTCTTTGAGATCTTTAGGTTATCTAATCTGAAATCCTGCATGTTAATCCTTAGCAAGTACTTTTTCCACACTATGTAATTGCTCCATGTTTTCCCCTGATTCTTCATTACCTGTTCCAAGAAATTATTTATGGTTGCAGAAAGAAATCAGTTGTTTTGCTTTTAACTTACTATCCACCAGCACGAGTGGGTTGTGCATTATCTGTGTTTAAAACACATAGATATACACAGCAGGAGGGATTGGAACACATTCAACTAGCTTCCTCCTTGTACATTTCTGGAATGCCTGTTCTACTGTTGGGGAACGTGCATATAAAGGAGAGTATGTGGAAGGAAGAGCCTGAGTAAAATGGAATGGGAAAATATTTCCACCTGTAATCTTTGCATTTGGTGCTCATTTAGCCTAATCACTGTGCCCACTGATTTCAGGGTGGTGTTCAGATTCTTTCATCTATTTATAAGGAGCCAACATTTTCTGCCCCGGTAAATTCCTTAAGAGAACCACTGAAGCCAGCGGCAGCTGCCAAGACCATTCTGGGTACTGTCGTTCGTATGTTCTTTTCCCCCTTCACATGTCTTCTAACTTAGCATCTGCTTTCCCTGAGAGATTGAGAAAGGCAATGTTTGGTTTCACTCCTGAGACGAAGTTGATGCTTGTGTGCAAAATGTCAAGATGCATGATAACATTCACTCTCTCAGGCAGCTGAAATCAGCAACTCCTTCAATCCCACTGTGTTTAAACCACTTTCTTAACATTGACAAAATGGGAGGAATGGTAAAGACTTTGTTCCTGGCCCAGTGGAGATAACCAGCTATGTGGGAAGACAGGACAACAAACAGAAGAAAGGAGCACCCTGTGGGTCATGAAATGAGTGTCCCCAAGGGGCAGAGTGGTCCAGCAGCATGAGCAGGGACTTCAGGCTCTGCCGGTCTGGGGTTCGCACGCTGACTCTGATCTCACTAGCTGTGACCTCAAGCCCTGACTTCTCTGAGCCTCACTGTACTCATTTGTGAAATGAGAGAAAACACCCACACCCCTTCCCTGCTAAGTATTTTCCATAACAAATACTTATAATTGTTCAATACTCAGCACAAAATTAACAATAAATGTTAGTTTTCTTCTTTCCTAAAAATAGTGTACCAACCTGTAGACTTTTATGCCCAATCAAATAATTTAATCAAATCAAATATCTGTTGGGTGCCTACTATGGGGTAGGCACTGTCCTGGGTCCTGGGGATGTAATGGTAAAGGATATACAGCATCTGCCGTAGGAGCCAGCCACTGGATGGGGAGGTAGAGAATGAAGAGAGAATTCCATCTGCTGTGATAAATGCTCTGGAGACGTGAACATAGGGTACACAGGAAAGAAGCCTAACCCAGGCTTGGGGACTTTGGGAAGGCTTCCCGAGGGCATCTACATCTGAGACATGAACTGACGAATGAAGTAGAATTATGTATTCACTGATTCACTCATTAGGTCACTCAATCAACATGTATTGAGTTTTTACTATGGGCCAGACACTGTGAAGGAATTTGAGATTGGAAGTAAATACTCAGAAACTCTAGATTGTGATGGTGCTGTGGATAAACAATCAGAAACCTCTGATAAGTGAAAGACAGCAATAGGGGAGGGGAAGCTTGTTTTCGTTAGATGATCAAGAAAGGTTTATATGAGCTAACTGAGCTGAGACCCGAAGGGTGAGAAGGAGCTGGATATTGAGGAAGAGGGATGAGTGTTCTTGTTCTCCTCCTCTCTCTCTCTCCCTATCTCTCCTTCCCTCCCTTCCCCTGCCCCTCTTTCAAAAGTGAGAGTTTTTGTTTTCTGGGTTTTTTTTTCCCACCATAGCTTCATATAGAGTGTTTGTTGCTTACTCTTTGTTTATCAGATCTTGACTGTTCAGATTCTGAGCAGGTGGATTTAGATTATTGGAACCTATAGCATTTATAGTTTGGCAGTCGTCTTTAAGGAACAAGATATAAAAATGCATTCCTTTTGCGAAAGTATCAAAAAGCAGATGATTGTGTGAACCCATTGCTGACACCTCTTGGAAGGATCCTAAAGCTTAATCTTTAGTCATCTTCATGGCCGTTCACTGCTGCTTTTGCAGAAATTTTACCTGCATGTCTGGAGGGACTAAAAGACACACATGGCTGCTAAGGATCAGTTACAACTGCAAGAGAGGAACGCACAGTGGGAGTGGGTGGGCATAGGTGTGTTGGGGCAGTGGGATAGAGATGGGACATTGGGGTAGGGCACCAGATTCCTGGGGCAAACGACATTCAGTGATCCCTGATGTGCCAGGTGTAGTTGAATATGTTTATGAGTGTTAAGTCATGCCATCCTCACAGAAACCTATGAGACAGATGCCATTTTTATCTTCAGTTTACAGATGAGGAAACTGAGGCACAAAGAAGGTGAATAACTCACCCAGGGTCTCAAGCTAACAAGTAGTTAGCAGATCGCAATGTGAGCCTCCTAGCTTTGGAGGCTTTTCTCTTAACCCATTCTGCTACACCCTTTCTCTGTAAGTGCCACTTTTGAGTCATTCTCTGGGTGAGCCACTGAGCACATTTTATTTTTATTTTTATTTTTATTTTTTTATTTTATTTTTATTTTATTTTTTAAATAGATTTTATTTTTTAAAAGATTTTGTTTATTTATTCGAGAGAGAGAGTAAGAGAGAGAGAGAGAGCGCATGAGCCAGGGGAGGGTCAGGGAAGCAGACTCCCCCCTGAGCAGAGAGCCCAATGTGGGGCTCGATCCCAGAACTCTGGGATCATGACCTGAGCTGAAGGCAGAGCCACCCAGGCACCTGAGCACATTTTATTTTTAATGCTTACGACAACCTCAGAACGTTAGTGTTAGCATAGATTTTTTTAAGCATATGAGGAAACCAAGACTCAGAGAGATTAAATAATTTTCTGCTGGCCATGTAGCTTTTCCCACTGCCTTTAGAGTAACTTTGAACGTTTTAACTCTTGGATTAAAAAAAAATCAAGAGGTAGCCAAAATCAACGGAGTACATTTTTTCCAGAAATGTATCCTGACCATATATCCCATCCAGATTGTTATCTTTTGTCGTTCCCCAGTCATCCCAGTTCCTACGGGACTTCTAGCCAAGACTGCTGCTCTCCAACCTTCTAAAAATGGGAATACCAGCTTTAGTAGCAGAGAATGGGGATTCAGCATAAGCAATGTTCCAGATAATTGAATATTTAAATTGCCAAAACTTGAAACAAATTAAACATTGTAATGAAAGTCTTTTTGCGTTGCACATTTACTTAACTTGGGGGACAGGAAAGAGAAGCCAATTTGTCTTGGCTTCTCAGGAATATCAGCATGAGTCCTTCAGGGCTGATCCCTCCACTCAGCGGTCACCAAGTGATATTTTCCCTGGTCTCAGGTCATTTTATACTAGTTTTTCTTTCTTCAGTATCACCTTGCCCCCTTTCATGTTTTCAGTTGCTTTCCTTTGCCCTTCTAATTTTTTTTACTTCCATGATATCATTTTATAAAATCACGTTCCCTGTCATTAGGTGACTTGGGATCATCACAGTGGGTCAGAGTGAGAGTAAGAGGATCTTTTTATTGACATGCATGACTTTTAGGGTAAGGATGCTGGAAAGTCTAACTGACCTCTCAGAAGCCTCCCTTTGCTACTGTGTTGTTATCTCCATGTATTTATCAACAACAATGTTAAATCTGCCTGATCACATGGGTGTTATTTTAACCTTAGGCCTATTCTAGGCTTACTTGTATCTAAACTCCCCAAAGATGGCAATATCATGTAGTGGTTTTGTCATTAGGAATGGGCTCCGAAGCTAGGCTGTCTGAATTCATATTTTAGTCCTAAGACTTATGAGTGTTGTGACCTTGGGCAAGTTAATTAACTTCTCTGTGCCTCAGTGTTTCTATCTGTAAACTGGGGAAAAGAAAAATACTTTGCTTATAGTCTTTCTGTAAAGAGCAAGTAAAATGATGTTTCTAAAGTTCTTAGCATAGTACTACCTGACGCATTGTGTGTGCTCAATAAAGAAGTAATTTTTTTTCTCTCAACCTTCATTTTACCAATATTGACCTCATCTGTCTAACTCCATACTTTCTGTAACTGTAAATAGGCATTTTGAGCCATAAATTTCTAGTTCCAATGTAGGTAGACATTTATACGAAGAACTTAATTTTGGTGTTCTAACACGGTAATGAAATATCCAAGCAGACTGACAAGGTGAAGCATCTTTAGGACACCTGGGTTTCTCTCACCAGCCCAGAGGAAATTTTGATATGCCCAAGTGAGGTGTTTTGTGGTATTTAGAGCCATAATTTAGATAAAGTCATCAACTGCGCAGGGAAGGCAAACCCATACAGCTTGTTTAAGTGCTCATGAAATTAATATCCTTCCCTATAGCAAAAACAATTATAAATCATTGAAATCATGGAGAGCTCTTATTAAAACACTGGGTCATAATTTCCTCAGGATATTGCCTAGTGATACTGACAGCTTCTGATTTAAGCTGTAAATTATGTCTGTGTCACCAAGTGTCATTGTTTTCTTTTTTTTTTTTAAGATTTTATTTATTTGTTTGACAGAGAGATAGAGAGCACAAGTAGGCAGAGCGACAGGCAGAGGGAGAGGGAGAAGCAGGCTCTCCACTGAGCAGGAACCCTGATGCGGGGCTCCATCCCAGGACCTTGGCAAATCAGAGTCCTAGCCATTGCACTGAGTCTAAACTAAGAACAAATGAACTCAAAATAAAAGTGGGGTTGGGGCCAATCCATCTCTGAGGTAGAGCTTTAGGATATTTAATGCATATAATAAATAAGGGTTTGGGGCGCCTAGGTGGCTCAGATGGTTAAGCGTCTGCCTTCGGCTCAGGTCATGATCCCAGAGTCCTGGGATCGAGCCCTGCATTGGGCTCCCTGCTCGGCGGGGAGCCTTCTTCTCCCTTTCTCTCTGCCTGATGCTCCCCCTGTTTGTGCTCTCTCTTTCTCTGTCAAATAAATAAATAAAATCCTAAAAAAAATTAAGTGATACCGAACTGACCAGTTGTTCTGGCATTATATAAACACAGCTGAAATCTGGGGGCCAATGAAGCATTATAATTACTCCATATTTATTTCTCAAGTCAGATTTAAGGAAAAAGCACAGCATTTCCCAAGCTGGATAACACTTATTTTCAGTTAGGAATGCTCTTATTTTCCCTTCAACTTCTGCTCTCATAACACTACCTTTGCTAGTCCTGGGCATTGCCACTGTGATAAGCCAACCAGCAAGTTAAAAGAAATAGCAACCCAAGCGTCAGTTGATACAGATCACTTTGCTCAATGTGCTAATGGACACGAGGAAATGGAAGCCATGGTCTCCAGCGTCAAAAAGTTTACAATCTTTGAAAACAACTTAGTCAATCTTAGAATGTCTATAAAGCATCATATGCAAGATTACAGAGTATAAACTAAAAATAAAAATAAAAAGGAGACACAAAATTAAAAAGAGTTGAAGTGGATGAGTGTATCAACAGTGTTTGGGAGAGAAACACACCGGACAATTTTGGAGAGTTTATTGATTTTACAAAGGTATCTGTAGGATTTAGAGAAGCAATAAGGGATGGTGCGGACCCCAGGGCTATTACCACCACCTTGGACTGATGGAAAGGGAACCAGAAAGAGCCATAGCTGGAGAGGTAGAAGAGGCTGAAGAGGTCCTGTGGATTGTAGCCTTGGTCTTTTTGAATAACACAGCCTCTGCCAGTCAATCGCTCAGCAGAGAAATAGCCAAGGGAAGAAACACTCAGATCTCTCATTCCTCCTGCCCTCTGACTTTTTACCCGTACCTTTCATTGGCTGAGCCCCCAGGTAGCCAGCAAAGGAGCTTTGTTTTAGCAATTCGCTGAAGTTAGGCGCCTATAGCACAGAGTAAGATGGAACTGGGTGAAGTGGGTATTTAGCACAATGAAGGAGTTTTGTTTGCTTATTTGAGAGAAAGTGAGAGTAGAGAGATCACAGAGAGAGAGGGAGAATTAGAAGCAGACTCACCACTGAGCAGAGAGCTCAATGCGGGACTCAATCCCAGGACCCTGAGATCATGACCTGAGCCGAAGGCAGACGCTTAACTGACTGAGCCACCCAGGCATCCCAAAAAGATAGTTTTGGATTAATATTTTCCATATAAAACAATTCATTTATTAAATAAGAAGGTGTAGAAGAATTTAAATTATAGACGTTACATGGCATTGTCTTCGTATGTTCATACTCCTGATAATTTGAGTAATATGGTACATTTCAAACTTCTCTTTTGTTTGCTTTCACTATCCACATGGTCCTCCTTTATTGTTCCAGTGGGCATTCATTGGATAATTCTACTGAAACGCAAGATATTGCTAATGAGTTGGCACTTTGAACACATATATGGCCATTAATGTCTGCTTCAGAAGGAAATCCATTAATATTCATTCAAAACTGAATGAGTGTCTGTGTGGAAAAAAAAAATACCGGTGAGCCCAGGGCCTTTATCTAATCCTCTTAGAGGTGCTTCAGTATTCTCTGAAAAGGGAAAACAAATGGTCTGAGAACTTGGGCAACAAAAGCCATTGGGAAGTATGGTTTAGTCACAGAGAGGCCAGGAAAACCTGTGTGCTACACAAGTTGAAGAATTCAGAGTTTACCGTTTGCTCTGTGAGGCTGCATAAGCATGTTCCCTCCCAAATGCGAACTATGACCCATGCTGACCTCTAACACATGTGTCTCCAAAGGAAGAACAAGGCAATGTATTTTTTTCATAAAGCTAAATTATTCAATTTTATGAAACCTATAACATTAAAGTAATATTATTTGTTTTAATTCCTTCCCACTCTTTTGGTAATCTAATAGATGATGCGTTTCTTCTTAAACCTTTCTGGGGGGAAAATATGGCAGTCCTCATAAATACAATACCCGTTTGTATTTATTTATTATTATTTTATTATTTTTAAAGATTTTATTTATTTATTTGACAGAGAGACACACAGCGAGAGAGGGAACACAAGCAGGGGAAGCAGGGGGAGTAGGAGAGGGAGAAGCAGGCTTCCCGCTGAGCAGGGAACCCGATGTGGGGCTCGATCCCAGGACCCTGGGATCACGACCTAAGCTGAAGGCAGACGCTTAACCAACTGAGCCACTCAGGCGCCCCTGTATTTATTTATTATTTATATTATTTTGGTCTTAGAAGCCCAAATGTCTGGGAATCAGTGATGTGGGGGTCTGTGTGGGTACACCCCTCCTGAGCTGGGCAGTGTGGAGAGAATAGCCGCATAATCAGGCAGTCACTGTGTTTTAGTGACACACTCGTCAACATAACTTTGTCCTAAAGGACCAGGCATAGTGGTTACTATGTGTTGTGCAAAGTGCTAAACCCTGGAGGAGAGGGAACTAAGGGTTCCTATGCTTCCTATCTTCCGGTGACTTACAGGATAATGGTATCACAGCAAGTAGGGTGATACACGGAGAGCAACCCAATGAGGAGAGCAAAGGCCATTTATATTGAGTTTGATACAGCCAGGGAGTCAGCCACAGTCACTTGTATTTTGTCAGAAAGTGAAAGGCAGGCAGAGAAGTGGGAAAGCCTTCTAGTGGTGGAAAGGGACGTCTCCAGGTATGTACTGGTTGGAGGCTATTAGCAGGAGACATGGTAGACGAGCTAACTAGAAGTGGGGCATCCTTTATGATTGGTTAGGGATGCATGTTTGGCTTTTTTTTGAAGGTCCTAAGTTGGCCTTAGGGACAAGTTGTCAGTTAATTAATCAAGTACTGACCTTTTTGGGTCAGTTGTTACAGAAATTATTTCATTTCGTGGATTGTCACTAGAAGTAGCAATCTAGCCCTGCAAGTCTGACTTACAGCAGACTGGCATCCTTGGTTGCTTACTGGATATAAAGGGGCTGGTTTCCTGGACAGATTGTTGCAGTTTGTGGGTCCAAGTTCTATTTTTATATATGGTCTGCGCATTGTCTGTTTCTATGTTCAGTCTCATAAGTAAGCCAAAGACAAGGCCAGCTTTAATAAGAGCAACAAGAGAGCACGAGGAGAGATCATGGGTTTTGGTGTCTGACGGTTTGATTCTGGGCAAATTATCTAACTCCATTATGTCTTGGTTTCATTTTCTATAAAACAAAGATAATAATCTTTGCCTGTAGGGTTGTTCTAAAGAATAACATAGTCTATGTAATGTGCCTCATATGGTTCTCATCATTTTTTGGACCCATTTACACCCTTAAAAATTATTGAGGACCCCAAAGAGCCTGCATATTTGTGGGTTACATCTATTGATATTTACTGTATTAGAAATTAAAATGGAAAAATTTTAAATATTTATTCGTTCATTTTAAAATAACAGTAAGCATATTATCTGTAAACATAAATTACATACTTCTAATGAAAAATAACTACATTTTGAAAAACAAAAGAAATAGTGAGAAGAGTGACATTGTTTTATATGTTTGCAAATTTCTTTAATGTTTGGTTTAATTGAGGACAGTTGGATTTTTGTATCTGCTTGCTCATTCATCTGCTGCTATAGCTAATGTCATGTCACATGACATGTGAAAGAATGAGAATGAAAAATGCAAATTTATTTTTTTAATTAATTTTGACCTCAGAGACCTTCTGAAAGGGTTTGGGGGCTCCCAGACCACATTTTGAGTACCACTTTTCTAGGCCTCAAAAAATTATTAATAATATTAGCAGAAGATTACGGCACTATTGACCCATATTTGAAAGGTACATCTTTATAGAGAGGTACTGCTTTATACTCCCACATGCTGGCATATAAAAGAAAGGAGATCCTCTGACAATAGATAGCTTTCCTGAAAATCAGGTTTGAGGATCAGAGCAAAGGATGCAAATCTTTGCAAATGGAGGACAAGCCAGAAGGAAGTTTTTATTTTTCAGCAGTATCTGGATGAGAGAATGAGTAAATGAAAGCTCATACCCATATCTTTTATACCTAGCTGTTATCGACAATATGACAACAGTAAGTGGCACATACTGGAAAGTAGGTCCTGCTCAGATCTGGCTCACTGGAGCAAGAATCTCGCCTAATTTTGGGAAGAGAGGCAGGCAACAAGTATGGCGGACCCTCCTCCAGCTCTTACTTAATTTACAAACTGGAAAACTGGAAAAACCATTTGATTTCTTGGCTATATTCTCACAAAGAGCCTTGCTGGTAAAATCAAGCTCCTTGATTCTGAAATCCTAGTCTTTCAAAGTTTATCAGAAGCTGAATATTAATTTATACTATGTTACCTGTGACTGATACACATGACTGATAGACTAACTCTCAAATAGCCTAAGGGTATTTGAATTTTAAAACAGTACCTTGTTAAGTAAAGGAATGAAGGAGCTTTTAGCAGCAAGTGTCTGAGTGCGGCCACCTTCCCTGGACTCTTCAACTTAGACCAGCTGTGTGAAAGGCTGACCGAGAGGCTTAAGGCACATTGTTGACCCTTTATGATAATTGTGGGGGAAAATGGGCTTATAGAAATCATTTCATTTTATTTTAGCCAATAGATCTGTCCTCCTCTCTTTTTAATATAGTAGTGTTTTTGTTTTCCTTCATATTTTGCAAAGCAATTACCCCCTGGGTCAAGACAAAGCTCAGAATGTTTCATCTTTACCGCTCACTTCTTCACAAATTTATAATCTATTGGAAACAAGAGAGTGAGAATTGAAAGTGTTTTTCTCACTTTGCTCTATGGCTAGCTTCTGTGAATGCTCTAACAAGGTCTGTAGGTCTGGTTTGGAGAGTGAAATTCTAAATTGAGTTTTGTAATAACATAGCTACCGAGGGCTAAAAGCAGAGATGAAAGGACAGGCTGCTTAGTCTGGGACTGGTAAAAAGCTGCACGTGCTGAGACTATTAGCCTGGCCTTGTCAGACCTAATCCAATAGCATAGAGGCGATTCTACAGTTGGGAGGTGCTTGAGTTTGCAGATGGGCTAATCTCAGAATGTGAGAGAAATTCATGTATGATAATAACCACAAAAGGCTGTATATGAAGCAGGGGCCTGGGTGAACAGTTTTGATCCAGTGGGGTTTACCAGCACCACTCTTTCCTGAAGAAGGTCTGGTTAATGATTTTAGCACAGAAACCATGGCCTCTCCAGGGAGAGAGTCCCCAAAGTGTGGTCCCAGAGGCAGATCCTTGTCAGAATCATTTGGAGCATTTATTTAAAAATTGAGATTTTGAGCCTTATCCCATGCCTGCTGAGTCAGAATTTTTCTGTGAACAGAACTGGGGAATCTGGATTTCTAAAAACCTTCCCAAATGGGCCTGATACAATAAGGTTTGATAACTGCTATTCTACCGAACAGGTCCCAGTTGCCCCTAAAGTACTTCTTGTCACATTGTGTCTGCTCATGAAGAGCTGAAAGTAAGTCTACTTTAGTCTATTAAGATTAAGGATGGATCTGGTGGACTTAGATACTCTTCTCAGACTTCCTCCTGATTTCTGAAGCCAGAGAACAGCCTTAGGCTGACCAAAATGTGGCTTCCAGCTGAAGGCCTATCCTTTGGAGTAGCTGGTGACAGAGTGTATGTGTGCTTGGAAGAATAGCATCAAAACTTCAGGGCCTTGAACACTATCTGGCCATGAATCTACCTGTTCCTTCATTCCCTTCTCCTCTTTCCCTAATCTGCCTATCGTCCTTCCCTCTTTCAAGACCAAATATAATCTGACTTCCCCCAGTTGCTAACTTTGTTCTTTATTCCTTCTTTTCCCTTCTATTCGATCCATTCTTAGCTATTGAGGTCTTTAGAAGTGTTCTCTCTCCATTCCCCTGTAGTTCAGTTTTCTAGTTTATGTCTCTGGATATTCATGAACTAAAATGGTGGAAGGTTCCAATGCTCTCTCTGTCTCAAAGAGAAGTTCATTTCCTCAAACTCGTTAGCATTTGCCACAGTGATTTTCAAATATGTTTTAGGTTACAGAGTCATTTCTTCAGAGGAAGGTTATACAAAATCCCAATTACTAGAGGAAATCCATTTGTTTTAAGAAGGGTAGGAAGCCCAGAGTCTCATTCCTTCAACTTCCCAACCCCTTACTGGGATGAAGGCAGGGAGAGCTCAGCTTGGAAAACCACTGTTCCATGGTATCTTTTAGAACAGGGACTGGGGTACACAAGGATATGTCTCTAGGTGACTGTCCATGGGAGATGGCAGCTCTTGCAGAAATAGCCCAAGGTCCCTTAAAACTAAGCGATGGGAAGGAAAGTGGTGGGGGAAGCATAGGCTTAGGACATCTCATCCACAGGGCAATCTACCAGGACCCTAATCTTCTAACTCATGTATTTATGTGATGAAGACTCAATAGGGCAGTGAGAAATGCACTATTAAAAGTCATATGGTTAATTGATGTTTGCATGAACAATCTATCATGTAGTTTTTGACTTTCTTTTTCTTCCACCAAATTGTGAGCGCCTATGGGTCATGGACTCTCCATTATTTAACTCAGCACCTATAGTGGCTGGCCCATGGGAGATGTGAGTACGTGTTGCATACATGAATGAGTATATTCATGTCTAACAGAGTTATGAGCATGCTCGTTTACTTTATGGGTATTTGGTGGTGAAATTTTTTGGGTTGTACTCCCAAATTTTATTCACATATTTGCTGTTCTCATAATCATCACCATTCTTTCTTCCCATTATTTCAGTTGTCCAGGTTGAGGGATATTTATTCATACCTTTAAAAAGTTGGAGGAAATAATACATAAGGGAAAAAGATCGCCTGGAAGAGCTCTACTTCCCAGGAGCCAGCGTGGCATTCTGGTTGGGAGCACACGCCCTGAGGTCAAACTGCTTGAATTCAAATCCTGAATCATGGCTTCTTAACTTCTCCCAGTCCAAGTTTCTCCATCCGCAAAAATGAGCACAATTAGGATATCTACCTCATAATATGGTTATGAATAATAATAAATGTACATTGCTTAACATAGTAGCTTGTAGATAGAAAGACTCCACAAAGGTTTGTTCTTGTTAATCTTTGTGTCTTGGACCAAGTTAAAAGCTCAACAATCAATCTCAGAAAGTTGTGATCTATAATTTTAAGACTTTCCCCTGGCAATTTGAGATTGCCAAGTCAGAATTCCCCACTATCACCACATAGGGACATACCTTTCTGACCTCCCGTGTGAGAAATGTTGGAAGTTCTGCAAGATGCTAGGGGACCACCAAAATGTATAAACCTCAGGCCTCACAAAGCCTGGGTCCACCCCTGTTTAGACTTGCTTTCATAGGCAGTGGGAAGAAACTCGAGATAGTGTAGTGAAAGTACATTGGAGGTTGCTGATCCTCATTGCAGAAGGCATAGTCATTTAAGATCAAGGCTTAGAGTTGGACTGAAATATTATTGATAGAGATAGGAAGGATGGACCTTTGCAAAAGAGCAACACTTTTTTGGTAAAAGTACATTGTTGAATTTAATTCAATTTGAGTGCCCACAGAAAGGGGAATACTTGATGTAAGAATACTCCAAGAGGTGACTATGTTCATTATGAGTTGAATAGATGAGCTGTCTGAGCCATCTGTCCTGGAAATACAATGCTGGGATACTGATGTGTATGTGAAGTTTGTCAACTCTTCTTGATTTTCCCTGAGGACAAAGTAGGAAGAATGATACTAAAATGAAAAGCTATAGTCACATGCCTAAGGAAAAATGTCTTGTTTTGTCAAATATGGCATCTGTGGTTTGGGGGTTTGCTTTCCATCCCTAACAGAAGCTTTGTAAATGAATGTGTCTTAATCTGGGTGCAATAGTTTAAAGAAAGCAGAATGGTGAATTGATGACTTATAAAGCCTGTTCCTGCCCCCAAGAAAAGCTTTTTTGTAAACTTGTGTCATCTGGCATGCAGAATAGATCTCTGCATTTACAGCAACGATTTCTACAGAACTGGGTATTTTTTAGCCAGACACACAATTGTCATCCTAAGAATCAAAACCAGACTAATTGCATCTGGACCCTGAAATTCCTTGTGTCTTGGTGGGCACAAGCGCCTGTCAGGACCAACATTGGTACATCCCCAGATCTTCCCTGACTTCTCCTAACCTTGAGGTTGCGTTCTAGAGCATACTTTACCTCTTGATTGATTGTCCCCTAGCTTCTGCTTCCTATCTTGACACAGAAAGGAAAATGAGATAAATCTTCCAGTATAGTTCAAGAAGCCAGCCCACGATCACAGCATAGCTAACAGGGAAATCAGGAGAGTACAGTTCACTCGATGGGGGGCAATACATAGCGTTTAGCAATGGGAACAGCAGGAAATAATAACAAGAGACACGTGCTACATTATGTTACCGTTATTTAATTCTGCTTGTCTAATTTATTGTTGCATTTTGGGAGCAGATTAGAAGAAGACATTAGAAGTCTCTAAGTATGTGAAAAAGAAAATGTCTAACTAGGAAAGTTCGAGAGAGGTCCACAGAGAATGCAGCCCATGTTAATTATCTGTCTCACTTCTCCTATAGCTCTCAAACCTGCAAATTTGGACCAGCTGAAATAATTACTTATTATTTTGACTCCACCCCTTCTTTGAGACCAGTCTTTCCTGGATGAAGGGAATATAGGAAATGCAAACATACTTGTTCACTTGCTCAGTCTCAAATGGATCTTCCACTTGGTCTCCCTGGGATCCCAATTTCCTAGAAACTGGAAACTTCTGGGTTCCTTTACCCACTGCCCCAGTTCTCCAGTAGGTGGGTTCCTGCCCAGATTTCCTTCCTTAGCGTCTCAGTCTCTTTAGAAACTGCATGCCTGCCCCTAAATGCTAATGTCTGTATATAGTTTAGATTCTGGGTAAGTGTCCATCATACCCCAAATTCTGAGTCCTCATTTTGGACATATGTCCTTGTACGTATGCCTCTGAATTGACCATCACTTTGCTCTTGCACTCTTGTTCCTTTATTTATTTTGCCTCACCTTATTGCTCTGCCTGTGCCCATGCTCTTGAGTTTTCTGATTTGATTCTCCATGTTTCAATCCATTATTTGGACTCCACATTCAGCAAATATATCCTCCAGTTCTATTTTCAATTACGTTAAGATCATTGTGTCAGCCTCCTCTATTGAGAAAGATTGCACAAAGAAAAAAAGTGCCAGACCAGAGTGACAAATGAATCACTTACAGTGTGGTGAATCATAGTCCTTGGAGTTGTCTCCTTTTCCATTCTCACAGGAACACTGTTGCAATGAATTTGAGTTGATAATGTTGGCAGTGATAGACCACCAAAAAGGAAGGGCTTAGGAGAATTTCAACCTTCTGCTCATTTTTGAATATGTCGGAACCTTTGATATATGTTCTTCTTAACTTTATGCTTTTGTATAATTTTTGTATAATCAGCACATCACCTTGAAATGTTGGAAAAACTGACAAGAGCATATGGAAATCAGAAGTATGATTAGGAAAGAAACTTCCGGTAACTAAGTTACTTTTTGGGTTACATTTCCAATTAGAGGTCTGAACCCATGGAAAGGGTGTGGGCACATTGGGAAAGCATTATCATTAAATTGCTTCTGTTTAAAGAATTTTTCCATTTTACTTTCTAGTTTGAGTGGATTTTGATATTTCTCTTTCAGTTCCCCACTCTTGATGTTTTCTTATACACAGAAGTTCGTATTTGGAAAACCGAAAGGATTAATACTCTTTCAATAGTCTTCCTTATTTTTAGGACAAAAACAAATGTCGAAATCCAAGCTCTGTTCTGTAATTCTGTACCTGCTTTTCTTTGTCTTCATCTGCATTCTCTCTTCTGCTTTCCCTTGTCCTATCCTGCTATCATTCTCTTTCTAAATGACTAGATACTCACTATCCTTGTATATTCTGGTGCTACATGATAAAAGAGCTGGGATTTCTATACCTGGGACCTTCAAATTCTTTCTGGAATTTTCCTCTAAAAAGACTTAACTGAAGAAGAACAAACAGAATTTTGAGTAACTCTTTAAGCTTTGGCTTTATCATTAATGTATTCTTTTATTTAATTTTTTAATTTTTATTGATTTTTTTTTTTTTTTAGAAGATAGAAATTCCTGAAAGAAAAGGAGGAAGACTGGGGCACCTGGGTGGCTCAGTCGGTTAAATGTCTGCCTTCAGCTCAGGTCATGATCCTAGGGTCCTGGGATCGAGTCTTGTGTCGGGCTTTCTGCTCAGGGGGGAGCCTGCTTCTCCTTCTCCCTCTGCCTACCTCTCTGCCTACCTCTCTGCCTACTTGTGCTCTCTCTCTCTCTGTCAAATAAATAAATAGAATCTTAAAAAAAAAAAAAGAAAGAAAAGGAGGAAGACAGAAAAAGTCGTTGGAGCCACCTGCTCAAGGCTTAGTCATAATTAATTTTAACACTGGTGTAGACTTTGTGAAAAGGAAAAGCGTTTTGATTAGTATTTTAAAAGTACATATGTGCAATGTAGAAAATATGCAAATAAAGAAAAGTAGAAAGGAAATCACCAGAAATGTTACTACCCAAAGATAGCTATTAATAGTTTGGTGTGTAACTTTCCAAGTTTTCTCTGTATGTATATCCCATACTTTAAAAACAAAATACACACTGCATTACCAACTGTTTTTTCACTTGCATGTTATGAACCTCTTCTAAAATATTTAAATATACTTTGAAAGCCTGATTTTAAGTAGCAATATAGGAATAATTTATTAACCAATCCCTTACTTCTAGTTTTCTTTTTTGCCTGGTTTTTCTTTTTGCCATCTTAAATAATGGGACTTTGCTCTGATTCCTCTTTACTTCATTTATTTCTTCCTGTGGGGATAAGTCCTAGGAAATAGGATTTTGGGGTTTTTAAATTAATGTTGCCAAGTTGCCATTCTAAGTAATATGATTTTATACTTTCAGCAACAGGGCAGGAGATGTCTATTTCATTGAACCCTGAAGTATTCAACATGATCATTCTCTTAATTACCAATTTTAAATTTCTTGTGTTTTCACCTTCATCTGCTGGAGTGTCTTTCCAATGTTTATTTGCCATATTCACTCTTTTCTATATCAGTTACTGATCTTTGTGCTGTGTATCTTTATTCTTATTGATTTGTGACACCTTTTTTTTTTTTTAAATAAGCTGTTTCTCCCACAAATAAGTTGTTTTCCTAACTGCCTTTCATTTTGTTTCTGGCATGGTTTGGGCATGCTTTTTTTCTTTCATTTTTATGGAGTTACATGTCTCAGTTATTTCCTTTAAAATAACTATCAAAGAACAAGCCATCCTAATGTCAAAACCATTTAGAAATACTAAATATGTCATTCTTTTGAAATAATAACCCATGTTATGACACAAGTAGGTGTGTTAAGTGTTAGGTATAATGAAGTCTTTTTTTTATAATTTTTTTTATTATGTTATGTTAGTACATCATTAGTTTCTGATGTAGTGTTCCATACAGTACATCATTAGTTTCTGATGTAGTGTTCCATGATTCATTGTTTGTATATAACACCCAGTGCTCCATGCAATACGTGCCCTCCTTAATACCCATCACCGGGCTCACCCTGCCCCCCACCCCCTCCCCTCTAAAACCCTCAGTTTGATTCCCGGAGTCCATAGTCTCTCATGGTTTGTCTCCGCCTCTGATTCCCCCCCCTTTCATTTTTCCCTTCCTTCTCCTAATGTCCTCCATGCTATTCCTTATGTTCCACAAATAGGTGAAACCATATAATTGTCTTTCTCTGTTTGACTTATTTCACTTAGCATAATCTCCTCCAGTTCCATCCATGTTGATGCAGATGTTGGGTATTCATCCTTTCTGATGGCTGAGTAATATCAACATCATTAGCCATCAGGGAAATTAAAATCAAAACCACATTGAGATACCACCTTACACCAGTTAGAATGGCAAAAATTGACAAGGCAAGAAACAACAAATGTTGGAGAGGTTGTGGAGAAAGGGGAACCCTCTTACACTGTTGGTGGGAATGCAAGCTGGTGCGGCCACTTTGGAAAACAGTGTGCAGGTTCCTCAAAAAGTTAAAAATAGAGCTACCCTATGACCCAGCAATTGCACTACTGGGTATTTACCCCAAAGATACAGATGTAGTGAAAAGAAGGGCCACATGCACCCCAAAGTTCATAGCAGCAATGTCCACAATAGCCAAACTGTGGAAGGAGCGAAGATGCCCTTCAACAGATGAATGGATAAAGAAGATATGGTCCATATGTACAATAATGAAGTCTTTAAAGACTAAGGAAACTGCACAGCAACAATGTTAGAACAGATACAAAATTGAGAATTAAAAAGAGCCGGAAACAGATACTGTATGTGACCTGAGACATCAAATGTGTATACACCTTTACAAAGGAAGACTATGGAACATTTAGAAGCACTCCGTGCTATTGACATCACTCTGAAATGATGTTTCCTTGTTCAGTGGATGTACGTAGCAGATGCCTCTTAGGTCCCTGCCCATCACCTTGGCCTGCTTCTGATTGCCAGCTTCTGATCGTGGGCAGATCTGTACGTGCTCACTGTTCCACCTCAAGCACATCGCACCTGCCTTTCTGCATTCTCCCCCTGGCCTTTCTGTTACAGCACAGCTCACGAGGTCCATGCTTGCAAGCACAGCCAGGAAGTAAGTACAGGGCCTGTAATAACCCCAGCCCTGCCACAACCCTCAGTTAATAGAGGACCAGAGCCGGGGATGAGTCCTCCAGCCTCTTGTCTTTCAGATGCACAATTCTGGAAAGCTTTCTGTGTGCTTTTCATTGAGACCCCCTTACTCAACCTCAGTGACCTTGATAATATACCCTTACCTTGTCTTTTTCTCCTCTGCAATCTCCTTCTCCCTAAGACTTCCTCCTGTTTCCCAGGATTAGCTCCCAAATAAGCCACCTGCTCCCAAGTCCTCTCAGGCTGTGCTTTTGGAGGAACTCAAATTCAAACCATATCTTTTCAAAAACATAGATGTTAATTGCACTTGGTTGAAATTCAAGCACATTTTCTCAAAGATCTACTTTATAATTATTGAGATGTTTCCTCTTTGTTCCCCAATGATGTTTGATCATCAGGGATTCCTGGCCTTTCCCATCTCTGTGTCCCCAGATTCTGTCAAATAATCAATGATTTATTTTTATTTATTTATTTTTTATTATGTTGGTCACCATACAGTACATCATTAGTTTTTGATGTAGTGTTCCATGATTCATTATTTGCGTATAACACCCAGTGCTCCATTCAGTACATGCCCTCTTTAATACCCATCACTGGGCTACCAATGATTTTTAAAGGCACTTAGAGAAGTTTGCTCTGTAAATGGAATCTGCTACACAAATACGTGTGACGTAAAAATTCACTCATGTTGCATCTTCTTTTTGCAAAGACACATTCTGTTCCAAGTGTCTTTGTAAAGTATGCTCTATTTCTCTCTCACCCTCTTTCTTTCCAGCTAACAATGAAAACAGAGGAGGAAAAGGGGAGCAGCTTCTCCCGATTCCTTTCCTGGAGTCAAGCTCATTCCTGGCTCTTGGAAAGAATGAGTTTCCAGCTGCTGACAGTAAATTTGTCTGCCTGCCCAGGAGCTATTTTGCACCAATTCATATCCCAGCCAGGCAGCTGAGTATCAGGAGTCAATGTGTGGATGTCAGAACTTCAAGAGTAGGATAACTAGTGCCTCTCTCTTTCCCCTCAAATGCTATGCATTTGAAATCACCTCTAGGGTAGAGGGAGGAAGAGTCAGGCTACAAAACTACTTGACTACATTATTTCTATTTGGATAAACATTTATCCCACAGATGCCAGGAAGGCTGACAATCACCATTGCAGAAAAAGCTTCATTAAAATTTATGAGCCAACGTACTGTGAGGAAGTAATTATAAATAATAATTACTGTGACGTTTGGTGCTGTTGTTATTTGGGGCTGCCCTGCTTGAGGTAGTATATAAGATGCAGCTGAAATATGTGACTCTAAAAATACTCTCATAAGCCTGGTCTAAGAATTCCTGAAATGGAAGAACAGAATAAAATATCAGATGTCTTTCAGGGATGGTGCTGTCAGAGAAGGTGCCCCCCGCCTTTTTCTTTTAGAGAGCAAGGGAGGGGTGGGGCAGGGCAGAGGGAGAGAGAGAGAGAGTTTCAAGTAGGCTCCACGCCCAGCATGGAGCCCGATGTGGGGCTCAATCTCACGACACTGAGATCATGACCTGAGCTGACATCAAGAGTCAGACGCTTAACCAGCTGAGCCACCCAGGTGCCCCAGAAGGTGCCCTCGTCTGTAGGATGCTGGCTGCTCTTATTATAGAATGAGAATAGCAATTCTTTTCCTGTAAACTAGGAATCTGGCGCAATATTATGATTATACTCACTTTGTAATGTAATAGGGGAGCTTCAGAAAGATAATTTTAGTTAAGTTACATTGTTTGTACTTTGCACTGTTTTAAGGTCAAGGAAATAAATATTTTCATCAGATCTTGCCTTGGATTGGTTTATCCCGTCAGACCAAGCATCCTGGAGTAATGTTCGTGAATAAACCACTTTTGCTGATTTTGATCTCCCCTGAAGGCTGTCTATCTTCACCTGTAATCAACTTCATATAATTGAATCCAGCATGCTTTGTCAAATTTTTATCAGAGCAAGGTTAATGTGTGGGTAGAAAATGAGTTGACTTTTTAAAAAAATTTTTATTGTTATGTTAATCACCATACATTACATCATTAGTTTTTGATGTAGTGTTCCATGATTCATTGTTTGTGCGTAACACCCAGTGCTCCATGCAGAACGTGCCCTTGTTGCGAAAATGAGTTGACTTTTAAGCGAATAGAAGGGCAAAATGTGCCACTGGCAGAACTGTGCTCAGTAGTCGATAGAGTGGGCATTCGGAGGGCTACTTGAACTCTTTCCTATCTATCCAACCTTCCCACCTCCTCATTCTCTTATCTGAGAAAATTAAGAATCAGCCCTGCCAACCATAGTGCAGGTAAGCCCAAGAAAAAAGTCATTAAGAGAAACAGGAATCCATCTGTGCACAACCAGAGGAGAGAGTATGTGATTGTGTCCTAACTGATCACCATCTCTATGTCTACATATGTTATTCTGAGAATCGTAGGGAGATGAAATCTGTGTCCTCATCATATCAAAATTGCAAGACAAGTTCCATACATTTATCTTATATTAAGTCTCTATATTAAAGATGTGCAGACTTTCAGATGTTAATTTTTATATCATCATTGGGAATTTAGAACACACTTTCCTATTTTAAAATGCTACAAAACTGGTTTCCTGGTAGAGCTACAAAGCCTATGTAATTCATATGGTAGCAATAAAAATTAATAGTAATAAAGCAGTCTTGAGAACCATTTCAGAATAAGAACTTTGGACTTGATTGGGTACAAAAAGATCAGAAGCCTATTTAGGTTTCAAGGAAATTGTATTGCCCTAGAAACCAGGACCCTAGCCAAAAAAAAAAAAAAAAAAAAAAAAAAATTAGAAAGTGAGTTGCCAAAACTGTGCATTTCCCAATGAGGGCATTCCTCCCAAAGCCAGCATCAGATGAGGCCATGGAGCTGCAAGGAGAAAGAATGTCCCAGCGTGTGGACCCAGGGCCTGCAGGGCGCAGTGGAGGAAAATGCTGCTTCCAGAGGCCTTTCAGAAGGCACACCCACTTCTTAAAAATATTGGCTTCAAATTGGTATGTACTTTAAACTTACATTCCTTTGATAAGAATTCATTACAGGGCCACGTGTAGTAGGGAGAGGCTGGGGAATGCAGTCTGTGTGTACACGGAGAAGGAACAAAAGCAGATGTGGGAGAACAGCTAGTAGACCGGGCTGTTCCCACCCTTCACCTTCTTCGAGGCCCATTCCCTTCCCAAGCTGAGCACCCTCCTTTCCTTCTTCCCCCCCTGCCGGCCTTCTTGGGTGTGCCTACTGGCCTCTCTCCCTGAGCTTGCAATCATTCTTCACTTCCATTTGGTTCGGCTTCTATCCTCACAGGCCAATGAATTTGTTCACAATGAGGCTAGAAATTATCTCTTCAATGTCAAATACAGACCTATTTCCAGACGTCATCCTCAGATACTCAGCCACATTTTCTTTGTGTCTTCCTTGGGTTCTGTGGCATCAGCCTTCCCTGGTTCTTCAGCTCTGACCATCTCTTCTAGTTCTCTTTTATTAGTTGTTCCTCTCTGCTCATCCCATACATATTGGGATGCCCTGGATTGCTCCTCTCATCGTTCTCCTTTGATCTTTCACATGATCTGTTTGAGCTGTTTGTATCTCCAAAATGTAAATGTCTGCTCTTGACCTTTAAACCATGCCCAAGACCCCCTGGACAACTCCATTCCTCAGGCACTCAAGCTTATTAGTCTAAAACAGAACTAAGTTTCCTTAAAAACTGCTATCTCCCTGTTCTTTGGTGTCCTCAGATATCATAAAGATGACTAACGTTTAATGAATACCTTCCACCTACCGTACAAGCCGTGGGTGAGGCATCCTACAGACATTATATTATTAAATTCTTGCAGCACTGTGTGGAGTCATGTCACTATCCCCATACTGGGAAACTGAAGCTCAGAGTTCAGTCATTCCCTTCCAGTCACCCAGCTAGTAAGTGGCAGAGCTAGGATTTGAATCCAGTTCATTGATCTCATGCTTTTAATCATTAGACTACTGTCTGAATCAATTTTTCCTAAAATGATTAATGGGATCTTTTGTTGTCTAATTATTCTATACATAATACTTCATAGACAGTCAATAATTTGTGGAAAATAAAAACAGTGTTGTTTTGTCAACTTAAACACATCTTGGCATAGATGAAACTTGATGTTTATCCTCTTAGTTTTATAATCTGCATCCAGTTAGCTCTATGACTTGGTAACATTGCTGCCCATTTAACTTGGATTCCAGTTTCTATAAAGAATTAAATAGAAGAACAATTCCTGAAGATATGTAGAAAGAAAAAAAGTTATCCTTTAACTTGGGTCTTAAAAATAACCATAGGTTAAATAAAATCTTTAAAGGGGGGGAAGAGGGGGTGCACATGGGTGGCTCAGTCAGTTAAGCGTCTGCCTTCGGCTCAGGTCATGATCCCAGGGTCCTGGGATCGAGCCCTGCATCAGGCTCCCTGCTCAGTGGGGATTCTGCTTCTCCCTCTCCCTCTGCCTCCTCCCCCCTGCTCATGCTCTGTCTCTGTCTCCCAAATAAATAAATGAAGACTTCGGCTTGGGTCGTGTTCCCAGGGTCCTAGGATCGAGGCCTGTATCAGGCTCCGTGCTCTGTGGGAAGCCTGCTTCTCCCTCTCCTGCTCCCCCTGCTTGTGTTCCCTCTCTGGCTGTCTCTCTCTGTGTCAAATAAATAAAATTTTTTAAAAAATGAAATCTTTAAAAAAAATAAAAAATAAATAAAAATAGCCACGGGTATCACTGGTAGCTGAACATACCTCAAAATAATCTGGATAGCTGATACATCTTCATGTATCCTAAATTTACTGAATTATGGAATTATTCCATATTGAAGTAATATTGGGGGATTTTAAAGGATAAGGATGCTCTTGTAGCTGTTAGGATTTTATCTGCTAGTGTACTCGACCGCATGCCCCATACTCAGGAAGTCTAAGGTTACAACATGACAGGTATCAGATTCTCAATGGTATGTAATTGGTAATTAGCTATTCAGACTATTGGTAAATGTGCCACATTTTTATTTTGGGAATGTACACAAATTGCACTCAGTTGAAAACATACATTAAAATGTCTGATTTGGCTTCCAGGTTGATACATGATTGAAAGTAATGATTTTCTACCTTTCAAGCTATCACATGTGACCTTCTAAATTCCCTGTTGTAAATTGCCTGTTTCTGAAATCATGCCTTTGTGTGACCATATCCAATTAATTGCGCCATCACTCCTAAAAAGGTTTCCTGCCTCTCACTCTCCATAAAATAGTTCATTAGCTTTGCAGGGATTTTACTTTAATACTGTATTTAGTTAGCACTCCCTGGGATGTTGCAAACAGAAGTGTGAGTTCCCTAGTGGGGGAAGCAGCAGGATTAGAAGAATAATCAAAAAGTAAATATCTGGCTTTAAAAATGTTCTGGGTTGTAAAGAACAAAGCAGTATGAGGATGCTAGTAAATCAATAGCACTGCTTTTCTAATGGGCTTTCTTTCACATGAAGTATCCCAGGCAAGTCAGACTTTAGCTTTCTCAAACAGGAAAAATATACTGGGAAGCTCAGGGGCAAATTTTATTGAGCTCTTGTAGATATGATGTGTTTGGTGACTAGACTGACTGACTACATTACGTGGGTAAGTGGAGTGAGTCTGAGGAGTGCAGTTAACAGAAATCATAGTTATAGATGAGGCAGCTGAGATAGAGGGAAAATCAATGGGCCGGGAGTCCAGACAGATGGAGTGTCCAGCCTGGAAATGGCCAAATGCAACCTTGAGTGAGTTCTATCTCTTATTCCACTGAACTAGGACCTAAACCTAAGATTTCTTTGTTCCTTTTGGTTCTAATTGTCTCTGACTTAATAAGCCCCAGAGTTAGACAGACTTATCCCCCCGTCATAGAAGGTAATGGTCCACCTAGGCCTCTCCCTGAGGAACAGAAAGTTAATTTTTTGCAAGAAAGTTTTTTGTTTATTTGTTTGTTTTTGTTTTTCCCCCACACTCGCTAATCAGATAAGTCACCTCTGGGCAGAGTTGAGTGAGGGAAAGAGAGAGGTCAGAGTGCTCCACTCACTGAAGGCCTCCCAGTTGGAAGGAAAGATGGTAAAATGGAGAAGAAAGGTTCCCATCTTAACCATTTCTCCCGGCTCTTCATTTATAATTTAGTTCCTCGTTTCATGCCATATATTTCTTGTGTTAAAATTATTTAAAATATTTTGACCGATATGGAAAAAAAATTGTCATAATCAGCACTGGCTGAGCTCCCATTGCTGGCTCAGTACCCTCTGTCTTTTCGTATTTGCAAATGGACCACAGCAGCAGAGCTGGGAAAGCTGAACAGGATTACAGGTGATGAGAGTCTGTTCCTTCAGGATCGCACCCACACAATGCGAATGAAGGGCTGGGGTGATATGTGTTGGTTAGTACCCAAACTGAGTGGTTCGAGAATCAAGTAGTATGAATAAAAAAGTGATTTGTGATCGAAAGCAGTTGTGGCTTTGGGAATGTGATTTCCAAGTGGGTGTCAAAGTGGAGACAGTGGGATTCGGATGAAGCCTCTTGATGAACCCAGAGCGTGGCTACCAGGCAGTCAGTAGACATATTAGAATCACTCAGGCCCAAGTGAGATGGAGCAGGTCTCTCTCTGCAAAGTTTATTAGGCCACAGTGCATTAGCATGTGCAACAGGATGATTATTAACACCACAGAATACAAATTGAGAGATCACTGGATTCTAATTTTCTCTTACAGCTCTCCTAAATGAATGTACACAGTGCATATTTCCATGACCAATCATGTGTCTCACTTCTAATAGAAAAAATATGCTTCAGATTTATATAGATGCATGAAATATAACACCTGAAGACAGAGAAGAAATGTACTCTTTGAGGTGGATAACTGGGGGAGTTCTAGGGGTTCTTCAAAGGCAATGGAATATGGGAGTACACCATTTTCCCATTCATCCACCCACCCACCATCCATCCATTTGGCAGCCTACAAATGTGTTATGAGCAAGCACCTGGTATTTGCCAGACACTGCATACAAAGATAAAGACACAGATCTGTCTTCTTAAAGCAGACGAGAGTAAAAATATAAGACAAGGTTCATTAGTGTGATTTGTGAATGACTGGAACTAGCCAAGCAGGAGGTATCATGGGAGCAGAGTTTCCTGGAAGAAGTGGTAACTTCTATGAGCCCTGAAGTCAAGGAGGAATTAACTGGGGAGTGAGAGGTTTGGGGAGGAGGGCATTCCAGGTGGAGGGAGCAGAAGGAGATCAGGGTGGGCCTGGGGCTCCAGGTAACAGATGCTGTTGACCCCGCTGGTCAGGCAGGGCCTGATGCTGAGGAAGTAAGACCTCTGTACTCTACTCCAGGAGAGGAGAGAGTGATCCTGGAAACAATCTTCATGCACTTTCACCTTGTTGTGATTTGGGCAGGATGGCAGCTGGTCCCTGGAGCCTGAGGGACTATTGTAGAGGCACATGTTCAGAATCTCATGAACAATCCTTTGTTACATGTTTTATAAGAAAGGTGAAGCCTAAAGACTTTCCCCCCTTGGTGATATCCTTGATTTCTATTTGGACTGTTTTCCTTGAACTATAGGAATCCTCTGGGGCACCATCCATGTGTATCCCAGGGCTGGGGCAGGGACCCCTCTCTCTTCTCATAGCACGTTCTCTCACTGTGGGGAGCGTATTATGTTGTAACTGGTACTTAAAAATAGCTTGTGTCTCCATTTCTCAAAGGACATAAAGCAATGTATTTATTCAATACCTTTGCATCCTTAACACCTGGCACAGTGCCTGACATCTATTAGCACTTGGTAAAGATTCACGGAAAGAAGGAACTGATGAATACCTGAGTTAGCTCTCGTGATGAGTTTTAACAAAACCTATTATACCTGAGGTTTCATAGGAAAATGGTGTCAGCAGGGCAAGGTTTCATACTAGTACCCCATCCAACAAAGCAGAGGCAACGTTCTCTTGCAGATGATTGTGACAGACTGCCAGACCCGTTGTGGGATTATAGTAAGAAGAAAGAGCATACCTTTCCTGGTGGGGACCAAGCTCATTCAGATGGGCCAGGAGTGCTATAAGTGATCAGGTCACGCACCGGAAATAGAAAGGCAGCAAAACCAATTTTGACTGTTTCTCATTTCGCCTCCAGCCCTCTCTGGTTGGACCCTTAACCATCTGTGGGGGCAGGGAAAGCTGGTCCTGTGCATCACGATCTTGGGTTTTAGCGCGTTCATTAAATAGTGAGACCAGTGATCACTCATGACCGACAGATTCAATTAGGAGCTGCGCAAATAATTCTCTCCAAGCTGCCCCTTGGCACCTTCTGCTGTATCATTTGAAAGTGCCGGATCCGCTGAGGAGAATAATGATCCCGCTCTGTATTGCTCATCTGGTATTGCAGGCAGTGGCTATTTAGCTCTGAGTCCATCCATGAAGTATCCAGATACAAAGGAGCATTGTGCTAGTTGATTCAATATTGCTCTTGAGAAGCTGTGTTTCAAACCTAATCCAGACCCTTTCTGTTGAACCGCTGTTGAATAAGGCACTGAAGCCAATTAAAAGAAAAGTGAGTACTCAGGATGATAAGAACCCTAGCTTTTTAGCTAATAAGGTAGAATAATAGCTTCCTCACCCTAACACTTTGAGTTTGCTTGGGCTGACAATTTATGCCTTCGAGCAACCTCACAAGGATGTCTGAGAGCAGATGGTATTGTATTGAGTCTAGGATAAATAAGTACCAAAGGATTTTTTAAAAGACACACTTGTTAAAGATAATGTCAATCCTCAGATTTAATAATGCACATAGCCTCACATGTACCTGAATTGATTAAAACCGTCTAGTGATGAAGGCCGCCTCATTCCTTTGACATTGAGTACACGATAGCACTTTGATACTGCCTCATGTTCTCTTTACAGCAACGATCTTTTCTTTACAGTAACTACAGCAATTAAATGAATATTAACCATGTTTTGCAGATGAAAAATACCTGAGAATCAAAAGTAGTAGGTGATAAAGATAGGGAAAATACTACCATTCTTGGATTATGAAAATCAGTTCTCCTCTAAGTTTTGATGCAGAGTAGTTCCACGGGTATGAACAGATCACCACTTCCCAGGATTCACTTGAAAATGAGAAGCTAAAATTGGAAAGTCATCAAAGTCATTTAAAGAAATAAAGACTACTGGTTCATGGAGAATTCCACATTATAAAGTTAATTATCGGAAGACCTCAAGTCTGTCTCTATAATTCCCTTCTAACTTACTTTTCCTTCTCTGGTAGCAATAATTTCACTCATTCATCCATCAAAAAAAAACAACTTATTTGATGAGTCCTATAGATCCCATGCTGTGAGTACAAAGATGAACAAGACTTTCTTCTTAGTATCTCCCTTTAGAGAGATCAGAGTTTAATGTGTGACTTTGTAGTTTTTGGATTTTTGAGAGGGTATTTTCAACATAAATGAAAACCTCTCCTAGTTTTCTTTAACATAAATGGAAATCATGCTCCAAATGTAAGAAAACAGAAAACAGAAACGAAGAACTCTTATTCCTTGGAAAGATTTTAGCACAAGATCCAGAAACTTATTTCCTTAGTTACCTAAAACTCTTTGTAGAATGTTCTATGGCCTGTCAAGGAGACAAGTGAACTTAGAATTTGCTCATATTCATCATGGAAGTGGGTTCCAGGACACTATTCCACTAATTCTTCCAGGCATCTCTTCTGATTGGTTGGTACCCATTTGGTGCTAGTTGTTAAATATTTTACAGATCACACCTGCAATCCAAGTGTCTTTCCAGGGACCGTTTTCTAAACTCACGGCTCTAACTTGTTTGTTATGGTCACTGACCTCCAGTTTCAGAGTTTATTTTCTCTTTGGGAACTCCTCTGGATTTGATGATTGGTACCTTCCTGGGATTCTCCATCTTCTCTCAAACCCCAGCTTAATAGCCGTGGTCCATCCCCACACCATTCCCCTTAATCCATACCATTCCCCTCCTGAGCATACTAACCATGCAGGTGGAGGGGGTCTGACATTCCAAGGCACACAGTCTTCGTGATCTCCCTTGGCTTTCTGGGTCCCTCACTGTCACTCTTCACCAAGCCAGACACAGGCTCCTGGCCTCTTCTCCCTACTCTCTCCCTCTCAGTCTCCCTCCAACAAAGAGATATTTCCATCTCCACCTTGTCAAAATCTGCCTGGCCAATATGACTTTTCCTGGGAACTCTGAATACGATTAGCTAAAACAATAAACACATCTGGGCTGAAATGTTCTAATGGTCCGCCCATCGCAGGCAGCACATTGACCTGACGACTGGAGACTGCTGAAGATAAAGCCTTAGCTCAGGAAACAGCTTTCTCCGTTGTTCTTCCGGGCACTAGCACAGCCTCAGATTACACCATTCCTCCCCATCCGTGATGGGCCCTGATTGATTCTTCTCTACATTCCTGACTTCCTGCCTTTCTCTTTATAATTTACAATTTATATGCAAAGAATTTTCAGCATCTGACTATTCCAAATTGAAAAAAAAATATTGTATACTCTTGTTCTTGGAACCCTAATTACTCGGATTTCAAGCCTCAGCTACGTAGCCAGGAGCATTTTAAATGAGCAAACATTAAATACTGCCTTTGCACCCATTCGCATTTTCTTAAATACGTTATGAGGATTTCTAACTCTGGTCTCCATTCGGATCTAAGTTGCAAGGTATCTTGTGCCAGTGGGTTAGAGAAAGGATGTTTCATGCTAATTCTTAGTCACATCAGGTAAGAGAGCAGAGATCAGAGTCTCCGAAATGAAAGAGGCAAGGAGAGAAATAAAGAAAGGGAATGGCATGAGCGGCTGGGATGGTGAGGCAAGAGAGTAGTAGCAGTAAAGAAAGGTTAAGGGAACCAGATGTAAAATCCTGGTTTTTTGGCTGACGAGTGAGGAGTCATGAAGAATGAATTTAGCAAGTAACTGAGTAACCCTAGTTGAGTAAGGAGAAACCTTGAGCGTTTCTGACACATGTGATAATTGGTGTCTGTATGCTATATGTTCTCAACTCTGCAGTCACATATAATGAAATCTTTTCATACCTTTGTTTATCAGCTTTCATGACTATAGTCATAAACGATAACTAGGGATGCTACGCCTGGAGAAATAATTGTGGCCATATTTGTTAAGCTTCTGTTTATTATCATCTCTGAATTTCATGTAGACGTGTTTCTGCAGATGGTTTGAGTGCAGGCATTAACAACCAGGTTTCCCCAGTGAATTAGTAAGAGTTGGCTAGGAAATCCCTGAGACTCATTTTGAAAATATTCTTGTACATCCCATTCATCTCCAAGATAAAGAAGAGAAAACTCAGGACTGAACTATAGAACAGCTTTGAATGTTTGGATTCAGCAGGAGCATTCACAATCTAGGGGGATCACTTTTATCTGAGCCTGAATTGATGTGGGCATTTTGGTTCCACGGGAGCTGGGCAATGTGTTTGCTTTGTGGCTTGCATCAAAACTTAGTCTACAAAATGTCACTGACATGGGGGTGTTGAACTTAGGCAAATCAGACCCTACTTAAAACCAGCTTGTTTCCTGCTACAGTGTAAGCTGCAGGATCAGCAGCAATACCAGTGACCCCAGTGCCCTGATATAAACTATGTGACATCACAGAGTTCTGAGACTCCGATGTTGGTCTCCGCTGGCTCTGGTCTCAGTACCACTGAACATTTCTTCATGACTGACCCTGACCCCATTTTTCTAGCTTCCTGTCTATTTTGTGTGTTTTCTCTCACCATTAAATGAGTCAATATATGAGACTACTAGTAATTCTTTAGATCAGTTGTCTTCAAAGGGACAGAGGCAATGGACATGGTTAGAGGTGGTATTTAATCTGGCGGGGGGGGGGGGCACAAGATAATACATGAGCAGTAAATATTAGAAAATGAGTTTATGCTTTTAAAATCTATTTTATGTTTGTGTTTTTATATACATAATATAGTGGTACAATAATACAACACATACATAACTACTATACATTTGTGTGTGTAAAACAACAAAACCATGCATGATGAAGAATTTTAATTTCAATCCTAATGCATTTATTTAACTATCCATGCATTCCATAAATAATTTTAGTATGTATTTTTTTGCCCAGCACTGTGGTAGGCACTGAATACAATAGCAGCCAAGATAAACACAAGCCCTCCATTCAAAGATCACAGTCTACTTGGAATATTGCTTCCTAGGGCAATGAATGCTGGAAGCTTGTAAGACAGGGACCTGGCTTAGTCTGGGAGTAGGGGCTGTCAAGAAAGGCTTTTAACATTATTCTTTTATGGTTTTTCTTTGAAATTGGAATACATTTTTATAGTATTCTCTAATGAATTGTCCCAAAGAGTGTAGCTTTTACAATCAGTCTATAGTCCTTAAGAAAGGGAATGTAGTTTTTTTCCTCATAAAATTTAATGTTCTATGTTTCCTTTTCTCCACTGTCTACTGTGGAGGTGAAATAGTTATTATATGAGCTGCTTAGTCAGAAGTAGCATATCTAAGGTTACAGCATGGCCGAGGTTGCCCTCATTCTACTGAGAAATCACAGGAGAGATGATGTTAGTGATATATTGTGACCTGCATTTCCAAACCTCTGGTGCTGTTACACACACGTACACACATGCACACACGCACACACAGCCACGTACACCTATATAAAACAGCTAAGTTTTTTTCTTGATGATAAGAAAAACAAAGAGATGAGATAAATTTCTTGATAGAAATATATTTGAACTTTCGAATATTAAACATCTAAGTTAGATAAATATAATTAAAATTTTAAATGAAAATGACTTTTAATAAAGCACATGGCCTTCAAAAAGTAGGTGATATTTTAGTTTTAAATTACTAGAGTAAAAGTTATTAATCATTATAATGTGCCTAAAATATAGTTCCTTATATTTCATTATATCAATCATAAATAGATAAATTGAGTCCATAAGTATCTTAAAGGATTATTCTATTTACATGGCAAACCAGAGGATGAATTTAGAATGAAATATAACAATAAATAGTGAACTTTTCCCTCAATACCAATCCACATTATTTCTCTCTTTATATACATACTCATTGTAAGCTCTTTTTTTTTTTTTTTTAAAGATTTTATTTACTTATTTGACAGAGAGAGAGATAGCGAGAGCAGGAACACAAGCAGGGGGAGTGGGAGAGGGAGAAGCAGGCTTCCTGCTGAGCAGGGAGCCCCATGTGGGACTCGATCCCAGGACCCTGGGATCATGACCTGAGCCGAAGGCAGATGCTTAATGACTGAGCCACCCAGGCGCCCCATCATTGTAAGCTCTTTTTTTTTTTTCATTATATTATGTTAGTCACCATACAATACATCATTAGTTTTTGATGTGGTGATCCATGATCCATTGTTTTTGTATAACACCCAGTGCTCCATGCAGTACGTGCCCTCCTTAATACCCATCACCGGGCTAACCAATCCCCCCTCCCCCCTCCCCTCTAAAACCCTGTTTGTTTCTCAGAGTCCATAGTCTCTCATGGTTCATCTCTCCAATTCCCCCCCTCATTTTTCCCTTCCTTCTCCTAGTGTCCTCCATGCTATTCCTTATGTTCCACAAATAAGTGAAACCCTATGATAATTGACTTTCTCTGCTTGACTTATTTCACTTAGCATAATCTCCTCCAGTCCCATCTATGTTGATGTAAAAGTTGGGTATTCATCCTTTCTGATGGCTGAGTAATATTCCATTGTATATATGGACCACATCTTCTTTATCCATTCATCTGTTGAAGGGCATCTCGGCTCTTTCCACAGTTTGGCTGTTGTGGACATTGCTGCTATGAACATTGGGGTGCATGTGGCCCTTCTTTTCACTACATCTGTGTCTTTGGGATAAATACCCAGTAGTGCAATTGCTGGGTCATAGGGTAGCTCTATTTTTAAATTTTTGAGGAACCTCCACACTGTTTTCCAAAGTGGCTGTACCAACTTGCATTCCCACCAACAGTGTAAGAGGGTTCCCCTTACTCCACAATCTTTCCAACATTTGTTGTTTCTTTCCCTGTCCATTTTTGCCATTCTAACTGGTATAAGGTGGTATCTCAGTGTGGTTTTGATTTGGATTTCCCTGATGGCTAATGATGATGAACATTTTTTCATGTGTCTCTTAGCCATTTGTATGTCTTCTTCAGAGAAGTGTCTTTTCCTATCTTCTGCCCACTTTTTGACTTGATTATTTGTTTTTTGGGTGTTGAGTTTGAGAAGTTCTTTATAGATCTTGGATACCAGCCCTTTATCTGTAGTGTCATTTGCAAATATCTTCTCCCATTCTGTGGGTTGCCTCTTTGTTTTGTTGACTGTTTCCTTTGCTGTGCAGAAGCTTTTTATCTTGATGAAGTCCCAAAAGTTCATTCTCGCTTTTGTTTCACTAGCCTTTGGAGATGTATCTTGAAAGAAGTTGCTGTGGGCGATGTCAGAGAGGTTACTGCCTATGTTCTCCTCTAGGATTTTGATGGATTTCTGTCTCACCTTGAGGTCTTTCATCCACTTTGAGTTTATCTTTGTGAATGGTGTTAGAGAATGGTCGAGTTTCATTCTTCTGCATGTGGCTGTCCAATTTTCCCAGCACCATTTATTGAAGAGACTGTCTTTTTCCATTGCATGTTTTTTCCTGCTTTGTCAAAGATTATTTGACCATAGAGTTGAGGGTCCATATCTGGGTTCTCTATTCTGTTCCATTGGCCTATATGTCTGTTTTTGTGCCAGTAACATGCTGTCTTGGTCATCACAGCTTTGTAATATAGCTTGAAATTGGGAAACGTGATGCCCCCAGCTTTGTTTTTCTTTTTCAACATTTCCTTGGCGATTCGGGGTCTTTTCTGATTCCATACAAATTTTAGGATTGTTCGTTCCAGCACTTTGAAAAATGTCATTGGAATTTTGATCGGGATGGCATTGAAGGTATAGATTGCTCTGGGTAGCATAGACATTTTAACAATATTTATTCTTCCGATCCATGAGCATGGAATATTTTTCCATCTTTTTGTGTCTTCTTCAATTTCTTTCATGAGTGTTCCGTAGTTCCTAGAGTATAGATCCTTCACCTCTTTGGTTAGGTTTATTCCGAGGTATCTTATGGTTTTTGGTGCTATTGTAAATGGAACTGTTTCTCTAATTTCTCTTTCTACAGTTGCGTTGTTAGTGTATAAGAAAGCAACTGATTTCTGTGCATTGATTTTGTATCCTGCCACATTACTGAATGGCTGTATGAGTTCTAGTAATTTGGGGGGTGGAGTCTTTTGGGTTTTCCACATAAAGTATCACGTAGTCTGCGAAAAGAGAGAGTGACTTCTTTGCCAATTTGAATACCTTTATTTCTTTTTGTTGTCTGATTGCTGTTTGTAGACTGTTGCTAGCAACAGCAACAGTCTATCACATTGATTGATTTGCAAATGTTGAACCACCCTTGCATCCTGGGGATAAATCCCACTTGGTCGTGGTGGATGATCCTTTTAATGTATTGTTGGATCCTATTAGCTAGGATTTTGTTGAGGATTTTGGAATCCATATTCATCAGGGATATCGGTCTGAAATTCTCCTTTTTGATGGGGTCTTTGTGTGGTTTGGGGATTAAGGTAATGCTGGCCTCATAGAATGAGTTTGGAAGTTTTCCTTCTGTCTCTATTTTTTGAAACAGTTTCAGTAGAATAGGTGTTATTTCTTCTTTGAATGTTTGGTAGAATTCCCCAGGGAATCCATCAGGCCCTGGACTCTTGTGTTTTGGGAGGTTTTTGATCACTGCTTCAATCTCGTTGGAGGTTATTGGCCTATTCAGGTTGTCAATTTCTTCCTGTTTCAGTCTTGGCAGCTTATAGGTTTCCAGGAAGACCTCCATTTCATCCACATTGCTCAGTTTATTGGCATATAGTTGTTTATAATAATTTCTAATAATTGTTTCTATTTCCTTGTTGTTAGTCATGATCTCTCCCCTTTCATTCATAATTTTATTAATTTGGGTCCTTTCTCTTTTCTTTTGGATAAGTCTAGCTAGTGGTTTATCGATCTTATTAATTCTTTCAAAGAACCAACTTCTAGTTTCATTGATCTGATCTACTGTGTTTCTGGTTTCTAATTCATTGATCTCTGCTTTAATTTTAATTATTTCTCTTCTGAAGCATGGCTTAGGCATCGTTTGTTGCTTTTTCTCTAGTTCTTTAAGTTGGTGAATTTGGGATTTTTCTATTTTTTTGAGTGAGGCTTGGATGGCTATGTATTTCCCCCTTAGGACCACCTTTGCAGTATACCATAGGTTTTGGACCAATGTGTTTTCGTTCTCATTGATTTCCATGAATTGTTTAAGTTCTTCTTTGATTTCCTGGTTGACCCAAACATTCTTGAGCAGAGTTGTCTTTAACTTCCAACTGTTTGAATTTCTGCCAAATGTTTTCTTGTGATTGAGTTCCAGTTTTAAAGCATTGTGATCTGAGAATATGCAGGGAATAATCTCAATCTTTTGGTATCGGTTGAGACCTGACTTGTGACCCAGTATGTGATCTATTCTGGAGAAAGTTCCATGTGTGCTCGAGAAGAATGAGTATTCTGTTGTTTTAGGGTGGAATGTTCTGTAAATATCTATGAGGTGCATCTGGTCCAATGTATCATTCAAAGCTCTTGTTTCCTTGTTGATTTTCTGCTTAGATGATCTGTCCATTGCTGAGAGTGGAGTATTGAGGTCTCCTACAATTAACATATTGTTATCAATATGACTCTTTATTTTGGTTAACCGTTGGCTTATGTAGATGGCTGCTCCCATGTTGGGGGCATAGATATTTACAATTGTTAGATCTTCTTGTTGGATAGACCCTTTAAGAATGATAAAGTGTCCTTCTGTGTCTCTAATTACAGACTTTAGTTTAAAATCTAATTTGTCTGATATAAGAATTGCTACCCCAGCTTTCTTTTGAGGTCCGCTGGCATGGAAGATGGATCTCCATCCCTTCACTTTCAGTCTGGATGTATCTTTAGGTTCAAAATGAGTCTCCTTTAGGCAGTATATGGATGGGTCCTGTCTTTTTATCCAATCTGCAACCCTGTGCCGTTTTATGGGAGCATTTAGGCCATTCATGTTGAGAGTGATTATTGAAAGATATGAATTAATTGTCATCATGTTGCCTGTGAAGACGTTGTTTTTATGGATTGTCCCTGTAAATTTCTGTTGCAGATCACTCTTGGGGTCTTTCTCCTTTTATAGAACCCCCCTTAATATTTCTTGCAGGGCCGGCTTAGTGGTCACCTATTCTTTCAACTTCTGCCGGTCGTGGAAGCTCTGCATCTCTCCATCCATTCTAAATGAAAGCCTTGCCAGATAAAGTATTCTTGGCTGCATGTTCTTCCATTTAGTACCCTGAATATGTCTTGCCAGACCTTTCTGGTTTGCCAGGTCTCTGTGGATAGGTCTGACGTTATTCTGATGTTCCTCCCTCTATGTAAGGAATCTCTTCCCCCTAACTGCCCTTAAGATGGTTTCCTTGGTTCTAAGATTTGCAAGTTTTACTATTACATGCTGGGGTGTTGGCCTGTTTTCCTTGATCTTGGGAGGGGTCCTCTCTGCCTCTAGGACTCGAATGTTTGTTTCATTCCCCAGATTAGGGAAGTTCTCAGCTACGATTTGCTCAAATACATCTTCTAGTCCTCTCTCTCTCTCCACTCCCTCCGGGATTCCAATTATTCTGACATTGGAACGCTTCATGGTGTCACTTATTTCTCTGATTCTATTTTCATGGGTTCTGAGTTGTTTTTCCCTGGCCTCCTCTTTTCCCTTGTCCTCCAGGTCGCTTATTCGTTCTTCTGCCTCAGTTACCCTAGCTGTTAGATTATTTAGATTGGATTGGATCTCATTGATAGTATTTTTAAGTTCTGCCAATTCAGCTTTCATTTCTGCCCTTAGAGACTCTATGTTGCCATTAATTGATTTCTCCATTCTAGCCATTGTCTTCACAATTACTAGCCTGAATTCCATCTCCGACATCTTGGTTATATCTGCATCCATTTGTAAATCTGCAGCATAAGTCATAATCTCTGAGTCTTTTCTGTTTTGGGGGCTCCTCCTCCTAGTCATTCTGTTGATGGGTGTTTGAGGGAATGTATAGAGTCCAAATTATTGACCAGAACCCAAGCAAGATGCACCTGTTTTCTTGGGACCTTAGGGTTGCTGGCCTCTTGTTTTCCCAGCCTGTCTTCTGGGGGAGGGGCCTGCCGCACTGTTACTCAGGCAACCCTGTTTGGGCGGAGTTGCCCTGCCCCCCTGTGGCGGGGGATGGGCTCAGCCGGAATCAGTCTTTGGGGCTTTTGTTCTCTGGCGGCTTTCCCTGGTGGCTTTCCGCGTCTCTTCCTCGAGTCAGAGCAGAAGAGACCCGTTTTCAACCCTCTGCCTCAGAGCAG
This sequence comes from Halichoerus grypus, assembly GCF_964656455.1. Lineage (NCBI taxonomy): Eukaryota > Metazoa > Chordata > Mammalia > Carnivora > Phocidae > Halichoerus > Halichoerus grypus. The sequence goes on along the minus strand of NC_135713.1, from coordinate 109,134,182 downwards.
AAATTGCAGTCTGTTCTTCAGTGAGCTCTCCAGGCCACACTGTCTCCGTTTCTGTCCGTGCTGCTATAAACTGCAGCGGCCTGGGGTGTGCGCCCCTCCGCAGCGCTCCCAGTCCTGCCTCCAGGTCAGGGCCGTTTCTGCCCTTTGTGCTTCTAAAACCGCCAGCCGCTCCCAGTTCGCCTGAGCGACCCCGCCCCTCTGGTTTTCCACCCCGGGGGCTGCCCTAAAGTCCTTTCCCGCCGCTACTGGTCTGCGAGTCTGTGCCCGTCCCCAGCGCAGGCGGCTGTCGCTCACCGTTGGTGTAGGATCCCCATGGACAGGCTCCCTCCCACTGCCGTTTATCCTCCGATATCTGCCCACGGAATCAGGGCTCCCGGCTTCGTACCTCAAAACCAACCGCCTGTGATATTCTGTTTGTAGAGATCCAGATCTTCTTACATTTCAGGCTGGTTTCGTGGGTGCTCAGAGTGGTCTGGTAGATAGCCAGCTCAATTCCGGGGACCAGTTGAAACAGGGTCCCCTACTCCTCCGCCATCTTTCCTTCCCCCCATTGTAAGCTCTTTTAAAAAAATAGGGAATAGTAGTTTTTGTTTATTTTTCTTTTGCAGTACTCTCTTGGCTATTTTCTATATTTATTCTTCTGTATAAATTTATTTTGCTTAAAATAGGTTTATTATTTTTATAATTATTTTAAATGTTTATTATAAAAAGTCAAAAGAGTACAAATATAGTCAAAGATGAATATAAAAAATATTGAAAAATCGTACCCCCAATGAGAATATAATTATTATTATTATTCTGTAGCATATCCTTCTAGACCTGGCTATACATTTATAGGCTTGTGGACATAGATGCACAATCTTATAAATGGCATCATGTTATACCTTACTCTTGAATCTGCCATTTTACTCAGTATTTTACATGTATTAGATCTGTTTCATATGTAAGGATTTTAATTCTTTGTCATGTGTTATATTACATGTATTGCAAATTTTTTCCACTATCTCCTTTATTACTCCATTTTCTACAAACACCCAAAATGTTTAGAAAGTACTATACTTCTAGGATTTAAAATTTATTTGTGTTTCCTTCTAGTAATTTTATTTTTGCTTTTTACATTTAAATCTTTGGTTCATATAGAAACTCTTTTGGGAAAGAATATAGGAATCCAGATTTATTTCTTTCAAAGTTACTTGCTTGTTGTCCGGTTCTGTTGACTGGATAATTATTTCTTCCCTATTGTTTTGGAATGCCAAGTTTATCCATTGTATATTTGGCTAGATTTCTACACGCTGTTTCCATTGATCTCTATCTAAGCCTGTGCCAGTACCTTGATTTTAATTGCTCCAGCTTTATACTATGTTTTAATATTTGAAAGGATAATTTCTATCTTTATTGTTTATTGTTAAAATTTTCCCTTATTGCTCTTCCAGACAAACTTTAGAAAAATTCTGGTAACATAAAATAGCATTCTTTGGGGGTTTTACTTTGGTCACATTGGATTTATAAACTGACTTAGGAGAAAATACTCACAATATTGAGTTCTTATAGTAAAGAAAAAATGTTAACTCTTCATTTATTCGGGTTTTTTTACACTGCATTATTCAATAGAGTTACATAATATCCCTTCTAGAGGATCTTCACATTTCTCATCAAATCAAGATTTTTGTTGTTAGAGTGAGTTGGAACTTTACTTTTCATTTCTAAATTTCTGTTTCTTTAGAAAAGCTGTTGATTTTTATTGGTTTTTCAAAGGGTCTTCTTTTTGTGTTGTTATTTAAAATTGATAAGGTGAGCTCTTACTGTAAATCTGTAAATCAGATCATTACTTATACATTATAAGTGTTTCTAATATATTCATAAAACAAGTGTACTCAACTAACAAATGTATAGAACTAAAAGCAATTGGTCTAAAAATAAAAACTAAAAATAGTTTTATAATATATAAAATTATAAAACAGCAATATAAAAGGCTAATATTTATTTACAATTTTAATGATGTAAGGAGGAATACTGAGTTCAGGAAATATTTCTCCATAACAAATCAACATCCTCCCAAGAAGTATGATCTTCAGTAGCCTGAAGGAATGAAGGGACAATGATGGGACATGATTTGGGGAGGTGATTTGAGACCAATTTGTGAAAGATGATCAGAAGTTGGAATCTGAAGGTAGAAACAACAGGCTCTGGCGACTTATTAAAAGAGAGAAAGAGAGTGAGAAAGGAAAAGTGTTAAGATGTGTGTTTGGGGAGCCTGTGGATGACAGTGTCATTGGATGAGATGAATAATACAGGAGATTGTTGAGTTTTGTCTGGGTCATGCTAGCTTGGTGGTAGGTGATAAGGTGGTGATAAGACATGTAATTGATGATGCCCATTGGAGCAGTTGAGAGAGATGGGAACTGGTGACTAAGATTGGTCATCATTTGCCTTTAGATGATAGTTGAAGCCATGGAAAGATAAATTTTATCCTAATTGAAAAAAAATTATGATGGAGTTTTGTACATATTCAGTAAGTGCCATGATCTTCCATTTACATATAATCTATTTTGGATGCCCATTATTTATATCATGACGGCAGACTGAAGAATAAATGAAGCATTTTAGATTAAATGACCCAGAAATGAAACCCAAAACTATAAAAATTCATATTTTCTGACTTTATGGCCAATGTTTTCTGCATTTGCTTCTTCTTTTTCTGACCTGATTTTCTTTTAGTTGCTCTTTTTGTTAGATGAGCTGGCTTAGTTTAAACATTTGAATTTAAAGCTTAGAGCAATTTAAGGGTTTCCAAAGCATTCTTAGAGCCACTGCTAAACTATAATATGTCACATAGGTAATGAAGTATTGCTTGGAGAGTGCAATTTACCTGAAGGAAATCATTTTTAGCAGAAGATAATAAAAGGGCTTTTCATGGTCAAAGATTTATGGATTCTTTCTGGGGAGCTCAGTAAGTTGGAACATATTTTAAACTGAAAAGAAGAAGAACTTACATAGAGTTTTATTTCACTCTACAAGATTCAAATCCACTTTTCAAATAGGTTATATGACAGACAATATATCCGATTATGCTGTTTACAGTTATAACTTAAATGTCCTAAGTCTTAGGAACGATTTCTACTACAGAGAGAGTACTCCCATAATGAATTATAGTTAATTTTCCAAATTTTCAATGGAATCTTCAAATTTAGAGGAGAAAATATTTCAGGAAATTCTCAATGCAATGATAAACCAGTAGTGAAATCCCTTCTGATCATGTTCTCTCTCTCTCTCCAATTTTGCATTTGAAAAATCTTTGAATTTATGAGTATCTTTCCAAGAATGATTCTTTCACAGAAATGATTCAGAAGCATTTGTTCATTCATTCTCTCATTCAACAAATATTTATTGAATGCCTGCTGTGTCCCAGGTGCTGTCCCAGGTGAAGATATAAAACAAAAATACCACAAAGGGTTTATATTCATGTGGGTGAGATAAATAATAAATAATCAAGTATAGATATATACCCATAAGTTCAGGTAGTGATCAACAGATTACATATACATATGCACACACTATATGTAATATGCAATTTATAATTATGTATAATTATAATATATACAACATAAATATAATCTATATAATTTCTTTATGATCAGTATTATGTTTAATAAATCTAGTTTGTGAAAAGACCCATGAAAAATGTATATATTTTAAATGCAAGGAAGAATCTACTGTAATGAAAGTTAGTTAACTCTATCTCAGAGTGATAGTTTCATAACTTATTAGTGACAGAGGGGGATACAGGATATCATTGCACACTTAAAAATAGATAAAGTTTGGGGAGAATAAGAACTGCTTTATATGTGCCTATTATGTTGCAGGGATAGTAATGGTAATGGAAATTTTACCTACATCGGTTCATTTAATCCTTCCAACAAAGCTCTATAAATTATCATTATCCTCATCTCATGGTAAGACAAACTAAAGCCTAGGGAGGCCAAGTGACTTCCCCAAGGTCTATCTAGTAAATAAGTACAAATTTAGACTCCAGCCTGCTTCAACATTCATTTCGATGATTATTGGAGAAAAGGAGAATTATGGTTTAGGAGTAAGAACTTTACTTTTAAGAACAAGTAGAATTTTATTTAGCAGCCTACTAAAAATTCTGGCATGGTTAATACAAAGGTTAAAACGTCCCTTATTGGTTGCATCATTTATGCTGCTTAACAAGCCATGCTAAAGCTAGTGACTTAAAATAGCAGTATATGTAACCTACTATTCTGTAGGTCAACAGTTTGGACTGGACGTAGCTGGGTGGCTCTTCCTGTCTTGATTGGGTTTTCTCATGCAGAGAGTGGCTCTATTTCTGAGAGTTGCCTAGCTGTTGGCTGGGCAGTGGGACAATGAGGCTATTGGGTCATATGCATGTCATCATCCACAGACTAGCCTGAGTTTGTTTACATGTTACCTGGCCAAAGTTTTGAGAGAGGAAGGAAGCATGCAAGGTATCATGAGACCTAGATCCAGAACTGGAGCATTGTTACTTCAGTCATATCTCTTGGCCAAAACAAGTCACAGGGCTGGTTCACAATCAAAGACGTAGAGAAATAGCTGTCACCCTTTGGTGGGAGAAGCTGCAAAATCACATCATAAAAGGGACATGCGGACAGGTAGGTTTGAGGAATTATAGCTGTTTTTGCAGTCTGCCACATTAGGCAAAGACGTTTTCCTCTAGAGTGAGTTAATCACATAGGAAAATAATTCTCAATATTGCTATTTGACATGCACACGTATGTCTGTGTACATCTAAATGTGTAGGTATGTCTACACATATATACGTTATCTAAGTTGTATTTCCACATGATGTACTTTTATTTCAAGTGAATAAATACACTACATTGGAATTATGTCTCTTCCTTTGGGAGAGATAATGTCTCCACTGCATTTTCTTTGGTCCCATTTAAAAGTTTTTGCCTGTCCCATAGTAAACTCCCAAGAAACATTGGGTGAATAATCCTTGGCAGGCTTTATGTAATCTTTTTCTTCCTTTAGTCCCAGAGAAAAAGAAGCAATTATCTATTCTTGTATCACTCATCTTTGCCAATGAGGGGGATGACATGATATTTTTTTCTAGATAACAGACAGTTTACCCCTCCAGAGTCTATAGTGGGCAGGAACATTTAGTTACACCATGGGTGCTCATAGTGGAGAATAATTAGTCTACTATTTCCTCTGGCAGAATCAAGCTTTATTTCTCCAGCTGGCTTTTTTAAAGACAAAAAAAAAAAAAAAAAAGACTTTTAAAATGTGCCAATATTAGACTTTGAAAGAAATAATAAAGTTAATTACTTCTCAAGCAGTTGAAAATTGGTTCTAATCCACTGGCCACTGACCTCATGATTATTACCTCTTGCCTTAAGTTCTTAATATGGTGACAACCTTGAGATGCAAAAAACAAAAAGGAAACAAACAAAAAATGTAATATTCTGTCCCTATTTATGCAGGGTAGATAAACGTGAAACTTATTATAAGGTTTTCTAAACCCGTGAGATCTTGGCAACCCATTATGGAAATTCTAATCATTATGCCTTGCCTGGGATTTGAAAAGTAACCGTTTATATAGTCCCTGAGACTATATTTATCCCTTCTCCTACCCACCCTCATCCTGCCCCATGCAGAAGCAACAATAAGATGAGGATGTAAATGGATTTATAAAGATATCTGCCTGTGGTTTCCTGCGGTTGGATATGTGAATATCAACCCCATTTTATCACATAAATCTGATATGGGAAGGAGACTATGTTAGTCAGAATAATTAATGATAATAACATAGACCAACCCTAAAATCTTAGTGACAATGTAAAACACTTTTTTTCTTGTATTATTTCTTTCTCACATTTCTTTCTGGTCTGAAGCAGGTTGGGTAGTTCTTCTGTGTGGACCTCCTTGAAGCACAAGGCCCAGGCTTCTTTTATCTTACTGTGTCCACCATCTTGGATTCCTTTGTTTTTAACCATAAGGAAAAGAGAGCATGGGGGAGGCACACACACACTTACCTATCATGGATAGGACTTACTTACCTCACATTCCATTGGTAAGAGTGAGTCATAGCACCCATCTAGAATGGATCCATGGATTTGGGGAATGTAGAGGAACACAAACAACCTCTGACACAAAGAAGTATTCAGAGAAACTTGATTAACATGGACTATCAAAATTAAAACATGATAATGTTCATATCCTTCTGCAATTCATCTCATATCAAGGTCCCACTAACATCTTAATTGTAAGTGTTTCATTTCTCTCATAAAATAAACAATAGGATGTTTATTAGCATGTGAACGAATAGAAACTAAAGTATATCTTAAAGTACAGTCATGTCTTAAGGATTTCTCATTAGAATTTTGCTACCTACAGCAAATATCATTATACTCAGTGAAATAAATGAAATTAATGCATCAAAATCTCCTCTGAAATTATGTATGTGTATCTTACTTTTTTTTCAGCCATGTTATTTCTAATACACGTATCCATCTTAATTAGACATGTATTTTCCATCCATAGTAAAAAAACCCCACCAAAACAAACAAACAAACAAACAAAAAACCCAAAGGAATTATTAATTTCCTGGGGCCAAACATTGGCTGCTTAAAACCATTCTTTGTGCACATTTTTTTCATATTTGTCATTGTATCCCTGACTAAGCTCCTCTAATAATTCAAGTGTTAAAGACCCATCTAAGCAAATGGAACTATAATTGATTGATTGGAAAAGCCCTAGATGAGACAGATCTAACTTTGATCAAACACATGAGATCTCACTTTCATTTGGCGACCTGAATGTCCTCGGTTGGTGGCCGCATTTGAGCAGGCAGGGAGCAGTGGTAAGAGAGAGATATCTTTTAGAACATTGAAGCAATGCTAATTAACTAAATTATTAACCCTATTGTTAAGAGTTGCTAATTGCTGGAAATATGGGGTGCAAACCATACCTCCTGTCACCCCTGCTTCCTCTGAATGGGTGTTCATATTAAAATATCATAGATGCACAACAGAGGAAGAGATGGACAGAAGAGTAAGAGAACACATGCAAAATAGGTTAAACAGTGGTAAAAGCAAACAGAAGCTATACTATCAGTCATCTTCCAGTATTTGCAGGTAGAGATTTGGTAGAGGTCAACAATCAGGGAGGAAATATTTATCTGGTCCTGCTGCTCTTCCTTTCCCACATCCCAGTTCTCCATTTGATGGACTCCGGTAAGGACAAGGAGATCCTTTTTAGAAGAAGGGAAGGCCTTTCATGTTCAGTCTTTTACATTGATCCTTTATGAGAAGGCCCCTGGAGGTCTTTGGTCCTGCTCTCACATTCTCTTTATCTGGGTCAGGGGAAAAAGGACATTGAGCCCTTTTTCTTGGAAGTCACTGGACTCTGGAAGGGGCAGAATGGAGCCTGGGAAAGAGAAAGCAGTACTGTCTGCTGCCAGTTTGTTCAAGGCTAAAGGGGAGAGGGAAGAAGGAGGCAGAAATTCAGGGGAGCATCTTTTCAATAAGAAAACTTAGAACTGTAGTATTTTCTTGGTGTTGATTTCCTCTCTTAAGTCTTGCAGCATCTTCAGAATTATTCTCTTCTTCCCTTTGGTAGGAGGATAGGGTAAAGGAAAAATATACAGTGATATAAATGATATTAATTATATCCATATTGATACAATTACTGAACACCAAGCCAGGCACCTTGTGATTAAGTCTTAGAACAACCCCAGCAGAGAGGTACACATAAGATCATTTCTCAGCTAGGAAAACAGAGTTTAAATCATTGGTCCAAATGTCGTAGAGCTCATAAAGAGGAGCTGAGATTCAAATCCAGTAAGCTGGATGACTCTCAGAAACCTTATGCAGAGCAAAGAAAGCCAGATACAGAAGGGAGCATACTGTATGAATCCGTTCATCTGAAATCATAGAGCAAACAAAAACTAAGCTTATAGTGGTAGAAATCAGATCAGTTGTTGCCCGGGGGAGCAGGAGCAAACTGACTTCACAGGGCACAAGGGAATTTTTTTTGGTTAGATGAGTATGGATAAATATGCTCTATTTCTTGATTGTGGCAGTGGTGAAACAAGTGTATGTTTGTCAAAACTTATTGGACTACATGCAAAAATGGATGTATTTAAATGTATGTAAATTTTAGTCCAATAAAGATTTAAAAAAATGATGCAACCAATATGGCAGTCTTTCCTCAAGGAAACACTGCCACAAAGAAAGAATCTGTACGTGTCTACATAAGGGAAAATGGGATAGAGCAAACAAGCACAGAATTGCTCGATATTAAAGAAAGAGCTGTTCATGTTTCTTATGGCTGAATCATCCAATTAGTACTTATGTATTTTTCTAGTTAACAATGGAATGTTTCACTGTATTTAATTAATAGACACTTACTAAAGTTATGTCTAAACATGCAAAGTATGCAGAGTTCAGAATCCAGACATTCTTTGGCTTAATTTTCTTCTTCAAATTAAAAAGAAAGCACATTTTATGAAATTAAGATATTCAGATGATTGCTTTAATTTTTACTTATCTTACCTCTGTAGACAGTGCATATGTAAAGATAAGGTATTATTGACTAATGCCTAGCTTGAACTCAGTAGGGAATGTAGGTTATAAAATTAGTATTAGTGCAGATCAAAGCAGACCCATCTTTGGCAGGTATTCTGCCTTATAAGCACATTTTACAAAGAGGTTTGGATAAAATCTGTTTCTTATTTGTTGGAAAATTAATTTTCAAAGAAATTAATCATCTTCCTCCTAAGAACTTCAAGTTTAAAATATTACAGTATAACCCAGTTTACTTGGGTGAAATAGAAAGGGAAGATTCTAGATTAATGCAAACATAAGTATTAGCTAAAGTAAGTGTTACATGGGTCAAAGATCTGAACAAACACTTCATCAGAGAAGATATTCAGATGACCAATAAGGATATGAACAGATGCTTGACATCATTAGTCATTAGGGGAATCCAAACTAAAACCACAGCAGGATACCACTGCACATCTATTAGAAGGCTAAATTAAAAAAATATATATTTTAATTAAAGAACAACAACAAAACCTGAGAAGGTTGCAGAGCAACTACACCTCTCATTCTGTGATGGTGAAAATGTGAAATGATACAGCCACTCTGGAAAACTGTTTGACAGTTTCTTGTAAAACAGTGGCACCTGGCTGCCTTTGGCTCAGGTCATGATCCCAGGGTCCTGGGATTGAGCACCACATCGGGCTTCCTTGCTCAGTGGGGAATCTGCTTCTCCCTTTCCCTCTGCCTGCCGCTCCCCCTGCTCGTGCTCTCTCTCTGTCTCGCTCCCCCTCTGTGTCAAATAAATAAATAAAATCTTTAAAAAAAATTTATATATATGACCCAACAATACCATTCCTGGGAATTTATCCCAAAGGAATGAAAACTTATGTTTACACAGAAATCTGTACCCAAATGTTCAAAGCACCATGATTCTTGATAGCCCCAAACTGGAAACCACCCAGATGTCCTTCAGAGGGTAATAGTTAAACTGTAGTTCATCTATACCATGGAATACTACTCAGCAATAAAAAGGAATGTACTATTGATATACACAACAATTTAGATAAATCTATAAGGATTTATGCTGAGTGGAAAAGTCAATCCCAAAAGGTCATATAGTATACAATTCCATTTATGTAATATTCTTGAGATAACAAAGTTATGGAAATGGAGAACAGACTAGTGGATTGCTAGGGGCCAGGGACAGAGGAGGGGGTGGGAAGGGGATGTGGCTATAAAAGGGCAACGTGAAGCATCCTTGAGGTGATGGAAATGTTCTGTAACTTGACTGTATTAATGTTATGATGTTATATTATAGTTTTGTAAGATGTTACCATTAGGGGATGTTAGGTAAAGGGTACAGAGGATCTTTCTATATTCTTTTTTTTTTTTAAGATTTATTATTTATTTATTTATTAGGGGTGGGGAGGAAGAGTCTTTTTTTAAAAAAAATTTTATTGTTATGTTAATCACCATACATTACATCATTAATTTTTGATGTAGTGTTCCATGATTCATTGTTTGTGCATAACACCCAGTGCTCCATGCAGAACGTGCCCTCCCCAATACCCACCACCAGGCTAACCCATCCTCCCACCCCCCTCCCCTCTAGAACCCTCAGTTTGTTTTTCAGAGTCCATCATCTCTCATGGTTTGTCTCCCCCTCCGATTTCCCTCCCTTCATTCTTCCCCTCCTGCTATCTTCTACTTCTTTTTTTTTCTTAACATATATTACATTATTTGTTTCAGAGGTACAGATCTGTGATTCACCATTCTTGCACAATTCACAGTGCTCACCATAGCACATACCCTCCCCAATGTCTATCACCCAGCCACCCCATCCCTCCCACCCACCCCCACTCCAGTAACCCTCAGTTTGTTTCCTGAGATTAAGAATTCCTCATATCAGTGAGGTCATATGATACGTGTCTTTCTCTGATTGAAGGAAGAGAGAGTCTTAAGCAGACTCCATGCTCGGCACAAGCCCGACATGGGGCTCCATCTCATGATCCTGAGATCATGACCTGAGCGGAAACCTAGAGTCGGCTGCTTAACCAACTACCCTACCCAGGCACCCCTATATTATTTCTTTCAAATGCATGTGAATCTATAATTGTTTCAAAATAAGAAGTTTAATTTTTAAAAAAATATATCAAATCATATTACTCTCCTTTTACAAAACATTGCTTAGCTTTCCATCACACTCAGAATCCAATGACCCCTCACTCTTGCCTCAGAATCCTTGCAGAATCTGGCCTCTTGGATCCCCTCCCAGCTCATTTCTTACTATTATTTCTCTGACTTTGTGTCTAACCACACTTGACTTCTTTCCATCTTTCATTTACTCCAAGGCCATTCCTACCTCAGGACTTTTGAATGTGATGCCTGCAGCCTTTGGAATACTCCTTTTCCTAGATTTTAGCATGGATTACACCCTCCCTTAATACAGTTGCTCACATGTCACCTCCTTAATCTTACTTGCTCACTTAACATCATTTGCTAAAATATTACGTCTTCAAAGAAGACTGGTCTTACCACTGTATCTAACTGAACGTAATAGTAATAAAAAAGTAAAAAATAATAAAATAAAATAACACACTTCCCTTTCCCGTGTTGTTCTCCATTCTCTGATATTACTTAATTTCCCTTTTGGGTATTTATTCTTACCTGACACTATAGTATCATTTTGTCCACTTGTTTTCTTGTGATAAAATACACATCACATAAAATTTACCATTATAATATTATTTTCATTTGTTTATTTACTGTAGTGAATGGTAATTAAGTTCTACTAGGGTAGAGGCCACATCTTCCCTATTCATTAAAGAATCCCCTGGACCTAGAACAAATATTTTTAAATAAGTAGTTATTAAATTAATGAATGAGTGAGTGAAAAAAGCAAGTTGGGTAAATACATATATCTCTATGAGAGAATTTGTGTGTAAAATTTAACACAAAAAACCATTATATACTATTTAATCCTGCTAGGCAGGTAATGGATATTGCTGTTGTGGGGGGGGGCGGGTATAGGGATACTACATCAAGAGTGAAAAAAGAGATAAATAATACCTGATGGCCATTAGTGTTTTGCAGAAGACATGGGAATATGATCTAAGGAAAATTATGCATACAAATTTGTTAGCGACTCCTTTCAGTTGCAATAGTTTTTTCCGGTTATTTGTTTTAAGCTGTTCTACTGAGGAATTAGCAGCTATGAGCTTGTCTGTAGTAGATTACACCAAAGCTTGGGCCCTACCAGGTAACAAAACGTTTATGAACTTCAAAGAATAGTACCAGTGATTCAAATTGAAACAGTGTAATAACTGATCAATTAAATGTCTTGAATCTATGTGCACTCATTTCATTGCTGTTACTTGATTCATTCCTTCATGGACTCTCATTCTGAAAAAAATCATCTTCTCAATACCAGCCCTGGGACTGCTTCTCTGTGAGGTTATTCAAACTCTGTATTATTCATTTTCTATCTTTGTGATAGCAACATAATGCCTTGCATGCTATAGGCTTTCCATAAATGTATCTTAAAATCAGGAAATGAATACACAAAGGACGTTTGGTTCTATTTCACATATTTAGGAATAAGAACCTTTGATAAGTTTATTTCCTCTGAAATCTTATGAAGTCATGGAAAACTACACTTCTAGAAATTCTTAAAGTAGTTAATGAGAAATTTGCATGTTCCACTGAGGACCATGATGGCCAACACCCTGTGCTAAATTCTTGAAGGACACAAAGAACCTTTTTTATTGCCTTGCATTGCAAACTCCTCTGGGTTTGCTGCAATAGATTTTTATGAATAGATGATGGGCTGCATTATATTTTAATTCAGTGCTTCTGGCAAGTTCCAACACACAGGTGTGAGAGTGAATCAAAAAGTAGGCAGCTCTGTTTACTTGGTTAGGGATTGTATAAGATGACATTCATTGTCCCTCAAGAAATCAGCACAACCCAATATAATTGACTATATTTTATTATGTTTGGAATGTTCATGTTTCCCCAAACCAGCTATGCTCTATCTAATTACAGTTAAATCAAAAATATTTAAAGCATTTTCTGCTTGTAAATGGTAGTTGCAGATAGGGTGAATAAGCTACTACTCTGTATGTATGGGTAGCCCCAAGTGTGAGCATCTCCACTTCTGCTCAGTGTTTAGGCCAAAGATATGCTGAAAACACCTGGCAAAGACTGTTTCTCAAACTTAAGCATGAATCAGAATCATAAAGAGTTTGTTAAAGCCCAAGATTCTTTTATTGAGGCTAATTATACCTCAATTAGCTGGAGGGAAAAAAAATGATTCCTGGGCCCTTTTCCCAGAGATTCTGATTCCACAGATCCAAGGGGGTGGGGCACAAGGAATTGCATTTCTAACAAGCTCCCAGATGATGCTGGTCTGCACACCACAGGCTTTAGAACACACCACTAGGTTGACCAGAGCTGGCCATAGAACTAGAACTAGAGATACGGGCTGCTAGTAATCCACGTAGCTGCCAATTAAGTGGAAATCAGTTGAAGAACTCAGCTGAAGTAGGAGCAGGAAGAAACTACAACTTCTCAGAAGGCAGATAATGAATGTGCAACTAATTATGTGGGAGATGACTCATCGGATGGAGATGATTCAGGGAAAATGGTACAGCAGAACTGAATGGAGACGTTAGAAGCATCCCTGAAGTAGTGATGCATGGGGAACGTCAGACCAGAACCAAAGATTTCTTTTATTGCTTCTGAACCTTTGAGCATTTTGTCCTAAGGAGACAACCAATTGCCATGCATCTTGGAAAACAAAATTATATGATGCTTTTAAAGAGATTATATGATGTATAAACCTAAGGTAGTAATAGCTATGTCAAACACTCCTGATTGATTTCCCAATATCTGTTCACCCCTCCTCGTTACCGACAGAGTCATGGTATGATATTAACTGAGGACAACCGGATTGGTTTTATATACTATTGATGGCCCCAACAATTTTATTGGGTGTAGCAGTATGCCCAGTTATAAAATTTGATTTCACAGCTTCCTTTATAGCCATGTGGATCCATATGGCTGCATTCTAGCAAGAAGGGCATGACCTGGAGTCTTCCAGGCAGGCTTCTGGTTGTCCAGAGGTTTTCCTGATTTAAAGAAATAAAAGGACAGACTTAGCAGGGTGCCTGGGTGGCTCAGTCGTTAAGCGTCTGCCTTCGGCTCAGGTCATGATCCCAGGGTCCTGGGATCGAGCCCCGCATCGGGCTCCCTGCTCAGCGGGAAGCCTGCTTCTCCCTCTCCCACTCCCCTTGCTTGTGTGTCCTCTCTTGCTGTGTCTCTCTGACAAATAAATAAGTAAAATCTTTAAAAAAAAAAAAAAAAGGACAGACTTAGCTGCATAATGCTCTTCGCCATTTCTTCTTACTCCTTTTCTGGAATGTAGCTGTGAGGCTTGGAGGGGTAGGAGCCATCTTTGGAAGCATTGGGACAAAAGCCAAATGAAAAGATGGAAAAATCTGGGACCCTGGCATCCTGGAGTTTCTACACTAGCCCGTGGCTGCCAACCCCAGCTTTCTGTTGCATAAGGAAAGTATAGTCATTTGGTTAAGCAGTTGCTTTTGTGTGCCTCTTTCACAGAGCCAAACAAAATTCCTAACATGAAATGGATATCATATATTGAGAATTTACTCTCTCTCTCTCTCTCTCTCTCTATATATATATATATATATATGCCAGTTACTTGTCCAAGAATTTTATTTTATTTTTTTTAAGATTTTATTTATTTATTTGACAGAGAGATAGAGAGCACAAGTAGGCAGAGCGGCAGGCAGAGGGAGTGGGAGAAGCAGGCTTCCCGCAGAGCAGGGAGCCCGATGCGGGGCTCGATCCCAGGACCCTGAGATCATGACCTAAGCAGAAGGCAGACGCTTAACCGACTGAGCCACCCAGGCACCCTGTCCAAGAATTTTATATGTATTGTATCATTTAACCTCCATAGAGCCCCCAGAGATATATTGTTCCATTTTACCAAAAGCTTCTAAGAAGAATAAATAGCATAAAAAAGAATATCCACCTTAAATAATGCCAGTGTCAATTTATTGGGGTAAATAAAACATTTATTTAAATTAACTTGGTTTAACTCCTAAAATCGTCTTTTGACACCTACTTTATAGTGATATTGTCTTAGGTATATTATATTGATTTTTAATTATCAGTCTCCACCTCCCATCAGGCTCAAATCAAGTGAAACTTCTCCTACTAGGAAGTTTTGATTCTTGTAATGTGGATGTAGTCTATGGAGAAACACTGGCTTGAGTAGAAATAGCCCCACTGTTGATGCTGCCCATCAACATAACAGAGCTTACCCATGCACACCCTGAAATGAGTATTATATCCCAGTGGCACAGACAGTTTCATTAGTTTTTTTATTGCAATTGCCTACCTTAAAAGCCTGTCTGTGCTAAGTCATGTTCCTTCTTTTCCTCTTTAGAGAAAAGTGATTAGAACATTTGGTGGAGCAAATTGGCCTGAACCTCAGAGATAAAGGGAGAAATTAGCTTGCAAAGAAATGGTTTACACTATCTAGAATTTATTTGCAGCTTGGATATGGGGGTGGGAGGTTAGCAGCCTGGGAGACAAATTGAGAAATCTAGTTTTAAATTAGATTTTAATACCAGTCTGGAATTCTAGTTAACCTCAGAATGACTATAAATTTCTTTGGCACTTGAGTGTTCCACAAAATCAGTATTAAACCTCAAGTAATAGTTTTAATGAATCCCACAGCCTAGTCCCCTATATGGAGAGGATCACACAAGTCTACAAACTCATATCTCCTCAGTCAACATGAAGTATATAGTCATGAGGCATAATCAGGATCAAATCATAGAATCATTAAATTTTAAAGACCCCAGGGTATTAAACTAGCTTAATATACCAGTTTATAAATGCAAACACTATGACTGAGAGGTGGAAGTCATCCATGCTAATTTCAAAACCAGGACTAGAACTAGAGGCTCCTAATTTTTTATTTAAGATTCTTTCGAGTCTCCCAGGGTCTCCCGTGAAATCTTCCCCTAGAATTATTTCACATTCTAAGTCTCAGTAGATGTGTAGGATTTTTTTAGCTATGGGCTCAAGCAACTGATGGCATTCAAATGTGTCTTTCTTGTTAAAATCAAATCCTCATCCCACAGGTGGTCACATATGGTATCAGTTCCCCTTGACAGAAATAGAGAAAATCCCTATGTTCAAAGAGCTCAAGTCACAGTAAACCACACCCAGAGGCTGCAAGAACGTGGAAGGGAGTCAGCACAAAGGGTGGCCTTAGCTTACACTCAACCCGCTTCCAGCCAGCTCCCTCAGCCATCAATACAGTGATTGTATAAATCCAGTTCCCAAGGTCAGCAGGGTGTCGCTGGAGGCAGGAAGACCTAGATATTTAGGTGCATAGGCTCAGGAGTCAGAATGCCTGGGGTCACATGCTAGCTCAGTTGATAACTAGTTTTGAAACTGATCTTGAGAAAGTTGCTAGTCCTTCCTGTGCTTTGGTTTTCTCATCTATAGAATGGTTCTAGCAATATCACCTCCAAAGAGTTAAAAGTTTTAAATGAATGAATCATGTGTGATCCCTGCTTGATGTTAGCACTAGATTGTCACAATCCTAAATACATTCATACGGGCAAGACCAAGCTTGAGTCAACCAAAAACTCAATCTTCTCTTCTCATCAAAGATGAACTCTTCACATTTCTTTCCATCCAACCAACACTTCTTACATGGGATGATTCGGAGATTGCTGGAAAGTATAATTTGTTTTGTTCTCATCCTCTTTTGTTTTGGAAATTTGGAGGAGAGGCAGCATGCAGCCATTTATACCATCTGCATGTGTATTTCCCCTTAATGCACATGTCTGTGGATCATCTTTCCCCTCTACTATCAGGACTGGTTTATCTTTCTGGGAGGGAGTCATGAAACCTTTTGAGAATCTGATGGCACCGATCATCATCTCCTCTCCCACCAGCACTACCACCACATGCATATCCAAACAATTAATATGCAATTTTAGTCACCCAGACAGCCTTTGATGCCTATTCAGAGTCCTTTGGGAGGACCAGTGACAAAGCCCTCTGTTCCAAGACTATTGTACACTTTTAAAAATAAGCATGTTTCCAAAGGATGGATTAAAATTATTTTTAGGGACATCTGGGTGACTCAGTCCATTAAGCGTCTGACTCTTGATTTCAGCTCAGGTCATAATCTCTGAGTCATAAGATTGAGCTTTGTGTTGGGCTCTGTGCTCAGCACAGAGTCTGCTTGAGATCCTCTCCCTCTCTCTCCTTCTGCCCCTCCCCCCGTTCACGCACACGCATGCTCTTGCTGTCTCTCTCTCTCTCTCAAATAAATAAATCTTTAAAAAAAATTTTTTTTAAACCTTGGCTCAGATATAACTTGAGAAAAAAATGCTAAACAACAGAAGTGATTTGTTCTCAACGTCTATGGAAAAGACACATTTCTTTTCAACTATCTTTCCCTTTTTGGTGATTTTGGACTTCCTGGGCTATGCTAAATGTGATAATATTCTAAGTTAGCCAAATCTCTCTTAAGGATCTGCCAAACTTCAAAGCAAAGTTATGTAATTATGCATTTCCAACAGAAGAAAAAGTTAAGGTGCACATGAAAATGGGCCTAGAAATGTGGAAATGTTATCAGAAACAAATTATGTATTTATCACCTTAAAATATGGATAATATAGAATCGCAGTTCTTATTTTTTAAACTATATCCCTGATGTGCCACTATGAAAGTAAGTTAAACAGAGGCCTTATGCCTGCTTTGTGTGACAGCATGGGCATTTTTATTTTATTGACTATCTTGTAGAACCCAGCCAACTTCATGGTCAAAGTCAGAAATCCTTGTCTCACTTCGACTGCTGACTCAGTCCAAACTTGCCTCGATGAGTTACAAAGTTCACTCCATTTGCCCTATCTACTCGATATGGAATAACATCTGTGAAATCAAACTCATGCAAAGCTCTGGCCATCATACATTTTTCAGGTGGACAGAGCAGAACAAAGCTGGACTTTGTTCTATTTCAGCAAGTACAGTCTCTCTGGGCCCCAGTTATTCTTCTACCAAGTGGCTAGTTAAACCACTTACCACTAAGGCCCTGTTCAGTGCTCCTTCTCCTCTTCCTCATGATTGATCAACAGTGGGCTCTTGATTGATTGTGTGTTGTTTCCTGTTCTGAAGATGGTAATAGTAATTACCAAAAGCCTGACACTTACTAATGCTAGGCACTGTTCTCAATGCTGAATTAAAAAAAATGATAATTCTCCCACAATCTAATGTTGTAGGTACTGTTATTATCCTTCTTTGAAAGATGGATAAACTGTTTATCAGAAGAGGTAAATATCTCAGTCAAGGTTACACAGTTAGCCAGAAGCAGAGTGAGACCTCACAGAAGCTGTCTGGTTCCAGAGCGAGCACACATAATGACTCTATTGTAGGAGTAAAACAGTAGAGTATTTCAAGTTAGGATTCCTAGAGCAAGTTGCTTATTTCCAGTGTATTTTCCTCCAGTTGAGACTTTTAAACAAAATTTACATACTTTGAAATTGGAACCATTAAAAAAATTGTACCCTTGAAATAGTTGATATATTTATTCTCCTGTTAAGCACATTTGCTTTTTAATTAAGTCCTTCCCATCTCTTCATATCAGCCCCCTGGTTAAGGACATATAGATCACTAACGGGATAGAATTTCAAAATAAAGTATAATTTTTACTAACGAGCCTTAGTTGTAGTTTATGTGACTCAAATTTAATTGAAGTTTTACTTTTCATCTGCTTTTATGTGTGCTGATATCCAAAATCTTTGCAAGTTCATTTTCATAAGAAGCTAGTAGTGGTTTACAACTGTTATTAAGAAATTCTGAGAATATACTACTTCTACCAGAACATAAGCTGAGAAATTAAGTGAATTAAAATACATGAAAAAGGGGCGCCTGGGTGGCTCAGTCGTTAAGCGTCTGCCTTCGGCTCAGGTCATGATCCCAGGGTCCTGGGATCGAGCCCCACATCAGGCTCCCTGCTCAACGGGAAGCCTGCTTCTCCCTCTCCCACTCCCCCTGCTTGTGTTCCCTCTCTCGCTGTGTCTCTCTCAATCGAATAAATAAATAAAATAAAATAAAAGTAAAATAAAATACATGAAAAAAATAATGACATGATACAGGTAAGAAAGCTTCTAGAAATAACTTCAGTGTTAACTAGGAATTATTTACATACTCACCATTTGTTCTTTACTTAGCTTGGTGGATGATAAACTAGGTGCAATCATGCCAGAACTTTATGGTAAAGATTTAAAATATGGGACTATAGAGCTTTCAAGTGGGGCTGCAAATCATAACAAAATGTATTAAAGGTATGATGTTCTAGCATTTTCAGAACAATGAGAAAGAGTAAAAACAGCATCTGAATGAGGAGTCAGGAGTCCTGTGTTCCCTTAGCTGCACCATCAATTTGCCGAGTTACTCCTTGAGTCTCCACACAGTAAAACAGGAGATTGGACCAAATGGTTCTTGAAGGTCATACCATCTCTAACATTACTTGGTCTTGAGACTGAAATGTGTAAGGAATCAAACTGTGGCAAATTTGACCTTGTTGCATTATCATTCTTGTTTCTTCTTGGAGAGCTTCTGTTTGGCCCATAACTCTCTTGTAAGTCAATGGGTGCTCTGCAAAAACACAACCCACTTAGTTTTGGTAAAGCCTTGTGGTTCTTCTATCCCTTATTGGCCACTTTTATGTGCTAGGAAAAAAGTTAACTTATATGTAATAATTGTAATTTGTTGGACTCCCTCCTCATTCAGTTATTCACTTGTTCTAGCCTCTACTATTTTAATGATATACAACTGTTATTCAGTTGTATTCAGAATCTCTAAGGATATTCCCAGGATATGTTAGTATTTAATTTTAATAAATATATTACGTTCTTGGAGTTGGGTTCTTTGAGGGGGACAAGGAGAAATTTTAAGTGTTTATTGTAGTCTCAGCATTAGGCAAGGTGCTTTGCATTGAGAAATCTATTTGGTGAATAGACTGGACATGATAGAAGCTACAACCCTTAAAACATGCTATGTTTATGTCTTTTTCCCTGGGTTTGTGTGATATTTAGTCAGCTTCCGTGAATTCTCTGATTAGTTTTAGGTATTAGAGTAATACAACTTTCAGGTATTAGAAAGTCTAACCTGATCCAAAACAAAATGTTCATCTGGTATCCAGTTCCCAGTTTCTCCCCTCATGAAGCCCAATCCAATTTGGAAAAATTGTAGTGGGGAAGTGAGTCTATTCCTTTCTTCTCCTCAACAAATTTGTTACATACATATTATCTCCAATCCTCTTGACCATGCCTCAAAGTTGGTCTGGCTATTCCCATGTTATAGAAGTTAAAACTCATAAAATCTCCACCCATTTCACAGGATTTGACCCAAGGATGTCTGATTTTAGAGCACATTCTTCTCACCACCCTGTTTGGCCTGGGGTGTGTGTAGGGGAGAAGGGGCTTTTGATTTGATTCTCTTACATTATGTTCCCAAATGAAGAGGATCAAAAATTTCAGTTATGTTCAGATACTTTTTGTTTATCTGCCTCTCTTTGGCAATTGTGTCACAACCTGATCCTGTCTGATGAAACTTAGAAGCATTTGGAGTTAATGCAAAGGGGGCTCATGACTCCTGCAATAAAGTGTAGATACTTTCTCCAGCACTGGCCCAAGCACACAAGAAATACAGAATAAAAGAAATATATACTTTATATAGAAATTATTTTATAGATGACATAAATCAATGAATTATTAAAGGACATTCTTGGATTTGAGAACAGGTCAGGACAGTACAGGCTAGTTGCAGAATAGATAATAGATTATTAGTTTGGCAAGGATGTAGAGCATTGGCATATTTCAGAGTAATTACTCAATAAACATTTGAGAGAATCTAATTTAGAAAAGGTGTCTTGGGATCAGGATTGAGATTATTTCATGTGCTACATATTATGTAGTAAGAACAATGAGCATATATGTTCTATGTGAATCATCTTCATGTATATTACACATAGATTTAGACCTCAAGGCATAATTTTTCTCATTCTTCAGGAAACAACTTTAGAGCTTGAGTTGTTGCTTTGTCTTTTTAAAATGTATATTAATGTGTTTTTCAGTAAATCTGGTGAGTCCTGGGTTTTTAATTGAAAGCTCCTTAAGGAAAGTGGTTAAATATAAATCACCAGTGTTGAATGGATGCTGCTTGGAAAGTTTTTTCTTTCTCCTACACAAGAGAAAACAGTGGGAAATGGTGCCTCATGCCGAGAAGTCATGTTTTTCTGCTCATTCCCGGTGAAAAATTCATGGGTGACTGTCAGAAAGATCTGCTGAACTACAAATGGAGATGACACAGGAGGCTGTGTGGTCAACACAATACAGCAATTCAAGATTTAACACTACAACCTAGTTTCCAATAGCATGAAGTTCAACATACATGTTAAGGTGTTTTTGAGTAATGCAGTGTATTTTTAATGGATAGAGATCTTTCCTATAGGTTGCACTGTGTCAGAAGATATGACAGTACATTGCCGACTTAAGACACCAAGGAAGGTAAAGATAGAAAGTATAAGACCTCTTTTGTTGCTCTGGAGAGATTTGGACTCTCTTCAGAACTTGGGGAGGGATTGAGATGAAACATCTTCATAAAAAAGTAAACCTTTACAAATCTGAAGTCTAACTCACCTCTGAATCACATGGTGAACAACCAAAGCACCATGACCTTATGAAGCTTTATTTGTTTTCCTGGGGCTCAAGCAGAGGGTTCCCCTGAGTGCATTCCTCAGACCTAGTGGTGAATCCAGCACCTTCAGGGTCATGTTGAGGTTTCTGAATTGAGCCTAAAAACCCTATCACCACTGCTCATGCATGTCACTCATGTGGCGTAGCTTTCTCATGCTCGCTCCCACGAGCTTGCTTCAGCCACAAATCTATCTCAGGCTCAGTTACCTTTCTACGAGACCTTGCCATGAGAACGGCTTTGTGTCCATCCCATATCCCATTAATTTAGGCTCTTTGAGACTCAATTTCAGATGACATTAAATATCTCTTAAAGAGAGAAACATTTTTTCCCCTCCAAACCTTATTTTCTTCATCTCTATCAATACCTCCTTGGCTCTTCCCTTACTTAACTCCCATCTCTGTAATAACACTTTTCATGAAACACTTTTAAGATTCCTTTGTAAAGATACATTTTAAACTTTCTGTATATCATAATTTTCTGTTTCTTTCTCCCATCTGCTATTTAAATCTTCTCCACAGAAAACCTTGCCATTGCTTCATTTCCACATGTGGCAGGCATTCAAGCATAGCGAATTGGAGTCACAGTTACACTGAAATGAGAAGGAAATGTGCTTCCCAACACCCTGTCAGCAGCTCCCACTGTTTGTCTTTTCTGCCTTTTTTTTTTTTTTTTTTTTTGGCCTTTTAAGCAAATGACTACCAAAGAAAAAAATCAAAACCCAAGTCAGTAGCACCTCCAACCATTGTTACACAAATTCCTGGATTTGATCATTTGAAGTTTAGGATTCCTATTGAGATCATTCCTCATGGAGAATCTGAGATGAATGTGTCTTCTAAGCTTTTAGTGATCCTTTCCTAGCCGGCTGGGTTCCTCTTTCTGTGACCCCTCAGCTGGCATCGACCTTCTCCTGCGGGTGGGGCTGTTGGGCTGGGTTCCTTTCCATTTAGCTCAAGCTCCGCTCTTGTAGCAGATCAACATCTGGCCCAAGGAACTGCCCCCTGTGTCCTCGCTACTTCCCAGACACAGCTTGGCTCTTGGCTCTATCAGGCAGCTTGCTCCCATTAGCCTTTTGCTTTGAGGACCTTTTCAAAGAAAATGTCCCTGTGGTCCCCAAGCCCTAGGAGACCTAGGTTGCTCTTTCTGAGGTGTTCTCTGACACCCCTCACTCCATCTCTGTCAAGGACCAAGGAAATTCTGAGCACTCTAAAAACCTTCTCTCTACCTCTAAAGAACCCATTTCCACACTGGATTCTCAGCCCTTGCTTGTATAGACTGTTGGTGAGGAGTAGACTATTCCTGCGATGGTTTTGATCACCCCTTTTGCAGGCCCTGGATTGATGACCTGGAACCTGATGAGGATGTGGGGCCACTTGTTATCTCCTTTCCTCAGCTTTGGGCACTCAAATGAAATTCCCAAGCAGGAAGATTTTGTCTTGTTTTCCTTCACCATTCACATTTTTAAAAATTTTGTGTACTTGAAATTATCAGCTGATGTATCATTGAACACTACATCAGAAACTAATGATGTATTATATGTTGGCTGATTGAATTGAAATTTTTAAAAAAGGAAAGAAAGAAAAAAATTATCAGTGATTTTTATGGCTTCTAGAATTTTTTTAATTAAGTTTTTAATTTTAATTCCAGTATAGTTAACATAGTGTTATATTAGTTTCAGGTGTACAATCCAGGGATTCATCATTTCCATACAACACCCAGTGCTCATCACCAGTGCCCTCCTTAATCCCCATCACCTATTTCAGCCACCCCCCTCCCCTTTGGGAACCATCAGTTTGTTCTCTGTGGTTAAATAGAGTCTCTTTCTTGGTTTGTCTCTCTCTCTTTTTTCCTTTGCTCATTTTTTTTATTAAATTCCACACATGGGTGAAAACATATGGTATTTGTCTTTCTCTGACTTACTTCGCTTAGCATAATGCTCTGTAGCTCCATCCATGCCATTGCAAATGGCAAGATCTCATGCTTTTTTATGGCTGAGTAATATTCCATTCCATATATTGCATTCCATATATATATATATATGTCACATCTTTTTCCATTCATCTATTGATGGACACTTGGCCTGCTTCCATAATTTGGCTGTTGTAAGTAATGCTGCTATAAACATAGGGGTGCATGTATCCCTTTGAATTAGTGTTTTTGTATTTTTTTGGTGAATACCCAGTTGTGTGATTATTGGATCATATGGCACTTCTTTTTTTTTTTTTTAAAGATTTTATTTATTTATGTGACAGAGAGAGACATGGCAAGAGAGGGAACACAAGCATGGGGAATGGGAGAGGGAGAAGCAGGCCTCCCGCAGAGCTGGGAGCCCGATGCGGGGCTCGATCCCAGGACTCTGGGATCATGACCTGAGCCGAAGGCAGACGCTTAACGACTGAGCCACCCAGGCGCCCCTCATATGGCACTTCTATTTTTAACTTTTTGAGGAATCTCCATACTGTTTTCCACAGTGGCTGCACCAGTTTGCATTGCCACCAACCATGCTTGAGGGTTCCTTTTTCTCCACATCCTCACTAACATTTGTTGTTTCTTGTGTTTTTTATTTTAGCCATTCAGACCTGTGTGAAGTGATATCTCATTGTAGTTTTGATTTGCATTTCCCATGATGAGCATCTATTCATGTGTCTGTTGCACATCTCTATAACTTCTTTGGAGAAATGTCTGTTTATGTCTTATGCCTATTTTTAATTGGATTATTTGTTTTTTGAGTGTTGAGTTGTAACAGTTCTTTATATATTTTGAATACTAACCCTTTATCAGATATGTCATTTGCAAATATCCTCTCCCATTCGGTAGGTTGCCTTTTGGTTTTATTGATTGTTTCCTTCACTGTGAAGAAGCTTTTTATTTTTATGTAGTCCCAATAGTTTATTTTTGTTTTTATTTCCTTTGTCTCTGGAAACATATCTAGAAAAATGTTGCTATGGCTGATGTCAGAAAAATTACTACTTGTGCTCTCTTCTAGGATTTTTATGGTTTCAGGTCTCCCATTTAAGTTCTTCATCTATTTGAGTTTATTTTTGTGTATGATGTAAGAAAGTGATCCAGTTTCATTCTTTTGCACATGGCTGTCCAGTTTTCTGAACACCATTTGTTGAAGAGACTGTCTTTTTCCCATTGCATATTCTTTCCTCCTTTATTGATGGTTAATTGATCATATAATTGTGTGTTTATTTTTCTGTTCCTTTGATCTGCGTGTCTATTTTTGTGCCATATGGCTTCTAGATTTTAGTTTGCTTAGAATGGCTTTTCTCACTCTCTCTTAGATTACTAGGGCTGCCATAACAGATTTCCACAAACCAGAAATAAACTTGCTTGAATAGAACACATTTATTGTCTCACAGTTCTGGAGGCCAGGCATCAAAAATCAAGGTGTCATCAGATTCATACTCTCTCTGAAGGCATTAGGGAAGGATCACCTCCAGTCCTCTCTCCTAGCTTCTGGCAGTTTTTTAGCTTATGACAGCATAACTCTGATCTTCACATGGCATTCTCCCTGTGTGTATTCTTCGTCCAAATTTTCCCTTCTTACAAGGATGCCAGTCATACTGGATTAGGGGCCAATCCTATTCTAGTATGACCTCAGCCTAGTTTAACTAATTATATTTGTGATGACCCTATTTCCAAATAAAGTCACATTCTGTGGTACTGGGTATTAGAATTTCAACATATGAATTTGGAGGGTGGCACAGTTCAACCCATAACATGCTCCAATGTTTGTTTAAACTGTCCTTTCTTATAGAACTTTCAGATGATCAGCAATCCAAATTGATAGTTTTTCTTACTTTTGTTTGTTTTTGTTTTTGTTTGCTTTTGGTGTTTTCCCCATCTGTGGGCAGCCTGAAATTTATTTTGATATAAAGAGTAAGGTAGGGGTAAGGATGTGCCTTGATATTTTACCAAAGAGTTAGTTAATGCTAATTTCAGTGTCTTATCCATTATGCTGTCCTCTTCAGAACCTAACGAAGTTCTTGAATCATAACCAGATATTCCATAAATGTCTTTTAGATAGAATCAAATTGCTTATCGGTGAACTGAGTTGTTACCTTTCTGACTAGATGACAGCTTATGTAAATATTTGAACTGATAAGGGGCTATCTAAAAATTGGATCTCCCGTTGTGAAGAAATCCTAGAGAAATAACAAAGCCCAAAGCCAGAGTAATCTCAAGGATATTGGATTAAAGAAATATTAACATTTTCTGTTTATTGAAGGAAATAAAGGACATATCTTCTTCACTAGCTTAGAGGACAGGGTAATGAGCTAGAATCAAGGACTGATTTATAAGACAGATGTCTTCTACTATTACATCTGGTAGCTAGATTATTTGTGTGTGTGTGTGTCTGTGTGTGTGTGTGTGTGTGTGCGTGCGTGTGTCTGTGTATTCAGTGTACGTTAGGTGTGTGCAGTAAAGGAGGAGGCCTAAAAGCAGCCATGTAAGCTCCTGAAAATATTTATAAGCAACATTTTAGAGCAATAATAAAAATCATTGTTGATCCATTCTAAATTTTAAAGCTTAGAGAATCCTAATTTGCAGTGCTAAATTCATAAATATTTTTTCGTATTATAGAAACTACTGAAAACTAAGTTTTGATGGCTAGTAATGAAACTTATGTGGGTCATAGTTGATATTTGGTAAACAAAAGATATGTACTTGGAACATTATACTGCAAATAGCTGCAATTCATATAGTATAATGTATGTTCATGCTCCAAGTGATTATCGTTAGTAACTTGTATTTTAAAGAGTACATGGAAAAAAATAACAATAAATAAGTAAATAAAGATAGTATGTAGAGTCAACCAGATAATTGATTAGCTTCTTTAAGTGAAGAAGCTTCACTGTACAAGGTGACAAAATAAGTCACAGACTTTGGGAAAGTGGTCAGGAAAAAAAATATGTCAAGAACTCATCTCTCAGCAAAACAATATTTCTTTTTTGCTTTTTTTATATTTTAACATAATCTTCCCTGCATGTTTCAGAGAAAAACATTAATGTGTTAACTTTTGAAACAAATGCTTCTTATATTACTAGCAAATATTTTTTTCTAAGAGATTTATTTTAAGCTGAGTAAAAATCTAAATGTAACCATTCTCTATTTTAACAATAACCTAACTGAAAGTCATTCCAATTTCGATATAATCATGACTTAAAAAAAAAAAAAGCTTAGAAAAACATGAATAATGCTGAGCTCCTTCATCATTGACTCAAAAGAGTTATTCTGATTTAAAAAAAAACTGAGGGTTGCTGGAGTGGAGGGGGGTGGGAGGGATGGGGTGGTGGTTGGTGAGGGTATGTGCTGTGGTGAGTGCTGTGAATTGTGTAAGATTGATGAATCACAGACCTGTACCCCTGAAATAAATAATACATTATATGTTAATAAAAACAAAAAAAAAGCAAAAGAAAAAAATCTTTTGCTGTCTTTGCTCAATGAGGATATAAATAGAAAAAAACTATATAACTATATAATATAATTGTGTCCAAACTCAACTTTTTTTACCTGCTTGGTGAGCCTTATCATTTTAGATTCTGGCTGAGATGTGCTTTCCAACTTAATGGGACCCTGCTTGGCTATATTGTAGCCCATGTCATCCCCTCCCCACCCCTCGCAGTCCTTGCCAGAACAAGCTGTCGGGCACTGTAAGCAAGGAGGGACCTTGAGAAGTGAGTGAAGGAGAATCCTCAGTGTGAGATGGGTGGTATGACTAAGGGGACCTGGCGGGTGCTTGAATGCCTATGAGGCTTTCATTAGGTTCACTGATAGCTTTGAGTCTCATCATCACACTTTGAACTAGATGCTTTCTTTAGCCCTTTCATCCCTCTGTAGCCTTAACAGTATCTCCGTTGAAAGGGGAATCTTTGTCCTGAATGAGGACACAATCTTTGGTGCATTTAAGCCTCAGTATTTATGAGGCAGACAACTCTATTACGTATTAAGCCTGTGTTCTCATCTAGAACACCTTAGTTCTCCTTTGAAAGCCTTTCACTCGATGATTTTTCCACATGCAACAACACATTCTGTTTCCTGATAGTCTCACAGCCTTTGTTTCTCTGACCAAAGGCAGTTTTTTCCAGTTCACATATTTTCAGTAGGTGTCTGAAAATATGCCTTCAGATGGTCTTTACTGTATTTGAATATTTTAACCTCAAATTAAGCTATTTAATGCTGCTTCTTGGCTCAAAAACCAGAATCAGAACCGGAGAATCCAAATGTAAATTAGTCAGCAAACTCATGCAGGCTTTTCTTTGCACAGAGAAATAAGCAGAGGCAATGTTTTCTTCAGAGTCCATGAGTGGCAAACATATCCTTTAGGAAACAGAATGTTTGACTTTCGGCAAGAAATGTGTGCTGAGCTCAGTCTTTTAGAGGTTCAGTTTGTCAGCAGATTTTTGTGTAATTCAAACTTCTGCTTATTTCTTTCAGAATCTAAAATTCCTCTGAATATGTTAAATAACTGATCGCTATAGCCTTATAAACTGAAATAAACAGGAAAATTAGCTTTATTTACAAGTGGTAGTCAGGAAAGCATGGCACTAATTTATAGCAAATAAAAGACAAAAAAGGGAAGGAGTTATATAATTTGCGAATGAGAAGTATAAAAATTTCCCATATGGAGAAAATGAGATACCCTAAAACAGTACCAGCAATTTAGCTCCTTGTAAAGTGAGCCACTGAACCTTCCTCTGAGATCCTAGAACCTAAAAAAAATAAGTAATTTTACCAGGCTATCTAACCAAGAAGAAAAACTTAAAGTGCCCAGAAACCAGATCAGGAATGATTAATCAAGAACACACTTTTTGAATGCAGCATTATTAAAGTAAATTGTGAAAAGACAATGACCTGGATGTTTGTGTGTTCTTCACATACACATGCACACCTGCAAAACAATTAGGAAGAAAATATTAGAGTTATCCCTGCATTTGCTTCCTATTGCTTCTGTAACAAATTTCCACAAACTTACACTTCTCCTTGCCTCAAGAAATGATGGTTCTTCTGACATGCTAGCCTCTCGTTTCCTTGACCTCTGTATTACCAGTGACTTTCACCTTCCATTCCAGGTCATTTGCCTACTCTTATGGTACATCCTGGGCATATCTTTTGAAATCTTAAAATCAGACCTCCCCTCTCTGATTAAAACCATTATTCATCCAGTTTTCTCCCACAGGGGCCTTACTACACATACAATGAAGTTGAGGTTATAAAATAATTTGTCAAACAGTATAGAATACAGAAGAGTATAGGAAGGAGACTTCTCTTTAAACAGAGAAGCTTGAATGCAGATACTCCTTTCCTCTGCCTTCTAAACCCCTAGTAAAATGGGAAAGCACAGGAAGGGCTGTGAATGCATTACACAATTCTGGAACAGGGAGAGCCCCTGATGAAGTAACTGACTCCCGTGGCAGGACCTGTGTCTCAGGGGCAAGGCGAGGGTAGATTCATTCTGCTGAACCTTGTAAAATCTCAGAACCTGGAAACATCCGGTACTACAAGAAGTGGAAGTGAAGGAGACAATCTGATAGATTATCTGATGTGTTTGACCAAATAACAATAGCATTAAGAAGTTGATGGGGCAATGAGAAAGAATTAACCATGATTCCATAGATGAAGATGCAAATGAGACATGAGGAAATTATTAACTTCAGGAAAACCTAAAAAATGAACAAGAAAAAGATACTACTTCTATCAGCAGGGAAAGAGAGTTACATAGTTGTAATAATGTAAAATAGAGCATTAGATTGAATGAACACTTATGTTCTTTTGTTGCAGTTTTTTGGGAATTCGGAGGGAAAAGAAATTGGGGTGAGGGTATTGTTGAGTTCAAGCCTCCTCTCTTAAAATAGGAAGCCAGTAGATAATGTCTAAAACTGACCAATTAAAAATAGCAAGAACACATATTAATGAGAAATATGGGTGTTAAGATTGAAGTTATATAGAGTACTGAGGCCTTGGACTATTGTTTTTCATAATAAGGTTTTAAAATAAGGTGTACATGTGACTATGATAAAAATTAACATTTACTAAGATGAAAAACAAACAAAAGTCTCAGGGGAAGGTGGGAGATTGGGTTAGATATCTAAAGTAAAGGAGCTGATCTTGTATTTGCTGATGTATATGAACACATAGACTTGCCATTGAGATCACTTGTAGCAGTTATTAACACTACCCATCACAGGCTTCCCTTCAGGAAGAACTAGTTGACAAAATTTATTTTGGTTATTTACTGTCTTGTACATTAGGTCCACTGTATAATGGAGCCAACAGTTAACAATAAAAGCCACACCAAAGAACTGAAGTGACTGAGCCAACTGAATGCCAGGGAGCAATGGAGTCCCCATCCTTAGGAGAACGCTCCTGAGGAGCCCACTGCAGGGAGAGACCAGTGAGTGCAGGCCTGGGACTGCATAGAAGTTCCTGGTGGTGCAGAGACAGCCAATCAGATTTTCCAGCTTTCACGCCTGCCATATCACAGTGCCTCTCTAGGCTGAGAAAATTGTCACTTGAGATAAGGGAAAATGAGGGCAGATGGCTGGAAGTGGCAAGTTGTGAAGAAAAAGGTCAAGAAGGAAAGAAGACAAGACACCCAAGGTGTTTTATAAACAATGGAGAAAGGAGGGTAGTGAGTGGAAAGAAAGGGCAGGGGGGAAATGACTTGAATAGCATCTGTTTTTATTGACATAATCAATAAAATAAAACTTTTCTCATAAAACAATAAGATCCTAATCAGGTTTGCTTATATCCAATGGATGTGCTCATTTCTTGACACTAAAGTTAAATACTCTTCAGGTAGGTAGGAAGAGGGGAATGGAGAATTTGTTAATGAAATATAATACTAAGCAAAGTGACACTTTGTTTTAAAACAAGTTTTAAAAATTCTTATGAGGATAAGGACAGGGAAGAAGGAATCAGGATTGATCAGCTTACTATCAGACAATTTGACTTCCTATCTCATGCAGGGAATTGGTTCAACTCTGTGTAGCCCCATTTCTATGAATTCCACAGGGACAGGGATGTAGCTGATACATCCTCTGGACTTAATTAGATGTTTGGCAAGTTGTAGGTTATCAGTGAATGTTGCTTGAACTGAACAGAAGTAAATGTTGTTGTTTATTTTTTTCTTCCCAGTTTTATTTTCCCCCTTTAAAGTTGAATGTGATGCTGAATCGTTTTTGCTTAAGGACTTAATCCCAACCACTTTTCATTAGGATTTTTATCTAGCCATGAAAGCTATAAAGGAAACTGAGCCAATTATCTGTACAATTTAAGTGAAATAAAAATGTTGGAGCCCAAATCCTTTAATTTAGCTATCTTATGTTATGTAAATAAATCACATATGTAATTGTGTACATGATGTCAAAGACAAACACCCAAACAACAATATAGTTGCCCCAAATGTCTTCCTTTTTAGATTGAACTAACAAAAATATCAACAATTCTCTTACCACTGTGAGTTCTATTATTATCTGTGTCTCTTATTATCTATTATCTCTTTGTTATGCTTCTCTCTGATTCTCTCTCTCTCCCCCCTCTCTCTCCCATACACACGCATGCACACACAAATACAAATCTAATTCTTAGGACCAGCTCTCCTATTCAAATGGGAAGGAGAGGAAAGACTCTTGTCAGTACTTTTCATCTTGAAATAAATTTATAAATAACAGGGTCATC
The DNA here is from genome assembly GCF_964656455.1 of Halichoerus grypus. Lineage (NCBI taxonomy): Eukaryota > Metazoa > Chordata > Mammalia > Carnivora > Phocidae > Halichoerus > Halichoerus grypus. The sequence continues at coordinate 109,103,136 of NC_135713.1, read as the reverse complement.
TTTTGACCCATGCAGTTGTCCAGCCCAATGACCACTAAAACATTCAACTGAAGGAGAAGAGAAGCCTTCACCTATTTAGCAAGATCTCTCCAACAACACTACCAATTTTGACACAAGCCCAATAACCCCATAAAATAGAGTTTGTTTGTTTGTTTGTTTGTTTTTAAACCTTTTAGTTTTAAATCTCTGGGGGACTTCAACCATTGACCTAGAGCTCCACAGCTTTTTTCCATTGCTAACAACCCAAACCACCAGCTCTCCAGTGAACAATAATGACACTATAGTCATCTTTGTTTTCTTTAGTGGCTTATTAACAACAAGATCATCCTGTCACCTTCATGAGCTAAAGCTCTTGTAGAAATGATGGCAGCTCATTTTGTCCACCCACTAAATACCAAAATAACCTGCTGTCTTCGCAAAATGTGCATTCACTCCCCAAATCATATTTTATGCCAAGTTTTAGAGGAGAGGGAACCATGCCAGAACTCATTTTAAAATGAAGTTCTATTTTCTATTTCTAGTGCTATTGCATGGTAGACAGCTGGAGTTTCATTTAAGTTGATTTCTTCCTTGACACTGTTTCTTTTCATATATGAATTAGCTAGAATTGTGCTTAAAGTGGAATTAACTAATTCTGAACTAAAACAACAACAACAATGAAAATTAATTGTAAGTAAATAAAACCCTGTAAACATTACAGTAATAATATGCTTGATGTTGCAGTTAACATGTTTTTGTGCAGTTAGGAAATACTGATTTTATTAATGTTAGGAAAGTGCACCTAATAAATCCTGGTCTATATGTGAATGCAGCATAAATTGAGGTAGAAGACAAAAAAATAAGAAGACCCAAGTCAGCTAAAGAGAATAAGGCCAAGATTACATTTAGTATAATGAGCCTAATCCAAATGTTAGTGCAGCTCATCCTGTGTATAAGTTTAAAATATGCTTAAGAAAAAATGTGGGTGGGCATTTAGATGTACTGGTATCCTTTGTAGTCACTAATGTATTATTTGGTATTCTTTAGTTTATCAAGTCTTAGACTTTGATCACTGAAAACATTTCAGATCCAGGTCCCTGAACAGATTTGCTAAGGTTCTATTCAGTTTATAATTTCTGTTATTTCACCTTTTCTCACCTATCAACCATCTTTGACACTTGGGTTGAATAAACTATTTCCAACATATCTATTTTAATTATTTTTTGTAAATGCTTTAGAAAGGGCAGAATGTTTGCTTCTATAGAAATGCTTAGAATCCTTTTTCTTGGTGCTAAAAGCTATGGATTTTTAATAATTTATTTACTGTCTGCTAGAGATTGGAGTTTTCTAACTATGTCCTTGGAGCTGAGCATTCTCATGGTCTCTCCAGAGCTCCCATAAAGGATGAATTCCATAAAAAATGTTAACAATTTTGTTGACTTCTCCCATTTACTTCTACCCCCTTTTAAACATAAAATGTTCCTCAGAGCTCTGAGCCTGGCTGGCTAAAGGTTATTTACCCAACAGCATATTCTTTATAGCAGCCATGTGTACCATCAAACAGCCCTACCACCCCTACCTTACTCTTCTAGGGGAAATAGAAGTATCTCCAGGATCCAGAATAGGTCAAGGACCATTCTAAATTGTACGCTTTAATATTTGGCAATGTATTTGACTCTATCAGGTCTGTAAACATGGCCTTTTTTGATTGTATTGGGAATGTAGTCTATTCCATTTTTAAAAGGCAACCTTTTTATGCTGCTGAATTATGAAAACTTTAACTAATGTAATGTAACATTCTACACAACAGGTTTTGCTCCTCATCTTTCCTAAGAACATCACACTACTGTCTTCTCAAGCCAAAGATTCAATAGAAAGATCAGGAAACCTTTATATTCTTTATCATTTTGCAATCTACTTAAATTTATTTCAGTGTTTTATTGATATTTCTTTGTCTTTGATTCTGTGAATAGAAATTAAATATGGACATATTTGCATCTTTGATTATTAATGATGATAATCTGATACCACTTAGAAAATCAGTAGACATAGTCTCTTATAGATCAGTGAAGTCCAACATGTATTTAATTTAGTTTCACTATCTTTGTAAGTTTTACATTAATAATTTGTTAGTACTCTTTGATAAGTTAGGTGTATATCCTCTACAATAGGGAATAAAGATAGTTGACATTTATTGACCTTTATCTGTGTGCCAGGCATTATGCTAAGCATTATATGTAGTTTACTCTCACTCAATCCTCACAGAAGCTCTATGAATTTGATGCTATTTTTATTCCCATTTTTACAAATGAGGAAACTGAAGCTCAGGGAAATTGAAGGTAACATGGCTACCGTGAGGTGAGACCAGAAGTTAAGGTAGGAAGTCTGACTCCAGAAGAATTCCTGACCATTATTATATACTACCTCTAATATGAAAATAATGTTGTTTTCTTAATATAAATTTGATATGAACATCTTATCCTGTTCCCTAGTACCAAATTAATGTTTCATAACAGACATCTAAAACTCGATCGACTTTTGGCTATCAGTTCCTATAATTTACCCAGCTTTGGGTTGAGATTCTATAGCAACTTAAATCTTTCAGTTACATAGATGTCTATTTTGTAACCAGTTAATTTAGGGGGCACTCCCTGAAGTAATGCCGCTCAAGATAAGATTTTTTACAGATGTTTTATTAAAGAAAATGATGTATGGGCCAGGTGAGTTTCTGGTTATATGGTTATATCTGTTCTAAGATTTGTGTTTTGTGAACAGTTAAAATCAATGTAGCCATGTACCCTCATGGTGAAGAAAAGGCCTTGGTCACCCATTTATCTATGTGATGGAGCAGATACAAAATTATTTCTTAAGAAGAATCATGCTCTTGTCTCCATATACTCCCTTGGCACACTTCAAGTGGATCAGAAATGTCCTCTCTTCAGATTATTACTCTTAACTGCTTCCTCAACTTTCCTAAGAGGATGCAATCCTGCTCCTTTCTTCAGATAACTATTAAAGTATATTGCTTCGGGTGCCTGGGTGGCTCAGTCGTTAAGCGTCTGCCTTCGGCTCAGGTCGTGATCCCAGGGTCCTGGGATCGAGTCCCACATCGGGCTTCCTGCTCGGCAGGAAGCCTGCTTCTCCCTCTCCCACTCACCCTGCTTGTGTTCCTGCTCTTGCTATCTCTCTCTCTGTCAAATAAATAAATAAAATCTTTAAAAAAAATAAAAAATAAAAAATAAAGTATATTGCTTCATGCTTCAGTGATATCATAGACTAATTGCACTCCAGATTCTTATCTAACCCTTGGCATTCAATATTTATCAAAAGCTCAGCAGTATGAAGCAACATTGAGGGAGGATACGCTGAAGTGTGTATGGCCTCTCTATTCCTCTAAAATGCTTTACAATCTATTCCTGAGTTATGCACGCTAGGAAAAAAGATGTATGTACATCCATCCAAATTGTGTCCTCCTATTTGAGTGACTTTTCTAAATTCACACCTTTTTCTTGTTTTTTCTTTTTTTAAGGATTTATTTATTTATTTATTTATTTATTTGAGAGAGAGAGATAGCAAGAGAGAGTGCACATAGAGAGAGTGTGAGAGAGAAGCAGACTCCCCGCTGAGCGGAGAGTCCGATGTGGGGCTTGATCCCACGACACTGGGATCATGACCTGAGCTGAAGGCAGACGCCTAACCAACTGAGCCACCCAGGTGCTCCCCACACCTTTTTCTAGAAGAGGCATTAAGAAGATTATTGGGAAACTATAACGAATGCCTTGTGGCTCTATATGTGACTCATTTCTCTGCATTAAAAATAAATACTTCTCCTTAAGTAGTTCTATATTTATTTGAGTTGGTCTGAACTTTTTTTTAACTTTAAAAGAATTATTTTTTAAAAATGAAACAATGGTAGCTGAGTACATTCTTGTTTCAGTTATCTATTATTGTGTAACCTACTACACCAAAACTAAGTAGCTTAAAATATTTTACTCTTTCTCGTGATTTCATGGGTCAGAAATTTGAACAGTGCGTGATGGGGGTGGTTCATCTCTCTCCACATGATGCTTGCTGGTTTGGTGTATCCAAAATGGCTTCTGTACTCACATGCCTGACACCTCAGCCAGGATGGTTGGGGCAGCTGGGGTTGGCCGGAATAACTCAACTGGGGTCCCAACTGTGGGGACACAGTTTTCTCTGTGCCTTAATTTTCCTGCATGCAATCTAGGAGTCTTTCCTCCTCTTCCTGGTCTCTGCATGTGGTCTCTACAACACGGCAGCCCATCCAGCTTTATACATGGCAACTTAAGGCTCCCCCGAGGCACAAAAGTTGAAGCTGGAAGATCTGCTTAATGCTTAGACTCTAAAATGGCACAAGGGTATTTTGCTGCATTTGTAATTTAAGCATGTCATGGGCCCAGCTCTGTGTCATAGGCTATAGAAAGGCATAAGTGCCAGGAGTGCAATTAATTGTAGACCACCAATGATACTGACTGCTACAGTTCCATTAGGTTATAAAATAGTGATGTAACTAATAAGATTTGTAATCACTAATAAACCCAGTTGCCACATTTAAAAAGGATAACAATTGATCATGAGATAAGAGGCCATTATTGAAGATAATTTGCAGAAGTAGATTTCCATGTTAAATAAGTTGCTCTTAAGCCATTTTTATATCTAGCTTATTAATAATAGCTCTATATTTAAGAACAAAGAACCCACAAATTATGATGATTCATACCATTTCCACTCAAAAAAATAAATAGTCCCAAAACCTTTGAAAAGTTGCCTGGGTATTCTCTTTAAAGTTCTGTAAGTTGGTTAGAGAAAAAGAAAGAGAAAAGATGCTTTGTATGGTGGTATGCTTCATTTCTGGAATAAGTATTGTTGAAGGTCATTTTGCGTGTGATTTTAAAACCAAAATCTCTGGCTATAAGGCATGGCATTTTTATATTTCATACAATTAAGGTAAATTTTGATAATAACTTTGACAAGTAGTAGACTTTAGCAGTAGTAGTAGTATTTAGAGTAGTAGAGCAAAGGGGGAACTAATAGTGTGTGGAGTGGTTATGAACCTACTGAAAAACCTACTGAAAAACTTTTGCTGGCACCATGGAGGTATGAGCTTGGAAAATCCAAAATGTGGTCTAGATGGGAAAAAAAAGTCCTTGGCAATATGGAAATGTAGTAAAACCAGAGGACTCATTGAAGACAAAGTATTTTTATATGCAGTTCCCAAATTTTAAAATTAGTTATCTGGCTATAGCATAACTTGCTTCATGAAAGTAGCTATAGCCCTTTGCCAGCAGTAGATGACCACTTACTTTGCCATTTCTAGGGGCACTTTGGAGGAAATATTGTGAATCTACTGAGTGAGTGATAATAGACCTACACGACTCACTTCATTAATATTATGAACAAACTGCTATGGAAACACAGAAAAGAAAAAGAGTGAAGTGGTAAATTCCTTATTGCTGTGATAATAAAGTGTGGACAAGTGAGACTTTGATAAGTGATCATAATAATTGATGAATTGGCTGGGGCATAAATTGCCTGGATGAGTCAGTGATAGATTTTCACTTTTTTTATCTTAATAAAGTATTTGTGATTTTTATAGTGTTCAAAGCCAATAGAACCGTACATTAGGCTTTATAATTTACAAGCCTACATCTTTCACTTCTCACAGTTTTATCACATTTCAATTCTTACAGTTGAATTTAGCCTCACCTCACCTTAGCCCAGAAGCTGGGTGGTCACATAACCCCAACCATTTCCTCTTCCCTTCCCCCTTACACCCCTTCCTCCTATGTTGTTGACTTTAAGTGGGTCTTTTGTTGTTGCTGTTGTGAATCAAATTTTCCAAGTTTATTTCTTCGTCAAAAACATGTCTTTTTTTTAAATTTAATTTATTTTTTAAATTTTATTATGTTATGTTAGTCACCATACAATACATCATTAGTTTTTGACATAAAGATCCACGATCCATTGTTTTCGTATAACATCCAGTGCTCCATGCAATACGTGCCCTCCTTAATACACATCACTGGGCTAACCCATCCCCCCACCGCCCTCCCCTCTAAAACCCTGTTTGTTTCTCAGAGCCCATAGTCTCTCATGGTTCATATCTCCCTCCGATTTCCCTCCCTTCATTTTTCCCTTCCTTCTCCTAATGTCCTCCATGTTATTCCTTCTGTTCTACAAATAAGTGAAACCATATGATAATTGACTTTCTCTGCTTGACTTATTTCACTTAGCATAATCTCCTCCAGTCCCATCCATGTTGATGTAAAAGTTGGATATTCATCCTTTCTGATGGCTGAGTAATATTCCATTGTATATATGGACCACATCTTCTTTATCCATTCATCTGTTGAAGGGCATCTCAGCTCTTTGCACAGTTTGGCTATTGCGGACATTGCTGCTATGAACATTGGGGTGCATATGGCCCTTCTTTTCACTACATCTGTGTCTTTGGGGTAAATACCCAGTAGTGCAATTGCTGGGTCATAGGGTAGCTCTATTTTTAAATTTTTGAGGAACCTCCACACTGTTTTCCAAAGTGGCTGTACCAACTATGGTTACTGCAGCTCCAGTAGAGGCTGTGATAGGGTGGCTTGAGGAGGGAAAGAGGGTCAGTGTGGCAGGAATGAAGGAGAGAGGGAAAGAAGAGAAGATAGGGGTAGCTAAGAAGCCGATCATATAGGTTCTGATAGCTCATGCCGAGGAGCTTGGATTGTATTTTAAGGTCAGTGGGAAGGTACTGGAGGGCTTTAAGTTTTAGAAGATTGTCTGCTGTAAATGTACAGTAGGGTTGCCTCTACGTGGTTTTGTTTTGTTTTGTTTTGTTTTCCTAAATAGACTGAGCTTCAGTAGAGAAATAGAGAAAAGCTTTAAGAAGCAGGGAGTATTGAAGATATATAGATGAAGTGTCTGTTTGATGAATATCGGTAAAATCTACAGGAAATGGAAAGTCAAGGAAAGAAGCAAGGAAGAGAGGAAGAAATGTTCTTCTGTATTCCCTACAGAAGCTCGGCACTGACATAGATGGAGAAGGGAAACAAGCCAAACCACTTTTACAGTCTTTAGACAGACTGGTTAAAAGGTCTAGCTAGAACAGGAAAATATGGATAAATAGCAGACGTAATGAACTGTCTGAGAGACTTTGACTGCCATTCTGGAGGAGCCATGTTGGTTCAAAATGTCTTTTCAGGGAATTGAAGTCTTCTGATAGGCAGTAAGCGTGACTTACACTTCCTTTATTGTGCATTGTGCTTAGAACATAGACACTCAGTGAACACTGTGTGTTTGATCTCTCCCCTTTCTCTCTCTCTCTCTCTCTCTCTATATATATATATATATATATAGCTTAACATAGTTTTGGACTATATTTTATCTGTTTTGTGCTCACCTATGATGTCACTGAAAGAATATGTCAGATAAATCCAATTTATACCATGATTTGATTAGTGTGTGGAACTGGTCTTCTTGGTCTTTAATCGTAAATGAATCATTCTACTCTTCTCTTCACAAAATGTGATTGTGTCCTGAAGATTGATGGATCTAAGCATATTTTGGACTGGGAGAATCAGTCTAGACTTCAGCTAAAGCAATAAAGTGGTGCTTTTTCTTCAAGGTCGGAATACCCAAGGGCAAGTAGGCCTGCTGCAGAATATCCATTTAATAGATTCATGTGTTACAGCTGGCATGAAAATAGTTCCAAGTGGCTAGATGCTAAAAAACCCAAAGTATATGTAATACAGTAGTGAGAGAATAATGTTATATATATAATTTAAATGCATCCCCAAATATAGACATTTGCCTTTTTGTTGCAGTGTTTCATAAACAAGTTTAGCTAGTACAATATTCAATGTTTTTAAATGTTTAGATAACACATTTGTCAAAAGACAATAAATTGATTTACCATTTTCCAAACATGTGAATATATATATGCTAGTAAGAAAAAAGAAAAAAGATGAGGTTGATCTCATGTTTATGAATACATAGTAAACTCAGGTAATGATAGCTTTTGCTAGTAACTGAGATTTCATTTTGATGTTCAGCATGAAGTTTAGCCAGCTACCACCAAGGTACATTAAATTGAAGTGGGGAAATATGACAGAACATGTTACATTTGTTCATGGGTTTTGACCTACATGTATTATTTTTATCGTAGTAAACATTGAAGTGACATTCCATTCAAATACAAGTAAGCATAAACAAACCCCTATAAACACTCCTCTTATTGTCACCAGGTGTTTGGTGAGACTCTCCTTGGGTCACCTTTTCTGGCATTGCTTTTCCATTTCTACTCCTTTTTCAATTACTTTTCAGGAAATAAAGTACTCAGACAATGGTTGTGATTCTTTAAAACACCTATAATATTATAGCCCCTTTAAACTCAAAATATAACTTCTTAAAACCATGCAACCTACCTGGACCAGGAATTAAAATTTTAATATAAATTGGGAATGAACTTTTTTGGTTTCAAACTGTGAGAGATAGGGGAGAATGTATCTTGCTTACTACAAACCAGCACATTTTTCTTTTTCTATCCAAAGTTATCAAAAACCTGCAATATTGTGTTCACTGTTTTTATTAAATAGCTATTAATTCAGCTAAGCAGTAGGGCTAAGAAATTGAGGTGAATGCTAGAGACAACTACAGAGCCCCACAGAGCACTCAGGAGTTCCTCTGTTAGACTCAATGCCCTGGAGTGCAGGACATTATCATATACAACCCTGTGACCTCAGTGCCCAACCCAGTGGCCCGAACACAGAGGGCTTGGTAAATGTTTGCCTGATGGTGTGTCAATTGTAGATAATGCATGGAGCAGGGCACTTTGATGAGAAACCATAGGCTTCTCATCTGGAGGCTTCTCTGAGTGAGATCAAACACCACATCTTCCCGACTAGACCATAACCTCCTTGAAAGAAGGGCCACATCTATTCATCTTTTTTTTTAAATCCCTGAAGTCAGTATGGGACATGGGAGTGGTTTATGAATGTATTTTAAAAATTAATGGAAATACTTTAGAAGACAAAGGCAGTGTCTTTACATCTGTTTCATGTAATTCAATCTTCTGAAACTTCCAGGAAATATTAAAATCCAAAACATCCCGATTCCCCATACTTTTACGTTCCATAATGTAAGGGATGGGGAGAAGAAAAAAAAAATGTGTGCGTGCGTGTGTGCGTGCGTGCGTGTAACATCAATTCCATGACTGGAATGTGACTTATTCAGGGGACTTCAGAAACAGAGCATTCACTTGAAGATCTCTTGGGTAAACTGAGATTGTTCCCTCCAAGCTCTGAGCGCCAACTTGTTTATCTACAAAACAGGGATGATATTTATGGCACATCTCCTCCAAAGTTGGTCTAGGATCAAGTAAGATAATATATGTAATTAAATGTAATGAACCACGAAGTGCTTCATACTTTGCCAAGCTAACCATTGTAAGTCCCCTCAAGCTGTCCTTGGTGGCATGATTGTAAAATGTGTCACTGTATTGAGTTAATTTCCTAGCCAGTTGTAACAGATAGGAATGTCTCCATGTATATTTATGTATATTTATTGTATATATGTTATTTATATATTGTACTTATATAATATTATGCACAATTATATATGTATACATATATGTATATGTGTATTTATGTATATGTGTCTAAGTTCATCCATAAGAAAAACTTTACAAGAGAATAATGATGTCCTGTGGAGTATACTGTCCCGCATGGGACACTCATGACTTCCCAGGCCTCAGCAGCAGCTTCTAAACTTCTCTGACCACTACAATAAAAAATATATTTTACATCACAAACCAGTTTGCACACATACCCAGAGACACAGACTAAAATCTCTATAAAATGACACTTACTATGGGTGATGTATGGTGATACTTCCTGTCATATCCTGTTAATTTTTTTAAAATGCTGTCCATGACCCACTTCACTGACTTTCTGGCCCACTGGTGGGTTAAAAGCCACAATTTGAATGTCACTGCCACCTAGGCTGTCCATGCAAACTCCTTGTACATCCCAGATAGACCATTTTCTCCCAGGCCCCCATGCACTTAAGGCTATACCTCTTCTTGCAAAACTTACATAGCATTGTCTGCTGACGGACTCAACTCAAAGCATTACCTCTTTTTTAGGAAGTCTTCCTTGACTTCCTTCAAGCAGTTAGTGGGCCACACCTCTCACCACTCTATACCTGTGTCCCAGACACCCATCAGGTCTCTGTCATAGCATTTTCCAGGTGGTGTCTCTCTCTCCCCCTCCCTCCCTCCCTGTCTCTCTTTCTCTCTCCTTAAGTGGGCCACCTCCTGTTCCCCCTCCTCTTCTCTCCCTCCCAGCTGCCCTCCTTTCCTTTTTCTCCTTTTCCTCATAAAGGATAAAAGATACAATAGCCTTTGAGGAAATTTGAAAATAGAGAAGAATGAACAGAAAGTAAAACCCATTTTTTAAAGTAACACTCCAGAGGTAACTACTAATGTTTATACATCTTCAGTTAATCTTTTTTTATATCCAAGTCTGTACACTTTCAGAAGCAAAACTAGGATCATACCATGGATTTTTGTAACCTGATGGGAATACACCTGATGTTGACCTGGACCATGAGAATAGGTTAGAACCAGAAATTTTTGACAAAAAAAACCCAGGACAACCTATATGTTGGGTTAACAAATACTCAGGGTTTATGGTAATGAAAGGTGACGTCCACAAGGAAGAGAAATGTGAAGAACTTATAGTGAAAGATGAAAAAGATAAGTCAGAAATTATATGTGGCAGCCACATGTGAACTCTCCTGATGAATAACACCAAATGTATTCTTTCATAATCATATTTCAGAGGGCAGGAGAAGCTTTTGTTTGGAATGACTGTGTCTTAACATCCTATTGTGGTAGTTTTTCCAGGGATTAAGCCAGGATTTGAATAAATTGCTTTACTTCTTTAAAACTACTAATTCAATCTCAAAGTCAAGTCCACAGAGCACCTATATCAGAATTTCCTGGAGGATTATACAAAGTGCAGGTTCCCATGTCCACCCCTGTCCTATTGAATCTGTCTCTAAGGATGGACCCCAGGAGTTGCCAGTTTAAGTGTTGATGCATAATAAAGTTTGAGAATCACTGCCCTGAAATTTTTAAAACTCTTAAAAAAATCAATGTACTAAACAGCTTTGCAGAGGCCCTACAGTGTGTATTAATGTACATTCCCCTGAGAAATAAATTCCTTGGGGCGCTTGGGTGGCTCAGTCAGTTAAGCGTCAGTTAAGCGACCTTCAGCTCAGGTCATGATCCCAGGGTCCTGAGATTGAGCCCCGCATCGGGCTCCCTGCTCAGCGGAGAGTCTGCTTCTCCCTCTCCCTCTGCCTGCCACTCTGCCTACTTGTGCTCTCTCTCTCTCTCAAATAAATAAATAAATAAAACCTTAAAAAAAAAAAGAAATTCCTTTAAAAAGGCTTAAACTTAGGAGTCTTTAGAATTGAAAGTGACCTTAAAAATTATGTACTTCAGTCATGTCACTCTACAAATAAGGAAACTCAAAAGATGAAGTGACCTTCTCAAAGTCTCAGCAGGAGTTTGTGGAAAAACTGAGCCCGTTACCCAGAAGAATCTCTGACTCCAAGTGCAAAGCCCTTTCCTTTCTTCCAGGAGGGAGTGGGCTTTACCCTAGCTGCTGGATTACTTACGTAGAGCCACTGTTTCATCACAGTAAATGCCATTTTAATCCTTGCTTATTTACTTTCTAATGACAAATCCTGAATCCAATTTCTTTACAAAAACACGTTTTGGTGTTTAAAGAGAAACATGCCTGGTTTTAATGTAATTATGAAAACTGCAGAACCATGAAATCTTTGTTAACTGCATACTGCTTGGGTTTGCATATAATTTGTGGTTCATAATTCTTAAGTTTGCCTGCTGGTCTGCTCAGATAAGAGGAAGCAGCGAGAACTCCATATTAAAGGACCCTGAAAGAATAAACTGCATAGATATCTCTATTTCCAGAGAAGGGAAAAAAAATTCTACTCATTTAGTGAGGTAAAAGTAATCTAAATAGCTGAATATAATCTCAAACACAGAATTCTTGAAAGCACTGAGGATCTTGTAGTAAGGATATGCAAAAACAATGCCGCGCAAATACTGTATGGTATCACCTCTGTGTGGAATCTGAATAAGCTGAATTTGTAAGAACAGAAATTAAAATGGCACTGGAGGATGGGGAAATAAAGAGAGATGTTTAAGAGTTCAAAGTTGCAACTAGTAGATAAATAAGTCCTGGAGATCTAGTGCATAGCATTATAGATATAATATACTTACTATAGACATCAAACTTGTTAAGAGACTAGGTAAAAAAACAAAAACAAAACAAAACAAAAAGTGTTGTGCAAATGAACTGTGCTGAATGTATCTGGTGCTGGAGCTCTCTTCCATTCCAGAACTGCAGTCATAAAAAAGGGATGTGATATGTGGATAAAATGACTTTTAGTTTATCTGAATGATTTTGGTTGCCATACTTCCAGAAGTCTAAAGAAGCGTTAGCTCTTTTTCAATGCTGCAACATTCATTCATTCTCTAGCTGGACATTTAGCTCCAGTTTGAATTAGGAGTGGTGATCCCATTGCCCAACACTGGAAAGGCTGATTTGTCAGCCAGTGACGTGCTCATCATTAATTAACACCTTAAGAAACCAGTGTTGCCAAATCAGAGAGAACTTCAAGCAGTTAGTTGATGGTATGAGTTTTGCTTCATTCACAGTGAGTGACGGTAAAACATTATATTGAGAACCAATTTTATCAAAAGAAAAGGAGCTCATAATTTATTATTTTTGATAATCACTATGATCCTCTGCTTTTTTCCTTACTCTTTCATAACATTTTTCTAACCATCTGTTTATTTATAACATTAGGTTATATGTTAGGTAGATTGATATTCAGGGAATCTCTGCTCTGAAAGTATTTTTAGATAAACAACTGACTAATGGAATAACTATACATCACATAAGGTATTTTTTGAGTTCTTATTTTGTAACTTTCCTCCTATAGGAGGAAAACAACTTCTCACAAGTGAATTTCATTACAGTAATTGGAGAGAGGTATCTGGTCCAAATGTGAACTAGATTCTTCTGTGTTATGGTTAGAAGTTTTGCAGTATCACTGTTAGGTGGAATCATTGGAAATCTGCAAAGTATCACCACTCCTTTCTTTTATGAACTCTTTAAAAATTTTGATGATGAGTTTGACATTGTATCATTTGAATATTTTATTTATTAGGAAAGGAAGTAAGAGGTACTTGAATTCAGAATCCAAGATAAAATGGATTTGTTTCAGTGAATATCAATAAAGCTAAAGAGAAGTCTTCTTTTGGAGGGAGTGTAAGTCTCTTGGCGCTAGGTTTTTTGTGGAGCAGAACTAGATGATGCCCAAACTTTATTTACAGATAAATGGCTAATCTCCCTTATGGAATCACTGAGACTTGTACCATAGGAAAAGCAGAAAATCAGTAATCTAAAAGAGTTATTAGAAGAAAAAGTAGATTTCTAATATAATGAGGGTATACCTATTTATAGACTGTTGGTTTTAGAACATCTCTGCTATGGAATTTTCACCTAGGGCTAAGAAAGTAAAAAAAAGTCTAAAATCTAAGCTCCTTGTCTTTTTACAAATGTTTAGTAACTCCTGTGATTCTTGGTCGATATCAAAAACATTAAGCTTCCAGTGCTCAGTTTTTACAGCTTGGGCATCATCTACAGCTTTCCTCTTGGAATCTTGTCGTTATTTAGTCTAACGCTTTACAGAATGCATCACTTTTCTAATCATCCTTGACGTTGCTCACCAGCCTATGTTCAAACATGTCCAGCAATGAAGGAATCACCAATTCATGAGGCGACTGATTTCTTTATTAGTAAGTTTCTGTATTTTGATCAAAATCTACACAGTTCCAATCATTTTTTACCATCGAGGCAAAAAGCTTCATCCCTTTGCAAAAACCAGTTTGGATAAAGGCCCAAGGAACATTCCTGTCATTATTTGTTTGCTTTTCTTTCCATGGCAATTTTCCATTTTTATTTGCTTGTCCCTTTTTTAAATTGCCTTAGACACTTCATATTCGAGTAGGTCTTCTGGCAGAAAGAAATTTTAAAGCTCAGAGATTTTCACCTGTCAGTTTCAAGCAAACTGCAAGCCCATAGCAGTAATCTCATTTCCATTTGAGAAAAAAAAAAAAAAAATCCTGTTTTACTAAGGAATGATAACTTAAAGGGCATCTTTACCTCTTGGTCATTCATCATTTTATTTAAATAAGAGTGATTAACAATGGTTTGTAGTCACATCTTTGAAAAGAATGGCATATAAGAATTAGATCTAGAACAACAATAAAATAAAAATTAAAAAATACTATATATATATAGATATCTATCTATAAAATACTATATATAGAGATAGATATCTATCTATATTATTATTATAGATAGATAGATATCTATCTATATCTATCTATCTATAGCAACTTTAAAAATCCAAACCATAAACATGAAACATATTGTTATGTAAAACATTGCATATAAGAAAGAAACTTAAAAAAATAATGAAAGAGCCACTGGGGGTGATAACTGACATGTATTGCTGGCTTCCTATGTCTGAGGGCCTGGGCTTAACAATTGCCTGTGTTCATTCATTTAATCTTCATGACAACCTTGGACATCATCAGTCATGATTCCCGTTTTACAGTTGGGGAAACTGAGGTGTAGAGAGGTGAACTTATTTTTCTAAGATCACACAGCTAATAAGTGATGGAGCCTGAGTGTGAACACCAGTCACCTAGCCCGAGTCCCTGCCCTTCCTGGTTCTGTAGTAGTAGTCCGACTATCAGGATCAGAATGACCCAGGGTGCTTGGAGAGAGTGCCAATTCCCAGCATCCACCACCAAATCTACTAAGGGAGAGTTTCTGAGGGTGTGGCCCTATGTTCGATTGCCAGCTATAATTTAGAAATAAGCCAGTTTGAAAGGTCTCCTAAAACTTCCCTGAACGTGCGGTTAACTCCAGCCATTTGTCCCCCAAAGCCAGTCCGGGCTACATCAGAATTTATTGCTGTTGGCTTCAAAAGGGAAGGAACCCTGACCCAAGTCATCATGTTCTTCAGCAACTCTAAGTAGTCTTTGGGTACAAAGAATCATTCATTCTTTTTCTTGTGCAGGTTGATGGATCTGTGCAAATCCAGCCTTACTTCCTTGCTCATCCACCTTTCCCTCAGATTTGTGAAATAAGTGGCCAGCTTGAGCATCTAGTCGGGCAGAACAAAGAACACACAGGGATCAGACCCTGACCTTATTCGCACAGTGTGATCATCAAGCCTGGCATACTCCAGCCTGGGTGGTGCCCAGCTGGACACGTTTCTGTCTTTCCTGTAGGAGAGGGATCAGTAGATGCCAGTGCATCTGCTCTCTGACTCTGCTGTCAAGCTATTCATGCAGTAGAATCTGTTGACATGGTAAGAAAAATACATTTGTCTGGCACACAAGCTCCAAAAGAACTTTTTGCATTGAAAGTAAAAATTTGAATTATCGTCAGAATGCTAATGCCCTTTCAGGCTTCTCCTGCCAGCACCCGTGTTGTCAGTGAAATTTAAATGTGGGGAAAAGTGCTTTTATGGGCTGCCAGATTGTTTGGCAAATGGTTTAGGTCTATTTAGTCTATTTGTAATGCAGTGATTTTGGTATTTTTTTACTATGAAAAATAAAAACTAAATGTTGCTTTATGCGCAGGTTTTCTTTCCCAGAACATTAATGGTTTCCTTAGTCTTAGCTAGCCTTTCTTCTTAAATTTAAAAGGTATGAGCGGTTAACATACCACTCTTCTAGTAAGTAATGGAGCCACAATTTGATACACTTTCTTTTTCATTTGATCTGGAGACATAATGTGGTTGGTTTATTTGTAATGACTTCTGGAAATTTGTTTTTTCTGACTTAGTAGAGGATGTAACTCCAAGTAGAATTCAGTTTGAATAAATTCTGTAGGTGTTATTCTATACTTAGAGTGTATCAAGTTTTAGTATGCGTTTGGCCTCCCTTAGATTTTGTTTGCTTAGGGTTCTATGGTTGAATTTCATCCCTTTCAAAATCAGCGGGCACAATTACTATGGTAAGAGGGTCCTGGGTGCCCATGGGCCTCTCTCCCCTCCTCAGAGGAGAGTCCACTACTCACAGCCAGTCCTCAGCACCGGGCATCTGCCTTCCTAGCTTCCCCAGTCCTTGCAGCCAATGTCCAGGCCCTATTTCCACCCCCCAGATATCCACTCCTGTCTTGAATGAAGATTTATTTAAAAAAAAAAAAAGAAGAAAGAAAGAAAGAGCTCTATCAGAAAGACTTTTATATCTTCATATCTGTAGGAAGTCACTCTTCAGACTCCTGAGACTTAATAAAGCCTCCTTGAATTTTTTTCCATGGGCACATCTCTCATTAACCCTATCATCATCTTTGTAGCTGGCCTCTGACCTCTGTCTCCGATTTCTGTTCCTCCAATTGCAGAACCGAACGTCAGCCTCAGCTCTACGTTGGTGTCTGATCACAACTGAACAGAAAAGAGAAAATTGCTTAAATAGCAATCGAAGCCATCTTTTGATGGTTTCAACATAACTGAAAATGTAGGCAAACAGCCTGGGGTTGTCATCTACCTGGTGATCCTGATCTTGAAGCTGTATTTGCAATTACCCTTGCTTGATTTTACCCTGGATCCATTGTGCCTTATAAAATTTAATGCTATGTAATCTCAGACAGGATTGTGACAGCCGTCGCGTGGGGTCATGTGTGAAATCACCCCGTACTGTACGAGGCTAGGGTTTGAATGTCCCTGCTTCCCAAAGGCCAGGCACCGGGATTAATATTTTCCACTGACTCAACAACTTGTGAAACAACAGTCAGCTACTTAGCATTGCCTTTGCTGTTTAGATATTCAATTTGGATGGCATATCATCTCATTACATTTTAAAAATTAGTTAAGATGAAGGTTATTCATAAAGAAACCAAGAAATATATTGGCCCCACTTCTAAAATAGAAATGTATGCCATTATTAATAGTGGTGCTGTTTCTGGTCAGGAAGCCTTTCCACAGTAAACACCCTTTCCCTGAGATCTCTTTTCCCTGGCTTTCTGGGGCTCCCCCGAGGACAGACAGTTATTTTATCCTCTCGTCCCCCTTGTCCCTTACATAGCCAACAGTCTGCTGCGAGCTTGCTCCCTGCCTGTGTGGAGCCTGGAATGAGATGCTACAGCGACTTCTGTTTCTGGAGCACCTGGGTTCTACATTGTCATTTCCTTTTGTCTCCTGTGTCTTTTAGAGACTTCATTCATCAGACATAATCCTATTGTTAAATGGTTCTGATCAACTACAGTGAGCAAGAGTTTGAGATGTGGGACTTTGTGCTTTAACCTTGAAACACTGTTGTGATTCACGAGGCCTTTTGTCTCAATGACGGTCAAAACAATTATAGAAATAAGAATGTGTAGAGGACCCTCAAGAACTTAATAAACATAAGTAACAGTCATGATAGAGATTTAATTGTGTATTTCATCTTTGAAATCTGTTCCCTTTCTATGTATGAGGGCATGGAGAGAGAAAAAGAGGGCATGGAGATTCTGGGTGATTCTGAAGGACACACATCTTTATTCCCGCTCCTTCCCTGAGGGTGGGATAAGTAAGGAATAATATTCTACTGAGCAGTCCATTTGCATCTTAACAGGCACCTTCTCTGGGGATTTGACATGCTAGCTTCAATTCTTGGCTATCCTTAACACAGTCAATAATGATACTAGCTATGGCATTTTATAGCTCACATAGTACTTTTCTCACTTGCAGCTTTCAGTTCAACTCAGCATTAGGATTAGAAATCATGAAACTGATGCTCAGAGAGGTTAGGTGATATTTCTAAAGACACACAGTATGTATCTCAGAACCAGAGTAGCAACCCCAGCTGTTCTAACACCAAAGCCCTTGTTCTTTCCCCCACACATTGCTGTTTCTGGGAGAAAAGTAAAAAAGAGGTCCCATTTATTGAACACCTAGTATGTGTGAGAAGCCTTTAGATGTGTTAATTTATTTAATCCTTACAACAACCTTGAGAAGGTAGATCAGATTATCTTTATTTTAGCTTGAAAGTGAAAATTCAGAGAGGTTTAACTACCCCGACCCAGCTGGTACCTGGTCATAGGTTACATTTTCTCCCTTCCGTTTTGGATTGTGCATCCTGCTCTCAAAGAAACCAGAATCTGTTCTGTTTTTGTTTTTTGTTTTTTCTTCCCAGATACTATAGTTTAAAGGGGCATAGGGAATTCTGTCCATTTGTGGCACCTGGTGAATTTTCAGATGCGGAAGAAAAACCTTCTGCAGTACTTAAAGATAAATATTGTTTTAGTCCCCACAGGAGAGACGTGGAAGAGAAATTGACAAAGGATAGGCTCAGTGTCTGTCTCTTCGCTCCCTCCTTTATTTCCATGTGTTTCCCATCATTCTGACTGTGGTTGTGTCTTCTCCTCCTCTCAGCCCCTCAAAACCTACCCATCGCTAGGGAACCTGCCTTCACTTTTCCTGGAGCTTTTTCCAGCTCCCTTCAGTCTGCCCCTTCTTTGATTCCCCCAGCACGCTCTGCCACACATCACACAGTAAACTCTTCAAACACAGCCAGGTTCTCAGATTGCTTTATGAGCTTCATTTTGCCAGTTTATTGGCAAATTGCAATACAAATTATTTCATTTAGAGATTGCCTCTCATGGATGCTTTCTCTGTATTTTTTTTCTCAGTACCCAGCACAATGTTAGGAATATAGATTTCCATTGCTTGGTTAGTTTTTAACAAGAAGTTAACCCAGACAGAATATTGATTAGTTAAAACAACCTGACTTTTTCCTTATATAAATTTTGAGCCCAAATGTCATTTTTACTTAGGCACTAAATTGCTGGGGCTAAGTTAAGAATTCGTTTTAGTCTTGGTTAAGAGAGTCGAGAAGAATGAAGGAATAGCCATTTGATAGGATATTTTTATTTCTTTTTGAAGTTCCTTTGAGCATGAAAACACAAGACTGAAAGGACAGGTGCCTCAGCCCTCTGCGGCTGCACAGCAATGCAGACAGAATTTGTAACCATCCTCTTGAATTTTTCAAAAGAAAATGCGAAATCTTTGCGTTTTCTTCTTCAGCTTGCCTTTGCAAGCTCCCCATTTGCTGCTCACCTCTTGAAGGCATTGCACAGGCTTCTGATCTTCATCTTCTCTCATCTTCCCATGCTATCCTCTCTTCATCATTTCAAAGACATCCTATAAATAGCTCCACTCTCCTAGGAGACTTTGACCACATCCTTGTGTCCGAGAACCACATTCCCATCATTGTCACACTGATATCTCAAACTGAACTTGTACAAAACACTAAAGTCAATGCCATTCTCTCATGTGTCACCAGCATTTTTCATCTTTTAATGACAGCACCAAAACTCACAAATCTTACCAAACAAAATCTCCCACTTACCTACTGTTCCCCTCACCCTTCATTACGTCCCTTCCATACTTTTAAAGAAATATAACTAGACAAGAAATTGTTTTTCCATTAGCCTAGGTCAAGGCAAAAGAAAAAAAAAATCACCTAGGGTACTTTTTTAGTTGCCGTATTTTTATTCTTATTACTAATTAGAACTTTCTCTACCCTCTAGGAGAAAATGTCATCAGTCTGGGATGCAGGCCTCTAGTATTTCCAGAAGGAAAGAAGGTGCATATAGAAGTTAGTTTATAAAGATTAAATATATTTTTGTTGAAAAGAAGAAGACAGTATAATTTAACAGAGCTCATATTGGAAGTCAGGAGATCTGGGTTCTGGTTGCATATCTGGCACTTTTAAGCTGCTGGAACTTGATGATCTCACTGGCTTCTTTGGCCTTTCATTTCCGCATTTGTAAACAAGAAACTAAATTTTCTAGGTCTATTTCAGCTCTGAAGTCACAGAATGTTTGTAAATACCTTTTTCCCTCTTACAGGATTTTTGATCTAGTGCATCAGAACCGTTTTACTGGAAAAATTGGCCCATTAATATTTACCACGATTACCACTGTATTTGCATCTTATTTTATGATTTTGGCTTGACCATCCTATGATTCTTTCTATTCATTTCCTGCTTTCTCTTGGATTGGTTGAGTGCTTTTATTTTTTCCAATTTCATTCTTTCCTTTATTAGTTTGAAATTTTATCTGTTATATATAATTATTAAAATTCCACAATTTATATTTAAAATAAAAATTTAATATCTTTATTTCCCCAAACTCAGATACTTAGAATAATTTATCAGCCACCACTTCCCACTCTACATAACAGTGTTGTGCATTGTTCCATATTTAATACTGTCTTGACCTTTTACACTCGAAATTGGAGAACCATGCCCTAGAAGAGCAGGTTTAAAGAGATAAGGACTTGTCATCTGTAATAATTGTTTCAGATGGGACAACTGGGATGAGAACCAAAAATTAAACCCCTGGGTATGGCAGTCAGAATGTCACTGATTTTTTTTTTTTTCTGAAATAGTTCCTTGGTTTTTCTTTTTTTTCTTATTCTTTTATTATTATGTTCAATTAGCCAGCATATAGTACATACAGTACATCATTAGTTTTTAATGTAGTGTTCAACAATTCATCAGTTGCGTGTAACACCCACTGCATGAACAATTTCAGTAGAGCATTGGGACTGGGTGCAGCTACCATTGGTTGAAGAATGAGTGGAGTTTGACAAAGATCAAAAGCACATAGACGGAACAAGTGTTAAATAGGCAAATGATAACATCAAACATTGAGCCAGATTGAAAAAAAATCTAAATTATTCAATATTCAACCCAATATTTGGAGGGAGGACTAGATTTTGTGTGAGAAAAGCTTGGCTTTAGTATAACTCCTGTCATTTCCCCCTGTTATGACTCAGAACTGCTGCCTAACCTTCTTCTTTCTCAGTTCAGTCATCTATAAAATGGTCTCTTCCCTCAGAATAATTAAATAAAATGGTAGATGTGAATGTACTGTGAAATGTGTGAAGTCCTGCTCAAGTCTATACTCTTCACCTCTTCACGTTGTCACTGTTATATTTCACTGGTGGTTAGTCTGGTGAAAAGCCCAACTCCATTGGTGCTAAATATCACGCATCAGTATTATTTCTATCTAAATTCTGTTTCAGTCATGCTCTGCCCAATGTCCTATGTCCATCTTCAAGGCACAACTTGAACAGATCCCATTTCCAGTCATTTGTTTCTTATTTTAAAAGGGGTGGGGGGGAATCGCCTGGGTGGTTCAGTTGGTTAAGCGTCTGCCTTTGGCTCAGGTCATGATCCCAGGGTCCTGGGATTGAGTCCCACATCGGGCTCCTTGCTCAGCGAGGAGCCTGTTTCTCCCTCTGTCTGCTTCTCCCCCTCCTGATTATGTTCTCTCTCCCTCTCTCTCTCTCTGACAAATAAAATATTTTTTTAAAAAAAGCTCAGGCAGGGCGCCTGGGTGGCTCAGATGGTTAAGCGTCTGCCTTCGGCTTAGGTCATGATCCCAGAGACCTGGGATCGAGTCCCGCATCAGGCTCCCTGCTCCTTGGGAGCCTGCTTCTCCCTCTGCCTCTCTCTCTCTCTCTGTCTCTCATGAATAAATAAATAAAATCTTTAAAAAATAAATAAATAAATAAATAAATAAATAAATAAAGCTCGGGCAGAGCACAGAGGTTTTTAGGGCAGTGAACCTACTTTGTATCATACTATAATGGGGAATACATGTCACTATACATTTGTCCAAACCCATAGAATGTACAACACCAAGAGTGAACCCTAATGTAAACCATGGGCTTTGAGTGATGATGATGTATCAGCGTAGGTTCATCAGTTGCAACCAACGTACCCCTCTAGTGGGGGATGTTGATAATGGGGGAGATTATGCATGAAGCTATGCAGAGGGTATATGAGAAATCTCTACATTTTCCAATCAATTTTACTATGAACCTAAAACTACTCTAAGAAAAATAAAGCCTGGGGCACCTGGGTGGCTCAGTCAGTTGAGCATGGGACTCTTGATTTCGGCTCAGGTCATGATCTCAGGGTCATGAGATCGAGCCCCATGCTCAGTGAGGGGTCTATTTTTCCGTCTCCCCCTTTGCTTCCCCCCAGCATGTGCTCTCTCTCTCTCTAAAAATAAATAAATAAATAAAATCTTCAAAAATAAAGCCTTTTTTTAAAAAAACCAAAAGCTCAATATTATTGAGCCTAGAGCTTAGTTTAAAATGCCTTTGTCATATCCAATTTAATACTCATATTCTTCTCTTATTATAAATCTGGCTATATTCCTAGGGACTGGTGGTATAATAGGAAGAGGGGTTTGATCCACTCTTTCACCCTTTCTGTCCCTCCTTTTTCTAGTTCTTGCTCTAACTGTGTCAAAGATGGAAGGAGAGCTGGGAAGTAAGGAGAGGACAGATGACTTTACCTAACTGGACATGAATTAGATTCTCTCTTGGCTTCTCCAGCTGAGCTTGTCCTGCTGTCCACACGTTCTGCGTGACATACAGCTAAATGCTGGCTCCCTTATGCAGGATGTTCAGGGAGCCCTGCAGGGCTGTCCTGCTGCACAGTGCAATGACATGGAAGTTTTGTTCACGTTTCTTCCCTTTTAGCATTCCTTCAACTCCCTCCTTTCCCTGTTAGTATACCACTAGACTCCCATACCTCATCCACGAGATGGCCCTCTCATGAAGTGCATTAATGGCAAGATGTCTCAAGCACAGCTACGTGCTATGGTATTTATTTGTCTATGGGAAACTCACGTAACCTAGCCATACTAACCAGTGGGAAATCAGACCTCTCTACTGCCCCCCCGTCCACCCTGCCATCTCTCTCCAGGTCTTAGACACCCCTGCACAAGCGCAGATCAGTACTCCCACTGCCTATGCAGACACCCATCTAACCCAGTCCTACTGGCATGTGGCTTTTGTGAGTGAAAGTTCCATTCCTTTTGTAAGGAGTCTAGTTTGAGTCTTAGTTGCCAATTTTAGGGCGACAATAAGATTCCCACTCAAAAGCCTGTTATCCTTTGATCATTGTAAGCATTTTAAATTGCATTCTGTGAAGAAAAGCAATCACCATCCTTGACTAAAAGCTCTGAGCTTGCCTACATTTAAGTATTTATGCCCCAGGTTTTGACAAAATTGAGCATAATCAAAATCCCACTGGGAGGAAGTATGTCAAAGAGATTAATTAAAAAGAAAGCAAAAAATGGCATCTTCCTCTGCCTTTGTGTTAATCATTCTTAAAAAACAAGCTCTTAAATAAAAATGAGTGAAGATGCCTTTTACACAGCTTTGATTGTGAGTTTTATTTAGGTCTTGAAGCGAGTTCGCCAGAGCATTTCGTGTTTACTGAAGAGTGTCTCAACTTTCATGAACAGAAATACACAATTGGTTGATATGTTAGGGTCTCACTGATGGTGGAGTCAAAGGCCACCTATAAAAGAGCTATATGTGACTGTTCACTCTTCCAGGGAAGATGAATTGCCATGGTAACAGTGCCAAGAAATAGTAGGTCAAGTTTTATCCTCTGCCTCGGGCTTATTTTATTATGTTTTACTTAGAAATGGATGCCATTATAAAATGAAGGTTTGGGTATATCAAAGCTAAACATCATGACAAGAAAATCTGATCAATAAACTGGTGTAAGAGGGGTGGATAAAGGACAGTTGGTAGGAAGGACATCTAAATTGATCGAAGAACTATTTAGAGGCCAGTTTCTTAGAACTCTCTTCTAAAATGTGGGC
Source organism: Halichoerus grypus (assembly GCF_964656455.1). Classification (NCBI taxonomy): domain Eukaryota; kingdom Metazoa; phylum Chordata; class Mammalia; order Carnivora; family Phocidae; genus Halichoerus; species Halichoerus grypus. The sequence continues at coordinate 109,079,356 of NC_135713.1, read as the reverse complement.
TTGACTTACAGATGCTTGTGTAAGTGTGTGTAAATGAAACAAAGGGGCTGTTTGCACAAGATCAGTAAAGAGAAAGTGGTTTGTAAATTTGATTTTAATAGAAGATTAACTGCTGTTAGGAAAAAAGTTCTTACTTCATTCCAAAAATAAATATGCAGCAAGAGAGCATAAAATATTTAAGCTTCTTGTTTTGCTTACTGTATTTATGACTATATCCAATGCTGCTTTATGTCTGCCTATTTATGAAAGTGAAAAAATAAATACGACTTGAGGGAAAGTACCACCATACAAAAGAAATGATGTGTAATTATCACCATTCTGTTGTTTCTGTTGTTTTGGAGGGTCGTGTCTCAGTGTACATCATGACTTGGGATCTTTCTATAATAGCATGTTGATCATTTAGGGGTCAAATACCAACATGAAGCAGTATATAATTTTTGTCATTTCAAGCGACATTGTTCTTTCTTTCTAATTACCATATATGTATGTGTGTATAAATATATAAAGATCTACTTTTTAAAATCCCAAAGGTATATCAACTCATCTTTTTGTGAACAGAATTAATTTTACATACATGGAATATAGTAATGCACTTTAGCATAACATCCTTCATGAGTTTACACTGTGAAACTATGTTAGATTTCTCCCTAAGGCTACCTTTAACTTTTGATATTTTCTCTTCTGTAAAGTAGTAAGGGTGTGTGGGTAGCTGCGAAATTTATATTGTTTCTGCCCTGATCATGAAGATTCCAGACTGGGGTCAGTGACTATTAGCTTCCTGGTGCTGCAGTATTGAAGGACCACAAATTGAGTGACTTAAAACAACAGAGAGTTACTGCCTCACAGCTCTGGAGACCAGAAGTCCTAAATAAAGGCATTGTCAGGGCCATGTTCCCTCTCACATTCTAGCAGAGAATTCATTTCACCCCTCTCTCCTCACTTCTGGTGGTTGGCTTCCTTGGCTCATTGATGTATCGCTCTAGCCTCTGCCTCTGCCTTCGTGTGACCTTCCCTCTGTGCTCTGGGTCTCTGTTTCCTCTTCTTCAAAGGATACTAGTCATAGGATTAAGGCCCTCCCCTAACCCGGTATGAACTCATATTAACTTGATTACACCTACAAAGACCCTATTTCCAAATAAGGTCACGTCCACGAGTTCTGGGGGTTGGGACTTCAACGTATCTTTTGGAGGGAATACAGTTTAGACCATTCAGTTGCTATGAATCAGAGAACCTCACCACTGAGCAAGTAGCCTTGATTACAATTTTAAATTGCTAGGCTGTCTAGTTCTTTAGAAATGATATTTTCATGATTTTACCTAATTTTTTGTCGTGTAGAGAATATGGTATTCTGCTTAATCAAATGTTTTTAATGTGTAGTATTTTAAAATATACAAAAATATGTCTCCAATAGATGGAGTATAAATTTAATCTAAACTGATCACAGTTCCTAACTGGTAATAGGTATTCACCAAATGTTTGTTGAATGAATGAACAAATGAATGAATGAATCAATCAATCAATCAGCAGTCATATTAAACTATATTAACATAGTTTAATCTTCATTTGATGATTCAAAATAATTCCTACAAGTAACGGAAGCAAAGTACAAAAGATTACTACTTGTGTGGATGCTTAATGACTGAGCATTTATTCCATTTCATATCTTTGGTCTATTTGGAAATTCAATAACGTGTGTTTTATGTCTTATGTTGCAGGATCCTCATCTTGCATTTCTGTTGACAATCTTTTTGGGTTATCACATATTATTTCCCTTAGTTTAATTAAATTACTTTTGTTAATGAGTTAACATCAATGTGTTTGGTTTAGTTTCTTCACATATAAAATTACCTACTTTATCATGTACTAGGATTATCTATCCTTTAATCTATTTTTCTCTGTCTAGACGTTCAATAAATGTATTTTGATTGTGGTGATATTATTTGAGTTATATTCCTTTCCTAATGTTTACTTTCATTTTCCCTTTAATCCAATACAGAGAGAAGTCACCACCAAAACAAAAATCAAATTACAATGTAACTCAGACCTCACATACCAAGGCTATTCCCTCTATCTTAAAACTGCACGTTATCTCTGCATAATTTCAGAAGAGTTTGGGAATGTCATATATACAGTTAAAAAATATAGAATATTTCATTGGAAAAAATTAAATCAAAAACAAAGACAAAAATGCCAAAATTCAAACTGAAAACGTTCCTTGCTACTACTTAATCAAGATGCTAATGTCTTACGTTTTACAGTTCTTTTCTTGACATATACTCAAGTATTTGCTAATCAAACCTATCATTAAAGCCAAAAATTCCTCTTAAAAACATGAATAGAAATGGAGCATCTGGGTGGCTCAGTTGGTTAAGCACCCCACTCTTGATTTCAACTCAGGTCATGATCTCAGGGTTGTAAGATTGAGCCCCACATTGGTCTCCACACTCAGCCAGGAGTCTGCTTTAGAAGTCTCTCTCCCTCTCCCTCTGCCTCTCTTCTCCCCCCAGTGCCACCACTCACGTGGGCACTCTCTCAAACAAACAAACAAACCAAACAACAACAACAACAACAACAAAAAAAAAACATGAATGAGAAATCAAAATATTTAAACCAACTAAAATGAGTTTATTTTTCTTAAAAGAGAAGAAAAGGACAGCTAACTTTCATGGAAGAAAGTTTTCATTTTTAATCATATTTTTATCCCTCATTTTCTCTGTAAGAGATTTCCAGTTGTGTTTTTCAATTATAAGAAGCCTACAGTATTTATAGAAAATCAGCAGGTATCCCCAGTTATCAGAATTAACCGAGCAGAGGAACAGTGCAAAACCAAGGTTTGGAGCCATTTTTCTGAGCAAATTGAGAAGAGGTACCATTTTAGCCAGTTACCTTCTAAGACTGCTCACATTTAATTACATTAGTGGCACTTGACATTATAAAATGTTCCTTTCTTTCAGATAGAACCTTTATCATCATTAGTAAATGTCAAATGTAATGAAGTGTTTTTCTGACTTCTTTTTCTTCCTGATACCATGGGAGAGAACATGCTAATGAGTTTATAATTCTGAAATTGTATTCAGTACTCAAAACCAATGAAGAGCCAACTTGGTGCCTGGTTTATTAGCTTAATTTTACTCTTTTTTATTGTCTTTCTATTTGGGAAGGAAAACTACTCTCTGTTTTTCCTAATACATTACCCCTATTTGGTACAATTTCTTATTTTCCCCGAGAGGAAAGGTGACAACTACCTCCAAGTAGATTGTGTTTCTGGGTTCATATCAGAACAGTGTGGAAGGTTAGGGTTAGGGTTAGGGTTAGGGTTAGTCCTTGCTGTGACTTAAGTGCTTCCTGAAAGCTATTTTTTTTTTCTTGAAAACTGGTTTTGTCCCCCTCTGTCTACTTTTAAATTTTGATAATGGCTATCCAACCATGTGGTTTCCTATAATATATCAATCATAATATAATGGGGCCTTGATTTCTGCTCTCACAAAGATTAAATACACTCACAGACTGAAATGAATGTTTTATAATCCTAGAACTAGTTTCTTTACTGTCAAAATAAAATTAACATCTTATGAAAAGGAAAGCTATCACCGGAAGAGGTCAAGAAGAAAGAGATGTCACAGTTTTCCAACACACCACTATTCAGTGTCTGTGTTGAAGACATGCCTGACAGGAAGGGTCTGGGTCACTTTTTAGCAGTACCTCGGGTGTATTGGCTGTTTTCCCCTAGTGAAAAATCAGGGGAAAGCTGTCTGTTATATAGAGAAGGCAGCAGGAATGGGGTCCCCAGACTGTGAGAAGACTATTCAATCAATGCTAAAAAGCTTTTTCTTTTCAGATTTTTATCTTTTTTAATTTTTACATATTTTTATGACTTTAAAAAAATGTTATTGGAATATAGTTGACACACAATGTTAGTTTCAGGTGTACAACCTAGTGATTGAACAAGTCTATGTGTGATGCTGTGCTCACTACAAGTGGAGCTGCCCTCTGTCACCACACAACACTGTTACAGTATTGTTGACAAGACAGCCACTTAAAGTTACTTCACAATAAGAAAAAATAAAGAGGTAATTTTATAGATAATGTATTCTGGAAAAGAGGCACCCAAGACAAAAGTAGATGTTTTAAAATAAAATGACTAGTTTTAAGATGTTTTGTTCCCCAGACAGCGGAAATATATTACACAATCTCTGATTACCCCATGCTTTGTAAACATAGTCTTTGGGAATTTGGTTCTCTAAATTTCTTCTTTATTTCACAATTGGATATGCTGTTAATTGAATGAAATCCAATGAATATCTAAGAATATCCACATAAGCTCAAGATTGGCTTCTTTCTGCTTAATAAACTTGATTATTTTTCCCAGTTATATGCAGTTTATGATATTCATGTTTATTTCAACCATCTACATTTTCATATAAACAAAATACTAAGTAAAGTACGATAAGACATTCAAATAATGTCCGAGAAACTTCTATTAGGTAGGCATGTAACTCTGCAGCATTATTATGCTTGGGATTCAACTCTTTCTACAGATTAATTAGCTATTTATGTGCTTCTATATAAATAATTTTAAAATTAGATTATTAACATTTTTCTTAATGATTTCTAGCACCACTTGACATATTAAAGATAGTAACCTTTGGTCTCTCTGGTACAATGCAAATATATTTCCCACTATGATTATGTACCATTTTAATTTTATTTATACCTTTTTTTATATTCAAGGAATTGTCAAATTTTCATGTGGTAAAATCTGTACTTTCCTTTTTGTTTTCTGCCAATGGTGATATGTTCTGAAAGATCTTTCCCACAGATTTTGCTCTATTTTTGCTATTTTGGGTACCATAATTTGTTTCCATCCTATCTTTGGAACCTTATATCCCTAATATCACCACATAAATATCTTCTTCTAGTCAGGCCAATCTCATCCCTGGTCCTATTGTTGGTTTCATGAAAAGTCAGCTAATTCTCAACTTTGTCTTCATGCCCCCCTGTTCTCCTGGAATCATTTGCTGATTTCCTCAGCCTTCTTTGATCACTCTACTCTGAAGTTGCAGGGGGCTGAATAAAATATACCACACAGATTAGGAGAAAATTGTAAGCAACCTCAAGTTTCTCATGGGTTAGTCTATGGTGGAGTGTAAGCATCCAAGCTGGAGAACACCTATGGGTGAGGAATAGCATATCCAACATGAGCCCATCCCAAGAGTGAGACCCAGGAGATATTAGTTTCATTTGGTTGATAAGGAACCTATTCTTGTGTCATCCAACTCATTAGCTTCCCCTCCAAGGGCTATTACATCTTAAGGGGAGCTGGGATGTACTCCATGTGCAAAGGAGGCATGTCTGGGAGAAGAGTAGAAAGAGGATCCAGACTAAAGTCTGAAAGAAGATAATGTTTCTGTCCAAAGTGCTCAGCACCTAGAGTACTGAGAAAGAGAAATCAAAGCCCGATCTCCAGGGAAAGTGGTGAAAGGGAAAACCAAGGAGCATGGTGTTATAAACCATAGCCCAGATCCTGTGAAGACAAAGGGACAAGAGTCAGTTGAACTGAGGAATAATTTCTTGAGCTACGTAACATATGCAGGTGACTTTAGCAATGTGTCTGCCATATCCCCAGATTTCACTATTGCATGCCATCTCTTTGGTAGGTGCTGAGCCTCTGTATTTGTAAGCTGCTATCTCCCGCCATACGCTAGCTTTGCCTCCCCAACCTTTAGGAACAGCAGCCAGCACTCAGCATTTATTGACCACCATTTGTATGCCAGGCTCTGTGTGAAGCACCTCAGATACACTGTTTCACATAGTCCTAACAAACATGCTAAATCTTCGAGAGGTTTAGTTATAGAGGTTTAGTGGATTGTCCCCGTTCCTCAGCTATGTAATAGCAGAGCAGGAACTCCAGGTCTGTTGACTCAAATATCCACACAAAGCAGGTATTTTTATTCTCATTTTACAGTTGAAGAAAGTGAGATTGAACTGCATGCTTTTAAAAGCAGCGAACTGTTCATAAAACTCTTCTTTTCCCCCATAGTGGCTTGTACTTCGATTATAAATACCTAATGCTGGAGCTAATGAACTCTTCTAGTTTTAAACTATACAAAAAGCTACAGATTTTCACATGTATAATCTTTTTATTTTATTATCTATAGTTATCTGCTGCTTAACAGGAATGAACATATGTAGAAGGTATTTTGAGCTAGATCTTTACCAAAAAAAGAATTTTTCATAATATTGCAGAGCTGTCATATGAAAATCACGAGGGAAAACAAGACTAAAAAGATATATAGTGATACATTGCAAGTACAATGTAGACTCTCTATTATGACTATTTCTGAAATAATCACTTCCCAAAATATGTGTTGCCTTATTTTTTGAGAGATTATTATTTTATAATAAAAATATGTATAATTAAAATTATATAATATAATCAAAATATTAAAAATTGTTATTTTTTAGGACACAGCAGGCCAGGAAAGATACCGGACTATCACCACAGCCTATTACCGTGGGGCCATGGGCTTTATTTTAATGTATGACATCACAAATGAAGAATCCTTCAATGCAGTACAGGATTGGTAAGTAATACTCCCATCACTAGTAATAATGGAGTTTTCATTCGACTTCCTCTTCCTTCTCAAAGCAGTGACCAGTGTCACTATGTGTGTTTGTTGTGTACTGTGATCCCCCTTGTGCTTCACAAAGCAGACAAATACTGGCTATGCTCAGAGTCGTTGTTTAGAGATTGGTAGGAAATCCTTCTGGTGATTTTTCTACATTCTGTAACTTCCGGTGCTTTGCAACCTGTTATGCTTAGTTCCAAGGAGACTTTTGATTTTTTTTTAAATATAAATAATGAATGGTTTGGAAATTTACTGGTCTAAAACAGGGATTTGTAAACTGTGGGCCTAATGTGGCCCACCATTTGTTTTGTGAATAGTTTTATTAGAACGTAGCCAGGCTCATTTCCTTACCGTCTGAGACTGCTTTCACACACAACAGCAGAGGTAAGTTGTTTTAACAGAAACCATAGGGCCCACAAAGCCTGAAACATTTCCTATCTGGCCGTTGACAGTAAAAGCTTGCTAGCCCCTTGTCTAGATTTGTTAAATAGTTTTCAGTTTTTCTTCAAGTTGAAAAGTTTCAAAGGACTGAGATAAAGGCAGAGCTAAAACCCAAGCATGTTCTGACTCATGGCTACATCAGCTATGCGAAAACCCCTCTGTCCGTGGGGAGTATGACTGGCAGCGGAGACCTTATGTGGCTTCTGTCAGCCAGTCCCCCCAGCACCTTGGGAGGACAAGTGGAAGAGCTGATGGTCATGGTCATGGTCAGGGATTCAAGCAGCGGGGCTGAGCAGAGTTGCTTTCCTGTGGCAAGAGCTAGAGTCTAGCTAGAGCTTTGTGTGGTAGGAGGAGGAAAATGGCGCCCCCGCTGCTGGGAGCAGGCCTGAACAGCCATCACATTTTAACTGCCAACGGTCACAGCTGGGCTTCTATACGAGAATAGTAGCCCCCCAAAGTGAAATAAATGGCATTCATTTTTTTTTCCTGTTTTGCATCATAGTATTACCCAAAGTAATTTTTTTTACACGTGTATCAGCTCAATGAAGGTCAGATGCTATTAAAAACTTCAACTTGCTTTAGATTATTTCTTTTAAATTTTATTTTATTTTATTTTTGTTGTTGTTGTTGTTGTTGTTTTTAAATTTTTTTATTGTTATGTTAATCCCCATACATTACATCATTAGTTTTAGATATAGTGTTCCATGATTCATTGTTTGTGCATAACACCCAGTGCTCCATGCAGAACGTGCCCTCCTCAATACCCATCACCAGGCTAACACATCCTCCCACCCCCCTCCCCTCTAGAACCCTCAGTTTGTTTTTCAGAGTCCATCGTCTCTCATGGTTCTTCTCCCCCTCCGATTTCCCCCCCTTCATTCTTCCCCTCCTGCTACATTCTTCTTCTTCTTTTTTTCTTTCTTAACATATATTGCATTATTTGTTTCAGAGGTACAGATCTGAGATTCAACAGTCTTGCACAATTCACAGCGCTTACCAGAGCACATACCCTCCCCAGTGTCCATCACCCAGTCACCCCATCCCTCCCACCCCACCCCCCACTCCAGCAACCCTCAGTTTGTTTCCTGAGATTAAGAATTCCTCATATCAGTGAGGTCATATGATACATGTCTTTCTCTGTTTGACTTATTTCGCTCAGCATAATACCCTCCAGTTCCACCCACGTCGTTGCAAATGGCAAGATCTCATTCCTTTTGATGGCTGCATAATATTCCATTGTATATATATACCACATCTTCTTTATCCATTCATCTGTTGATGGACATCTTGGCTCTTTCCATAGTTTGGCTATTGTGGACATTTCTTTTAAATTTTAATTGTTCATCTGAGAAAACACCTACATCTCTTCTACTTACACACACAGATGCACACACACTTACAATGCAAGAAATAATGCATTTACAGTAGCCTCTCAAAAAGGAAATATATAGCTATAAACTGAAAAGGGTGAGATTGGGACTATATGAAAAAGTAATTATCTTCCACTGAGCCGCATAAAAGAAGGCTTAAGTACTCTTCTTTTTAGTAGACTGAATATTGTAAAAATGCCAGTTCTTCTCATATTAATTCATAGATTCAAGGCAACCCCAATTAAATACCGACAGGTTTGGTACAAAATGGAAAGAAACAAAGAGTCCAAACATAGACACAAATCCATCTAGATTTAGTTTATGATGAAAGTACCGTTTCAAACTAGTGACAGAAAGGTTTGTTCAATTAATAATGTGGTGATATCTAGTTAATTTTCACACATAGCTCTGGCATACAAACTGCTATGCAAAGTGGTCATTTTAACTTTGATTCTTTCCTCTGAGGAAACGTTGAGACCCAGTGCTCCCGGACAGGAGGTGTTCATGAATCACCTTCCAAACTTCAGGGTCCCAAATGCTGTTTGCACCCATAGTTCTTACCCTGTTGTTTCAATGAATGTTATATGACTACTGAGAATACCAAGAATTGAGTTCATTAAAACCAAATGGCAATAAGACCAATAACCCAGCTCTCTATACTTCTGGCTCTAGCATGAGAAATGATGTGGAGAAGTTCAGCTTCCGCAAGCCCTACCCCACACCTTCCCTCGCTCACCCCAGCCAGCCCAGCTTCATCCCCACCACGCTTCCTCGCCTGTGAACAGACCACCTGCCCTTACCAGTCTTCCTCTGCCTCAAATTCCCTATTTGACTGTTTACCACTCTTCTTTTTTTTTTTTTTTTTTTACCACTCTTCTTTTTTGAAGCTCTGTTTCCCACCCCCCTTTTTTTTTGAGAGGTGTGTTTTCCAGATTATTCTTGTCTCTCCCTAGGACTGCTTCTCTTTCTACTTCCAAGATTTCCCTCACCCAGCCAAGAGTAAGCATACCCCCATGGTTTGTTCTATTGGGCTCATTTTTGCTTTCCTTGGCTATCCTATCCTCTCACACACATCATTTATCATTTACACTGGATAGCTCCCAAGTTTACATTTCTGGCTCCAGGCTGTGTTCTAAACTGCAGCGTTGCATTTCCAGGTGGCCCAAATATTTCTTCACCTGGCTATCCTGCTGGTGCCTCAGAATCAATTATCTCTGCCTAAAATTGCTCACCTTCCTGACGTCATTATTTCTTCTTATTGACACCACCACACCCTGTCACCCAGGGTCTACCCTGAATCCAATTCTAACCTCCAACCATCCCAATCTGGAACTTGATCTTGCGTATTAATTTTTTCTGAATATCTTTTGATTCTGCTCCTGCCTCTCCATTCCTACTGTGACCATCATTGCTCTTCTTCTTATTATGGTTTGCTTCTACCCTCACAGTAGCCTTCTAACTGATCTTTCTCCCTTATAGATTTCTTCCTGTCCCACGCCATCCTATCCCACTGCTGCTGTAAGAGTATTCCAGATGAACATAATCCTAAAGACCACTGCAAGGCCCCGCCCAAAAGCCATGACTTGCCATCACCTACTGAATTAGTTAAACCTTCTTCAGCCCGACTTTGAGACATACCACATTGTGGAACCACTATACCTTTACAGTCTCTTCTCACTATCATAGAGGCAAACTGATCTATTCACGGTTTCTAGAACCCAGGCTTACCTTCCTAAACTTTGTGGGGTTTTGCTTTGATATCACCCCCTGCTTTGCATATCTTCTTCACAGCCTACCCCCTCCATTCCCCGGCACATCTAGATCTGTCAAAAACCAACAAAATCGATCCTTACTTCTTTTTTTCCGTCCCCAATTGTATGACCATTATTATTAGGGGGATTTTATTCACTCCACAAACATGTATTGAGCACCCCCTCTTTCGACATTCTGCCAGACATTGTATTTATGCCAGCATTTACTATCCCAATTAATGGATCCACCCTCATCCAGTTATCTGATATAGAAATCTAAGCAGTGTTTTTGATTTCTGTCTTTTACACATCACATCTCATTGACCACCAAGTCCAATAATTTTGACTTTCTAAATGCCTCTCACATCTATTCTTATTCTTCGTTGCCACTGTCTTCACCTGGACTGTCATTGGCTTTCATCTGCTTTACAAACCTTCTGTCTTGTCTTTTTACCTTTAGGTTCCACCCACTCCACATCCTCTATCATATGGCCATCAGAGCTAATGAAACTTAACATGTCTTTTTTTTTTTTTAAGATTTATTTATTTATTTTGGAGAGACAGAAAGAGAGAGAGAGAGACAGAGAGCGTGTGAGCAGACGGGAGGGGAAGAGAGAGGGGAAGAGAATCTCAAGTAGACTCCCTGCTGAATGCAGAACCCGACACAGGGCTCCATCCCATGACCCTGAAATCATGACCTGAGTCAAAACCAAGCATCAGATGCTCAACTGACTGAACCACCCAGGAGCCCCAAACCTTAACATGTCTTAAAAATAAATCTTCAGTGATAAATCTGGCCGTATGTACTTTTGAAACCTTCGCAAGTGATCCTGAACCCCGTTTCTGATTAAGGCCTTTGGTTTTGAACGAAGTCCAAACATGGTAAACAGTGTAGCCCCCACCCACATGTGTCACTAACATCATCTCCTACCACTCTTGTCCACTGGTCCCATATTTCAGCCAGACAACTTTGCTCAATTTACAGATGTTTGATCCCTCTAATACCTCTGTGCCTCTGCTTAGAATACCTTCTCTGTTATCTTTCCAACTCTTTTTCACCTTTTAAGGCAGCTCAAATATCAACTCTTGTATGAAGGTTTGAAGATCCTGCTACCTCCTTTCCCGTGCACCCCAATTTCCAATCCCAGTGGACAGTGCTCCTCATACCCTTATGCCTGCATTCACACTACCCCAGCACTTTCTACAGACCACCTACAGAACCTAGTATACTCTGTTTTTATTTGATTACGTTTTTTCTTCTGTATTAGACTGTGAGTTCATTAATCTTGTTTCTCTAGTACTGAATACAATACAATCCTATAACTTTTTTCTGAATTTTTATTGTGAAATATATGTAGCAAAATTTACAACTCAACCATTTTTTAAGTGTACAGTTAGTGGTATTAAATGCATTGTTAGTGCTGTCACAACCATCACTACCATCCTTCTCCAAAACCCTTCATCTTGCAAAACTGAAATTCTATACCTTGTAAATAGTAACTTCCCCTTCTTTCTTCTCCTCAGCCTCTGGCAACCACCATTCTACTTTGTATCTCTATGAATTTGACTATTCTAAGTACCTCATATAAGTGGAATCATAAAGTAATCTCTTACTGTACAATAATACAATGCATATTTTGGATGGATGATCCAAAGAACTATAGAGGTTCACATCCTTTGTTGATATCCCAACAGAAAATATGAAATTACTTCAGACTGACATAGCCAGGATTTAATGGTTCTATTCTTCCTCCCAACAGAAGATTTAACATTGTTATGTCCATCACTGCTATGGCACTAATCATATTCAACTTTGTGTTGTTCTGAAGATATACTTGTCTTAAGTTCTTAATAGATTGCAAATTATTTGCAGAGCAATAATATGTCTAACTTGTTTGTGTTCCCTACTTAACATAGGTAACATTACAAAACAGGTATTTTAAAAATTATTCTTACCTGAAAAAACTGACCCGTCAAAAACCTTGGAAAATGTTTAAGGAATAAAAACAGAATGGCATAGTAAGAAAAGAAAACTGTTTAGGAAAAAAAAAAAAGTCCAGTTCAGCGTTTCCTACTTGCTTTACATATATGGCATTAGTAAGTAGTACTCGGGAAAGAAGGGAGCTTGGTGGCATTCAGTGGTGACTTTCTATACTAGGAAATAAAGCCTTCTCAAAAAAACAAGCACAAAGGAACATATTCTCTAAATTACTAGTCTCCAAGTGTCGATATTAAGGGGACCAAAAAAAAAAAAAAACCTAGAAAAACACATATAGCAAAAAATAAGAAATTGAGACTGATTTGCACCTAAAGTTTCAAATACTCTAACAAAATGCACTTCAACTGCTCCAAAAGGAAAGAAAATGGTTTTTGGCTGTGATCTCAGTAAAATTCTTAAACCAATTATAGGGACATTCAGATTAAGTGTTAAATTTCTTAGAATTTCATGACACACAAATTCTAATGTGTTAAGAAGCCAGGCGTAGAGATTTAGAGAGAATAGCAACAAGGTAGCAGATTGTGTTGAGGAAATGGTGGCTATCCTTTTTTTGAAAACACATTAAACTGTGCTTTCAATTTTCCAGTGGAATTTTATCTGGGCAATTAAATAAAAATATCCTCTTTAATTTGGCCAAATTCCACAATTCTATAAAATTAATATAAAATGAAACTCACTGTGAGCTTACTTATACATTTATCTAGGGTCTACAAATATTCAAAAAGAATGTGAGAAAAAACACCAAAGATACATACAATATGGTTAATAAAATAGGATTAGAGAGTAACTCCCAAGAATCAGGAGCAAATAATTGTTTTAGCCCTCATGCCCTGGAAATGGGGTGGAAAAATCTTACATGCTAATTCTTGATTGTGAAGTGTATGGTCTCAGGACAGCAAGAGCAAAGAGTCCAAGTTCCACAGACATGGATGACTCATAGTCGTAGCAGCAGGGAAGCTTCCGCGTGGAAGGCAAGAGACCGTGGCATTGGCCTGAGGTGAGCTGCTTTGGGTGACGCCTTTCTCATGTTGGAGAAGGGAGGTGGTAGTTGAGCAGAGCGCTTGCAGAAGTGTGTAGCGGGAGCCGTGTAGCAAGTGGCCAAGAGCCGCCTCAGACGGGTGAAGCAAGAAGATCTGAGGGAGCACATGAGAGGTGTCAGAGAGAATTTAAAAGCTTATGGAAATCCAAAAGATAAAATGGAATGAAATTTAGTTCTAAGGTTCTTGGAAATCATGGTGAAAATCAAGGCTTAGGGGGGAAAAAAGTAAACACGGTGTATTCTATAGCTCTCATTATAGGAAGGGGAGAAATACCACACCAATCCTCCAGGGCAAAGAAAGTTTTCTTTGAATTAAATGCTGATGGAAATGTCTTTTATTGGGGGCACATTGGGTTTATGTCAACGAAGGCTTTTATAGCTAGTACTAAAAAGACCTCAGGAGACTCCTTTCTTACAATGGCCTCAAAACCCAGGAGGCAAACATTAGAGCATGTTCAATGAAGGCCCCCATGAGAATCTAGGCAAATACTGTAGTCTGAACACATAGACTTCTTGTGGTCTTTAGTGATCCAAGAACTGAATGGTAACCATTCAAGGGAATGCTTGGATTCCATGCTACCTAGACTATCTTCCCTAAATATCATTTTTCTATGTTATACCTTAGGTAGAAGAGAGTGTGAGGCTATGCACTCTGAAGAAGGCCTCAGACACTAATATTGCATCCAGTACTTTGGAATACAAATGCTGATCTTGTATTATAATTGTTATCAAGTCTAGTTTTTAAACTTCTTTCAGTCTCCTGAGCTTCTCATACCTCTGGGTTTCTTTTTCTCAGGGCCTTTGCTTTCTATAACAAACCACATCCCTCCAACCCCAAGATCAAGCCAATTTCTTCTCATCCTTCAGATCTCAGATTGTCCATCATTTTCTCTGATGTTTTTTCAAATACCATATTCTTTTAGTTGCTTCTGTAGTATACTGTCAAAACACTATCACACATGTATCTTATAACATATTGTAAGTGTTTATCTAGTACTCTGTTTTCCTGCCGAATTCCAAGTTCCTTAAAAAAAAGACTATACTTGTCTTCTTCACCTTTGTATCCCAGTGTCTACTCTAGGAATGGCACTGAGTGGCTACTTAAGAAATATTTATTGAATGAGTGAGTGAAACTCGCACGGAGAATGTGCATCTCGTGAAGCCATCAGAATTGATTGGAGTGTTTTGTAAAAAGATGTGGGAAAGTAAGGTGGCTGTAAACAATCATATTGAGAACTGCAACGGGGCTTACAATGTTCTTCAGATTTGTCCACATGGTGAAAATATGTGTAAATCATGGTCAGTAAGTAGAATTTGCCAGATTCCCATTTGCTTAAATCTGCATTTTGTTAGGGAGCAAACTGTGTGGAGTTGTAAAGTCAAGGGCAGGAATTTTGTGGCTCCGTTATGTGAGAAAAGAGAAGTTACCTCTCAAAAAAAAAAAAAAAAATAGTGTTCTGTGCTTTGACTCCTCCTATGGGCTTTGGTTTAAGAAACAAAATAAATAAATGATTAGAGAGACAAGTCCCAAATAGATTTAAATAGTTCTAGAAACACAAGATCACCACTGAAAATTTCACTGCCTTTGAAATGTTTCTCAGGTGAGTGGTGGCCAGAGAGTTCCTAGGTCTCAGTTGGAGCATGGCCCCAGGTATATGGAATGTGGATCCCTTGTCCAGGCTCTTCCTAAACATCCAGTGCCTAAGACTCAACTGTCTACACCTACTGCAGTGCCTTTCTTTTTTTTTTTTTTTTTTTTGCAGTGCCTTTCAACTTGACTTAAAATCTTCCCATTCCTGGGGCACTGGGTGGCTCAGTCGGTTAAGCATCTGCCTTCAGCTCAGGTGATGATCTCAGGGTCCTGGGATCGAGCCCCACGTCAGGCTCCCTGCTCAGTGGGGAGCCTGCTTCTCCCTCTCCCTCTGCCTGCCGCTCCCGCTCTCTCACTCTCGCTCTCTCTCTCAAATAAATAAAATCTTAAAAAAAAAATCTTCCCGTTCCTGACGTTAAGTGCATTTCTGTTCTAAGTATGGCCTGGCCACAGGCTGCTGTACTTCCTGCAGGAGAATGTCGCTGACTTCTCTTCCCCTACCTTATTTATTTACATTTGGCTTTTTATGACACAATGAGGAACTCTAAATATAAGTTTGGGTTTTTTTGTTTGTTTTTTTGTGGGGTTTTTTTGTTTTTTGTGTTTTTTTTGAAGCAGGAAATCTGGTGAGCAGATTGATATTTTTTAAAAACCACCAGACGGAGGATAAAAGTCTAACACCATCTTCCCACCAGTTTTAAATAATTCATTTCTATGACGTTCAGGGTACCATTGCAGATGTGCTACAACCAGAATGAAATTTCACCCTCAGATATTCTTTTCCTCTGCAATTTTTTGTTATCCAAAAATATGTAATGGTCTTAAATGAAGGTGACATCATGTTCAATATGAAAGAATTTTAGACTGGTAATAACAACTAAGATGAATAATTGCTAAACCTTTGTTCATGGCTTCCTAACCTTGTTCAAGGTTCCTATCAACTATAAAGTTGGTTCTGTCACAGCTCAGAGTTCGTAGTGGTGGGATTAGAATGCAGACATCTGATGCCAAGGTTCACCCCCACCCGACACTGGGCATCAAGGAGTCTTTCTTCTCCCTCCCTCCCTCTCTCTCTCTCTCTCTCTCATTGCTCACTCTCTCATTGCTGCTCTGACCCAGCCTTAAACCATTTTTCCTGTATGGATAATCCAACTTAACCTCAAGCTTATATTTAAAGGATAGATAGCTCCTAATCCACAGCTCCTTCCAAAAAACCTGAAATAAACCAACACCCTATCCCCTCAGCTGTCTTTTGCATCTCCATCTTTTTGGTTTACTGGGCCAAAAACATCGGGACTAATCTTAACTCCTTATTTTCTGACACCCCACATCCACTCCTTCAACAAATACTATTGTATCTTGGCTCTAATATCAAAGTACAGTCTGCTCTTGTTCAAAGTTGTTACACTCCATGAAGTCACCAAAAATGTTAGTTAGTGAATACTGAATTGTTGCTCCATAGGGGAAATAGAGAGGCAGGTTCCTGGGAGCCTCTGATTACATTTTTGCCAGCAGATCAATATGTGCTTGGTTTTAGGTGTGTTTCCACTTAAAGACACTTTATTTAATGTATTTTGTTGATTCGTGAACATTGGAGTCATGGCCAGCAGCAGAAAACTCGTGCCCAAATGAAGTGTGTCTGACCCAGGTGTTTCTGCACAGCCATACGACAGTCTTTTTGCACTTGGGAACACCAGACAGCACTTGGGCTTTATGCTTGGCGGTCATTTTAAACGCAGTCACCAACAAAAAGCACAAAAGGTGAAAAGTACGGCATTGAGCATATTGCGAAAAAGCACTGTTTACAGAAGAAGACTGAAACCAGGCAAAGCATGGTCTTTTTCAGTCTCCGCTGGGAATATGTGTGTCAGGCCACTCCGCTTTCTCATCCCTTGGCTTATGTCTGCAAATGTCTGTGAAAGCGCCGTGAGTATTTATTTGGGGATTACAAATAAATTTTAGCAAGTAGACAAATTTGCAAGTACGGAATCCATGAATAATGAGAACCAATTTTATATCCAGAATCCCTTCACTGCCCACCATTTCCAATGTGTATTAGTTTGCTCGGGCTGCCGTAGCCAGGCCCACAGACTGGGTAGCTGAATAAGAGAAATTTATTGTCTCACAGTTCTGGGACTCTAAGTCCCAGATCAGAGTATTGGCGGGGCTGGCTTCTGAGAACATGTGAGTGAATCTGTTCCAGACCTTTCTTCTAGCTTCTGCTAGCCTCAGGCATACCATGGCTTGTAGATGGCTGTCTGCTTCCTGTGTTTTCATATCATCTCTCCTTTGTATGTGTCTCCCTCTGCGACCAACATTATCCTTTCTTTTTTTTTTAAGATCTTTATTTATTTATTTGAGAGAGAGCAAGAGAGCACAAGCAGGGAGAGAGGCAGAGTGAGAAGGAGAAGGAGGCTCCCCACTGAGCAGGAAGCCCGATGCAGGGCTCAATCCCAGGACCCTGAGGTCATGACCTGAGCCGAAGGCAGATGCTTAACTGACTGAGCCACCCAGGAGCCCCCAAAGTTATCCTTTTTATAAAGATACAGTAATATTGGATCTGGACCCACCTTAAAGACCTCATCTTAACTTGATCATCTGTGAATGCCTAATTCTAAATATGGCCACATTCACAGGTACTTAGGATGAGAACTTCAATATTTCTGGAGGGATACAATTCAACCCATAACACACTGATACCACCTTGATCATGCCACCATCCTCTCCTGTCTGGATTGTTGCTATAGCCTAACTGGTCATTCTGCTTCTACCACTGTCCCTGCCCCCAGAATCTTCCCAGCACAGAGAGGGTGCTTTTCAAACTGTAAATCAGATCGTGTCACTCTTCTGTTCCAAACATTCACAGCATCCCACCTTTCCTGGACTGAAGCCAAAGCCCTTACAACAGCCTACAAGATCCTGTGCAGCTGACTCACCACCTCTCTATCTTACCTTCTTCTTCTCTTCCTCTCTTGCACCTGGTCTCGCCACAACAGCCTCTTTGCTATTTCTAGAACACAGCAGACATGCTTCTTCTTCAGGGCATTTGCTCCTGCTTTTCTCACTGCTTAGAAGTCTCTTTCCCAGATATCCTTATGGTTCTCCCCTCACCTAATGGTCTTCACTATAATGTTACCTTCTCAGCAAGACCTTTTATATTGCCCACCCTCTTTTATATTGCAACCCTTTTTATTTTATAACTTACTTATTTATCACATCTGTCTCTGCAATAAGAATGCTAGCTTCACAGAACAGCAATTTCTGTCCTTTTTATGCAGTATTATGTCTTATGAATCCAGAACAGTCCCTGGAACATAGTAGGTATTCAACACATATTTGTTGAGTAAATGAATATATGAATAACAGAGAGAGAAGTATATGGGACTAGATCTTCATTTTCTGTCTTTATAATCTGGCACGGTTCATGGCACATATCAATTATGTCCAACAAAAAACTGATGACGAGGGCCAGAATAGTATCAGACCATTATGATGAAAATAAATGAAAACTTTCAATTCAAATGTAGCAAGGAGATAATGCCTACTTAACCAAAATTTTGTCTATATTATAAAATTCTCCCAGCTTCTCGGTAGAATGGAGAGGATATGTGGGTAGAATTGATAAAGAGAAATTAAAATGTTTTAGCATACATATGGGGCAAAATGACTTGAAGTTACCTGGTTAGTTTTTGTAGTACATTCTATCTCTAAAATGGTTTGGTTTGGGGTTATTTGTTTGTTTTTGGAGAAGAGAGTATATTTGGGACCTGGGTTAGTACAACAAATGCATAGCACATATTTCAGGGGACCTAAAGAGGATTAGAAATGTCATCTAACCCAATAGGAAATATTTGCTCGTCTCTCGTGGCCTCAGTTCAAAGTTTTTCTTACTGTTTCTGTTTCCAGTTAACCAACTGCCTGCCTCTGGGTTCTCTTGTTTCTTTGTTTTTTCCACTCACTCTTTCACTTACAGCAGTTTGTTCTGGTTTGTCTCAATGAATTCCTCAGACTGGAAATTGAGATAAAAATTAGCTGCATGAAGAATACAGACATGGTACAAAATGTAAAGCCTTGAATTAAAGATCCTAATTAAGCATTTCATTTTACCCAATGTCTGCCCAGACCTGTAAGGCAAACATGGGCTCAGATTTTGGTCAGAGAGAATCTTTTTCTTTCTTTCTTTCTTTCTTTTTTTTTTTTTTTTTTTTTTTGCGACTTGGGAAATAGCAAAAGTCTGAAGACTGAAGCCTGTCCTATATGACTTGGTGTTTGGGTACTTAACTAACCTCAACTGTACTCAGAGATGGTAATTACTCTTCTATAAATATTAACACTAAACCAAAGGCTAGAAGCTAAATTCTAGTTGCTGCAGCCTTACTTACCCCAGTCAGGTTATATAGGGAATATAAAGATTAAATAAAAAATTACTTGGACTCTTGGATAAAAGATATTATATAAATATGATTGCTATTTGTTCTGCTTCACTTGCCCTCTGAAAATACACTTCTTGGCAGCCCCTTTTGTGCAGTTTTGTATGACTATACTTATTGCAAATGCCAGTATTTTCTCACAGGATTTCCTTGGTTTCCATCTATTTTAATATACCTTATTTTCTTTGAAATTAGTTGCCTGCCTTTGGGGAATAGATTTGTCTTGAAGGACAATAATTATACCTGTCACATAACTCCTCAGGAAAGGAGATTGTGGTAAGAGCCTATTTTCTGTCGTAGATGTTCATCTTGATTTCTGGGTTGTATGGTTGATGATTGCTGTATAAAAACAAATCTGTAGGATTGTTGGTGATAGTATTAAGAAAACATATTTCTAGGCTTTAAAGAGGAACAGTTATGCCTTTCTTGAGTCTTACCAGTGTTTTCAGATCTGTGGTGAATGTGGTCTCCAAGTCTGCTTTCTGACCATAGTGAATATGTTGGGTACTTCTTGATACCTACTACTGGTCCTCATTCTCTAATTGTCCAATCAGCAAATACATATGTACTCAGCTACAGCATCGTGAAATGAGTAGAAAGACCAGGTCTTCTAGGTCTAAACTGCCACAACTCCAGTCTAATCTCTACTTATTTCTAAATTGTTGACATTGTTTGCCTAATGTAGGGCTCCTGACTAGCAGGAGCATTCTGGAGCCCCGTTTGTTCATTTACCATTGGGCTGGGTTTGGTCATTTATCTTTGCAGTTCATTTCATTAATATAATTTTCTTAATTATCAGTTGTAAACCAACCCCCTACACACCCACTCCTTAAAAACAAAATGAAAGAAAGAAAGAAAGAAAGAAAGAAAGAAAGAAAGAAAGAAAGAAAGAAAAAGAAAGAAAGAAAAGGAAAGAAAGAGAAGAGAAGAGAGGAGGGGAAGGGATGGGAGGGGAGGGGAAGGGAGGAGAGGAGAGGAAAGGAAAGGAAGAAACATTAAAGGTTACTATTCAGAAAATTAGAAAAATAGCACAATCTTAGTCATGGGAGGATTCCATTTCATCACCAGAAGATAGGTCATCATGTATAATGTCTGATTCCATTAAATTTAGACAGATCCCTTCTTCATTGTTGTCTGTACCTTTCCCTTTATGTACCATCAATTTCCAAAGCAAGAGCAAGAATCACAGTGTAACTAAAAGGACATACAGGCAACCCAACCATATATCACAGTCTCCATGCTGTCAATCTCATGTTCTTTGTTCATATAATATCCCTCAGGACAGTTCACATTTAAGGTCTATTGTATCCTATAACCTAATTTTAATTTATAAATATCAAATGAATTTGGCTCTTTCTCTGTTGTTCCTTCCCATAGCATATTGAAAGCAACAACCAGTGGAAGGCAGATGAGAGAAATGTCATAAGGCCTAGGTGGTTTCTAGACCTTTTTTTTTTTTTAAACCAAATACTCACAACAATTAAAAGTTTTTGAGTAGTCAGCCTGATATGTCTACCCAGAGTTAGCCAAACTCAAGATTAAGGCCAGAGTCCTCCACAAGTTTGGCCTCACTTCAGTTTGGGGGTCCCCGGGGCTATTCTGACTAGCTGGCCACAAATTCAGGGTTTCCCATGACTACTGTTAGGTTTGAGAAGTCACTAAAATGACTGACAATTCAGGAAAGAGCTATACTTAAAATTTCAGCACTCCTGTGGAAGACCCCTTTGTGGAAAACTGCCCTGAGCAAGCCCGCCAAGGAGCACTGCAAGGCTGACTGACGTGGGCACACCAGCTGCCCTGACACCAGGTGGCCCTCCTGGGTCCTCCACTCCTCTGACTTGCATCTCACTTTCCCTTTGGCATCCTTTTTTTCTCTTGCCCTTGTTGGCTCTCCACATTTTGCTATTCAAATCAGTTTCATTCCTACTGAAGCCAAGCGTAGTGAGAAGGCCAACAGGACAGGGTCGTGTGGAACTAGCCCTCCTCACAATGCCCGTGTCACAATGTCAAAACGTTCTTTTTATGAGCAAATAGTGGAAAAACAATTATTTTTACCCCCTACTTCATACCTAACCACTTTTCTTATCAAACCCCTTCCCTCAACCTCACGCTTTTGCCGAGTTCCACTGGGCTCCATCCTAAACATGACATTTTTGATAGATTTGTTACCCTGACATTCAAGGAGTTAAGTACAGTAAAAACTAGCTGTGCCCACTCCCCAACCTAGCACTTCCTAATTACATAGCAAATATTTAAGGAATAGGAAGAAATGGATGCTCTGCTATAATTGAGATTATTTTCTTTGTTTTTGATAAACTGTGAACTTTGAATATGCATATTAACATGGTAATTTATGCAAATCTTTGCCTTCAGAGTTTGTATTCTGGAGATAAGTCCTTTCTGAGTTGCTGGAGCACAGAATTTTATATCCTATGACCTTATCATATATTTTGAAAAGGACCAAAGAGGACTCAATTTATGGAGCTTGATAAAACAGCTTATTTTAGTAGAAATTTCCTTAAGCCAGGAGGAAAAATTGCCTTTTTTTTTTTTTTTAATTCCTTCAATTTAAAACTAATGGAGACAGGATCTGGGGAGGAAATGAGAAAGGCCTAAAGAAGGGGGTAGAATTATTGGTTAAATCTCCGTTTTGAGAAGGGCACGAGGCACCAGGCTGAGGAGGAGGGCCGTGAAGCTTTGCAGACCCTTAATGGAAGCCCCTTGCCTCAAAGTTAGACAAATCCAACAAACCAAAATACGGTATAACCTGGGAACTTTCACACTGCTTACCATTCCTTAGACTCCCTTGACTATATTTAAATGAGGTAAAGGATTCCTAACTTAAAAGATGGCTGTGAGGAGTAGAAGAGAAGATCTAATATACCTGGCATGTTGTAGACACTGAAGAACTTTCTCTTGCCCTCAGTCTGTATCAGACCGTAGTTCCCGGTCCAGATTGCACACTAGAATCACTTGGACCTCTTTTCAAGGCCTATTGTCCTATGCAGTAATTCAATCAGAATTTCTGCTATTGTTACCCCAGCATCAGGATTTTTAAAAAATCTCCCCAGTGGATTGTAATGTGAAGTTACATTGAAAGATGAGAGCTTTACCCAAGGCAATTGTTGTCACAGATTATTGGAATTGGACACCCTTGTATGAATAATAACATTCTGGAGAAATACATACATATATCTTATATAGCTTCTTAACCTTTTATATCTTTAGATTTTGCAGAATGGTTTTTTATGCCCCTACCTCTACAACCAATCCATTAAAAATGATGACTCTATCCCACATATTTCCATTGTGGACTGGATTTTAATGCTACATTGTTTGCCAGCTTTTTTTTTTTTTTCCTCAGAAATTCTGTGGTTCAGGTAGAAACACAGCATAAAGTCTTGGTATGGATCAGTCATTCAAACCCGAAGGATTCAGATCACAAGTCCTAGTCCTGTCAGCAAGCACAGGACCTACAGCCAACCTACAGCTGCATTCTGAGGCAGGGACTCCTTCTAGACTTCCTCCCAGTATGAGAAACATAAGCCTGAACCCATGGGTGGAAGCCCGTAGTTTCCCCTGGAAGGGGTAGAGAGATGCAGTGAGGAGTAGTAAGTACTTGCTATCAAGGATTTATCATCAGTACAGTTGCTGCAAAGGTTCCCGGGATTCACTACTGTTTTATTAATGGCGGAAGGACTGGTATGGAAAGGGCTTCTGCAGGCCTGAGGTAAACACCACCTCAAACGTGTAGGAGTCACGTGGTTTAGCAGCCCTGTGTGGCATTTCTGGTGAACTCAGTCTGGGTCAGGATTCTCATGGTTTGGGATGAGGTGACAAGTGCATGTTGAGCCTTTTCATGATTTCTTCATTCTCTTTGATGGGATGCTCACACAAAGAAGAGGTGAGGCCAGACTCTAAACTTTTAGAGGCTTCTAACTAGGCAGAACAGGGGGACTGTCACGTTTGTGGTTTTCCAAACTTTATATATATATTTTTGGAAGTTGGATATGCAGCACACAGGATGCTGAATATAGCATACAAGATTCCATTCAACTTACAAGGGTTGTTTTTTGTTTGGTTGGTTTTTGTTTGCAGTTGGGGATTTTTGCATGGCAATCTCCTCAAAAAGTGTCCAAATGAATCACATCCTGCCCTCACAAACTTCGGAGGCTTTCAGGGGAAATAAGACATGCAGTTCCCTGGTCACCGGGCCACCATTATGGAATCAGCCTTGTTCCTAGAATTTCCTCTTTAACCAGTCCATGCCTTCCACGCAGCCAGGGCAGTTCTGCAGGGCGTTTCTGCTAGCCACCCTCTGATATTCAAAGGCCCCATTCTGCCAGGTCTACTGTTAAAAAATAGATGGGGTGTAATAACTGCATGCACCTGTCTTCACCCCAGCCACACCAGACCACGGGCTATTACTCATATGTGCAGTGCTCCTTGCTACCTCCACTGTTCCATCAGAAAGATAGGCTCCTATCCCCACTGCAGATCTGTAGTGCTCACCAAACCTCACCTCACATACATCCTCCTCCTCGCTAATGCAGAGAATGTCCTAACTGAAGGCCCCCAGGAGGCAGGTACGCATTAACTGTTACTTATCATTCCTTCTTCCAGCCCTCCGCATCAGGGTCAGTAACTTCCCTGGGGCTTCCCCGGCCCTGCCTTTTCTAGATCTCCTAAACACTTACTTCCTCCCGCCTCGTATTATCATTATTTACCTGTTCATTTACTCTACTATGCGATAAAGTTCTTGACATTTGAGTATGAACCAGATTTATCCCTCTGTTACCCAAGGATCTCTCAAAGAACCTTATACTTAGTAGGCACTCAGTCAATATGCAATTGATGATGAACAAATGAGTGGGTGGGAAAATAAATACCCATGACCATGCTCAACCTTCACCGGCATAACTCGCCCTTCTACAGGGTTTGCTCCTTATCTAAACAAATCTTGTTAGCTGATTGCTTTGATTCTTTCTAGGGACTAATCAGATTAAAACAGTTCACAGAATATGTAAGTCGATCATTGATTTGCTAGGGTAGATGGGAACATTTGCACTTGAGAAGGAGAGTTTTATCTTCCCAAACTGGTCTCCAGTTTTTAAAGGATTTATGATAAATATAAATAGGACGGTCTTTTTCTTACTCTCTGAGGCTGGCGAAACAAACAAAAAAATAGCTTCTCGTTCTAGGCAAGTCACAATGCTTCCGGTAACGGGTCTGTCAGGGAATAAACACATGGAGCCAGAATCATTTTGTGGCATTTTCAGGCAGCTTACTGCCCACCCTTTCTCATCACCTTTGCAAAGAGCTCTGCTCTATGTGGACTTACAGAAAACAAAGACATGACAAAGGACAGGGAGGATGGGTTACATGCTGAATATTTTAACTGGGTATCAGGAAGCAGCCAACTTTCTAAGAGCTAGCAATTGCACATATTATGCACATACACGTAGCCATCCTTATATTTCAAAAGAACTACATTTTGTAGCCTGAGCTTACCATTAAGGGCTTTGATTTATGACTTCTCATTAGCAGCCACTACACCTCATTGTGATACAGTACCATCTTGCACAGTAATTAACTCATCCGTACAGGATGCGCTTGGTAGCTGGAATGGAAAGTAGCATTTGCTTCATGCCACTTCTGCAGCCGCAGAGGGAATTCACACAGTTTTTCTGAAATCAGAAATCTCATGTGTATCCCTTTTACGGGGCAGGAGGGCTTGCTTTGATTTTTTAAGTTTTGCAGAATAACACGTAGGAGGTTAAAGCAGAAATAGATACTGCTTCATTAACAGTGAGTCCAGCTGGCTTAGTCAACAAATCACATTTCCTTCCTAACCTTTACTTTCTAAACTACCTACAAATTTGAGGGTCTTAATCTGCCTGGGTCCCTTGGCAGGAAGGTCAGAAGTCAGTGTCACTCTCATCCTGGGGCTCAGGTTTCCGGACCCTTCTATTGGGCTTCGCTGGTGAGAGTCTGCGCTCGTCTGCCAAATTATCATCTTCATCATCTCCCGTGTGAGTCTCACTGTCCTCTGAGTCTTCGTTGTCGCTGGAGTCTCAAATAGGAAGGTGTTTCACAAAGTTGGTTTGCAAATTCAGTGTGCTTGCAGATTCCAAAACTGCAACACTCTGCATATACAAAGGTATTTATTTATTTATTTAAAGATTTATTTAAAGATTTATTTATTTATTTGAGAGTGAGCTGGAGCACATGAGTGGGGGGAAGGGCAAAAGGAGAGGGGGAGGGACAAGCGGACTCCCCGCTGAGCACCGAGCCTGAAGCAGGATTCAGTCCCAGGAATCTGAGATCATGACCTGAGCTGAAAACCAAGAACCAGACGCTCAGCTGGCTGAGCCACCCAGGTGCCCCTATAGAAAGATATTTATATTTTAATAATTATCATTGTTAATTATTTCATGGGTTCTTGTTTCTAGACTAGAAACTGCTTGACGGGCTCCTTGAGCTTGGTAGTTAATTCGTCCCTCCGGCGACGCATACAAAAGCTAGCAAGGGGATAGTGGAAGTGAACACTAAAGCAGTGGACTTGACACCCATGATTATTCTGACAGAAATAGCAAGCCCTCTCACTCCTCTCAGTAATTAAACCCTACTGTGAGGAGGTACAGCTCTTCGATCCAGCACCTACAATCGAACCTCTCCATTTTTTTCTAACATTGTTTCTGATCAAATTTGTTTTGAACGAGATTTTTTTAGACAACAATACACATGTATTAAGCTGACATTTAAAGGATCTGGACTGGAACTTTCAGTAGGGTTGCACGAGGTAGCAAATAAAAGTATAAACTGTCCTGTCAAATTTGAATTACAGATAAATAATGATTACATTTTTAGTATAAGTATTCCCATGCTCTATTTGGGACATATTTATACTCAGAAATTATTTATTGTCTATCTGAACAAATCTAACTGGCCACCCTGTATTTTATCCGGTTATCTTATTCTTTAGAAACATATAGACAACCTGAGTATAGTAGAAAAATTTTAAAACACTCACATTCTAACGTGTCTCCATTAAACTTCCCGTTCACTGCTTCCTGCCATCTGCCTCTCCCATTTTTTCTGGAGGTCACAGCTGGTAACCAAAAGCATGCTATTATTTAGTCAAAATATTTATTATTTCTGGCAAAAGCATATGAGCGTCTGAAGGCTGAGGTGGAAAACTTTCATAAGGAAAACAGCATAATGTGGGTTCATTGGTACATATCCCACAGCGCCCGCCCCATCCTATTTCTATGTTGTTATTATGAATAACATGTACTATATAATAAATATATATGTGTGTGTCATCTTGTTGTTTAAATATCCCTTTTACTATCAATAGAATTAGGAAATTCTTTGGTTTGGGACAACATAAAGTAAATCTCTTTAAATCTAACAATATTCAGCTCCGAGTAACTTACTTTGTAAATACTCACTAGATATTTATTTTAAATTATAGCAAACATTACTGTCAGGACCTTAAAAAAAAAAATCCCTAGGGCTTAAATGGCTCCAAATGAGATTTGACATCATCTCTGTCCAACCCTCCTTTCTATTAAATAAACTCTTTCATTCTTTCAAGGATTTAAATAATACACTTAGAGTCATCTTTGATCAACAACAAAAAAGCAACTACATGTGTCCATCATATGACACCGTATCAGTAAATGACAGGACAGAACAACAGAACATGTGTTAGAAAGGTAGAGAACTTTATCCCTATCCCAGCCCTCACACTTGTTAATATAACGGAGATTAAGAAATTCTTTAAAAGGCATCTAGGCTATTCCACATGATCTGGAAGGAATCTCAAGTGAAGTTATCTATCAACCCAGAGAGGATGCTGGGAAAACACTAAGAATAAGAAAGATAATTAACCCTTTTAGACGTTGTAGTCTATGCATATTTTGTCATTGTGTCCTTGTGCCTTGGTGTTATAATTACCTGCTCTTGTGTCTTTTCTCTCCCCTAAACTGGTAATTCCTATGAGGTAGTATGAACCCTGCTGCATTTTTTTAGCGTTGCCATTGCTTGGTAGTGCCTGGTTCATAGTATGAAGAGTAATTCCTTCAAAAGTCTGGCAACTGTTACTCTAAAGTAGAATGCGTTAGGCACAGCTACTCAACATTTTACTTTGGGGAGGAATCATACCTCTGTCGGATCGCTGGTAGCCCCAACCCTGCATTTCTCAGAGATCTATAAGCCCTGTGTGTGTGTGTGTATCTCAGAATTTAAATGTACATAGATAAAGAAATGTACATATATACGTGTGTGTGTGTATGTAGATATCCGTTTACAAAGAATTCTAAAGAAGGTGTAGGGAATCTTTAAGAGGTAGAGGTGGTGAACTCTTCATCAAATTTATGCATGCTCTTCTAAAGCATAGTCACTGGGGGGTAGGTATGGTTAAGGACTACATTTCCTAGCTTCTCTTACCCCTAGGTGGGCCATGTGATTAGTTCGCACCAACAGAATGCCAGCCAAAGTAATGTATACTACTTCCAGACCATGGGGGTTAAGAAGTGAATTTGTTTTCTTCATCCCTATTTTCCTCTTTTAAAGGGCTAGATGCAGCATTTTGGAGACCATAGGGTAAAGGTGGTACAGCCAGAAAATGGAAGGAGCCTGGGTTTCTAGAAATCACTTCTAGAAAGAGAGTTTTCTCCCCACCCCCTCAATCAGCCACATTCATTCTGGACATGATGTGTACAAGGCATAAACTTCTATTGTGTTGGAGCCATAGGCTTATTTGCTTCAGAAAACAGCCTCACTCCTATCTAATATAATTTATTGGTAGAATTTTTTTACCACCTATTCACTTTTTTTTCTTTTCTGTCCTCGCTAGAAGCAGTTGTTCAGACTATTATTTCTTTTTTTTTTTTTTAAGATTTTATTTATTTATTTGACAGAGAGACAGTGAGAGAGAGGGAACACAAGCAGGGGAAGTGGGAGAGAGAGAAGCAGGCTTCTCACCAAGCAGGGAGCCCAATGCGGGGCTCGATCCCAGGACCCTGGGATCATGACCTGAGCCCAAGGCAGATGCTTAACGGCTAAGCCACCCAGGCGCCCCCAGACTATTATTTCTTATAATTTTCTGTTCCCTATCTTTCCTTCATAGTGCTTAAAAAAATCCCAGTACTGAGAAATCATGATTCTTACACAATTTCATAGTGATTGGTTCTATGTGAATTTTCCTTTCACTTAGGAAACATTTATCTAGCACTCATTATGTAGAGCATGCATCTTGCAAGGCCTTGGGAGTAAAAAGATAATTAGCTGATGAATTATCAAAAGAAACAAACATATAAAGGACAAATTACAATGAAATGGAATAAAAAATGTTACTGCCTTATGGAGTCTCTAGGAGCCGATGGAGCATGTTGTCTCTCTACTTGGAGTAGAAGAAGCATCACAGAGAAGGTGACCTTGAGTTAGGTCTTGGAGGATGAATATGAGGTCTGCCAAAGGATGAGTCACTGTTTACACCTTTTAACCATTTATACAATGAAGAGAGGATATTGCTTTTTATAAAATGCTATTGGTTTGTCATATTAAAGCTGGTCATATTCATCAGGAGTAACGATGTATTGTTTATTTGGAGCCTTTTGCTGAACAAAGTTTTAAGTTATTAATTTTATCATTAATAATTTATTCCTTTGCTTCAGTCCCCATGACCTCATTTACAGTTTTTTTAAGCTTGAAGATTTTTTTTTAATCAAATTCTTTTGTCCACCCAGAATTTATGGTTTATATGGTAACAAATAAATTATTTCATCCATTATTAATTTATGTCTGTTATTCATTACTTCTTTGTCCATTATTTTTTTTTTTACACAGTATGGTAATTTAGTAAACTCATAGGCTTGGCTCCATTCCAAGGACCTCTATTCTGTATTATCATTCTAGTCTTGTATTTTTAACTAGTATCACGCAATTTTAACACCTGGTGCTTTATAATATATTCTTATATGTGATAAGTGAGCTTCTCAATGTTAGTCTCCCCTGTCACTCCTCTCAGCTTTATACAATGTTTCCTCTGGCAAGGGACCAGTTTCCAAAGTCCGGAAATTTAGAAACTGATAATATGAACGAGAAGGAATTGAGAGGTTTAGGGGGAAAAAAGGAAATAATAAGCTATGTAGTTGATGCTTTCTACTTCTTGCTATTGTGAATGCTTCAAGGAAAAGAGATCTTGTTATCCTTTGTAACTCGAATTAAGGCTTTGGAAAATAGATGTGTGATATATGTGTTGAAATGAATCACTACCTGGCCTTGGCTCATTTCTTTGCATGCCAGGAACTCTATTCAAGGATCAGCTGACAAAGACTTGCATTCAGCAGCTGTTTGTAATAGACAGAAATTCTAGGAAATATTTATTAGAGAACATTGAAACTCTCAGGTTAAAGGGGCTTTGAAAAAAAGAAGAAGAAATTAGGTCTCTGACTCTCCAAAGCAATTAACTGGTTTCTATTAATATATATGGAAATTATTTCCTCAGCTAGTGGAGGCTTTTTAATCACATTGCAAAAAGTTCACATTTTACCTTATGGAGCTTATTGTAATCCACACCTTCATTTAAAAACAATCTATAAAACTAGGTGAGCTTTGAAAGATGTGCTGTATTTATAAAAATAAAAAGTTGTGCCATCGTAGATAGATCTTGACTGTTGTTCTGTTTGCGGCTCTGCGGAAAGGTCCAGATCGTAGTTGAGACAGGAAGCCAAAGGCAGACTTGAGAAAGGCTGTTTGCCCACTGCCGTATCTCTGGTACTAGAGTAGCACCAGAAGACACATAGTGGGCACTCAATAAACATTTGTTGAATGATTGAAGTGGTGTCAAGCATGAGTCATAGCCAGCAAAGCAGCTCACTGAAGGAATAATCATCGATCTAAGTCAGGGTGTTGGAGACAAGGTCAGGAAGCAGAACACAAAATAGATTAAAGCAAGAGGTTTGGACAGAATCCGTGCACGGTGATATGTGGGGGAAAGGCAGACAGACCTCCTGGGATTAGTGATAGTCTATGAATGACGAGTTTACTGGACTCACTTGACCTTGTGTTTGTGAAATACTTAATTGTTTTTCAGAACATGGAATTAAACGTGCCATTTTAGTATGCTTAATAAAGCTCTGAATTAATGATTTAAATGTAGGTCAGAATTGTTCCTGTTGATTTTCCTTAATCTGAAGCCTCTCAAACATTGTCTTTTCAGCTATACATCAGATAAAAAAGCAAAATCAAGTGCAAAAAAATGTGAAAGTAAATATGGAAATCAGCTTTCGGATGCAGTGTGCTTACTGTGATTACCTTCTGACTCAGGCAGATGTTAAATGTATTTAGAACTCTACACTTTTCTTAAGCTAGTAATAAATTATTCCAGAGATTAAAAAAAAATAAAGAAACTCAAACTATGGCATGTAAATGAAATTCAAGATAACTACATACTGAAATCACTTCTTGAACTTACTTAGCAACTTTCAATTACCTGGACTCTAAATATGAAGGCACAAATCTGTCAGCTAAGCAGAATCCCCTTCCAGAAGAAATACCAGAAGTAACAGCTCAGTTCACAAATTACTACTGCTATAACTTAATAAGAGGCTACATCTCAGTGCTGGGGAAAAACCAAAATATCAGCCCCTAATAAGCTGTAAGGGATTTAGGAATTCAGCCAACCATGAAAACTTCCAACAGGACCATGTCCCAAAGGAATATCCTTGAAAAGAGAAGTTCTGGCAATCATTAGTTTGTTCTCTGTACTTACAGGTCTGACTCTGTTTTTTCTTTGTGTATTCATGTATTTTGTGTTTTTTTTGTTTTTTTTAGATTCCACCTATGAGTGAAATCGTATGGTATTTATCTTTCCCAGTATGACTTATTTCACTTAGCATAATACCCTCCAGGTCCATCCATATTGTCACAAATGGGAAGATCTCATTGTTTTTTTTATGGCTGCATACCATTCAATTTCTGTGTGTGTGTGTGTGTGTGTGTGTGTGCACGTGTGCGTGCGTGCATGTGTGTATCACATCATCTTTATGATTGCTTTGGATAGAATAGGTCAAGTATCACAGTGCAGAAAACTCATTGAATCAATGGCAAAAAGGTATTTGCAAAGGGAATGACATCTATTCAGAGTTGAACATTTGCATATGTTCATCTTAAACTGTTCATCTTTAAGGTTTTGTAATATAGCAGCATTCCCAGTCAATGAGAATTCTCAATAGTCATCCCTTTTGCTTGAATCCAAATGGGAACTGATTCCTGATGGACTTTTTCCAGCTGTGAAGTGAAGGAGCAAACAAGACAGAGATATTACAGCTTTGGGGGAAAGTATAGAGCTCTGAAAGTGCTTTATTCTGCTTTGCTCAGTTTTATTACTTTTCAACTACTACCTATAATGCATATTCATGCATCAGTTTAAAATACAGTGTGTTACTTGAATAATATAATCATATACCAGCTTGCCAAAATATTATATCATGGAAATTCACTCTCAGTCTGAAAGTAGTTGTTGATGACTTAAGCATATGTAAGGAATTAGCCTACATGCTTTATTGCAGCAAGCTGTCATTTTAGGATTCCAGGCAGGGTCAGTTTTCACCTTAGAGAGTGAAAAGGAATCATTTTTTTTAAAAAATTACATTCCTATTGAGAAAGTAGTTAATAGGATGTTTTGAGCCTGTTTAAACATCCTCTAGGATTCATAAATATTCATTGAATCAATTAGTTATTTGAAGCTCGATGTTCTGCTGCTGAACGAAAATAATTATCTGCTAAGGTGGGTTTCCTGTCTGGAGCCTGCATTTATTTTGAAATGTGTGAAGGAAACCAGTGGAGATTATCATTTTGATCTTTCTCTATGTAGAGGCATCTTTTAACTGAACCACAGAATTAACTTCTTACCTAAAAGAAACAAGGATTTAAAAAAAAAAAAGAGCAGAGATCTCGCATGCCTTTTTCTGACTCCTGAATCATAGATTTTTAAGAAACAGCCATTTCTTAAAAAATAATTTTTAAGAAATGCCTAGTAAATTCCCATCGATTTATAGAGTAAACCCTCAATGACCCAGAATCCAGTTTTCCAGAACCTCCAGTTTCCCTGAAATTGCTAAGGTCCAGAAATAATTTTATACCACAAACTATCCCCCTCACCTCCAAGACGCTTTTAAGGCAAGAAGAGACTCCTGAGCATCTGGAAAAGTCAGCATGAAGGAGAACTGAGGCCAACCAAAGAGATGCTCAGAAGTTGGTTCATATCTGGTCTGCCCAGGAAGAGAAGGGGAAGGAAGGCTGGCAGGGAAAGGAGCACCCTTGCTGACCGATCCTGTCCAGAAAAGGCACAAAGGCAAGAAGCATGGGAGAAGTGATAGAGGCAAGAACTGAAGAACTAGAACAAAAGGAGAGGCAGAAAAGCAGTTGTGTAGTGTTGGAAGTGTCAGGGATGAAATGGGCATCATGGGGCTGATGGACAGCGGTGACCGGACAAGGAGGGAGGGGCAGACCCCTAGGCTTATGGGCAGAACCCTTCCCACCTGTCCAAACCATAACCCCTTAAATATTTCAGCAGTGAAAGGTTTTATTTTCTTTGTTGAAGCGAGGGGAAGAAGAATTGCTTGCTAATAGTAGAGCAAGGTTTGTCACATGCTGGATTTCAACTTGGGGAGGGCCAAGGGAGGGCCAAGGGAGGGCTAGAGGTTGGGGGATGGGGATAGGTAGAGGCAGGACAGGTAGATTCTTCAGTTCCAAGAGAGGAGCAAAGTATACAAGGTATTTTTGGAACACTTTCCATCACAGAAGATTTAAATTCTGGCACTTATAGGGTTAATCCTCATCTCTGTGTTATATGGAGTGAACTGTGCAAATACACTCTATTTCTCCACGGTTGAACCTTCCACTTTCGAACACGGTTATTATATGGTCCGTGTTGTTAACAAAGGTCCTGTGTGAAACTCACTAAATAATTTATGTAAGCAAAGCAATTTAACGATGGTGATCTAGATAACATTGTCAGAGGGGCAAGCTCTTTATTGTGGGGTTGAGTCTTATCTCTTACTATGATTTCTAGTTCACCCTTTTCCAACTCAGGTACCTTACCCATATTAGATGTGAGAAAAATTCTTGCCCAAATGAAAAAAGGTCAGGGTCGACGTTACCCTCAGCATGAGTATGTGTATAGCTCACAGCCAAGATACTAGGGAAGACAGTAAGGATAGGAAATCTTTGCCTTTGGGGGGGGCGACATACACTCCCCAACACGCCAACAGTGGTAATGACCCCAGGCCGAGAATAAACAGGACAAGCATTCATACAACTGGACTAGCCATGAAGAGTGACAGCGGCAAAGAGGAACCAGAAATGTTTGTTTCATGTTCAATATATTAACTGTGTGTTCCTTCTTGAAAGACAGGAAACTGAAGCACAAAAAAACAGAATAAGAAATGGCACAGATACATTGTTCTATCTAGTATTTGTTACACTGAGCATTGCCTGTGACCCCCTCCCCCCTGGGTCACCCAGCATCATCCAGAAAGCTTGTGTGCTTTCTTGGCCTTTTTTTTTTTTTTTTTTTTTGGTTCCTGCACAAATCGATAAAACCTTTTATGTCAGCCCAAGTGAAATTCCAAGCCACATAGGCAAGGAACCCAAAAGAAGATGAGAAAAAAAAAAATCAGATTGGCTTTAATATGCTGAATTTAAGCCATGCAGTTGGAGCTGACGGCTGACGTGTTATCAACTGGAAATCATTCTCTGATCGCTTACCCAACAACCCCAGCAGAATGGCAGCCACACAGGGCTGTGACAAAGAGGGCTATATTCTGGAGGAGGATAACAGAGCGGCCCGGGTAGACCCTTTCCAGAAGAAACGGCTGTTTCCTGACTTCTTATTCTAGGGCAATGCCTTTTGATATCCTGATTTAATGTGGTTGTAAGCCTGAACTAATCTGACGTAATAAAAGCTTAATGGGCTGTTTCCAGTTAACATTTCCCTTTAATCTATGTGTTTTCATCTGACGTAGATTGCTGTTCCTCAGGGCAGAAGGTACTTTGTGTATTGTGCGTGGTGAATTGTGAAATGATGTTCGTATTTGGGGCACGTTTAGAAACTGGACGTCCCTGCTTGTAATCGCGTGTCTGAATGTTGAGGTGGCTCTGTCTCCATCGGCGACTGTAAGAGAGGGCAGGCTGGACAGGACCTGACAGCAGGACGGGGAGCAGGCAGGACGGGGCAGGAGCCCTTGGCCGCGCCCGCCGGGGAGGGGCGTGCCTAAGCCGGCTTCGTGCGGCGTTCCTGCGGCGGGAACAACCTGCTGCTCCCGGGAGGGGCTGTTGTCCAGGCAGGGGTGCCGCATTCCAAAAATTCCCACTGAGCAGCATCTTGGAACCCAAAGTACCGCTAAGTGTGGGGACTGCTGAGTCCTCTGCAGTAACTCACACACTTCTGCGTCATCACTGACACTATTAGACTCTCGCTTTTGAATTTAAACCAGATTTTAGTTTGCAAAACTGTATAAGCTAAAAGCCTGGTGCGTCCCAAAATGGACGAAGTATTACAACTCAAGCAAGTATTATTTAATGAAGTAATTTTTTATTTATTGTGATTACTGGTATATTCTGACATATTTCTAGCCCCCTTTCTTTTTTGCTTTATATTTGGAAATAATTCAATCTTACAGATAAGTTGCAAATATAAAAACAGCACAAAGAACACCCAGATACCCTTTACCCAGAATTACTTATTTGTTAACATTTTACACAATTGGCATTGTGATTTGCAGGCACTTTCTCTCTATATACATTATATACATATATATTATTTTTTTCTGAAGGAATTGATGGTAAGTCACATACGTCATGCCTCTTTACCCCAGACTTGAGTGCACATATCCTAGGAATGTGAATATTCTCTTACCTAGCACTGGTAGCGCGAACAATTTCAGTACACTTAACATTAATTGAATCCTCTAATCTACCTTTCATATTTCAATTTTATCCACTGATGCAGTAATGTGCTTTACAGCGTTGCCGCCCTCTCGTGCCAGACCCAGCCTAGGGTCAGGCATGGCATAGGGTTGGCATGTCTCTTTAGCCTCTTTTGATGTGGAGTATTTTATGGCCTTTTTTTTTTTTGTCTTTTCTGACATTGACATTTTGGAAGTGTAGAATATCACTTCCTCCCCACCTTCACCCCACACATCTTTTAAAATAGCACATTTCTCATTGGGGTTTGTCTGATGGTTCTTTGTGGTCCACGTCGGGTTACACCTTCTCAGTAGAAATGCTGCCTAGGTGTACTGTGTCCTCAGGGTATCGTATCTGGAGGCACACAAGGTCCATCTGTCCCTCATTGATGATGTTACCTTTAATCATCTAGTCAAGTGTTTTCTGATTTCTCCACTAGGTAATTACTGTTTAATTTTCTCCCCTCTAACTAATACGCGGTCTGTGGGGAGACACTTTAAAGCCATGCTAATAGCTAGTTCCTCATCAAGATTTCCCTCTAGATTTCCCATCCACTGGTGACTCTTGCCTGATCCAATTTTTAATAAAATGGTTACAAAATAATGACTTTCCAGTTTCAGCACTCCCTCCGCATCTGCCAACAGTGCTTGGCGTTCCACTTTAAGCAAAGCTCTTCTATTTATTTATTTACTTACCTGTTTATCATTAGCATGGCCCTATGAATGTCAATGTGGATTTATAACTTGAAATAAAATTTGAATTGAAGGGTTTATTCACTCATTTATTCAGTGAATACTTATTAAGTGCCCACAGGACGCCAGGTACTATAGTCCATTCTGGGGATACAACTGTGAGCAAAACAGAGAAATACAACCTATCCTTCCCCCTATATGCAGACACGTTGTTTCTGCATTTATGTACAGAGGTCTGAGGACAGCTACAATCTAGAACGTTTTTATCCAACACCTTTGTGTTGAGAACTGTCCTAGGAACTGAGGGTACAGCCTGGGTCGCTGCCCTCAAGGAGTTTATGTTCACATGGGGGAAGAAGTCAACAAACTAGTAAAGTTTGGATAAGTAAGTTGCCAAAAGAATTGCAGGTTTCAAAAAGGGCTATGAGAGAAAGAAGAAAACAGGAGCTAAGTCAGAGGGTGATTACCGAGGTAACATAACGGCCAGCCATTATTAAAAGAAATCTGGGATGACGGCTTCATCATGATCTCTCCTGAATGTTCAAGTGGTGCTTCTCTGGGCAGATGTTCAGTGATTTTTTTTTTTTTTGGTACTTTTCCATGATCTTCCAGCTTGTTTACAACAGCCTCCCGAGTAGGAACAGAGCAAACCCCTGCTGTTGCCAATTTCATGGGTCCAGCCTTTAGATTGGATCTTTATAAACTAGTGAGTACATGCCAGTAACTTCTACATCAAGACACAAATGATTTTTTAAAAAGCCACACCAAGACAGATTACACTAAATACCACCTCCCTCAACAACATTTACAAAGAATGCAGTCTGAGCCAGAACATGGAAAACAATGGTGGACAAGACAGACTGTGCCTCCTCTCGCTGGGGTGTAGATTTCAGTGACGGAGACCAGCACATAGGCTGGGCACCGTGACAAGTATAAGCCTAAGTACAAGGTCCTGAGGGAGGTTAGGCAAGGGAATTCTAACCCAGACGCAGTGGAGGTGAGGCAAGTGGGCACACAGGCTTTCTAGAGGGAGTGGAGTAGAAACTTCAAGAATGGTACGCGTTAGCCAGAGACTACAAGTTGCTCCCTGCATCCAGGTGGCAGAGACAGCATGCGCCAAGTCACAAAGGAAGTGGGCACACGCTCTGCAGCTCCCCACGACACCCCTAGTGTGTGGCACGCAGTTGACACCCAGTAGGGGCAATTTTGCAAAGAGCAAGTGGGTCCAACTGTGAGGGATGTTTTGTCCTCAGAAGACAAAAGAACCTTGATAAAATTCAACATAAAATTCTTCATCATACTTAGTGTATAAGATCCTACTTTCTTTACTATCAATTTTACATCCGTCCTAGAGTTTTAATTACATGTTGAAGAGGAGAGTTGGACAGTTTTATTAGAGTCTATTGGTATTAAAATATTTTTTGCTTATGCCTTTAAATAAAGCAGATTATTTACACCTAGAAGAATTGGCTTCTCTCACTCATTTAATTTTTCCAATTAACTGAAAGCCAGGTTGACTTGGCTTTGGTTCAGTCTTCTGGTCAAAATTTAGCATCATGGTACTGATTAATTAGTGATGAGTCATTTACCTTATAAGAGCATAAAGTACACAATGGCAAATTTAGAAGATGAAAATTAGGCCACAGAGTAGCAATGCATGCAGGTCTGCTCTTTGTTATTAGAAATGTCACTACCAGCAGGGAACCAGCAGAGGCAGGAAAGAGGATCCTTCAAGTGCTCCTTCCTTACTCTTCTGTCTCTCTGACCTAGATAAGAGACCTTATCCTATCCTAACTCCCAGCCCATTCA
The DNA here is from genome assembly GCF_964656455.1 of Halichoerus grypus. Lineage (NCBI taxonomy): Eukaryota > Metazoa > Chordata > Mammalia > Carnivora > Phocidae > Halichoerus > Halichoerus grypus. The sequence goes on along the minus strand of NC_135713.1, from coordinate 109,041,624 downwards.
ATCCTTCCCTGAGACCCTCCCACTTAGCCACATTGTCATTCTCTCAAATGTAATGAGTGTGAGCCAGAGAATGGTAGCATAATGGGTAAGATAAATGTGCAATGAATTTATGTGTCACTAGGATTTTGGGCACTCATTTGTTTGAAAAGTTTAGCCAGTTCCTTGTTGTCTACCATGACCAAATGGAAAAGTCATGGAAGTTTTGGAATATAAGCCCCTGGTATGACACAGAGATTGAGAGTGTGAGTTCTGAAGTCAGAGCCTGGGTTCAGTTTCCAGCGCCACTACTTAATACTTCAGGTGCATCCTATTCCTCATTGTACAGAGTTGTTGTGAGGATTCAATGAATTAATGCATGTAAAGCACTCATTGTGGTGATTCACTCTAAGGATGTTCTCTAAGCCTGCTTTAAGCATTATGATTCTCAAGAATGGGATCACCAAAAACCTAGACTTAACCAAATATCCCGCCTGCTAGGATGTGAGCAGTTATTAATAACCAAGCAATTTGTCTATTACCTTAACTGGTGTTCAGGACCTAGGCAAGATATCATATAATCAGCGAATATTCACTGATAAAAACAAGAAATATCTATTATTGAGAAAGTATTTTTGAGAGCCCACTGTGGACATGGACATATCTGTGTGCTAGATGCTTGGTGCCCTTAAGTAAACTTGATTTCTGCCCTCAGGGAGCTTCCAGTCTAGTTAATGGAGACATGCCATAAATACATGTCCAAAAACATCAGTTCAGCAAGTCAAATAATTAGCAGTATGGGCAGCGGAGGTTATCTGTCCATGAAAAGACTCCCAGTTAGATAGATATGAGTCTTGCTTATACATCTTAACTTTCCAAAGACAATATTCATGCATTAAAAATGTAGTTTATAAGGGCGCCTGGGTGGCTCAGTCGGTTAGGCAGCTGCCTTTGGCTCAGGTCATGATCCCGGGGTCCTGGGATCAAGCCCCGCTTCAGGCTCCCTGATCAGTGGGGAGCCTGCTTCTCCCTCTCCCTCTGCCCCTCCCCCTGCTTGTGCTCTCTCTCTCTCTCTGTCAAATAAATAAATAAAATCTTTAAAAAGATGTAATTTATATAACAACATAAATTATATGATCCCATCTCCCTTACCATCCCCCCTTCCATCTCTCTCTCTCTCGTTCTGTCTCTGTCTCTCTCTTTCACAAACACACACACACGCACACACACACAGAGCAAAAATGCGTTTATAAGGACATATACCAAACTGCTAACTGTGGATATCTCTGACAAAGGGACTGCGGCTGGGAGTGGAGGCTACTTAGCACTTTTGTTATTCCTTATCCCTGAAAACACTCAATTTATCTTTCACATTAATGACCTTTAACCTGATAGTTATATAATTTGCTCTTTCAGTATAAGTGGAAATTATGCATTAATTAATGTACGCATTTGCAATACCCATAAATACCTTTAAATTTCATTTTGGAGTGATAAACACGTTAAATCCATATGTTACTTGCGCTAAAAAAAATAAGTTAACTTCAGGATCTTGTTGATGTAAGAATTTAAACTGTTTCCAGGGTAACCAATCATATCTATAGAAAGCTTAGCCAAGCTTCTACCTCTTTTTTCATTTTGAGTGCTTGGCTTTTTTCACTTCCTTGTGGAAACCTTGAACTTACACACATGCACACACACACACACGCACACACACATACACAGCTGACTATACTTACTTTCCACCAAGGACAAAAGGTACAGCAACAATGCATGCTTATTGATCTTTACGTTGTTTAATGCAGCTATTTCATTATCATTTTTGTCTTTATACTGTAAACCGTATGCAATGGCAGCCAAATATTATGTGATCATTTATAGAGAAAGCATATTAACTTCGTGTGAATTCCCAGGTAACTGCTCTTCAATTTGTGATCTTTCTTGCTTTGTTTTTCTTCAGCATAGGTGCCAAAACTCAAGACTATGCCAATAATGTTTAGTAAAATAATATTCCCTTTAGGTTTAATTCTCTATAATAGCATCATCCAAGAGAAAGATCATGTTAGCGACAGATGTAACTTGTAATTCCCCAGTAGCCACACTTCAGTAGCAAAACATAAATGGGTAAAATTTTTAAAAGTACTTTTTAACCACATTCATCTAAAATATTACTATTCCAACATGTAACCAACATAAAAGATTGTTAATGGGATATTTTCCATGTTTTTGTACTATCTCTTTTCTAATCTGGTGTGCATTTTATATGGATAGCACTTCTGAATTTGGAGAAGCCACAGAGCAAATTCTCAATAGTCATATGTGGCTGAAGGCTACCATTTTAGATGGTAGAGACCTAAATGCTGGTTGTTACTTCCTTAAAACTGTTATTACAGTTTTATTCCTGGGATATTTAAAGACATATTTCACAGGATTTTCTTACCTTCCTGAAATTTACTTCATAGACAAGATATCCAATTGCCTTCTTTAATGGAAAATATTTTATTTCCACTTTTCATGAGTATTTACCCTTTAGGTGGCTTTTCCCTACCAATAACTAGCCTTCTGAGGAAATCACAATATAAATATTTCTTCCTTAGTATCTGTTAAAAGATAATTTTCAGAAAAAATGTCAAGTCATTTCTCTTATACAGCTGGAAAATGAACACATGTTGAAAAATATATTTTATTGATATGGTACGACAGAACCAGGCAGATGTTATAACTGTTTCAAAGGCAAAGTCAAAACTATAAATTTATATGCAGTAAAGCCATGTTGAGATGAGTTGCAAATGGGGACAAAACTGTTTTTTCCAAAAGTGGGAAGAAGTCAATTAATTCACTACCAGGTAGGACAGAAGTTAAATATTTATCGGTTGCCTACAACTTATAAAGAATTATAAAGTAGCTCAAAGATGGTGAGTACAGCTAGAATCTGACAACCTGAAAGGGTAAGCTATAGATGATGCATGGTTATCTATGGAAACACAAAAGGTTTTTTACATATCAAAGTAATAAACTTTGGTATTTTACTTTTATTGATTCTCTGTTGTTGAGCTATGGATATAACATATTATGAATATACAGAATATATCTCTAATGACTAGAACCTGTCAGCATTTTATTACATTTTAGGTTGATTTATACATCTATTAAACTAGTATTTTATTGAATTATTTTTATTTGAAGTTCTAAGTACGTTAAAAATATCTGTATCTACATCTGATTTTCCATTGCGATGGGAAACTGGGATAATGTTTAAAAATTAAATTTACTGATTACCTCATTTTGTCTTTAGATTTACTAATTGCTTCTAAAGAACTTTTCATTTTAGCTGATAAAAAGTTGTTATTTTAAGTAAGTTGAGATTAACTTCATCTATGGAACATCTTGAGTAAAGGGGAGCAGTGGGTAACAAGGGGAAAGACATAAAATCATAAACCCAGAGAACCCACGTTATAAAATATTATAACTGAAAAGTACCTATATTTATGTCTTTGATCTGATAATCCATTTAAAGCCACCTAAGCATCAAGTCCCAGCTCTGCTCCCAAATTTTAGAGTAACTTTAAGCAAGTCATAGAGCTTATACTTCATTTTGCTCATTGATAAACCAAGAAATGGCATTAGATGTTTACTAAACCTCTTTCCAGCAATATGAGTCTTTGGAAGAAAGATCTCCAGAAGTTACATCTTCACCTGAACACCTCCCACCCCCCCCAAACCCTGCCCCATAGGAACTGAAACAGTGGAAAACTTCAGCAGATCCCACCCAGAAACCAGTCTTACTATGCTTGATAAGTACATTTGGTTCTGTCCAGGCAGTCTTTCTGCCCTGATGGTGGGTGATGTCATCCAACAGTATTATAAGAATTTGCAGGTTGTCACAAAGGAACAAATGACCAAGCTTCTCACACATTCTGGGGGCTCACCACTCTGTTTCCACTCCCACCAAAGAGGAAGTTGCCACCTCCCTGGTTTGCCAGATAGACATTTAATAAAGGTTTGCCTTCCCCACGACTTAGAAAAGAAGAGCACAGTGACGTAGAGAAGAAAGCCATTGATTTTGCTTTAGCGAGCAGAGAAGGCAGCAGAGGACTGCGGATATGCTGATGTGGAGGGAAATGGCTGATGGCACCCTAATAGGATGCCTGGGAGTGATAGGAAGTCCCCTGCAGGACAAGGTGGCATAGTGGAAGAGCAGTGAATGGCGAGTTGGGAGCATCAGGGTCAGCACCCAGCTCAGCTGTTACTCTTACTCATCCTTGAGAAGCCTCTCTCTGGTTGCCCCAAATGGGGTCATGTCCCTCTGATTGGATACAGTTTTATTCTTAATTATTTCCTCAAAAAGTAAGAAAAGAAACTGTGGGGCAACATTAAGCCAGATTTGGTGGGGGAGCCTATATCAAACTTCAGGATGTCTTTGTAGAACTCAACCCATAGTTCTTCTCTGTAAGGATACAGAAAAAAAAGTGTCAAACGTTAGAAAGGAGGACAATCGCCTTTCATTGCTCCTTCAACCTAAGGACTAGGATTCTCCCCTCCATATAAGTTTAAAAGGACTCACACCCTTCAGATGTTTCTGACCCTAACTTCCATCCCATATGGTCATGATCCAGGCCTGGAGGTTGTAAGGCAGGATGGTATGCTCAGGTGGACCATGGCGTTTAGAACGCAGCTGCTCTGGGAGACGGGGAGCCTTGTGCTGGGGGCAAGGAGCCCAGCAGGGTTCCCTGTGCAACCCCGGGCCCTCCCTGTGGGAGATGACTCTGGGGGGGTACCCCAGGACTTGTTTTCTCCAGAGTGCTAGTTCTCACTGAGAGACATCACTGCCAGCCCAGGAGGCCTCGCCCCCGCCCCCCTGATCTTAATTGTTCATTGCTGTTTCCCTAGGCCTAAAAAGAGCGCCTGGCGTGCATAGCCATTTTCAGTTAAACAAATGATTAAAGTGATATCTAGAAAACTCTTTACCATTCAGGGTTAGAGAGTCACTTGTATTAAGAATCCTCAGAGCTAAGGGGGCATAAACTTCCAGTGTTTAAATGAATATATAACTTAGTTTGTCCATGTTGGTAGTACTGGATTCATCCTATCATACTATTCCCCTGGTTTTAAGAAAACCTACCACCAATATCCTGGCACATCTGTACTATCTTTCCGCCACCTCTGGAGTAAATGTCCTCCATCTGGGACTACAGTTTGGAGGCTTTCAAGGTAAAATATTTCCATGGAATGGTTGTATCAACTAGTTCTCTTTCTAATACTACTACTTTCTATTATGTGTTATGATCTTTATCCTAACACAAGGAAGCATTTAGAAGAATATTGGCCTTAAAAATTCCATTTTTCTAATTGAACGTAATAATAAAATAAAATAAAGAATTCCATTTTTGCCATGTCTATCATAGTTATTATTTTCAAGTACTTACTTTTTGGAAAAAACGTATTTTTGATGTATTGTATTTTCAAATTCAATTAACTTCTTTAAAAATTCCAACAAAACCAACTAAAAAGAAGGAAAATTTTTGCAAGAAGGAGAAGGAGGAGGGGGAAGAAGAGAGAATCTGATTTAAAAACGAAGGATCATGCACTATTGGGAAAAAGTAAGATTAATAGTACACAGACTTCTAACTTTTAGCTGCAATAGGCTGGATTTACAGCCAGCCCCTTCTGCAGCTGAGGTGGGGACAGGCCCCGAGGCCCAGCATGCCTTTGGAGGCCCGGACCTATTAAATTCTCCCTCACATGGGTTTTTCCATTTCCACCTCCCTCAGCTAACATTTTCTTCTGACTTCCTTTACTACAGAGAAGAAACGGTCATGTAAGAGGTCCATACTCTAAGGCTTATCTTTCTTTCCTCTTTTTAACTGTGTTGCCCCTATGCAAAGATAGCACTCACTCATTCTAGAAAGTATCAGTAGTATATCATGTACAAAGAAGAAAGCCCAGGTATTTGTAATCTCACCACCATCCATATTTCTTGAACAAATTTTTATCCTTCTCTTTATATACAGATATGTAATTTGGCTTGATTATAATAAAACTAGACATATTATTTTGCAACCATATATTTTTATTCGAAGTGTACTATAGAGTTGTTTCCATTCCAGCATAGGCATTCATCATCCCTTTAATGGCCATAAGCTATTTCACTGCGTGGGCACATTATCTAACATTTATCGATTGATATGTTATCAAGAGATAAAACTGAAATAAAGTCTAGAAATAAAACCGTAGGTCCAAGGCAAGAGCCCAGAGACAAAGCTGCTGGGTAGTACCAGATGGAAATATGAGACGATTAATTCTCCATCCAAGGCAGCAAATGACAGCTGAGGAGGCGGAATGTTCAGGAGTTCCGACATTTCTGGCAGAAGGAGTATATTGTCATGAATGTCACAGAGAAGCTGCAGTGTGAATCAGATGTTTCTGGTGGGGTTCAGAATCCAGAATCAGCTAAAGGTGTAGTCAGAGCCTTCAGACTCCATCAAGACACGACATACCTCTCAGGGAAGACACACCAACACAGGCTAGGATGCACAAGCTGATGGACCGAAGGCCACGGGAGACGTGGGCAGGAGCTGATTCCAAACATCCAGGTGAGGGGCCTAGATACTGCGGGGCCTGAAGAAGAGGTAGGAATAGACTCCAGGCCACGGAGGGCCACATCTCTGAATCCGAAGTGTGAATGCAAGCCCCAAAACCCATACAGCCCAGGATGGGGGTACCTAGGACAGGGGCTATCCCACCTCTGCCCTAGAAATCACCATGCTGTAGGAGGTGAGGGGGCCGGTGTGTGTGCTCTGGCTCCCAGGGAAGGCTGGGGTCTCCTGGTGCTGCTCATTTAGGAGACAGCAGAGTTATCTGTGGAGTCTTCGCAGACCTTCCAATAGGCCAACACTTTGTGAAGAGGGTATGCAGTTCTCGAGGAAACTGGAGGTATGCAGGCAGCCAAACCTCCAAAATCAGGCCAAGAAAATTGACTTGATAATTCTCAGCTCTGAAAGGTGGGCTAAGACGCTGCCAGGCAGTCTCGCTTCGTCCCATTATATAGTTGGGGCAGGCACCCAGCCAGCAGATCCTGAGCTTTATTCTAGACATTTGTTTCGTTCATTCATTTCTTCAATAAATATTTACTGAGCACCTGCTGTGTCAGACACTCGGCTGTGTGCTGCAAACAGATAAATAAAACACAGTCCTTGCTCATTTCAAATAAGAAAAACTATGCTGCGGCACAACCGCAAGAAAAAGAGTCTCTAGAGACATTTGGGTGAAAAGAAACTTTTTGCAAAATAAGACTAACATCGTCTTACAAATCAATAGGAGACTTAGGGGTTGGGAGATCAGCCTTCTGCTAATATTTCAACTAGTGCCTCTTAGTATTCGGTGGATTCAAAGCACCAAGCTAGACAAGGGTCATATTCGTGTTCTTCAAATATTTACTAATCGCTTACTGTATGCCCCGCATTGTTCCAGGCCCTGGGGATACAGTAGCGAACAAGAGAGACATTGAAACTTAAGAGCCTGGTGGTAAGGAGAGAAAATAAACTAGTGATAGGGGTTTGAAGAAACGTCAATATAATGATGTGGTAGTGTGACAGAGAAGCTGCTTTAGATTCAATGGTCATGGATGGATTCTCTGAGGAACTGACACTGAATCAGGTGAGCTCTGAATGGCAAGAAGGAGCCAGCCTCTGAGACAGAGGATTTGAGCACACAGCGCAAGGCCTCCAAGTGAGCCTGGGGAGCAGCAGGAAGAGGGTGTGGCGGGGGGCGGGGGGGGCAGCGTGCTGGGGGGCGGGGGGAGCTGACATGAATATGCGGACTTTGAAGCCCATAGGACAGCCAGCGCAGAGCTGCCGTCAGAGCAGGGGCCCCTCCTGTCACCCAGGTGCTCAGGACACAATGGGAAGACTCTTGAGTCCAGCATTACCTTTTCTGTAATGATCACAGTGGCACCACTGAGAGAAGTCTCCCTGCTACTTTGAACCTGATTTCCTAAATGCATTCGCTGTGTTTCTATACAGTAGCATCGATCGGCTAGTCATTCATTTCACACAAAAAAACTGTTGAGTGCCTACAATGTGCCACCCTCGGGCAGGTCTAGCTGGGCAGGCAGAGGACTAATAAATAATGATACAAATAAAAAACAAATAAATAATACAGTATCGGGTGGTGATACGTGTTACGAAGAAAACAGAGACAGCGGAGTTAAGGGACGTGGCCAGGGACTTTTAGATCGGGTGTCTGAGGAGGGGCAGCGGAGCGGGGATGTGAATGCCCAGCAAGGGTCAGCGCTGCGGCGAGGAGCTCGCTGAGTTGGAGCGGCAGGAGCGCCGAGAACAAGGGCGGGAGTGTCAGAGGCAGCAAGAACTGGACCGGAGGTCACCTTGGGCTGTGGTTCTTCTGTGTGTGACAGCAAGCCGAGGTAGTGTCATAAGAACTTGCACTTGAGGGGCGCCTTGGTGGCTCAGTCGTTAAGGGTCTGCCTTCGGCTCAGGTCATGATCCCAGGGTCCTGGGATCGAGCCCCGCATCGGGCTCCCTGCTCGGCAGGAAGCCTGCTTCTCCCTCTCCCACTCCCCCTGCTTGTGTTCCTTCTCTCGCTATCTCTCTCTCTGTCAAATAAATAAATAAAATCTTTTTTAAAAAAAAAAAAAGAACTTGCACTTGGGGAAGATCACTTCCGCTACTGTGGAGAGATGATACCGTGAGAACCCAAGAAGGGAAACCCGGGACCCATAAAGAGGCTGGGACCACAGTCTGTGCCAGATGTCACGTTCACGTGGGCCCAGGCAGCGGCCCTGGAGAGTGCCAGGGAAGGTGTTCAGATTCTGAATAAATACTGAAAGGAAGCCAGGCGGGCCTTGATGAGGACAGGAGAGAGCAAGAAGGACCGCAGATGGCTCGGGGATTTGGGTCCTGCGTTCCTGCATAGCCCATGGCAGCAGGAACTGGTAGGGAAGACCGTGTCAGTGTTGGTGGGCAGTGGGGATCAGGGTGAGGGTTGACGCAGCAGATGCATCTTGGAGAGCTCATATTTGCAAGTTCTGTTGGACATCTAAGCAGAGATGATGACTGGCAGTTAGATACGAGTGTACATTTCAGGAACGAGGTCAGGGATAGAGATGTAAAGCATAGTCATCAGCATTTAAATGTTAAAGAACACGCTCCCGGTACTTCCTTGCTGGAGCAGACTGGGGAAGGAGTGCTGAATGCATGCTCTTCTTTTCCTTGCGTTCTGTCTTGTCTGGAGAGTAGACCATATAAGGGAACTGCTTGAAAATATAAAGAGAATCCAGACAACCAGATCTTTAACAAAAGAAGAAGAAAAGCTTTTTCAGAGTTTGACTTGATTTGACGAAGTTTCTGAAATTCTGAGTTGATCTTTGTGCATAATTTTATTAGATTTGGACCTATTATTTCTTTCCTCTTTTACCAACCAGCTATCCGGCTCCATCCTCATATATAACTTCTGCCGAGAAGCGAGATAGTTTATGCGTGTTTCTTTAAAAGAAATCTAACCATCTGCAAGATTCTTCAACTTGTGAATTTACGTTTAATATTCTCCACCAGGGAATATTAACAGTATGTAGTAATTTGATCAGATTACTTCCGATAAAATATGAAGGTCTGAAGGGTGTTAATGAAAAACAGTAGCTAAATCACATGCAAAATGGTATTCTACCTTAAAATCACATTCCATGAAAATAAATTTAGGCACATCTATTTAGAAAAGTATAATGTATGGACATTGATGCTGCTATCCATTTCATAATGATAATTCTAATTATCTTTGCTAGGTTGTTTCTGTGTAATTTAATTATTCACCTCAACACAATAATATTATTGAAGCATAAAGATGGTAATTATTAATATGTTCTGCCCTGAGGTGAGTAGGATGTTTAATTAATGAGCCACCCTCTCTCTTACCTTATGGATGACTCACTGATAAGATGTGTGCTGTTAGGTATTCCCTCCTGCTAATGGATTATTCAAATCATTTTCTCAACCAGAGTGGAAAGAAGTCACTGTCTGTAACCCAGAAATGATATTGGCAAAGAAGCCGCATAATCAGTGGAACAGCTTGGAATAGTGTTCATTCTGGACGACTGACAGAATACAAAGAGGAAATATAGTTCTTCAGGGCTTTGATGCGAGGTTGAATCCAGTTCAGGTTTTCTTGGAACTGGCCTACTTCTTTCCCTCAGATGTTTCTTATTTTTGAGGGTTTCAAAAAGATAACATTCCCTGAAAGTATTATAGGAAAATGTCTTTAATAAATGGCATTTTATTATAGTTTGCCTTCTTTAAAGAGCACGGATCTGGTCAGATCTTCAGCAGGAAGAAGTAAAATTTTAAAAGCTACAACAAATTTTACCATACTCACCATCCGGCTCAAATGTGGTCCATAATTAACATTAATTATAATTAATCATAATAATTCTTTTTTACTTTATATCTGTCATTTTATACCTTCTTTTTTTTCATTTTATACTTTCTTAGTATTTATACAAAATTCATAAGTAGCAGTTAAAGATAAAACCAGATAGTTTAAGAATAGATTGGAATAGATTGAAACACATAAATTCATACACCAAAGCATACATGTCACAGAATAATTAATAAATCTACATTTTTAATTAAAGAAGAATGATGCAAAATTATTTAATGAATACTCAGAGCATTTTATAGAAGAGTAAAAATGTTCCACTGCACATGTAATCTGGCCCACAGAGCCATGAAAATGTTTCACGATTACATGCTTTGACCATACAGGGGCCAAACTCCCAACTTGGGTGCCAAGTGCCCCTGCTCTGACAAGATCAATTAGACAGCCATGCATATGTCTTCATAAGGACTAAAATCATGAGTAAGCTACTAAAAAGAATCACTCAGCAATTGCTTGTTGGAAAAAAAGGATAATGCTAGATGTTGGATAAGTAATGAAGACGAAATGTGCATATATATTTAATAATTTACATAAAAATAGATATACATACCTAATAGGTTCTTCTTTAAAAGAGATTCCAAGTTGTCAAGGGAGAAATAAATATTTAACTAAATACTAATGATTTAAATGAGACCCAAAAAAATCTCCAAACTCTCCGTTTGATGAAAGAATCTATCAGAATCAGGGGCTTATTATACCTTAGTTCATATAAGAAGAGAAAAACTCAGAAAGCTCATCTTCTCGGTTGCTTAAAAAAATTATAAGTATTTATGCCATTAAATATTATCTCACAGCAAAGTCATCTTCAGGGGAAACAATTAGGTATTCAAAGTTTTAGAAGCTCAAGATTAGAATTCTCTAGACACAGCAACAATTTCTAGAGGGCCAGCTGTCCTCAGTAACTTTTTTTTTTTTTTCCAAATAACACGTGCAAGGACAGGTTTTCAAGTAGCAGAGACCAGAAAAGGATGGTGACGGTTACACGTCTCCACAGTGGACCAGCGATTGAGATTAATACTCTTAAGAATGTTCTCAAATTCAAAATTCTTTTTTATGAACCAAAGTAGTATCTGAATATCTGTGACCATAGGGGAAGTGAAAACATCTTTTTGGTTTTTTTCCCCTGAGATTGCTTTTACTGAAAGATGTTCATAGAAGAGTCGGTATCTCAAGGCTAAGCCCTGCAATTTCATTTGTTAGCACTGGGAGAAAAGAGAAGTTTTGAGAAGCTCAAACTTTTAATGTGGAAATAGGAACGAGCAATAATGGAATACTGCTGGAGTAGAGCGAAGTGTGACCCATTGGTGCAGTTGTAATGCCGGATACACAGTGCCCCCTGGTGGTGACACCCTTATATGGTCTCCTCCCGCCCACTAGGTGTGGCCATATCAAACACGCCAGGTAATGGAACATTAGCATCAGGCAAGCTGAGGCTTGTGAAGTGCAGCCTTGAGGGGCAAGATCAGAAGAGTTCACTGTCTTTGGTTAACAATAGGGAACTAGTGAAGGTTTTTTAAGCAAAGGACTGACAGGTTTCAAGAATGTGAACTTGATTATAGAATGTAAAATAGAGTCACACGGAGAAGCGTGGTTGGAGATCAAGGTAGGGAGAACATCTGACAGCTTACCATTATCTAACTCAACTTCTCCATTAGAACAGAAGAGCAAACGATCAACACTGGAGATAGTCCATTTATTGGGCCGCAGGAAGGGACTCAAATACGACAGTGATGCAGTGGATCTCTGCAACCACTAGGGGCAGGTGTGGACCGCTCTAGCCAAGTCCAAGTCCATGGAGAACCTTCTTTCCCTAGAGATAAGTCCTTTCATTATCACGAGAACAAAGTAGACAAGAGGGCAAGCTTGTGTTTTTTGTCTTTTAGTTATCATTGACTCGTTGCCTTGTACTCTAGACATTTCTAACTATTCCAGATGGCTCACTTCCAATACAATGATCTAAATCTTCATATTCTTCTGATTTCCAGAATTCATAGATCAAAAAAATCTGAAATTGTTCAAATGTTACATATAACGTAAGAGGATCATAGTTCAATTGTATAGAAAGCTATAAAAAGAGTGCAGAAGTAAAACATTTTTAATTGACAAAGAAAAATAATGATGCCTTCACAGGGCCATGAAACCAAGGGTGAGGGTGTCAAGTTCCAGGTGGGAAGGAGAGGTGGCCAACAAAAGCAGGCATTTAATGATTGCATGCATCATTTGATCAATCCTGACTTGGAATTTTACATAAGAGATTCTCCCAAGAGAGTAGCAGACTCATACTATGTATTTGGGGGAGTAGTCGTAAATATTTCAGATAAAGTCCTAAGAAGGACAGGCCAACAGTGGAATGAGCCAGGTTGGCTTAGGTTTAACAGCATATTGTCAAGCAGTCAAAGTGGAGAGGTGAAGGCAAGGTGAGCCTAGAACCAAGGGACTAATCAGCTATACGTTTGGCTCAGAAGAGAGTACATACCGGTCCTAATCAGTATCCAAAAGTTACGGCAAATGGGGGTTTGTATAAAGGAAGATGTGTGAGAAAGTCTCCCCAGTTAGTAGAAGCATGTCCTTGGGAACTCACTTAAGGGAATATCCTAAAAGAACTTGAAATCGGATTAGAGTAGTCCTCCCTCAAAGGACTGCAGCTGCCTGTTCGAGAGCTCAGTAAGCAAGGATTCACCACAGAGTGGGCCACAAATGTAATCAGCTTTGAAAGCATCATTCTGTGGAAGTCAGATGGGTACCCCTTCTGGATAATTCATGAGGAGTAAGAGGAGCCCCAAAGAGTATATTTCAACATTTCCATTATTCAAAGTTTGTGGAGCAATTCATACTGGATACACTTGGTTAAGGCCAGGACTGATTCCTGGGGGAGAAGGGGGCGTAGCTGTCAATCAGCGTCATTCTTCCAAATCAGGTGAGCAACACCAGGGTGACTGAAGAGACGGTGGCTGGTTAGGTTTAGGGGCTGATCCCTTGATTTCCCCTCACTCCCTGCTCCTCCCCCAATACCCTCCCCCAGCAATCCCCAGGACCAATTTATTCCAACCATCTGCTTTTCTCGGATTCTGCTCCCAGGCTGCAAATGCTACTGGAAAAAATCAGATACCTGTGCCAGCTGGCTCCGGGACAATCTCAGCTGGGCCCTCCATACTATTCGGCAGTCCTTGCACGCATCCTAACCACCTTCCATTTACAGCGCCCCAAACAGCTGTTCCCAAACCTTTGCTCTTTCTGCAAGCTTCCCATAGCTCTCCCCTTTTCTCATTCTCAGCTGCTGACCTTGCTCCTACCCAGGAGAAAGTCACCTCTGCACCCTTAGTCCCTGGCATAGCACCCCAAACAAGGTAGGGGTGCAGTAAATCAATGAATGAATAATTAATTCATTAGTGACTTCATTAGTTTCTCTTCCTTCCAAACCTGGTATCTGGACCTACCCTTGCTTCCTTCCCACTGACCTTAGAGGGAGAATTCTCTTTCTGCCTTCTCAAGACCAGCCCCTCCACCGAGGCTCTTGATTTGATCTGCCGCCTTGTCTCTAGAGTCAGGCTCTGTCATTTATGTCATACCTTATGTACCTTTTTCTAGGCTGTGCACTTGAGCGCACATGCATTCTTCAGTCTCTGGCTCTCTGTCTCAGCCCAATCCAGCTAGTATGTGTGGGGCATCTGTGACATGCGAGGTACTACCGTCAGCATGGGAGACATATTAGTGGGAACAAAACAAAAACCTTCTGCCCCATAGTGGAGGAGAGGCAGATAATATCCCAATGAGAAGAACAAGTAAATTAAAAATATATGTCTACTAATGCCTTAGGAAAAAAGAAGCAGAAAATGGGACAGAGAGTCTTAGAGAGAGACTGCAGATGCTCGTTTAAAGAGAGCAGTCAGGAATGGGTGACACTGAGCCAAAGTCTAGAGGGAGGAAAGGAGGAAGGCGTGTGGGAAACGTGCCTCTGAAGCAGAGCGCGTGGCCAGTGTGCAGGTCCTGTGGCCGGGTGGGAGTGTTCTTAGTGCAAATCGAGGAGCCACAGAGAAGACTGCGGCTGGAGCCAGAGTGGAGAGGGGGCTGCAGCAGGGTAGGAAGCCAGGGGGACCTGGTCCTGGGGGCCTTGCAGGACACTGTAAAGCAGGACTTTGGCTTTGACTCCAGCTGAATTGAGAGGATCATGGAAGGGTTTGAGCAGAGGAATGACGCAACTGGACATATTTCAGAGGCTCCCACTAGCTGTGAATTAAGGGAGCAGAGGAAGGGGCAGGAGGCCTGGCTGGGCAGGGATTGCAGCCCTCCAGGGGAGAGGCAGGACCACCACCGTGGCCTTCCATTTGCCACCACATTTGTCCAAAGGGCAGCTTCACTCATGACTGCAGCTCTCTCAGTCTACATTCAGTCCCATCTGTTTAATGCCCCCACTGCTCTTCTGAAAATACTCTTGGCTAGCATCACCCATGACCTAAATACCAAATGCCAAACCCCAGAGCTTCTGTTAAATGTCTGGGCTCCTTAAGAAACTTCAGGGCTAAAGCAAGCCCACCTGTGTCTTGACCTATTAAAAGCCACATTGAGGGACAAGCCCCCAGCAGGCCAGTTGAGTGGAATCGTGACAGCCACTGGGCCTCAGTTTCCCTCTCCTGTTTCCTTAGAGCACTGTTTGCAGACTGAAATCCTACAAGGTCTGACTGGCTATGGAAAGTTGAATGTGGCTGGAAATGAAGTGACCCCTCTAAGGTGGCAGACTTGTCACTCCACGTGATAGGTGCCGTGTGGGAAGATGGCTCAGAGCTGTCAGACCTTCTCATTTTTTTTTTTTAAGATTTATTTATTTATTTGAGAGAGAGAGTGAGGGAGAGATCATGAGTGGGAGGGGGAGAAGGAAAGGGAAATAAAATCTCAAGCAGACCCCACGACGTTGAGCGCAGAGCCTGACACGGGGCTCTTTCTCACGACCCCAAGATCAGGACCTGAGCAGAAACCAAGATTCGGTTGCTTAACTGACTGCACCACCCGGGCGCCCCCTGACCTTCTAATTTTTTAAAAGAATCTTGAAATCTGAAGTTTTATGTCAAGTGTTCCCATTTTTAAATGTTGGTAACTAACTTAAATTTTTAAAAACACCTTACGGTACCAAACAAAACCTATCGGTATGTCCTATGCAAGCAGCAGGGCACTGGTTTCCAGTCTGAGAAGAATGGCTCCGTGTAGTGACACAGCACCCAGGCCTGGCACTCTGTAGGTGTGGAGTAAGTGCCAACCGCGAGTGTTAGTCATTGTTTCCCCAGCTGCCAGCCTTAAACTCCTACATGCAACTAGAGCGTGGGGCACTCCCCTTGTTCAAATCTCGTTTTCTCTTTGAGTCCCCGGCATCCCTTTGCCTGCCCAACAACATCACATCTTGTATCACACACCGCCCCTGTTTCTGCTCATCGCTCCCTGGCTGTGGCTGCACCCCATTTCTGTTCTGCTCACCCCACCTCCCACAAGATATAGCAGATTCTCTCCTGGTTCTCTCTGCAGCAACTCCCTCCCTCAGCCACCAGGTAGGTCTGTGGTACTTTTCGGGAACGTATTGGTATAGATTCAATTCCCCGCTCCCTAGCTTCTGAGCTACATAAGGTTAAGGATGCCATGTAACCTCACTCTGCCTCCATTCTGTAATTCTCACTCTGCCTCCATTCTGTAATTCTCCTTACAGGTTGAGGAGTGTCCATCTCACTGGGTATTTGGGGAATGCACCTGTTAAGTTATATTTTAAAAAGGGGTGGGGGGTGGGCTCCTGGGTGGCTCAGTCGGTTAAGTGTCTGCCTTCGGCTCGGGTCACGATCCCCGGGTCCTGGGATCGAGGCCTGCATCGGGCCCCTTGCTCAGCGGGGCGCCTGCTTCTCCCTCCGCCTGCTGACCGCCCCCCTTGTGCTATCTCTCTCTCTCTCTCTGATGAATAAATAAATAAATAATCTTAAAAAAAAAAAACAACTAATGTGCTCTATCACAAGTAACTAAAACAACACAAAATTTTCCCCCACCGTTCTTCTCTCAAACTCTTTTGGTGAAGTGTCCTCTCCTTCGCACACCTTAAATATTGGTGTTGCCCCCAGAGTTCTGCCTTTGTGTTCTCATCTCAACCTGTATGCATCAAGCGTGGTCCTCTATACTTCTTACACTCCAAAGAACGGCTGTATGCCGGTGACTTCCAAAATAACAAAGCTAGCTTTAGCTTCTTTGTTAAGCTTTAAACCCATTTTTTTTTAGTGACTTCTTGAACACTTGGGTGCCTCTGCACTTACCTAAAATTCAACATCGGTGAAACTAAGCCCATTACTTTCTTCCTAGTCTCCTGTCTTGTTCACACCACTCCTCCTTTCTCTCCTCCGTATTACGGAAGGTAGTAACACTAGCTGCTGGAAGAGATAAACCATAAAATTCTAATGGCTTACCACAGTAAAACTTGCATGCTTCTTCTCGGTCCATTGGAGGTCATAGTCCACTGCAGTCCTGCAGGGGCGGGGTGCTGGGGAAATTCGGCTCCCAGCACTTGTTAGAGCCAACCTTCCATGCCGTGATGTGGCTTCTTCAACTTCTTAGCTGGAAGTTTCCTGCAGACAGAGAAGGGAGAGAATGCATAGGTGTCAAAGTGCTGTGTGTATCACTTCTGCCCACATGCCACTGGACAAACCTCGGATACATGACCCCAACTCACCGTGAAAGGTCTGGGAAATGGGACTTAGCTGTGTGCCCAAGGAGAAGAGGAGAAATAAGAATATTTGATGTTGCCAGGATTCTCAGCTATACTGTTCAGTCTGACAAGATAGAAACCTGAGAACACCCTCCATTCCATATGTTGATTCATTCTCCAATTTCAAAAGTCTCACATCTCCTTCTCTTTGCAATCTTTTTACTTTCATCACTCTTCACTGGTATTTTTGATGCAACTGCTCATTCTTCCCTGGCTTACTACTGCCTGCATCCGCATAAGGGCCAGTCTTGACCACGCTGGCTCTCACCTACCTTTTCAGCCCTCTTCTTCAAGCCCTTCTGCAACTCACTCCATGCCCTGCACCAGAATTCCTTACTCCTTTCTAAAATTAGCTGCCAAGGCTCTGCACGTATGTCAGGAGTATTCCCTTGTTCTACAGTACCCAGCCCTGCCTTCACCATTTGCTCTGAGCCTCAAGACCCATCTCAAATAACACGTAGACGTCTTCCCAAATCTTTCAGTCAGAATTAATGTGTCTCTGTCTGCAGCAATTCGTATAACACTGTAGCATTTTGGCACATTTAATTATAACTATTTTTATGTGTCTCTGTCTCCCGTAATACTGGGAATTTCTTGAGGGAGAAGGACTGTGTTTTTTGTATAATTCTGTTAGCCAGATTTGTAAGCCCTGAATCTTGTTCAAAGCTGCCACACTGTCGGTGCTTAGTTGATACTTGACAAATAAATGAATCTTTGTGATCATACCGTAATTCAAATTACAACTCTATATATTTGGAAAAACCCAGCCCATCATTTTTCTGCACTTTAGAGTTTTATTATTTATGCTCTAGGAACTAATAGTATGCGAATCACATAGGATTTGGGAGGGAAAAATATTAAAAGCAGCATCCCTCATTAGCCACGTTAGCAGATTTTTTTTCTGAAGATTGTATAGAATCTTGCAATACGTTCTTGGCTGCATCTCAACAAGACGTAGGGCTTTCCAGGATTTTACCCTCTTGGTCTAATCAGTTTTACAAATTGTGAATCTTAGAATCACTAACGAGTTGCTATAGGAGAGCAGGCACTTGTCAGTCATCTGGGAGCTGCTTATCTCTTCCAGGTCCACTTACTTAGAAGCATTTCCAAAGAAAAGGGGAATACAGGCAGGGCAAAGCTGTGAATCTCAATTAAGCCACTGCTACCTGAGCTTGAAGTCCAGATAAAGGCCAGAATGGGCTTTGAGACTGCCTTGCAATTCCAAACTCCCTTGCTTTTCTTGTCCTACTTATCGTGAATAGTTATGAATAGTTCATTATGAAGTGAGACATGCCAAGAGTGCTGACTTGCCTGCCCACTTCCCTGTGTCTCATACCCAGCCTGAAGGTCAAAGTAGTAAATTAAAATTATTTGTACCCAGGGCCTCATCTATCTATCATGTCAGTGTGAACGACTCTCAAATGTAAGTCCCGAGTTTGGACTTCTCTTCCAAGTTCCCCAAGTCTGATGGACTCTGGGCATTTCCACTCAGATGACCTACGAGAATCCCTAACTCAGCATATCAAAAACTGAATGAATCACCCTCACTCCCAAACCTACTGCAGCTCCTGTCTTCTCTTGCTCCATTAATAATACCATCATCCTCTGTGTCAGACAGGATAGAGAACTCGGGATCATCTTTGAAGGCTCAGGCATTCCATTAACAACTGTTTATTAAGCTGCCTTTGCTCTGCCTTTGCTAAAGCGTTATGGTAAGATCTCATTCGACTCTTTCTGTTTTCCATTACAGGCCGTGCAGACCTGAACACTCATAATGTCAGCATCCTAAAGGAGAGTGCTGCCCAATGCTAACAAAGCAGAGTCACAAAGACAAGCTGACCTTATCTAGGTTCTCAGTCTGGCTCTTGACCTTGACTGTCTTGATCATCAGGTCCAAGTATTTACATAACAAAACCTGGAAGGTGCTCTTTAACTCAGGATTTTTTGAAGTGAGCAACTACAAAGAATGACTTGTTGGTTTGTTGAGAATACACGCATGGATGATAGTTGGAAAAATAGATATATGACGAACAAAGGGGTATTTTAGAGGAGCCAGAACTGAATCACTAGTAGATTGTTTAGGTGTGCTGGGTCATCCAGTTTCCTGATTATCACAGTGTGTTTGGGAGAATTTAAGGGTATGGAATGTTTGGGAAACACTAAACAGGTGCTTAGCCACATGTCTTAAGGTGAGAAGTACCAACAAGCCATGTGGAAAATAACTTGAACCTAACCCAGGGTTGGAATCAGATAGAGAGACTTGTCTGGTGGCACTTTGCAGAGAGGAAGGAAAACACTGTAGGATAAAAGGAAGGGCTATAACACTAGGGATCCTAATA
The DNA here is from genome assembly GCF_964656455.1 of Halichoerus grypus. NCBI lineage: Eukaryota > Metazoa > Chordata > Mammalia > Carnivora > Phocidae > Halichoerus > Halichoerus grypus. Next base: position 109,022,133 of record NC_135713.1, on the reverse strand, counting down.
CTCTGGTGCAAAAACCTTCTCTCAGATAAGTGGTCATGAACTTCGGAAAGGTATTTCCTACTGGCCTTAGGTTGACGAGCATAGAAGGGCAGAGAAACGGAGAAGGTCAATGTCATGGGTATGCTATTGGCAGCAAACTGGGGGCCACAGAGCAACGGTGGTCAGATAGCAAAATGATGGTAAAGTCTGTGGACTCCACATAGAGGGGACTGCAGAGCTGGAGGTAGCAGCTCCTGTTAAATGAGACAGGCCCGTCTCCTAGAGGGGGACTTAATTTCTGGAATGATTAATTTAGATGGGGCTTCCAAATTTGGTTTCCTGGGGATCAAAGTATTGACATTTGGAAGAGCTCTGAAAAATAATACATTTGTACTCACTGATATGAGGGACTGGGGCTTAACAGTTTATGTATTTAAGTTTAACAGATCATTAAGAATACTCCTTGGTTGGTTACCAATCTCTCTCTAAGTCCTCTTGTCTAAGGAAATAGTGCAGTCTGGTCTGGATCCTTCTGTGTAACTTACATGTAGTCTCTGTCTCCAAACCATTTCAGTCTGGGTCCCTGGTAACTAGGGTCCTTAGTACCCAGGTTTTGCTCTTTGCTTATACACTCGCTCAGACCATTGCCTTTACGAACTGAGTGCTTGTCAGTTGATTTTTAATGAAATCTTTGCTTCCTTCCAATATACTCAGCAGCATGCAGACAGCGGCTGTGGGATGCTGCAGCTCCCTGTCTTCCTAGCCAGAATGAGCCGGAATCGGTTTCAGATCTTTTTGGAGGCCAAGCTGGGGCTGGTACAATCGGTGTTCTAGAATCTCCTGTGGCCTTAAGTGGAGCTTTTAAAACCCTCTTTTGAAAGACAGTGTTGCTTATTGTTTAATGACTGGGCTGAAAATGGGTACGCCATTGCAAAGAAATGTGATTAACATGATATATCTAACATTTTATTATTAATCACCTATCTCATAGTCTTCACCTATATCCTGGCTCTAATGTCATTCAGATCTTCATTTCTCTCTGGGATTCCAAATGTGGCTTTTTTTCTGACTTACACTTCAGCCCTATCTTTGAGTGGTAACTAAAACTGCACCTTTTCTCCTGGCACGGAGAAAACCTTCTAAAAATAAAGATACCAATTAAGCAAAAAAAATGTCAAACCTGCAGCCAAGAGTACTCATAGGTGTTTATCAGTGTGACATTCGGCTGCACAAGGTGTGGCCCTCTGGAATTTCCTGTTAACCTGTGTCCTTTTGGCCAGGAGAATGGTCTCTACTAGGTAGATATAATGTGATTAAAATCAATGCCTATTTCCCCCTTTGCCATCACCTTCATTTATTTCTTTCACTTAGACTTGTAAAAAAGTGTCCTTTCCTATCACTTCCTTTCTCCGCCAGGGTCCGTCATCTGAATATGATTGAAGAAACTAGTTTCTCAGTTCTCCTAAGCAGGGTCCTTCACTAGTGCTATTTTACATGTGTGGGAGAGAAGTTAACTTACTACAGACTGTATGCACTTTTAAGGCATTGAGACTCAATGCTGAGTTGACAAAGCGGGAAGTAGAACCACTCACTAGATCGATCTTCAGCCACTCTTTTGTCCCTGTCATCACCCTTCTCATAGTCTTTCAGTGACTCCCTGAATCTAAGAATTAGATTTAAATTCCTTACATGTGGAACCTTCTATAATCTACATGCAACCTGAAGCCGTATCTCTTCTCTCACTCCAGCCTGGTCACTGGGCTTGTCCCCAAGACAAGCTAAAGCAGAATGCACTCTCCCACCCACCACCTCAGTCCCTGAGTCCGGTCTCTGTGTGTCTCTGTTCACTCATTTTTCAAAGCCAAGGGCAGATGTTACCTTCTACATGGACCCTCTCCGAGACTCTCCCTTCTGGCTAATCGCTCCCAGATTCTACTTTTTAAATATTGTGGCACTTAGGAATGTCTCCTTTTCATTTGAAACCCCATTGGCCTGAAAGCTCCCTGAGGGAGGAAGACCGAGTCTTCTTTCACTCCTTATCCCCATGATTAAAAAAGGTGATGTCAACAAAGCTTTGATGAAAGAATCAATGAATGAATGAATGAATGGGAAACAGCCAAAGCTTTGGTGAAAGAATCAGTGAATGAATGAATGGGAAACAGCCAAAGCTTTGGTGAAAGAATCAATGAATGAATGAATGGGACACCATGTACCTTGCCACCTGTGGCCTGGTGTACTACTGGGTTAAATGTCAGCTGGTTAAAGAGAAGTCTTGGAAGGGAGCACTGGGGCGGGGTGGGGGGCAGCCTCCTCTCTCTGCATGTATGCAAGTGACATGAAATGCCATGATACCTTCAACTCCTACCCAAAGCTCCATGCCCCCTGCTTCCTTTAATAGCCCTCACTCAAATCTCCTACCTTAGGTTATCCCCACGTTTCTCAGCGCACACTTGAATACCTTGAATGCTATATTTAAGTAACGACTCCAGATGGGAACACTCATCATGTCTACTTGTTACTATCGGTACAATGGCTAGGCTTTGACAGTTATTGTCAAAGCACATACTTACTCCTGTGCTGAAACATGGTATATTCCTTTGAAGTGACTGTTACATCAGCCCACAAGTGAAAACTAAGCATTTTCCCCCCACTTAGAAATCATCTCAACAATAGCAATTTTTTAAAGATTTCATTTATTTATTTGTCAGAGAGAGAGCACAAGCAGGGGGGCGTCAGGCAGAGGGAGAAGGAGAAGCAGGCTCCCCACTAACCAGGGAGCCCAGTGCAGGGCTCGATCTCAGGATCCTGGGATCATGATCTGAGCTGAAGGCAGATGCTTAACTGACTGAGCCACCCAGGCGTCCCAACAATAACAATTTTTAAAACTTTGCATTTCTCAAGTGCGTTGTATTTGAGCATGTTTAAAGTACCCCTGGAATAGAAGTCATACAGAGGTATGAATCAGTGAGCACCTCACTAGGAATATCAGCTTTATACCCAGAAAGCATTCATAGCCTTCAGCACCTGAACAAAAGATAGAAGGATCAGAATTATTCCTTCAGAGCCAAGCTCTGGGACCACATTTGCCTTTCAAATTTAAAATGTGAAGGTTTTTTCTTTGTAATAGCCTTCAATTGTATTATGTCGTATCATGTTATTTATTTCCATTGCTTCAGTTCTTTCCTGGTAGGAGACTACCACATAATCCCTCTTGATTTCTGTAACACTACATATTCAGAGCGATTCCTTTTGGCATCAGATATTTTTTTGTCATCCATATAGTGATGGTATTGTCAGAATATATATTCCTACACTTATTCCATCTTGTGTTTGTTAGAAACAAATTTAGTAAGAGCCTAACACATGCATATATGTTTATAAAGCATAAACAGCCCCCAAATCCTATCTATAACAGATATAATTTTTAAGAAATTGCTATATGATATGCTCATCAAGAGAACTTTTTTCAGATTAATGGATAAAAAAAAAATCTTCACCTTAAGCTCAACAGAGTAAAAAGTAAATTATTTTGATGGTGAGAAAATTCAAATTGATATTTCAATCATTAAGAATTATGAGTATCTGAAGTGCAAGAATAAAGACAACATGTAGAAACCATTTAGAGCAAAAAGATTTTCTCTTGGTACACCAAAAATAAATCTGTATTTTCTTCCCAAGAAGCATAATCTTTTTATTAGGATATATTCCAGATAAGTAATTTGTGTTTCTGCTGAAGCTGATATGAGAATCCAAAAAGGAAAAAGAAAAACACATTACTTTTCAAGTAGTTCTCCCCCAAAGCACTAAGGAGTAAAGGGGCAAAGTGTTTTCCATACGGCACTTGCTTTAGATGAAATCCCTTTAAAGCGAATGCATTATTCAGTCCGAGGTGATCCTGTAGGTGTGTTTGGGCATGTGGCCAGGCACAACCTGGAGTCAAAAGGGGGATTAAACACAGCAACCTTCTCCTTTCTTCTCTCCTTCCTCTTGATCCCCTAATAACAGTTTCCTTCAGATGTCCAGAGTGAAGCAGGAACTTTGAGAAGTTATTGTTTTTGACTTAAGTTTCGAATGAGTTCAACCCTTTCTTGGTAATCAGAGCATTTTTTGTCACTTTAAATAAAAGTCCACTAGGAGACCTGACAGTCGTGGGGAGTCTGTGGGTGAGAATGTGAGAAGGTACTTTTATTCGCAACCTGAGGTGTATCAGGTTTCCATCCCAAGCTGAGGGACGGGCAGGGTCCAGAGGTGGACCTGTGTCCAGCATCCTCGACTGGGTGAAGGTCAAACTTCCCCACTCTTGTTTGAAAACATAACTTAAAAATAAATGGATAGAAAGGCTCGCCCACCTCAACTGTGAGGAATACCATATATAATTGTTCATATTTTCACTTTAGGGATGCTGGATTTACTTACATGGCTGCTTTTCATTAAAGAAAAAAGAAATGTGTTACAAGCAACTAATACATGGCCTTACTTTTATGACCTGAGATTCTAAATATGCTGTAATTTGGGGAGGCAGCGATAGGAAAATAATACAAGTATGATAGCAATCCACAGCTTGGGTGGGCAGTTAACACTGCCATTTTTCAGTAAGTCAGTTGCTCACTCACAGCCCCCTTTCTCCGAGGCCCAAACCTCAACTGTCCTTGTGGTTTTGAGCCAGCCCTCCATGCACACTGGGTTTCTGGAGTTCAGCCATTAAGAGATGTATGGGAAGAAGCGGGCTGGCCAGTCAGCCTTTCCCGGGTTGTAGGTAGAGTCTTGGCAGGACTGCGGGCCCATCTACAAGCAGCAGGTGAGCCTGCGTCCCGCGCGGGTGCGGCATCTCCCAGACCTGCGGAGAGGAGGAGAGTGCGGTCCTCTCTCGTCCTTGCTCTCCAGAGCCCGGGAGGACCTTGTTTCTCTCTGCTCTTCTCCCTCTGTGATTGTGCCAGGCTCTCTGCATGGAACTCGGTGAAGTTGCTCAATTCTCCCAAAGGCTTGGACTTTGGAAGGCAATTTAGAAAACCGTGCAGGTTCTTTTTCTAACGGAGCCCGGGGCTCGGCAGCAAAGGGGGTGGGGGCGCGGGGTGGGGGGGGAGGGGGTGACCGGGGAACAGCTCCCCCAGGAAGACACGGACAGGAGTCCCTTTGTCAAAATACGAAGCATCTCCTTGTGTGTGAGAAGCAGTCCATGTTAGGCTTCTGTTTTCTTTCCTTCTCCTCCCTCCGCAACCAATAAAGGTGCTCGCTGCTGTCAATGGGCCACATCTGCCTGGCACGGATAGAGGTGGAGAAGTACGGGGGCTTTGGGGGCTTTTAGAGGCAAAGCTGAAGGGAGATGAAGAAACCCGAGGGGCAGGAGGTCAGCCGAGAGCTGAGGCAGCAAGGGCCAGAAGGTTTGCTGTCCTTTCAAGATTGGAAGTTCTGATACTCCATACTCGACTCCTTCTAGGCCCCCGGGGGCGAAGCGCGTGGCCAGCCCTGCCAGCCGCTTGTGCAGCCCACGCCGGGAGCAGGCGGGAGCTCCGCGCGCCCGCGAGGGACCCCCACCCGCCTCTGGGACGCCCTGGGAGCTCAGAGGTGAAAACACTTCCCCTTTGTCCGGCAGCCAGGCTGGCTCTGGCGTCCTCCCGAGTCTTACAAGTTAGGGTTCCTTCCAGTAACTACAGTCAAGAAATACCCTCTGGGGGAATTGTAAGCATCTTCTGTACAAATTAAAGTTACAGGGTCTTTGTCGTTGACAACGGAGATGATCATAAAATCCAATTTTGTTAGAAGGAGCCTGAGACCCAGGCGCAGTGCCTAAAAAGCCCCTTGAGAAGTTTATAAAGAAGCTAATGGTGATTAATTTGGGAGTAGAATTGTTGGAAAATGGTTTTTTTCTTCATGTTTATCTGTATTTTCTAGAAGAATGTTTGATATAACTTTTAAAATAAGCTTTTTTGTTTGGTTATTTTTTAAATGAAGTGTTGTGGAGAGTTCAAGTTCCTTAGCTGGCCAAGGGGTTCCTTGTTTAGAACCCTGTTTTGTTCCTTGTTCAGTGTTTAGAAATAAGAGCCACTCATCTTGGGCTACACATGGGGTTACTTGCTCTGTCCTCCGGCTCCGGGGCCAGGATCTGTGCGCGGGGATGGGCCGGGCTGCTGAGAGCTCTGCATTCCATTCTTGCATGCCCCTCCTGTACAAAGAGTTGGTAGTATCTTCGGGACCCTCCGTCGTGGTCCTCCTGACGTTGGGCTTGCCTCTGTCTAGAAATCACCATATTCGGGGCGCCTGGGTGGCTCAGCCGGTTAAGCATCTGCCTTTAGCTCCGGTCATGATCCCGGGGTCCTCGGATGGAGCCCCGCATCGGGCTCCCTGCTCAGCAGGGAGTCTGCTTCTCCCTCTACCCCTCCCCCCTGCTCGTGATCTCCCTCTCTCTCTTTTTCTCTTTGTCAAATAAAATCTTTAAAAGATAAAAAATTAAAAAAAATCACCATCTTCCAGTTGATACAAATTGCAAACGTAGGCCTGAATGCAGGGGCCAGTGTGTCATCACTTTGATACATGTCCCTTTGTACTAAGGGGACAGAAAAGTGCTTCCTTCTTCCTTGAAGCTTGGGATTTGGATTTGACTAAGCAAGAAGGTTATCGTGCTAATGAGGTCCCTTGAGAGAGCAGAGGCCCTCGAGAGAGAAAAGCCCTATGGTAGGAAAGAACGGTTTCCAGCAGGCGAGGACAGACAGGAATGTGGGTGCCGTTCCTGCCTCGAGCTACTCCCCCCATTTCCCGGAGACCCTAGAGTGGTGGGGAGGAGGACACTGAGACAGAGAGAAGGGGCCTTGTAGGCGACCACTTCTGTCCTTTCACACTCTGATTGATGGTACGTGAAGAAAAGCCTGGAGAGGAATTTCCAGGGGCCATTGCCCAGCCCCAACCATAAAGAAGCTCAGGCTCACAGGTACACTACTGGTCCCTCGGACTGCTGGTTCCCCTGCATCCTCCCTCCCAGCAAGCAACTCCCAGGCCTTACTGCCTGCCCCTTTAGAAACGGTATGAAAGAACCTTTGACATGAGGACAGGGGTGACTTGGGAGCAGGGAGGGTGGAGTTTGCCCCTACTGTGACTGAGTGAGCCAGCACCCTTCAGGAACATGTCAATCCCAGGAACAGACCTGCCCTCCCAGGAAGCCAAGTGTGCTGGACAGCGGGGCCTGGCAGCGGGGCGAGAGACTAGTCCCCCCTACATCTAGACCTCCAGGGGGTGCCCCTGCCAACCTCACTGGGCTGATCCTAGAACCACCCTTAGACATTGTGGATTATAACCGCAATATTAGTAAGTCTAATGATACAGGACCGTTGTGCGTCGTGTGGCGTACTCGAGGACATTGCCGTCTAGGGACTATGGCGAGTTCTGTGCCTGGGCTGGCAGGGCTTACTCCCTTGTTCTGCGGGTTATGGTGTTAGAACCTGTGCTAGTAAGTTCTGGTTATCCACACCCCTTTTTAAGGGTGCTGAACACTCCTCTCTAACGTTGTCGGTCGGGGACTTGAGGCCAAATGGGGATCGAGCCTTGTCCTCACAAGTACAGGTGTTGTAGATAAGTTGCCACATGAGGGGGAGCGAGGCAATAGAGATGAAGAATGGGAGGAGAGAGCCCGCAGGGAGAGTGTCTCCTGCCTGCCTTCTCCCGGCCCCACTGCCACCCAGGTCACTGTTGATTTCTCCGTCAAGCCTGCTATTAGTAGTAGGCCAGAAAGCTTTGAATTTAACTGATGTACATAAAGCAAGCTATTCATTTAATCTGCACATTTAATTCAGCCTGCTCTGCATGCTGCTCCAGGTGGCTTTCTTCCATATGAGGCATTCGTGGTGTCTTTCTGCATCACCCCTGCCTCTGTCTTGAAAATCAGCCAAAGATGGCTTTGTGTGTAATGCGTGTGCTGTAGGCCGGAAACCCTACAGCGGTGCCCTCACCTCGCCCCCCTCACCTAGGCCCCCCCACCCCCGGCGCCCCCCCCCCAAGCCAGGTAAGTCCTGCGTCCTCTGCTCGCAGTGCTCCCTCCAATGACAACATGCTGAGTTCAAGTATTTTGGCCTTTCTAATGGGAACGAGGGGAAAGAAAATCAGTTCTAATTTTGCTTGTCTGTCAGATGATATCCGGAAGAAACGCATGCTGTGTGTGTAATTTTGTTTGTGAATGTTGCTGGACTCTGCCGTACTTGATGTGAAGGCAGATGGGATGAAAGCTTTAGGCACGCTGTCAGTGACATCTGCATTCCAAAGGCATTCATAAGGTTCGTAGGCATGAATGGTGTAATAGGCAAAGGAGGGATGCTTTCTCGTGTAGTCTGTTCTCCTAAATAAATGATACCAATCTGTGTATAATCATACTTTTATTGAAATGTGCCAAGAGATTAAATAGATGGTTGCATTTTGGTATTATCACAAATGAGCAACGTTTGGGTTTGGGGTAATGGCATGTAAATGAATCCAATTCCCATTTCCCTAAGTGGTTTCTATGGCTTAATGCCTGTCGAGGTTTTGTGAAATATCTCAAAAACCAGATGATGCCACCATAGCGAAGGGAACAGTAAGGAGATGAAAATTAGAGGGTAGCTTAAGGAATCTTTGCTAAGGACCATGGGCTCACGCATTGAGGGGCTGGGATGAGGCATGAACCAGTGCGGCCTAGGGAAAAGAGAGAGTATCTGAAGGCATGAGAGAAGGAAATGCATTAAAAAGAGAAAAGTGGCAAGGAAGAAAAGGAAATTTAGACGCTAAGCCAGACCCCTGGGGGTTGGGGGAGGAGACTGAAAACCACTGTTTATTTGGTTATGCCTTATCACTGGGTCTCTGCTCTACCTACCAGCTGCCTCATTTACAATCCGTTCTCCTCACACCGTTAACCAAGGTGAACATATTACAAAACCCTGACAGTGAATGGCAGAAGCTTGAGATAAAGTGTGTGTGTATCCCCCCGGGATGGCTGCAGACCTCAAACCGGATGCACTTAAGACCACTATCAGCAGAACAACAGAAATTTGCTCCTGTTGTTCTACATGTAAACTACCTTATCTCATCCGTTACTGTTACCACTCTATGGAACTGCTACAAAGTACTTGCTCCTCTGTTTGGGGCCTTGAATTACATTGTTGATTACCTATAGTTTTCTTAAAGTTAGTGCTAACCTCATTTTTATATCTAAAAAGGCACAAGGAAGTGCCTCAGCCTAGGTCCACAGTCTACCAAGTGGAGCAGCAGGATTTGAACTCAGATCTACTGACCTAGAGAAGTCCATAATAAAGGGACAAAATAAAAGGATTTTCTTGGGAAAACTGGGACCATACCTAAGTCAACAGTCAAATCTCCAAGTGTTTTGTTGCCTGAATTTTCCAATAGTTGAAAATATATTGAAATATTAGCCAGCCACACTGGAGTATTGTTTCTCAATATTGGACTAACCTGGGGAGGTTTAAAAAAATGCTAATGTCTGGTTTTCATTTGTAGAGATTCTAATTTAGTTGGTCTGTGATGAAGCCTGGGCATCATGGGTTTTAAAAGCTACCCAAGTACTTCTGATACTTAGCTAAATAGGCATTTCCTTTTAGACTTTTTCTAAAGTCTAGGCCTATTAATACAACTGATTCTTAGCTATCTTGGCCTTCTACTGCACAGGAATCTCAAACTCAAAATGTCCAAAAAATTTCCTTTTTTCACTTCAGCCTGACTCTTCTTTCATTCAGGGACTCAGAAAACCATAATGTTTTGGGAGCTACTGCTTAGAAATTCTCCAGCATGGAGACACCGTGTCTCTGCTCTGTCCTGTGAGTTCCTTTGTATCTTTTTCCAACTAATCAGAATGAAATGAATATTCACTCAGTTTCTCTTCGCCAAGAGCCAGACTTATCTTGCTGTAATAGAAAACAAAATTTGCAGTCATACTTAGAAGCTGTTTGGTGTGGGAGAAATTTTCTCTTCCTGCAACAGGACTTTGACTAATTTTAGGTAAGCCCTCCTCTGAAATGGAGAACATATTGGGTGGTAATAACAAGGGCTGATAATGAGATTATAAATATCAAATGGAATATAAATGAAATAGCAAGGACTATCAAAGTAGGAGATGGTATTGTACATTTTTAAAGGAAATACCCCATGAAGAAATGATTAAAAAAAAAAAACACTTCCGTCTTAATATAACCTACTTTCACTTTATGCACTTTGCCACCAGAGCTTATTGGAATTTAACATGATGAGCAAAGTTCTGTTAACTGTTGACTTTTAGGGGCACCTGGGTGGCTCAGTCGGTTAAGCGGCTGCCTTCAGCTCAGGTCATGATCCCAGCGTCCTGGGATCGAGCCCCATGTCGGGCTCCCTGCTCAGCGGAGAGCATGTTTCTCCCTCTTCCTCTGCCTGCCTCTCTGCCTACTTGTGCTCTCTTATCTCTCTGTCAAATAAATAAAATCTTAAAAAAAAAAAAAAACTTTTTTAAGCTTTGTGACTTCTATATCTGGAATAAAGCCAAGAACTAAGGAAAGGGTGAGAAGGAACAGCTTCCAAGTAACTGACAACAGCCCTCTAACCCAAGGGGCAAAGACTCTTCGTCGTGTAGGAAACACGTGCTCAAAGCAGAGGTCAAAGGGCAGTCTCGGTTCTACAGTGGTCATCAAAACAGAGCACCTGGCAGAAAAGAAAGCAAGAAATTCCAGAAAAGGGCAAATGGGAACAAAGTATGGAGAGCATCACTAAGTTGAGAGGCTATAGCAGGGGCGTGGAAATCAGACCCAGAGGTCAAGCTGTGAACCACAGGAACCCTGATTTTGGTGAGCAAGGAAGTGGAGGGAAGCAGCCATGTACGTAGTAGATCTGACACCAGAGCAGACCATGGCTTATCAACCCCTCTCTCATATATCCATCCATAAGTAGATTATGAAATGAACAGAAAAAAAAAAACGCAATAAAATGTCTTTTACTGAACTTAACGTAAGCAGTAATGCTGGTGCAAATCAATTAAGTGAAATATCTCCAAGTGAAATCATTTTGGTAGCTATTGTACCTAAAATAACAATTGTATTTTTAAAAACTTCGTGTTTAGTTTGAAAGGAAAAAACCTTCCTTTTTTTTTTTAAAGATGGGTTTGAAATTCTGCAAAATAGTTTGTCTAAACTAAAATTGACAACTTGTCAACTACAGGGTGTTGTATTTGTTATTGTTTCCCTGTTAAAAATAAGTTCTATCCTTTGTGGTCCAAGTAAGACAGACTGAAGTAACTCCCATTCTGAACCTGAAAACGTGTAAGTGAATGCACCTGTGTCTGGGGCCAGCTGTCTAACTAGTTCCCCAGATTAGCCTCTGTGGAGAACAGACTGGTGTGACAGGATAACAAGAAAAGGCTTACTGGAAGCTTAAAAGCCCATCTACTATCAAAACTCAGCAGTCTTTGTTGAGAATTGAGACAATGTTTGGGGGAAAGAGTGTACTGTATCATTGACGTGGTTTTTGGCAATAAAAAAAGCATTCAGTTTTATCAAAGCACTGTAGTGAATGCACAGTTTTATTGCTTGCACTTGAGGATGATCTGGCCCACCATGTGGGAGAGCGGCAGCCCAGAAAGAAAAAACATTTGGATCAGTGTGCAGAGAAGGACACATAAATGCAAGCATGTTCATGGACCTCGAGGACTTTACTAGATTACAGTGTCAGATAAAAATGAGCATTCACAACTGATACTATCTTGATCTGAGGTCCTACATGTACAATACCAAAAAAGAGGTCTTTGCAAATTAAGTTGTAGGGAAGTCTTGGTTCTCTTGGGTTGCCTGCAGTAAGAATTGCTATTAAAAAGATAGACTTCCTCTTTGTCCTGGTTTGCCAGGTCCGACAGAATGTAGAATAGATGTGTATATACCCATTCATACATCCCTCCCAAGCACATGGGCAAACCCCCAGCAGCAGTTCACGGCCCCTACCTTCATTGTCTCTTCCCTCACCGTCAGTGTGTCTCCCGTCTCTTCTGTCTCTTTCTCCCTCTCTAGGTCTCTGTCTTTAACTTTTGAAAAATGCTTAATTCTCATATGATGGAACATTTTTCAGCAATGGATTTTTTAAAATCTGGCTTTCAAATTACTTTTTAAATGCCTATAATGTACCCTTTACAGACCTCGGCAAATACCAAAATCTCAGTTTAATTGTATCATTTGAATTTAGTGGGGGCATACAAATTATTTCAGCTGTTCAAGAGCTTTTTGTTGAATAGAAAAAAAATAAAAATTTAAAGTTGTGGAGTAATGAGAGATCCTTCAGGCTGAATAAAAGCTATAAGCATATGTCTTCTCTGTCTCTCCTACGTACACACACATACATAGCAAACACTATAGCGGACATAAATTATTCAATGTGGGGAGCTATTAAAAGTCCAACCTCTAGATAAAGCTGAACCAGTATCTCTGGGATGAGACCCACAAACCTAAAATTAAAAAAGCATCCCATGTGTTCCTAATGGTCATTCAGCTGGAGGAATCATTTACTGGTGACGATTTGTATTTTTCTAATTCTGTCCTCATGTCTTTAATGACTGTGGTCCTGATTTTACATTTCTATTCTGTCATTTTATTGTCTATGTTCTTACTTCATCTTGGAGATCACCTCAATACAGAATTTGAGATAATTCTTAGAAGGGAGAAAAAAAAAATTTCACTTTCCTTTTTACAGAATTCTCAGTATTGTGAATGCAGAATGCAAAGTTGTAGGTTTGAAAGGTCATAAATCAACTGCAAGTTTCTCAGCAGGGTGTATTTTAAAATGTATGACCTTCTGTTGTTCCAGCATATCACTAAAGCTTGTTCTATGCCATCAAATGCAGTGAAAATCCGTGCTTTTCATATCTTCATACACAATATATTACAAGAATCTCCCTCAGAAAGGAATAAAACTGTTCTTTCTATTTAAATCCCTCCCCTTTTTTTTTTTACACCGCCCCCCCCCGACAAAATTTACAATTGCAAAGAAAGAGAAGCAGGCAAAATAAAATACAGAAGCTTCTGGAAAGCATAGATAACTTATTACTTGGTTTTTCTAGCTGCTAAGATTGTTTGAGGCAGAAAAAAACAGTATAATACACTGCTATTAGCTTCTCTCCTAGTAAACCAACTTCTTGTAGTTCAGTTTGTCTAATTGTCTAAAATTGTTGTGTTGTCTGACTGGCATTGGATATTTAGTAAAGATACAATGTGAATGTTAAGCATTCAAATCAAATTTTTCATAGAAGAATCACCAGTTTTAATTACTGATTAAAAATGACCGTCTGAATGTTAATGTATTCCAGACAAAGAATTAAATAATGCTTTAATTTTTTAATATCCATAGGAAAGAGGTGTTCTCCTCAGAGGAGGGGAGGGAGGCTCCGAGAAGTTCAGTAATTTTCTAAAATTATTTGGCTGATAAACTGCAGAGCTGAAATTAAAATCCAGATATGCAGGTTGAAAAGCCTGGGTTTGCATCCCTAATGCTGGTGGTTCTTGTACTTTGGCATATGTAATAATCTCTAAGAAGTTGTTTAAAACGTTTATTTCTCTTTAGAGATCTCCTTTCGGTAGTCTTGAGAGCCCAGGGATCTGCATTTTAACAAACATTTGTGTAAGCCTGACCACACCCAGGAAAGGCTTGCAGTGTGGGTGCCCTACTCTGGAGGATCACTCAGATTGGGGACACAAAGGAACTCCCCAATCCTGTGCTATTTATATCACCTGGGTTTTGTCCCCTTAGAACTGAGGTGACAGGAAGCTACACCCAACCCTGGTTTGCTGGGTATTTCTCACCCAGAAATTTTTTAAACTATCATTTCTGAACTTAAAAAGGAGTACTGAAAATGTGCTTTGAATTTCATTTAGAATAAAGGCTCCAAAGAGCCTTGTGGAAACGAAGAAAGGGCGTGTTGACAAAGAAGGCTCAGGAGGAGGCGATGGGTGTGGCTTTTCTGACCTGATTGGGTCTGGCATTCCTTGCTGATGGTGGTTGCCATGATGAGACAGCATGCTCACCTGGAACTGAGGCAGCTTTACGACAAGAAGAAAAGCTCCACAGTAGTGGTAGAAAGATAGGGGTAAGAATGGAAGTGTGGGCAGAAGACAGAGAAAAAAGAGAGGGAAGAGTCAGGCAATGGAGATGGTGGGGGGAATCTTAGAACTAGCGCAAATGGTGGGTAAGCTGAAAGGTGCATCATTTCCATCTACCAGACGTTTGGCTGCCTTCTCTTTACAGTCCTTAGAAGAACTGTAAGTTACTGCTTTCAGCAAAATTAATCCTCTCGGATAAGCATCTCTACCAGTCATATGTAATGGGTATGCTCAGTAAGTGACAAATCTATAATGGGAATTTAAAGTAAAGTAGTTGAAAGGAGACCAATAAACATCTACCCTGGTCCAGGAACTCCAAAGCTGTTCATGTCTTTAGTGTTTGCTCCAAGTGGCATAAGTACCTTGAAGAAGGGTATAGAAACACTATAGTATTGGAGAAATGCTAACTCTGGCTTGGCTCCTGGTAGAGGTATGATGTTCCACATGTCATGGAATTTCTGTGAGTGCCCATTTGTCCAGCTAAAACATGGTGGTTATAAATCCACTGCATGGGATGCTTAAATGGGGACAGTAATCATTTAGTACAGGGCCTGGGGGATAGCAAGTGTAGCAGAGTCCTGCCAGGAAACAGAATCTAATCCAAATGGTTCAAAGAAAAAGACCTTGGTGAAGAGATCATTTACAATGGTGTGGGCAAGGCATGTGGAGACTGTCACTGCAGGATAGCATTACTACTATTAGACCTGAAGGCACAAGAGATTAGTAGCTACCCTCCCGTGAGAGCAGGAGTCCTGGAAGAGAAACCTTTGAGAGCTGTAGTGTGGAGGGACCCAGCTACTGCCAGAGAAGTAGCTGGGTCCTCTTCTTCCTGCTGCCATCAGAGCTCCTCCTCCTGCAGCCTCCCATTGCCAGACCCAGTTGGAAGCCACAGGACGAGGAAGCCCAGATGATAGGATTCACAAGGGGTGACCTCCCTGAGCACAGCATAAGGCAGAGATGGGCATAGGATGGATGGGGAAGGAGGAGATCCACCAGAATTTTTCAATAAAGTCCTTTCTACCTCTCAACCCTAATCAGTCGCATAGGCACACGCATCCTTATATTTCCAAATAAAACTGCATATGGAGGGTTAAGAGAAGCAGTTTTTATTTAGCTTATTATCCCATTAATGAATATCTGTCAAGTTCAGAAATAAAGTTAAACATGACTCTTCCTTTCCCCAGACCTCAGGAGCACTAGTGGTTATGCACTTGGAAAGACAATTTTTGGACCCAAATTCTGTCTCTAAGATACATAAATATCCTTTAACTCGCTGAGAGACTTAATGTGCTTCCCTCAAAGACCTTACTTACTTCCAATGGTGAATTTGGCACCGAGGGTATCAGATGGTCTAGAATAAGAAGAGAGCAACTCACTACCAACCGTTGTTGCTTCTACTTCTCAGTCCCGTTCTTCACCAAGACTGCTTCTTTAGACAATGGCAAACTTTTCTGCAGACCGGAGCTGCCATTCATTTGAAAGGTGGAGCCTCCCTCTCCCTCCATAGAGGTAGAGAATAGTCAGGTTGATGGAGATCGCTGGGCCTGTTAGGAACAGAAAAGAAGTATCCATGTCTTGAGATGGAAGCATTGATGTGACTGGAACATGAGCAAATGTCAATCATTTGGCCAACCTGTAGGAACCATCTAGATTGATAAGAAGAGGAAAATCTTTTAGCCACAGGCCTAGAGGACTTGTGGAAATGTCTTGGTCAGGTAGCCCCATTATTTTTTCTCCCATGGGCAAGATGAGATTCGGTGACTAATTTGTAGTCTATTATAACATTAAATTAACATTAGCTTTTGCACATGGAATAAAGTAATTATAAATAATACCTATCACTTGTCAAATGCCAGCTATGGTCCAGATGTGTACCAAGATACCTTTGTTCTAATCTTCACACCTCTTAATGGATGACACACTAAAAAAGCAGTAATTCATAATGCTACTCAAAAGGGAGTACCTTCTTTTTGGAAGAATGTCAGTTACTAAAGGGAAAGGAAAAATAGAATTGGAAACTCAGAATTATTTGACCATGAATGTAGTAACTGATTCAAGCAAGTATCATCGAGTGCTTTAAACATAGTGGGTGAAAGAATTAGAGGAGAGAATATCCACACAGTCTCAAAGCATCATGCCACAGGTTAGTTATTAACTACAAAGGGATAAAAGATAGCTTCACAATAGAAAAATCTGTCTGACCATACATCAATGAAGTGAGCAAAGCTACCATCACCAGTAAGGAAGCAAACTGACCTTCTATGCCTTGTGGGGGAATGTGGCGCATGGTAGTCAGCATCATCCATGTGGTATTCTCATGGAAATGTTTAGCCTGAATCTAGTCATGAGGAAGCAGACAAAGTCAGATTTAGAGACCTTCTACAACTGGCCACAAATGGCCTGGACTCTGGAAAAATGTCAAATGTATGAGAAACAAAAACATTAGGGAAAGTGATCTGAACTAAAACAGATGATAAAGATGACAGCTAATTTTACTGTGTGGTCCTTTTGGATCCTAGATAAAGGGAAAAAATCAGGTACACAGATATTACTGGGACCATGTGGGAACTTTGAAATGGTCTACATACTAGGTAGTTTGATAGTTTTGGGTCCAGTTTCTTGGTGGTTTTAGTGGAACTGTGCATATATGAGGCTATCTTCTCATCTTAGAAATCTGTGAAGTATTTAAATGTCACCAAGTCTGTGACTTCACTTTCACAAAGCTCAACAACTACAAAATATTAAAATAGATACAACAAATCTGGCAAAATGTCAACAATTGATGAACTTAGGTGAAAACTAGATGCATGACAACTTTTTATTTTTTTTAATTCCAATATAGTTAACATACAGTTTCAGGTGTACAAATAGTGATTCAACAATTCTATACGTTACTCAGTGCTCAGCATGATGAGTGTACTCTTTATCTCCATCACCTATTTCACCCATCCCCCCCTCCCCTCTTGTAACCATCAGCTTGTTCTCTATACCTGAGGGTCTGATTCTTGGTTTGTCTCTTTTTTCCTTTGTTGGTTTGTTTTATTTCTTAAATTCCCCTTATGAGTGAAATCGCGTGGTATTTGTCTTTCTCTGACTGACTTCACTTAGCATTATACTCTCTAATCCATCCAGGTTGTTGCAAATGGCAAGATTTCTTTTTTTTTTTTCTTTTGGTTGAGTAATATTTCGCTGTATATATGTACACATTTTCTTTATGCATTCATTTATCGATGGACACTGGGTGATGCTTGTCAACTTTTAATTGTAGGCTCAAAGCTTTTTTTAATGGGGGAAAAAAAAACAATATATTATTGACCCCATGTTTTCAAAAGTGGAAACAAAGGTTAAGGTCCCCCAGCTAGTACATACTAGAGCTAATATTCAAAGCTAGGTCTTTCTAACTCTACTAACCCCTTCAATATATTTTGGCCCTGGTATAGTCTGTGTGGACACAATCACTGTGAATTGGTCTTGAAAAAGAATGTCCTTTATTTCCCTAAGTTCCTCATGACCAGAACAGATAAGGGTCCCTCCCTGAGAGATGAGGACTTAGGTTTGGTTTACAATAGGCTGCCCTTTTTGCCCCAGCCCCCTGTTAGGGAGGCACACATTTCCTTCTCCTTTGAATATTACAGACAGTGGCTTTGAATTCATTCAATATCCATTATTGGGGCCCAATACAAACCCTCATGGAATGCTGGGATCCAAAGTAATCCTGACTGTGCATCAACTCAGGACACAAATCCTGGCAAACTATTAGGAGACAACTTTGAAAATAGCTCTAATAAAAGTCAACGTGATCAGAGATACTGTGGTCGAATTTTGCAATGTTAACACCTGAACAAAAGGGCACAGGAAAGGGCATTTATTCAAACCCTTTGGCCCCCTTTCTTCAAGGAGTCTATCAACTATTTATGAAAACAGTGATCTGTCTAGAGTGTGTGAAGTGATTCATCCTGTAATAATGTATTCAATTGAATTTGAAAGTATCCAGCTTAGGTAATGCTTGTTCCATGTCCATAAATTTAGATAAATAGGTTTGGACTCTCAGTGAATAGTGTATGGAAGTTTGAATTCTCTCTTACCATCTTAGGTTGCTGTATAATAACATAGTCTTAGGACCTCTCCGCAAATCCTCATTGGATATCTTCAGTCAATGTGACCAGATACAAAGGCCACTTGGTGGTGCTTTGTGGTCAGCAGCCCCACGTCCGCCCAGAATAGATGCCCTCTGCTTTTAACCTTACATTTAGTATTTGGATTTTGTGAATTGCTGACAGGAGCCAGATTTTGGGGGGGGGGGGGGCAAGTGCTTTGTGCGGACCAGAGAGAAAAGCTCACAGTAGGTTAGTGGTGTCATTAGCAGTTTTGTTCTTTATAGAGCAGGAAAATATAATAGGAGGTTTTAAGCTATTAATTCTATAGGCTAGTACTTCCCTCCCACTAGGAAATGCTTATTTTCTCCACCCCTGAAGATGGGTGTTTTTTAATGTTTAAGTAAATCCCTGCTGTGTCTTTGTGTAATGAAAGAGCTGCACTTGAATGCTTCCTGTGGAGAATGCATCAGGGTGCAGCTTTGGGCTCTGCTTCAGCTGCCACATGTGGAGGGGTAAGGACCGGGGAAATCATTTTGTAGGGGATTTGCCACATTTTTTTTCTGAATGGAATTCTTTACTAAGTTTTAGGAAAAGGAGAAAATAGAAAATGTGGGAGACCACATTCTTAGGTTCTAGTTCAGTTTTGAGAGAGCTTTGATAAATCCCTTTATTCTCTTGTGTAACCAAATATAAAATAATTTTGCACGCTCTGTCCAGTCATTCCTAGTGAAAATATGGCTTTACCACGTGAATCCAGAGTTACTTCCTTCCCACCTGGAATGATTGATATTTTTCTTACCATCAGTGTATTTAGCAGCATAAATGCATTTGCCCTGAGTACATTCCTGAGGGTCCGAATAGACAAGGGATTATCCAAGGGGCTGCAAAAGCCTCTGGCGGAGGGCTGTGTCTATGGCGCCCCCATGAGGAATTGCTCTGTATGTCTGTCTTCTGCACAGAGCCCTCCCTACTCAGGCTGGAGTGGTTTCTCCCTCCCTTGGACTAGAGAGGGTTTTTAGCAAAGACGCAAGCACGTGCTTGAAATAAGCTTTGGTACAACCAGAGGTCTCAGTTAGAGTTCCAAGGTTTAGCTGCACAAATCTGGGTGAGGCCATCATCGCATGACATGATGAACCATTGGGATGAGGACGTCATCATCGCGTCATCTGTGAAACTGGTGCCGTGTTACAGCGTAGTGTGGGATACAGCCGGGTATCCCGTGCCAGCGTGACGTGAGTGTGAACCAGGAGCATGTAGTGTCTGGGGAACCTCCGAGACCAGGTTAAAATTCTAATCCAGCCAATCACTAGAGATTGGATTCCTGAAAGGATTTTGCAACTCTAAAATTCTGATCTTTTTCATCTGCAGTCCCGTCCCCCCCCCCCCCCCCCCCCGCCCAGCCTTGGGCCACACCATGGCATCATCTCCTAATCACAGATAATTATGAAAGTTATGGAATTTGAAATAAATATACAGGTTCCCGGCTGGCTTAGTCAGTAGAGCATGTGCCTCTTGATCTCAAGGTCATGAGTTCAAGCCCCATGTTGGGCATAGAGATTTCTTTAAAAAAGAATAATAATAAAAATTAATGAAATTAATATCTCAGTCTTAGAAATGGGCTCTCAGTTTTCTGGCCAGAGGTCAACCCTTTGGAGATGTTAGTAAGATGAGCTGATCATGGGACTTACCTTGCTCTGCAGAAAGTTGACTCTTTAAATGCGGCAATGTAACAACTTGTTATAAGACCGAGGTGACTTTGCTGGGAGTTAGCAAATACTGGCTGGGGAGAATCTGCTACTTCAGTCAGTCCTGAAAAGTTTAATGGCCTCCAAGCACTCAGCGTTTTGAGTTTCTTCCCCTTAGCAAATGTTAATGAAATGACCCTATAGCAAAGGAAATACAGAGCCACATTCTATTTTCCATAAAACCAGTGTTCAAACCACATTAATATGTAATGTGTAAAAATTTACATTTTGAGTGATGTATTACACAGTTTTTTTCTATGAATCCTTGGAATTATATAACTAAGAAATAGGAATTTAGGAGATTTTATAAAACTAGAAGCATGAAAAAATATGTTGTATTTAAAAGTAAAAACAAAAACAAAACCCTGCACTTGGTTATAATAAATCAATTTAACTTTTATCCACACCCAAAATTCCCTTTAACCCTCCATATGCCCAATTAAAAAAATAGGCAAAGGATGTGAATAGACATTTCTCAAAAGAAGATACACAAATAACCAAGAAGTAAAGGCATAGGTACTCAAATTCACTAATCATAAGAGAAATGCAAATCAAAACAGTGGTATTTGTCCTCACACCTGTTAGGTCAATTATCAGAAAGATGAAAGATAACAGGTATTGGGGAAGATGCGGAGAAAGGGAACATTTGTATACTGTTGGTGGGAATGTAAGTTGGTATGGCCATTGTGGCAAAGAGTATGGGGTTTCTTTAAAAAATTTTTTAAAACCTGTATTATGCTCCAACAATCCCCCTTCTGGTTCTATATCCAAAGGAAGTCAGTATCTCAAAGAGATATCTACACTGCCATGTTCATTACAGTATTACTCACAATAGCCAAAATATGGATACAACCTAAATATGCATCCATGGATGAAAGGATAAAAACAATGTGATACATATCTATGTCACTCACACATCCTGGAATATTATTTGACCTTAAAAAAAGAGGGAAATCCTGCAATAACATGGATGAACTTTGGAGAACATTCTGCTAAGGGAATTAAGCCAGATGCAGAAAGCCAAATCTTTCATGATCTCACCTATATGTAGAATCTAAAGTAGCCAAACTCCTAGAAACAGAAAGTAGACTGGTGTTTACTGGTTGGAGGGGGAAATGGGGGGAGATGCTGGACAAGTTTCAAATAAACAAGATGAATAGGTTCTGGAGATAAAATGAGATATTGCCGGTTCAGTTCCACATCATTTCAATAGAGAGAAAATTGTAATTAAGTGAGTCAGATTTTCCCAGTGCATAAAAACGTTAGGTTTTTGCTGTACTGTTGTTCATTAAGTGTGCAGTAGCATTGTCTAAAAAAACAAGGTACATACCTTAATTAAATATTTCTAAAAAATGCTGACCATCATCTGAGCTTTCAGCAAGTTGCAGTCTTCTTGCCTGTGGAAGTTGCCTTGATATTGTTGGCTGTTGTCTGATCAGGGTCATGGTTGCTGAAGGTTGGGGTGGCTGCTGCCATTTCTTAAAGTAAGGCAACAATACATTTTGCTGCATTGATGGACTCTTGATTTCACAAATTATTTCTCTGTAGCATGTGACGCTGTTTGACAGCATTTTACCCACAATAGAACTTTTGAAATTGAGATCAATCCTCTCAAACCCTGCCACTGCTTTATCAAATGAGTTGATGTAATATTTTTAATCTTTTGTTGTCATTTCAACATTCTTCACAGCATCTTCACCAGGAGTAGATTCCATCTCAAGAAACCACTTTCTTTGCTCATTTGTAAGAAACAACTCGTCATCCATTCAAGTTTTACCATGAGACTGCAGCAATTCAGTCACACGGTCAGGCTCCACTTCTAATTATAATTCTCTTGCTCTTTGCATCACATCTGTATTTACTTCCTTCACTGACATCCTGAACACCTCAAAGTCCTCCATGAGTGCTGGAATCAACTTCTTTCAGATACCTGTTAATGTTGACATTTGACTTCTTCCTATACATCATGAATATACTTAGTGATATCTAGAATGGTGAATTCTTTCCAGAGGATTTCGATTTACTTTGCCCAAATTCATCAGAGGAACCACTATCTATGGCAACTGTAGCCTTACAAAATATATTTCTTAAATAAGAAGAATTTGAAAATCATAATTGCTCCTTGATCCAGGGGCTGCAGAATGGATGTTGTGTTAGCCATGAAAATGTTAATCTTGTTGTGCATCTCCATCATAGCTCTTGGGTGACCAGGTGCATTGTCAATGAGCAATAATATTTTGGAAGAGATCTTTCTGAGTAGACGTCAACAGTGGGCTTAAAATATTCAGTAAACCATGTTGTAAACAGATGTGCCATCATTCAAGCTTCATTCCATTTGTAGAGCACAGGCAGAATATATGTTGCATAATTCTTAAGGGCCTTAAGATTTTCAGCATAGTAAATAAGCATTGGCTTCAACTTGAAGTCACCAGCTGCATTAGCCCTTAACAAGAGAGTCACCCTGTCCTTTGAACCAGACATTGATTTCTTTATAGCTATGGAGGTCCTAGATGGCACCTTCCAATATAAGGCTATTTTGTCTATGTTGAAAATCTATCATTTAGCGTAGCTACCTTCATGAATTATCATAGTTATATCTTCTGGGTTACTTGTCGCAGCTTCTCCATTGGCACTTGCTGCTTCACCTTGAGCTTTTGTTATGGAGACAACTTTCTTCCTTCAACCTGCCAAACCAACTTATCTTCTGCAGCTTCCTCACCTTGCTCAGCCTTCACAGAATTGAAGAGAGTTAGGGCTTTGCTGTGGAGTAGGCTTTGGCTTAAGGGAATGTTATGGCTGGTTTGATCATCTATCCAAACCACTAAAACTTTCTTCATCTCAGCAGTGAGACTGTTAGGCTTTCTTACCATCCAAACGTTGACTGGAGTAGCACTTTTAATTGCCCTCAAAAACTCTTCCTTTGCATTCACAACTTGGCTAACTGTTTAGCATGATGCTAGGCCTCTCTTGGCTTTTGACATTGCATCCTCATTAAGCTTAATCATTTCTAACTTATGCCCTGAAGTCAGAGATGTGTGATTCTTCCTTTCACTTGAATGCTCTCAGGCCACTGTAGGGTTATTGGCCTGATTTCAATATTGTGTCTCAGGGAAAAGGGAGGCATGAGGAGGAGAAGCATTCAGAACACACACAACATTATTCTATTAAATTAGCTGTCTTATATGGGTGTGATTCCTGACGTCTCTAAGCAATTACAATAATAACATCAAAGGTCACTGATCAGAGATCACTATAAAAAATATAATAAAAAGTTTGAAATATTCTGAGAATTACCAACATGTGACACAGACTTGAAGTGAGCAAATGCTGTTGGTAAAATGGCGCTGATAGACTTACTCAACACAGGGTTGCCACAAACCTTGAATTTGTGAAAATGCAGTATCTGTGAAGCACAATAAATTGAAACACAAAAAAAATGAGGTATACTTGTACAAAAATGTGACTATAGTTAACGGTGTTGTACACTTGAAATTTGCTATGAGGGAAGATTCTAAGTGCTCACTAAAAAAAAAAAAACCCACAAATGGTACGTATAGGAGATGATGGACTTGTTAATTAGCTTGTTTGTGATGAATATTCCACAAGGCATATGTACAGCTGACCCTTGAATAATGCCAGAGTTAAGGGCACCAACGTACCACACAGTTGAAAATCAACGTATAACTTTTGACTCCCCCAAAATTTAGTAGTAGCCTGCTTTTGACTGGAAACCTTATCAGAAACAGTCAATTAATACATTTTATATGTTGTAGTATGTACTGTATTCTTGGAATAAAGTAAGCTAAAGAAGAGAAAATGTTAGTAAGAAAATCATAAGGAATAGAAAATACATTTGTAGTACTTTAGTGTGTTTAAAAAAAAAAAAGTGTCCAAGAGGACCTGTGCAGTTCAAACTCATGGTTCAGGGGTCAAGTGTATATCAAACCTCAAGTGATATACCTTAAATGTTTACAATTTTTAATTGTCATCTTACCTCCATAAATCTAGAAAATACATTTAGAATGACAGAGGTTTGTTTTTTTTTTTTTCCCATTTGTAACGGAACCCATATTTCTTACTAGGGCTAGCACACATTAATTCCAGTTTCAAAGGGAAGACAAATAAGCACTCAGCTGGGTTTCTTTAGTGTTTGTACATAAGAGAGAACACATGTATAGTGCAATAGTTTTGCGTCCTCACTTCCAGAGGACAAGGAAATCGTGCAGAAACTTCATATGCCAAGTTCACAGGAAGAAATGTTAGCTCACACCTAATGACCATGGCAGCTGATTTAGGAAAGATTATAACTGGACTGGTACATCTTAGAGATTCCAACTTTTAAAATTAATGACTTGATTCCATCAGCTGCTGAAAAATAGGACTTGAAAAGTATTTTCCAGCTTTCAGCACTGGGCTTAGAATCTGCACAAAGGGTTCAGTCTTTTCTAGGAGAGGGATACTGTAGTAGGTGGGTGCACATAAGTTACACAAGTTGAAACAAAAATTGGCTGTTAGGTCATCTAAAGGCTAAGCTGCTGTAACAAAAAGCCCCTAAAATCCAAGTCTAAAATATATAAGATACTGCTTTCAGTTTCCTTTAATAACCTGACCAGACGAAGCTGGAAGGACGGCCATGTTCGCCAAGGTCTTCACTGGGGCATTAACCTCCTCTGCATGGTGGAAGCCAGATCTCGGCCTGAGCCACATTACTACAAGATGGGGCATGTGAGATGGTCCAGAGCAAGTACTTGGCTTCCAGGGAGCAAGGTAAAAGCTGCCCTTACCCATTCTGCTCCCTTTCTATTGACCAGAGCTTAGTCATTGCAGTAGTGTTCTCCAGGGAAATAGAACCAGTAGGATATGTATACTATATAGATACATGTAGAGAGATTGATTACAAGGAATCTGCTCACATGATGATGGAGACTGAGAAGCCCCACAATGTGCTCTCTGCAAAGGGAAGACCCAGGTTAGCTGGTGGTAGAGTTGGAAAGTCTGAAAGCTATAGAACGGATGGTGTAGGGTTTTACCCTGGTCTACGGGCCTGAGAACCAGGTGTGCCAAGGGCAGGAGAAAATCAGTGTTCCTAGCCATCCTCCAAGGCAGACAAAAAACTCAACCTTCCTCTATCCTTCAGTTCTTTGAAGGCCCTCAACATACTGGATGATGCCCACCACATTGGGGAAGACCATCTGCCTTACTCGGTGCAGCAATTCAAATGTGAATCTCTTTTGGAAATGCACAGAGATAATATTTAACTGTTATCTGGGCTTTTTTTTTTGGCCCAGTCAAGTTACCACAGAAGATGAACCATCACAGATGGTTAGCCATGTCTGGTTGTGAGGAGGCTGGGAAATGGTGCCTCTAGCTGGAGGCCCTGTCTCAGGGAGAGGGAAACTGGTTGGGAAGCAGCCAGTAGCAATCTACTGCCTGACTTGCAGTTCTCATAATTAAGAGTGTTCCTCTATAACCAAGATCTGGTTTTAAGAGGGTCATGATAATATATAACTGAGCTGTCCCAGAAAAAATCAAGTAGATTTCTCTGTCCATTTGATAAAAGGCTGTCACAATAAAGTGTTGTTACAACATTGAAGTGTCAACACTGTGATCAAGTTTTCTGGTATTAACTCTCTGGCCAGAGTGGGCTAGCTTCTAGGTGGCGCCCTTGCCTTCTCCGGACTTAGTATTATGCCAGAAGCATCAGGCAGCCAAGCTCCATTCTGGGGACATGTGGTTAATAAAGTAAAACAAGTTCACTGCATTAGGCAAAGGGTTTAAGTTTTGGGATTTTCTGATGAGATCATAAATGCCTTTTCATTTTTATAGCAGAGACTGTCAAATGTAAAATGTGACTTTTGGTATCCAGATCAGTGGGCAGCCACTGAGGTGTGCAGGGCTTACCAGCTAAGCTATTGCTGTGCACTATCAGGAGTAAATTAATTTTCTTAAAAGCCAACCCTGGGGGGCCTGGGGGGCTCAGTGGGAAGCCTGCTTCTCCCTCTGCCCATTCTCCCTGCTTGTGCTTTCTCTCTCACTCTCTCCCTCTCACCCTCTATCTCTCTGTCAAATAAATAAAATCTTTAAAAAAAAAAAAAACCCAACTCTGTAAAACTAAGAGCAGATTCTGATTATGTCAGCCAGCCTATTTTCTCAGGACCAGTTTGCCTTCTGCAAACGATCCGGAACTTTGTTAGTGTCACATCTGCTACATAGTCTCAGGTGGGGTGATTTATTCCACAGTCAAATTGAAAAGCGTAAATTCTCAATAAAAGATAGCTTAGGAGACCAGAAAAATAAAGTGTCCACAACCATGAGCTTTAAAGGAATTCAGCCTGTTCTCTGGGTTTCAAAAAAATACGAAATTCTTATAAACTGTGGTGATCTTTAGCTAATTGTTCTTTTTCTAAATCCAGTTATCTTACAGTGGATTTCTTTGACAGAAATTACTGGTGACATGTCTTCAGATGACCCGTGTTTTTTTTTTTTTCCTTTTGTTTCGAGGATAGCTGGCAAAAAGCAATTGGCCAGCCATTTTTCTTGTCTTCTCTGCATTCAAGTGCCAGGAGCCACGTCGATTTTAATCAGGGTTTTCAATTAGAATTTTTCTTTTCTTGTGTGCTTTACTTTCCTCTTACTTCCCCCAGGTTTCTGATCTTCTAGAATCCACGGGAATTGCTCATGTTCCATCTACATTTCTTCCTCCTCGGGCAAATTCCCAACTAGGGAAGGGGTATGAGCAAGACACAAGGCTGCATATAAATCCCCTGACTTCCCAGGTGCTCTCTTACCCCCAAAGAGATTTTTGCGTTACTTAGCCACCATTGCTAGCACATCTTTAGCACCTTATTTGCAATAAAGAGTAATTTAGGAAAGAATGTTAATTTAGAGCTGGTTTGGCCTGAATGCCACAGGAGGAAAAAGAAATGAGCTGTACACGGTGGTGGGTGTGCGTGTGTGTGTGTGTTTGCTGCATAGCAGGAAAGTGTCAGCACTGTTTATTCAGAGCCTGAATTCATACACAAGCACTCAAAATAACCTTCTCTTCTACTAAAAAGAACACCTACAATAGATAAACTGTGACTTCTTTAGCAAAAAAGTTGAAATTAAAATATTTGTATCATGTTTTGATGCTAACAGAGGCCTAAAGATAATGTTTTTATTTGGTCATTCCCCAGCTTTTCACCAAGCATCCATTCCCTACAGGGGGTGTTCCCTGTCATTTGGGTATAGTGGAGATTGCAATGGTGGAGGAAAAGCTAGAACTGGGGATGGATATAGGTTTTGTTGTTGTTGTTGTTGTTGTTTTTAACTTACCTAGGTTTCCATTTGTCTAGATATCTAAATTCAGTTTCAGAACTAGAATGGTCAGTTTTCACCAAACTGTACTCATTTATTTTGTCAATTATTCTTTTTTTAATTTAATTCAATTAGCCAACATATAGTACAACATTAGTTTCAGATGTAGAGTTCAGTAATTCATCAGTTGCGTATAACATCCAGTGCTCATCACATCGCGTGCCCTCCTTAATGCCCATCACCCAGTTACCCCATCCCCCCACCCACCTCCCTTCCAGCCACCCCCAGTTTGTTTCATATAGTTAAGAGTCTCTCATGGTTTGTTTCCCTCTCTGATGACTTCCCATTCAATTTTCCCTCCCTTCCCCTATTCAATCATTCACTAAATACTTACTTGTTACTGTTAAATACTTGGGAGAATGCAAGGAAGTCTAAGACACTCCTTGTATTTTCTAGAGTACAATTCCATAACTCAGAAGAAAAATACTCCTGTATAATGCTTTTATAACACTATGAAATAATATCCCATAGAATTAGGAGCCAAATGAACACTAGAGCTAGCAAGTGCTGTAAGAACCAAGAGAAAAGGAAGTATCACTTGAAGTTGGAGCTTGATCTGGGAGTTGAAAGACAGACAGACTTGGCGTATGCAGAAAGAAAAGAGATGGTATTCTAGGCACAGAACCTAAAAAAGGTGCCCGAATGCAAAGTTGGGCTTGTTTAAGAAAGTGTGAATAACTTGAGAGCAGAGGAGTAGCAAGAGATACTCCTGGAAAGGTAATGTGAGTGCTCAGCCCAGGTAGGCAAAGGCAAGGATGGCAGATGGGGGGGTGGTACAAAGTCCACCACCCTGAACAATGACAACCCCCTCCACCATGACAGAGTCTGGAAAGGATGGTGGCCAGAGGGTATAAATATGAGGTCCATATATGATCAGGGTCCTAGTTTTTTCAATATAGGTCTTTGAATTTCTATTAAAAAGGTTATTGGCCTGCCTTATTATTTTTTCCTGTCACTTTAAGAAACCTGGCCAAAGATGGATGCTTATCCAGCAGAATTATTGTAAGGGAAGGAGGGGAAATGTATGAGGAGAGAGAGAGGGAATATCTAATCTTCTAGACTAAACATCAGTGTAGAAGTTAAAGGTGCTGGCTCTCGAGCTGAATCCCCCCAGTTTATACTCCTACACCTCCACTGACTAGCTGTGCATTTCTAGGCAAGATGATTAAACTCCCTCTGCCTCATTTTACTCAACTGTGAAATGGGGATAACATGAGTCGCATGTCATGGCATTGTTTTGAGTATTAAATGAGCCCCGATGCGAAAAATCCTTTTATGAGCTCCTAACACATAGTATGTGCTCAGTCAATGATAACTCTTGTGATTACTCTAAGAAGAAAGAATTCAAGTAGCCAACTCCTCAGTTTTAGGTTGTGAGGAGGAAAAAGGGACTAAGTAAAAATAGGATCATCCAGGATACGTTTAGTGATGGAAAGATATTGAAACCTCTGGTAAACCACAGGAAGGAGATTGGAAAGTTTAAATTTTTTCCACCTAGTCCCAGACCTTGTGCACCCCCCCCCCCAGGAAAACAACCAGAAGGCTGTTATTGAATCTGAAAAATGCCACTCCCTCAAAAAAGAATTCTACTTAAAAAGTGTCTATTCTCTATGGCATTTTGGATATGTTTTTTCACTTTGTAAAGCAATAGCTGTAAGTGTTGAGGTGTTGGTTGTTGCTTTGTGCTTCTTCAAAGCAAGCCAAGTAGCTATTTTGAGTTCATTTGAACTAATCAGACTCTACTACTCTGACTTTATACCAAGGTAAAGCACAAGCTCCTTGGATAAATGATTATTTAAGAAAATAAATCCTTTGGTATATTAAATCAGGGCTCCTCAGCCATGGTACTGTTGACAATTTGGGCTAGGTAATTCTTGGTTGGGGAAGGGGGGCTGATATTATGTACATTGAAGGTTTTTTAGTAGCATCTCTGGTCCCTATTGACTAAATGCTGGTAGCACCTCCTTCCCGAAGCCATGACAATCAAAAATGTCTCCAGACAGTGCCAAATATCACCCAGCACACCAAATGACCTCCAGTCAACAACCACTATTAGAATCATTGGAAGAAACCCATTGCTTTTGTTTTTCAAAGAGAAGAGTATGGCCACAATGGACACTGGTACCTTTGGCCCTTAACCACTCAAATAAACCAAGGCATTCATCTCAGTAGACTCATGGGTAGAAATCAACTATCTCATGCCATGACAGTATCCATGGCAGGTGGGGGGTGGGGTGAAGAGTCACCAGTGGAGAGGAGGAGATGGAGATACTTTGATATCTTTGCAAGATTTGAATAGTGGCATCTCCCACCTAACCAGAATGGCCTAGTAGTGATGTCATGTTCTCTCTTCGAATTCAGGATGAGAAAATAGAATGGGCTTAGTGGTCAGAGTACCAGTTTGGGTTTTTTGTTTCTTTGGTTGTTTTTTTGGAAATTATTGTTTGGATTTGTATCTCAAAATTTTCTGGGTAATAGGAACATGAATCCAGTAGATAATTTCTGCTTCTGTCTTTCTCTGACAGGTCATGTTTTTTAAGGAAGTGTGTCAGGCCAAAATGGTGTCATTTTGATGGTCACTGCAGTTGGGAAGCAGGACATTTCTAAGTACTGGTGATCTTTCTCCTGCTAGAGAGCTCACAGCTACAAACTAACACTCATTTTCAAGTTTCAAATTTAGTTTGAGGCAAATGTGAATTTTGGGAGTTTCCTATAGTGTCTGGAATTCTTCTATTTTTTATTTGTAACTATCACCCACCTTTGAAAATGTTAAGATTCAAGGATCATAGATATGTTTTTTATTGATGTGTAGTTGATGCATAATGGTACATTAGTTTTGGGTATACAACACAGTGATTCAAGATCTCTCTGTTAGGCTGTGCTCACCCCAACTGTAGCTACCATCTGTCACCATTCAACGCCACTACAATACCATTAACCATATTCCCTATGCTATACCTTTTATCCCCATGACTTACTCATTTCTTAACTCGAAGACTGTATTTCCCACTCCCCTTCACCCATTTTGCCCATTCCCCCATCTCTTCCCCCTCTAGCAACCATGTTTGTTCTTTGTGTTTATGGGTCTGTGTTTGCTTTTTGATCATATTTTACTCATTGTTTTGTTTTTAGATTCCATGTATAAGTGAAATCATATGGTACTTGTCCTTCTCTGTCTGACTTACTTCATTTATAACATCTTCTAGATCCACCCATGTTGTTGCAGGTGGGAAGATCTCATCTTTTTATATAGCTGAGCAATACTCCATTGTATATATATGCCACATCTTCCTTGTTCATTCATCTACAGGTGGCCACTTGGGTCGCCTCATATCTTGGCTATTGTAAATAGGGGTGCATATATTTTTTGAATGGGTGATTTTGTCTTCTCTGGGTAGTTAACCAGTAGTGGAATTACTGGATCATAGCGTATTTCTATTTTGAATTTTGGGGGAAATCCATATACTATTTTCCACAATGGCTGGGTACCAATTCACATTCCCACCGACAGTGCACGATGGTTCCTTTTTCTCCACATCCTTGCCAACACTTGTTATTTCTTGCCTTTTTGATTCTAGCTATTCTGACAGGTGTGAAGTGAAACCCCATTGTAGTTTTGATTTTTATTTCCCTGATGATGAGGGATATTGAGCATCTTTTCATGTGTCTGTTGGCCATCTCTCTGTCTTTGAGAAAATATCTTTTCAGGTCTTCTGCCTATTTTTATTTTTTTATTTTTTTGTTAAAAGATTTTATTTATTTATTTGACAGAGAGATAGCGAGAGCAGGAACACAAGCAGGGGGAGTGGGAGAGGGAGAAACAGGCTTCCCACTGAGCAGGGAGCTCAATGTGGGGCTGGATCCCAGGACCCTGGGATCATGACCTGAGCCGAAGGCAGACGCTTAACAACTGAGCCACCCAGGCGCCCCATTCTGCCCATTTTTAAATAAAAAAAAATTTTCTGGTGTTGAGTTGCACAAGTTTTTTTTTTTTTATATGTTTTGGATATTAAACCTTGATGAGTTATATGATTTGTGGATGTCTTCCTCCATTCAGTAAGTTGCTTGTTCTTTTTTTTTTTTTTATGATTTCCTTCACTGTGCAAGCTTTTTATCTTGGTGTAGTGCCAATAGTTTATTTTTGCTTTTGTTTCACTTGCCTGAGGAGAGATAGTGAAAAAAAATGTTGCCTAGTCCAATGTTAAAGAAATTGCTGCCTATGTTTGTTTCTAGGACTTCTATGATTTCATATCTCACATTTACTTAGTCCATTTTCAGTTTCTTTTTGTGAATAGCATAAGAAAGTGGACCAGTTTCATTCTTTTGGGTGTAGCTGTCCAGTTCTCTCAGCACCATTTGTTGAAGACACTGTCTTTTCCTCATTGTATATTCTTTCCTCCCTTGTCATACATTAATTGACCATATAAGCATGGGTTTAATTCTGAGCTCTCTATTCTGTTCTATTAATCTATACATCTCTTTTTCTGTCAGTACCATACTGTTTTGATTAACTACAGTTTTATAGTGTATTCTGAAATCTGGGATTGTGATGATACCTCCTGCTTCATTCGTCCTTCTCAAGATTGCTTTTGCAATTTGTGGTCTTTGTGATTTCATACAATTTTTAGGATTATTCTAGTTCTGTGAAAAATGTTGGCATTATGATTGGGATTGCAGTGAATTTGTAGATTGGGTAATATGAAAATTCTTTAAATCTGTGAGCATGGAATTGCTTTGCATTTCTGTCATCTTCAACTTTTTTTTATCAATATTACCCTTTTCAGAGTACAGGTTTTTAACTTCTGTGGTTAAAATTACTCCTACGTATTTGATTTTTTGTGCAATTGTGAATGGAACTGTTTTCTTCATTTCTCTTTCTACTACTTTGTTATCAGTGTATAGAAACATGGTTGATGTCTGCATATTAATTTTCTATCCTGCAATTTACTGACTTCATTTATTCTGATAGTTTTTTGGTAAAGTCTTTAGGGTTTTCTATGCATAGTATCATGTCATCTGCATATAATGATAGTTTAACTTCTTCCTTACCAATTTGGATGCCTCGTATTACTTTTTCTAATCTGATTGTTATGGGTAGAATTTCCAGTCCTATGTTGAATAAAAGTAGTGAGATTGGACATCATTGTCTTCTTCTTATCTTAGAAGACTGGAGGAGATTATGCTAAGTGAAATAAGTCAAACAGAGACAATTATCATATGGTTTTACTTATTTGTGGAACATAAGGAATAGCATGGAGGACATTAGGAGAAGGAAGGGAAAAATGAAGGGGGAGGAAATCAGAGGGGGAGATGAACCATGAGAGACTATGGACTCCGAGAATCGAACTGAGGGCTTTAAAGTGGAGGGGGATGGGGATGGGTTAGCCTGGTGATGGGTATTAAGGAGGGCACGTATTGCATGGAGCACTGGGTGTTATACACAAACAATGAATCATGGAACACTACATCAAAAACTAACGATGTACTGTATGGTGACTAACATAACATAATAAAAAATAAAATTATATAAAAATAAATAAATAAAAATGAAGTTACTAACTGAATAAAGAAATGTAACTCATTTGCACAAAAGTATACCAAATAACTTAGAGCAACAGAAAAAAAAAGGCTTTCAGTTTTTCCCCATTAAGTATGTCAGCTGTGAGTTTCTCATATATGGCCTTTATTATTTTGAACTATGTTCCCTCTAAATTCACTTTGTTTTGAGTTTTTACCATGAACAGATGTTGAATTTGTCAATTGCTTTCTGCATTTATTGGGATGATCATATAATTTATATCGTTTCGTTGATGGGGTGTATTATGTAGATTGGTTTGCAAATATTGATTCGTGCTTGCTTACCCAGAATAAATTCTACTTAATTGATTTGCTAATATTTCTTGAGGATTTTCACATCTATTTCATCATGGATATTGATCTGTAGTTTTCTTTTTTCATAGTGTGTCTGGTTTCAGTATCAGAGCAATGCTAGCCTCCTGGAATGTGCTAGAAAGCTCTCTATCCTCTTCTACTTTTTGGAGTACTTAGAGAATAATAGGTATTAACTCTTCTTTAAATCTTTGGTAGAATTTGCCTGCACATCCATCAGATCTTGGACTTTTTGTTTGTTGGGATTTTTTTTATTCTGATTCAATTTCATTACTAGTAATTGGTCTCTTCAGATTTTCTATTTCTTCCCAATTCAGTTTTGGAGGATTTTATGTATCCAAGAATTTATCCATTTCTTCTAGGTTGTCCATTTGGTTGACATAAAATTTTTCATAATGTTCTCTTAGAGTTCTTGTATTTCTCTAGTACCAATTGTTACTTCTCCTCTTTTATTTCTGATTTTGAGTCCTCTTTTTCTTGATGAGTCTGGCTAAAAGTCTATCAATTTTGTCTATCTTTTCAAAAAAGGAGTTCTTGCATTCATTGATATTTTTGTGTTTTGTTGTTGTTTTTTAGTCTCCATTTCCTTTATTTCCTAGATTGTTTATTGGAGATTTTTCTTGTTTCTTGACAGAGACCTGCATTGCTATAGGTTTCCCTCTTAGAACTGCTTTCACTGCATGCCAAAGATTTTGGAATGTTGTGTTTTCATTTTCATTTTTCTTTGTTGACCCATTGGCTGTTAGTAGAATGTTGTACCATGTATTTGTGTTTTTTTCCAGTTTTTTTCTTTCTTGTGATTAACTTCTAGTTTAATATTGCTGTGTCAGAAGGGATGTGTGATATGATTTCAGTCTTCTTAAGTCTGAGACTTGTTTTGGGGCCTGTGATCTATTCAAGAGAATGTCCCATGTATACTTGAAGAGAATGTGTATTTAGTTATTTTGGGTCTAATATGTCATTCAAAGACACTGTTTCCTTACTGATTTTCTGCCTTGATGATCTGCCTATTGCTGTACATGGTATGTTAAAGTTCCCTACTATTATTATATTACTGTCAACTTCTCCTTTGTTGCCTAAATATTTGCTTTATGTATTTAGGTTCTTCTCTATGGGGTGCATATTTACAATTTTATATCCTTTTGTTGGATTGGCCCCTTTATGTGATGCCCCTTTTTGTCTCTTGTTACAGTCTTTGTTTTAAAGTCTCTTTTGTCTGATAAAAGTATTGGTAGCCCAGCTTTTTTTCCACTTGCATATTCATGGAAGATTTTTTTCCATTCTTCTACTTTCAGTTTGTATCTTTAGGTCTGATGAGTCTCTTGTAAGCAGCATGTAGATGATTCTTCTTTTTGTTTTGTTTTTTAATCCATTCTGCCCACCTATATCTTTTGTGGAGCATTTAGACCATTTACATAGGAAGTAATTATTGATATGTATGTACTTAATGCCATTTTGTTAATTGTTTTCTGGTTGTTTTTATAGTTCTTCCCTATTTCTTTTTCTCTCTTTCCTTGTGATGACTTTTTGTAGTGTTACACTTGGCTTTATTTCTCTTTATTTTTTGTCTATCTGTTACAGGTGTTTGGTTTGTGGTTATTATGAGATTTATACACAATAAGTATATAGTAGTCCTTATTAATTTGTTGGTCACTTAACTTTGAACACATTCTAAAGGAACAATTGTTTTAATTCTCCCTCTACATTTTATGTAAACTTTTACATGTTTTTATTCATAACTTTCTTGTAATTATGTACATTTCTTTTCCAACTAAAGAATTCCTTTTAACGTTTCTTGTAAGGCTAGTTTAGTAGCGATGAACTCCTTTAATGTTTGTCTGGAAAACATTTTATCTCTCCTTCAATTCTGAATGATAACCTTGCAGGGTAGAGTATTCTTGGTTCTACAATTTTTTCCCCCTCTCAACACTGTATATATCATCTCTCTCCTTTCTGGCCTACAGAGTTTCTCCTGAAAAATCAGCTGATAGCATTACAGGGTTTTCCTTTTATGTTACTAGTTGCTTCCCTTTTGCAGCTTTTAAAGTTTTTTCCTTATCTTTAATCTTTTACTTTTTTTAATTTTTAAGTAATCTCTATGCCCAACATGGGGCTCGAACTCAAAACTCCAAGATCAAGAGTCACATGCTCCATTGACTCAGCCAGCCAGGCACCCCTTTAATCTTTTACATTTTATTATGTGTCATGGTGTGGACCTTCTCGGGTTCATCTTATTTGGAAGTTTCTGTACTTCCTGAACCTGGATGTCTGTTTGCTTCCCCAAGTTAGGGAAGTTGTGAGCTATTATAAGTTCTCTGCCTCTATCTTCTCCTTCTGGGACTCCTATAATGAGAGTGTTTGCTTGATGCTTCCACAAGATCCCTTCACCTATCCTCATTTTTAAAACTCATTTTCCTTTTTGCTGTTCAGCTTGGGTGCTTTCCATTACCCTGTCTTCCATATCACTGATCCTTTCTTCTGCATCCACTAATCTACTATTGATTCCCTCTAGTATATTTTCATTTCAGTTATTGTATTCTTCAACTCTGATTGGTTCTTTTTTATATTTTATATCTCTTTGGTGAAGTTTTGAGTTCTGAAAGAACAGTCTAATGAGCATCTTATCATTACTTGAAAGTCTCTATTAGGTATTGCTTAGATCTGTTTCATTTAGTCCTTTTTCTGAGTTTTTGTCTTACTCTTGTGTTTGGAGCATATTCCTATCTCCTCGTTTTGCTTGATTGTCTTTGTTTGCATGAATTAGGTGGAACAGCTACTTGTCCTAAATTTGAAGGACTGGTTTTGTGTATGGTCATGCCCTGTGTATACTGTGGGTAACATTGGCTAGCTGGCTGGAGCTGTGTCTGGGGTGAGTTAGGGGTCCTGGAGCACTCCATGCTGGGGGTGCCATGATGGGATGGCTGGAGTTGAAGTGGGCATAAGCTGGGCCAGGGTGGTCCTGGGACTCTCCACATGGAGAGCTGGCAGGACAGCTGAAATTAAAGTGGGCTCAAGCCAGAGGGTCCTGGGGCTCTCAAACCGAGGTGCCCCGGTTGGATAACTACAGCTGAAGTGTGTATGGGCCAGGGCAGTCCCTGGGCTCCCTGCAGAGAAGGTGCCCTGCAGGGTAGCTGGAGCTGAAGAGTGTGTAAGCTGAAATATCATGGAGCTCTCCATACAGAGTTTGCCCTGGCAGAGTAGCCAGAGCCAAGCTAGGGCTTGGGCTGGGGCGTCCTGGAGTGTTTCACACAGGGGGCACCCCAGCAGGGCTCCTGGAGCTGAAGTGGGGTATGGATTGGGGGGGCGGTCAGGGTACTCCACACATAGAGTGCCCTGGCAAGACACCTGTAGCTGAAGTGGGTACAGGCTTGGGCGGTCTCTGGGTTCTCCATGCAGAGGGCTCCCTGGCAGGACAGGTGAAGCTGAAGTGCAGGCTGGCATGTTGTGGGGTCCTCAGCACAGGGGGTGTTCTGTCAGGGAGATGAGGCTGGTACAAGCCAGTATAAGCCAGTATGTCCTCGAGCACTCCATGCATGGTGGGGTGACTGGAACTGAGATGGGGTATGGGCTGGGAAATCCTGGGTTAAACCACAGATGGGGTGCCCTGATGGACTGGCTGGAACTGAGGCAAGGGCAAGGTTTCTGGGACCCTCCACAGAGGAGGCACCTTGACAGGGTTCCTGGATCCAAAGCAGGCATGAGTCAGAAAGTCCTGGAGCACTCTATCCTAGGAGTATGTTAGCAAGCCATCTAGAGCTCAAGTGGTGTCTCCCTGCAGTATTCTAGGGTGCTTTGCTCCTGTGGTGCCTTGGTAGGATGATTGGAGCTTAGTGAACACTGACCTGGCGCTTTGGCACCTTGTGGGGTGGCTGGGGTTGGTGTGGGCTAGGGTCCAGGGCTTGCTGAGATGGCAGGCAGCTACAATACCCAGACCCATGCTCCCACCCATGCTATCAAGGTGGAGGGACAATGTAAACCCAAGCATTCACCAGCCCCTCTGATGCAAAGAGTCCCAGCAGCTCTCTCACTTTGGGTGGGTTCTAGGGCTGGTGCTTTTATAGTCTAATGGCTCTTTTAAACCGCAGCTTTTTTCTGTGGTCCAGGGCATCTGGGGCTGGTGTGGGCTAGTGACCTTGGTGCTTGCTGAGGAGACAGGCCCACCATAGCATCTGGATCCTGTTCCCATCTGCATTATTAAGGTGAAGGAGGAGCATTAACCATGGCACTGACCAGCTCCAACCCAGAGAGTATGAGCAGCTCCTGAGCCATTTGGCTGGTTTCAGTCAGCACTCAGCTCTTCTTCAGGAGGATTTGCTCTATAAAAAGGTGTAGGTTTGGTGTGTCCATGGAGGAGGGGAGTTCAGGGTCTTCCTATGTCTCCATCTAGGACCAGAACCTATTATTTTTAAATGTGTGTTTCTACTATCTTTTTTTTTCCTAAGAAAAAGGGATTTCAAGACTAGAAACTTCTTCTTCCAAAGTTTGCCTCTAAGGAGGCTTCAGGAACGAATTCTGCAGTGGTATTTTGAAGTCAAAACTACCTTTTCTGGGGGGGGAGCCATAGTTCTCAAGGAATGTCCTTTTAATCCTATCTGAGAAGAAACAATTTTTGGTTAAAATTAAATATTTCAAACTCAAAGGAACTCATTATCCACAGAATTTAATAATGTCTTCCATCTGTACACGGTGTTCCAGATACACTGAGTATTATCATTCCCTGGGTACATCACATCCTTCAATTTGGCTGGGCTTTTGCCCTCATTCTTTACTCCAGAATGCCTTTTGCTGGAGAAATGAGTGACATTATCTTGTCATAGTGAAGTAAATGCCTAGTGGGTAGAGGAAACCCATGACCGCCAAATAAGGATGCTTGGAATTGCAGATGTTTGCTCTGCAAATAGAATTTTTATGAACCGGATTGCTGACATGCTATGTCCAGAAAGCAGGAGAGTTAATTATGTTTCTAAGACTAACGAAAGCAATAGCCCCCTTTGTGGTTAAGGCTAGACATATTTTTAAATCTAATAGTTGGAATAAAAGCATACCTCAGTGGACAAATAGAGTGTCCACCATGTATCAGTAAACAAATCCTTGAAAAAGCTTTTAGTAATAGGTTTAAGTCTTAATCAATTACAAATTAAATAGGAGTAATTCAAAGTAATTCCATCATTCACCTCATAAATTAATTGTTACAAGTCAAAGAAATTAAAAATTTAAAGGAACTTTGGACCACCTAATTTGGCTGCCTGTGAGTATAAGATTTGCCTTATGGGTTTACTTACCGGATCAACCTAAAATGATGAGGAGAGCAGGGAAGAATACTGCAACAATCTGATTCAAACTTTATTTCCTGAGACAAAGATCCAATTTTTCTGTCTTTAATTTCATCTCTGGGCTTTTGGTTCTCTCCTTTAGAGTCAAGCAAGAATATTTATTCTTCAGCTTCCCTCTCTGCACCAGGCTGTCAAATTCTCAAGAAATGTTGTACCAGGTTTTGTCATTTTAAAATTTGTTTTGCCCGAAGCTACCTGAAGTTATTTCAAATAGCTCAGTAAACACTAGGGTTTTAGAATTTTGACTAAATTGCTTTTGCCTAACATAGCCTGTATTTTCCTACATTTACTTTTTATTTCTCCTCAAAGATGAGAATATTTTTCCTCTTCCTTTTCATTAATGAGATAGTGCCCACTGCATTGTAACTAAACCTAGTATATAGCCTTCAGTGTTCACACAGCTGACCAAATGCATCCATTTAACCAAATTTTATCTTTATAGAGTTGACAAATTAGGATGGGAGCATCTCTAGGTACATTAAGTCTATTATTTACTGTTTATCCATCCCAAATTGTATGTGGCAGTTGAAGCCTCTGCAGTAGCTGAGTAACTAAAACAGCCTAGACTTTTGAGCTACAGAATAGTATCCAGTTTTGTTTCAATGAATAACTGTTTAAACATTGACATCGTGTGTCAGTGAGGATCCAGTCCAGAAAACAGACCTTGGATAGGCTCTTCCATAGAGACGATCTAATCCCATATAACTAGAGGCAGTGAGACAACCAGAGGGGGTTCACTCAGGCTTCAGGTGATACTGCTAAAGGCCACGAGCTGGGGGGGGGCCACCTACTGACAGCTGGAAAAAGAGAACTGCTGCCCCTCTTAGAGAAGCCACCAGAAGCAGAGGAGAAGGAGAGACCTGAGCTTCTCCCCTCTTCCCTCTCCAGTCTCCTGATGGCATCCCTCAGTGAAGTCAGCTGGCAAGGCAGCCTGGGAAACGGGCAGTGCAAGGGGCAGCCTCCTGCCATACGGAGAGCACAGCGTGGAAACTGCAAAATACAGGGTAACAAATGCACAAATGACTGACCTATCTAGGAAGTACTGGTCAGGAACCAGAAGTGCTTCTGTTGGTACAGTAATCCTCTGAGTGCTTTGTGTGTGTTTATTTCTTTAGAGGTGATGTGTTGTTTTGTTCTGTTTCAATCTAAGATGTGATGATTCCTGGTTAATATGATCTTCTCAAGCACCATGATAGGAGCAGCAGGAAATGGAAGGGCAGATGTGCCCTCGAAGAATGGGTGTTAATATGCACAGGAGATGGCTCTTCTTTTAAATGATGTGTTGCTCTTATAAATCATTTCTAGCTTGTTTTGCTCACTAATTTGAGTGGTGGACTTCTAGAATTTGCTCCAACCAAAATGATGCCACATGGCCTTGTCTGCCTACAAGGGACCTAGGATGAATATGGTTCATTCTGATCATAGGCATGAGGAGACCAGGACGTACTCTAAGGAGCAGAGCTTCTCCACTGCCTGACAGTGTGTATCTGCACAAGTCTCTCGTTCATGTGCACGGCGGGCGGCTGGACCCCTTAGACCCTGGGTTTGACATGGGTTATGAAAGATTGAATAGCAATTCTCTGCGACCAGGGGTAAACGGCAGCTGTGGAGCTTGGCCTTTACATACTTTCTAGTTTCCTGAGGCCAGAATTCTCTCCAGTGAAGAAACCTGTTTGCTCTGGTTCATTTGGAAAAACTGTTGTTTTAAAGGGGTGTGGCATGCGTGCGTGCGCGTGCACTGAAGCTAGATGATTTTTATGGCAATTAACAGAACAAGGCTTCAGAGACATTGAAAGGGAAAGTTTGAAAAGGGAAATGGGTGGGATGCCTGGTTGGCTCAGATGGTTAAGCATCTGCCTTCGGCTGGGGTCATGATCCCAGGGTCCTGGGATTGAGCACCACGTCGGGCTCCTGGCTCAGCAGGGAGCCTGCTTCTCTCTCTGCCTCTCCCCCTGCTCATGCTCTCTCTTTCTCTCTGTATCTCTGTGCCTCGAATGAATAAATAAAATCTTTAATAAATAAATAAATAAATAAAAAGGGAAATGGGATGTTGACCGAGAGCAGATGGTTCCTGGTTTCTGCAGGTCTGTCGTGCAGAACCCAAGGTCTGAGGAAGGGACAGCAGCCCCCAGTTAAGTGCATTACTTGGCCCTGAGTATAATTTTTCTTTGCCTCCCTGCTTATCATTTTCTTTCCTTTTCACTCCCTTCCCCACCAAGCTACGAAACTCTTCGGAATGGCCACTTTCCTAAAGCCCCAACTCTTTCCTGCATCCTATGGGAAGGCAGTCTGAGCTAACCTCACAATAGGGAACCACTGATGGCAGCCTCAAGAGCAGATCCTCAGACCACCCTCACTCCACTGCCCCAATGCATCACCACCGCCATTTCCGGGCATGGGGCCCCCACGTAGCTCCTTGGCCCCTTCTGCCCATCACCTCCAGTTCTTCAGCCTGGAAACCCCAACCCCATTCTAGCACCAATGATCCTCTGCTTCAGTCTGAGCATTTCGAGCATTTCTCTGATGAGGAGCTTAAGTCTTAAAGATCCATCATTATGTTTCAAGTTACTGCCTGGGCCCAACAACAAGAAGTCATGAGAAGGATTACTGAGAGAAAGCTTAGTAAAGCTTCTTTTCCATTTTTCCTTTCTGACAAACAGCAAAAAAGAGAAAAGCCTCTTGGAAAACCTGGATATGACTGTGTGTTCAGGAAAAAAAGAAAAGCGAGGGAGCTTAGAGAGATGACCCAGGACACAGCCTGGGGTCATAAAATGAAGTGGAAAGAGTTGTACAAACTGAACCTCTACCCCAGGACCTCAGCCTTAGGAGGGCACGATGCCCCGCACGTACCCCACCTCCTGTGCTTCTCAGGGCCAGTCTCTGCTTCCCATTCCCCTCCATTTCGTCCCCCGTGCTGCTGGGACACTAGTCAGTAGCTTCCAAAGTGATGGGCCCTCACCCTGCCATTCTAACATTCTTTTCAAGCCACTCTCGCTAGTGAGCGTAGCAGCCTGAGCACAGGGTCTAAGTCCCATTTATTTCTGTCCCCTTATATATGGTTGCTACTCAAAGTATGGTCCAAAACCAAGCATCAGCCTCAGGTGGGTGCTTGTTAGAAGTACAGAATGTCAGGCCCTATCGCAGACCTCCCAGATCAGAATATCTGGGGGTAGAGTGTAGGAATCTGTGAGAGCAAACCTTCCAGGTGATTCTGGTGCCTGCTAAAATGTGAAAAGCATCACCCTGTGGTGGAGACACCAGTGTCTTGTGCACCGTAGTTGTTTAATAAACACCTGTTGATTTGAATGTATTTGCTAGCTTGTAGAGTGGAGCCAAACCAAAGCTCCCTGAGAGTAGAGACTCTGTCTTCTTTATTGCTATGTTCCCAGCTCCTCACATGATGGCTGACACTGTGTTTGTTAGGTTAAAATAGAATTGGGTAGGATCTTGTTTTGTTTTTGGTTTCTCTCCCACTTTAACCTTTTCTAATTAGAGGTTATAAAACAGCAAAGAAAATCACAATGAGGATTATTTAGAGAATTATTATCTCAAAACTTTGAAATAATACATCAGTGCCTTGTCAGTGGGAGGGATGGGGGAAATAGGGGACGGGGACTGAAGAGTACACTTATGATCAAAATAAAATGATTAAAAAACACCATGTGGATAATTAATGACCTCAATTTGCCAGTAATAATACCTTCTATTCCTATAGCACTCTGGTTTTCAGAACTCTTTGATGAGCATTTTTCTCATTGATCTTTATGAAAATCTGGTAGTGTTTGTTTTCTTCTCTTAAAGAAGCAGAGATTCAAGGAAGCTGAGAGAATAGTTCTGGTTCTCTGAAATAAGTACAAAAATGAGAACCCAGGACTTTGAGTTCCTACTCTCGTGGAATGGTATGCATTCTATTGGCATTATACAATGTCTGAGTGTTTCTGGTAACTTACCTCAGTAAGTCTCCGTTTTAATTTCTTCATCTGTAAAATGGGGAAAATGATAGTATCTACATTATAGTGTCCTAGAAATGAGAAATTATTATCACATTAATTATGAGCTATGATTTAATCTGTCATATAAATATAATTAATCTATCTCATTAAATGAGATAATAAATGTAAAGCACTTAGTACATTGCCTTGCACAAAATAAGAGTTTAAAAAATGAAGCTACTGCTATATTATCATTGATTATTACAG
The DNA here is from genome assembly GCF_964656455.1 of Halichoerus grypus. Taxonomy (NCBI): domain Eukaryota; kingdom Metazoa; phylum Chordata; class Mammalia; order Carnivora; family Phocidae; genus Halichoerus; species Halichoerus grypus. The sequence continues at coordinate 108,979,457 of NC_135713.1, read as the reverse complement.
TTTTTGGTTACATATGACATTATTATATTTGTTACGACACTAAGCTGATGCCCACCCGATTGACCAGTGCTCCATATGTAGGTCAGCACGGGCCAGGGTTGTCTCTCTCTGGGAGGGTGTTCCTTGCTAAACTCTAGGGGACATTCACGGCATTCAGTCTGATCCTCAAGGCTGGGAGTGTTTCTGAGTCTTGCCCTTCCCTGGGCCTCTACTCATGCTAATTCTTGTGGTCATCAAGCCTAATAGCCCATCAGGAAGGTGGGGTATCTGCTGTGGTCATAGTGGTCACTTCTCTGTCTCAGTTTCACACTGCCTACTCATTCTAAACACGTGCCTCCCTTGCCTCACTTGTTAAGTTGTTAGAGTTAAACTCTTTTAAAAATAAGGTGGAATCACAGTTGTTATCCAAATATAAAATAAACACATGTCAAAATTTTAACTCCACAATGAATGATGGAACCAGTAAGATGTTACCACGGGTTTAAGAGCATATTCAGTGGACATACATCGAGGTAGTCAGGAATGCTGAAGTAAATGTACCAATTGTTGCCAAATAGGTTAATATCCACAGAGCAATAATCAATTATAATCCAGACATGATTTATTTGCATTTCTTTTTCCTACCAGCAAGAATTTATTTGTATTATTACCTGTTTTCTACCATCTATGGTGCTGTAAACAGCCCAGACACCATGAAAAGCAGGGATGACCCGGAAAGATGTATTAGGCAGGACCCCCAGTAATCTTTTCTGCCCACTTCGAAGTCTTTCACAATTCTTCTCTGACCGCGATCTCAAAAGAGTAGGCTAGTGCTAGAGGAATGAAGAGAAGATAGAACTATATCCAGTTTTCTCATTTCCCTGCCTGAAAAGGAAGCTTCACAGTGTTAGGCTTCAAAAGGGCTACATGGACATTTCTCCCATTTCCTATCTTTAGCTCCTCTTCATACCCACTTACCCTTTTCTTGCAGCTCCTACTTCAGAAGTCCCACAGACTCATGGTCCCATGCCTCCTCTTCAGAAACTCTACTTTTCCCACAGGAGGAGGGGGTCTCCCCACCCCACTCCCCCACTCCTGGTTCTCTCTCAATGTCTTACAAACCTCAGTGATCACGCTTTGGCTGAATGTGTATTCAGGTTGTCCTTGAAGGGGAAGTAGAAGGTTCTGGTATCCGAGGGAGGACAGAACAGATACTGGATTATTCAGCTTCCCCTTCAGCAAGTCTGATTGCTTAACGTTAAGAAGCAAGCCATCTTGTAAAAGACCATGAATTATCCCAGGGAGAACCCAGTCTTGTCTAATCTGAGGAAAGGATACGTCTGTTAACATGACTTTGGCCTTGCCTTCTGTGGAAGAATACCCGGACATTTGTGAGCAGAGACCCAGTGAAGGGGCCTCTTTGTTGTCCAGAGGGAGAGGCTTGCTCCACTTAGTTGTTTTTCTTTCTTGCATAGAAGAAGAGAGCTGTCCAATGGTTACTACCTCACATAAAGGTTAAAAAATTAGAATTTGAGATTTTGAAAAATAAAACTGAGATCATAAGTAATAAGAGGCATGATGGGAACCGGCCCAAGGTTAAATTTAGATGAATGACACAGAATCTGATGTGCTCCAAGGTAGTTCCAGGACCGCTCTGATCAAAACAACTGCTTCTTGAGCTTTTCAAATAAATGCTCAGTATTGGCTCTCAGCAACAAACACTTACTGCAGAGAGGCAAATGAAAGCGATCCTTCAGAACATCCAGTTCTGTTCATTCCCACATGCAGCCTAATGACACTGTAGATATGAAGATTTGGGGCATTTTTGCTTTCCCCAGGAGACATAATATTTTTTTTTTTTATTTTTAAAAGATAATCAAATATTTACCGTAGGAATTTCTTACCACGTCTTGTTTTAAGGAAAATGAAGTTACTTCTCTTCCCTGTGGAAGTAATCAGCATGTCTTAGAAAAGCAGGCCTGGGGAACCTCAGAGTGTAAATCCCCATTGGCCACTAGGTAGTTGGTTATTTCCAGCAAGTCAGTCCCTATCTTAAGTCTCCATTTGGTCATCTCCAAAATGAAGGAGTTGGAGTATGGCTCTCTAAACCAACTCTTCCATCATGTTGAGGTGCTAAGTTACTCCCTGAGGTTGGGGCAAAAGGGAAAACGTGAGCCTTCTGGGCTGGGATGAATAGCTGTCACTCAGATGGCCTTTGCAGGCTGTGGAGGGGCCACCTCTTGCCTTCCCCGACCATGGCCACTGTCAGGAGATTAAAGACCATGTTAAACTCCGTTAGCAACACGTCCAAGTTCTAAAGGGGTGCAGCAGGGCGTATGCACTGCATACAATATTGATTTCTCCTCCTGTCCTTTTAAAAATTTTTGCTTCTACTCTGAATTAACTCCTTAGGCATTTTTGCCACCTTCAACCTGTTATTTGTTCATTTATTGGGTGGGTCACTAATTCAAAGTTGCTTGAGAATCTTCTAAGTACCAGATATTATCTTGAAGGCAGGAGACCTAATGGTGAACAAACCAGTCGGGGTCCCTGCCCTCATAGGACCTATAGTCTGGGGGCAGGATATAGAGCAGTATAAAGATCATAGTGAAGCGCAGGGTGTATGTGGGCCCATTTAAGGGGCAGCTAATCCAGAGGAGTGTGTGTGCTGAGACTGAATGAAAGAAAATGAGACAGCTTGACACAGAGGCAATAAATGTGATTTAGAGAGGGATCACCTGTGATGCCTGCAGGTGGGTTTTCCACAAAATTAATGAAGCTTAAGTTTTGTGGTGTACCAGGAAATGAGATATTTAAAAGGGGGGGGAATCTGAGTTAAAGCATTTGCTAATTTCCATGCTGTAAATAAATCACCATGGTTAATGTCAGGGTACAGTTTAACCACCAACCCACAGAGCCGTTAATATTTAACAACAGGGCTTTTTCTTTTCTTTTTTTTTTTTTTTTTGCCTGTGACCATGGCCCTTTATTTTTATTAACATATAATGTAGTATTTGTTTCAGGGGTACAGGTCTGTGATTCATCAGTCTTACACAATTCACAGCGCTCACCATAGCACATACCCTCCCCAATGTCTATCACCCAGCCACCCCATCCCTCCCACCCCCCACCACTCCAGCAACCCTCAGTTTGTTTCCTGAGATTAAGAGTCTCTTATTGTTTAAAAACAGGGCTTTTGAGCCAGTAGTACCAGCCCCAAACAATGCCTAGTAAGCTTGGTGCCTTTTACTTGGACAAGTCCCTTCAAGTGTCTTAGTAGGGGTTCCTCAGGTAGTAGGCTCTGAGACAAGAATTTATATACAAGTAGTTCATTCCAGAAATGCAAGAAACAGCCCCAGGGAGTAAAGAAGTGAGCTGGGAAAGGGAAGGAAACCAATAAAATGTGTGTTCCTACCACAATTGGGAAGTAGAGCTTCATCTTACCTGAGAGTTCTGGGGATCAGTGTGACAGCAACGTGAGGAGGATGGGAGTCTGGGGCATCAGTACAACAACTCCTTCCAGTTCCTGGCAGAGGTCTGCTCCTGGGGTGTGCTATTGTCCTGTTACATTTGATCTTCCTTGATGGGCACAGTGTCCTTGCATTGCTTTAAAAGGAGACTTTAGAGGAGGGAGGAGCAAGATGGCAGAGGAGTAGGAGACCTAAATTTCATCTGGTCCCAGGAATTCAGCTGGATAGGGATTAAACCATTCTGAACACCTACGAACTCAACAGGAGATCGAAGTAAAGAAGAGCAGCAACTCTCTGAACAGAAAAGTGACCACTTTCTGGAAGGTAGGACGTGCGGAGAAGTGAATCCGAGGCGATATTCGGGAAGATAGACGGCGGGGGAGGGGCCTCCGTCGGCCGCTTCTGGCAAGTGATCGAGCCGCGGAGCACAAAATCGGAACTTTTAGAAGTCTGCTCTGCTGAGGGACGTCACTCCAATGGCTAAGTGGGGGGTGGAACCCTCGCGGGACAGTGTGGTCTCAGGACCTCAGGGTCACAGAAAGACCAGGGGTGCCTGAGTGCAGCAGAGCTCCCAGGGATCGGAGCAGGGAAGCTGGCTGCAGAGATGGAACCGAGGCACGGGCTCTTAGCTCAGGGTAGCCATGAACCGTGATCCGCGGCACAGTCGGGCCACTGCTCCTCCAGCAGGGACCCAACAAGCGGCAGATCCGGGGAGACTCCCCTTCCTTCCCCAGGAGGAGCGGCGCGGGAGTGCACCGCAGGGATCTGCTGGGTTTGGAGACTCCACACGGGGTCGGGTGCCAGAGATAGAAACACTCGGTCATGGGCCGGGTGAGCACGGAGTGCGGCCGGAGACCGGGGAGACAGGAGTGACTGACTCCTTTTCTCTGGGGGCGCACTGAGGAGCGGGGCCCTGAGTTCTCCGCTCCTCCGGGGGGGGAGATTGGGAGGCTGCCATTTTCACTCTCCTCCTCCAAAGCTGTACGGAAAGCTTGCAGGGAACAAAAGCTCCCGAGAGCAAACCCGAGCAGATTACTTAGCCCGGACCGGGCAAGGGCGGGGCAATTCCGCCTCCGGCAAAGACATTTGGGAATCACGGCAACAGGCCCCTCCCCCAGAAGATCAGCGAGAACAGCCAGCCAAGACCAAGTTTACCGATCAATGAGAATGGCAGAACTCCAGCGCTAGGGGAATACTGCACATAGAATTCATGACTTTTTCCCCATGATTCTTTAAAGTCTTTCAAAGTTAATTTTTTTTTAAATTCTTTTTTTTTTGAATTTTTCTTTTTCCCTTTTTCACTTAACATCAATCCCTTTTTTAAAAAAATCTTTTTTATTTTTCATGTTTAGAGTCATATTCTATCCCTTCATAGTAGTTAACCTTATTTTTGGTATATGTATGTAAGTTGTTCTCTCTTTAAAATTTTGAGATACCATTTCTTCTAACAGACCAAAATATACCCTGAATCTCTAGTGTATGGCTTTGTTCTAGTCTCCTGCCTGATCACATGCTCTCCCTTTTTTTTTTTTGTTTAATCCTCTTCTTTCTTTTATCAACCAGCTTCTTATCAATTCCTTTTGTAAAATTTTTTATAATTTTCATCTTTACAGTCATATTCCATCCCTTCATCGTATTTACCCTTATTTTTGTACATATATAAGTTTTTCTGTCTTTAAAATGTGGAGGCACTTTCTTCTAACAGACCAAAATACGCCCACAATCTAGTGTATGGCACTGATCTATGCACCAGCCCGATCATATTTGATCATATTCTGTTTTTTTGTTGTTTGTTTTTTGTTGGTTTTTTTTAATCTTATCTTTTTTTTTTTTCTTTTTTCTTTCTTTCCCTTTCTTTTCCCCCGGTTTCAGGTCTCTTCTGATTTGTTCAGTGTATATTTTTCTGGGGTTGTTGTTACCCTGTTAGCATTTTGTTCTCTCATCTATTCTCCTCTGGACAAAATGACAAGATGGAAAAAATCATCTCAAAAAAAAGAACAAGAGGCAGTACTGATGGCCAGGGACCTAATCAATATGGACATTAGTAAGATGTCAGAACTAGAGTTCAGAATGATGATTTTAAAGATACTAGCTGGGCTTGAAAAAAAGCATGGAAGATATTAGAGAAATCCTTTCTGGAGAAATAAAAGAACTAAAATCTAACCAAGTCAAAATCAAAAAGGCTATTAATGAGGTGCAATCAAAAATGGAGGCTCTAACTGCTAGGATAAATGAGGCAGAAGAGAGAATTAGTGATATAGAAGACCAAATGATGGAGAATAAAGAAGCTGAGAAAAAGATAATTAGTGGATCACGAGGGCAGAATTTGAGAGAAGTGATACCATAAGACAAAACAATATTAGAATAATTGGGATCCCAGAAGAAGAAGAAAGAGAGGGAGGAGCAGAAGAAGGTATATTGGAGCAAATTATAGCAGAGAACTTCCCTAATCTGGGGAAGGAAACAGGCATCAAAATCCAGGAGGCACAGAGAGCCCCCCCAAATCAATAAAAATAGGTCAACACCCCAACATCTAATAGAAAAACTTACGAGTCTCAGAGACAAAGAAAATCCTGAAAGCAGCTCGGGAAAAGAGATCTGCAACCTACAATGGTAGAAACATTAGATTGGCAACAGAGCTATCCACAGAGACCCGGCAGGCCAGAAAGGACTGGCATGATATATTCAGAGCTCTAAATGAGAAAAATATGCAGCCAAGAATACTATATCCAGCTAGGCTGTCATGAAAATAGAAGGAGAGATGAAAAGCTTCCAGGAAAAACAAAAACTAAAGGAATTTGCAAACACGAAACCAGCCCTACAAGACCTATTGAAAGGGGTTCTCTAAGCAAAGAGAGAGCCTAAAAGTAACATAGACCAGAAAGGAACACAGACAATATACAGGAACAGTCACCTTACAGGCAATACAATGGCACTAAATTCATATCTTTCAATAGTTACCCTGAATGTAAATGGGCTAAATGTCCCAATCAAAAGACACAGGGTATCAGATTGGATAAAAAAAAACAAGACCCATTGATATGCTGTCTGCAAGAGACTCATTTTAGACCCAAAGACACCCCCAGATTGAAAGTGAGGGGGTGGAAAACCATTTACCATGCTAATGGACACCAAAAGAAAGCTGGGGTGGCAATCCTTATATCAGACAAATTAGATTTTAAACCAAAGACTATAGTAAGAGATGAGGAAGGACACTATATCCTACTTAAAGGGTCTATCCAACAAGATATGCCCCTAACATGGGAGCAGCCAATTATATAAGCCAATTAATAACAAAAGCAAAGAAACACATTGACAACAATGCAATAATAGTGGGGGACTTTAACACCCCCTCACTGAAATGGACAGATCATCTAAGCAAAAGATCAACAAGGAAATAAAGACTTTAAATGACACACTGGACCAAATGGACTTCACAGATATATTCAGAACATTCCATCCCAAAGCAACAGAACACACATTCTTCTCTAGTGCCCATGGAACATTCTCCAGAATAGTTCACATCCTAGGTCACAAATCAGGTCTCAACTGGTTCCAAAAGCTTGGGATCATTCCCTGCATATTTTCAGACCACAATGCTTTGAACTAGAACTCAATCATAAGAGGAAAGTCAGAAAGAACTCAAGTACATGGAGGCTAAAGAGTATCCTACTAAAGAATGAATGGGTCAACCAGGAAATTAAAGAAGAATTAAAAAAATTCATGGAAACAAATGAAAATGAAAACACAACTGTTCAAAATCTTTGGGATGCAGCAAAGGCAGTCCTAAGAGGAAAGTATATAGCAATACAAGCCTTTCTCAAGAAACAAGAAAGGTCTCAAATACACAACCTAACCCCACACCTAAAGGAGCTGGAGAAAAAACAGCAAATAAAACCTAAACCCAACAGGAGAAGAGAAATAATAAAGATCAGAGCAGAAATCAAAGAAATAGAAACCAAAAGAACAGTAGAACAGATCAACAAAAGTATATAGCAGTATACACCACATACAAAAATAGACTCAAAATGGATGAAAGACCTAAATATGTGATCTATTTTGTTTTTTAAAGTTAGAGGTTTACCTTGTTTGGTAAAATGACTACCTTCCCATTAAAGATTCTAATGATACAAAAAGCTATAACAATAAAAATTACCAGAAATATCACTATCTCCAGATGATCACTACTAACATTTTGGTGAAAATCCTATAGTGGATTGTAGTATTATCTCACTAAGCCACCACCATTTTCCCCTGTAGATTGATTGAATTTTCTTACCTTACTAGCTTTGGATTGGGCCAAGTGAGTTGCCTTAGCCAATGGAATCTGAGATATGACATGAGTCACTGGTGAGCAATAGCCAACAGAGGCATTGGGAAGTTCTGTCAGTCCTCTTGTATTCCTTTTTTATTTTTTTAAGGTTTTATTTATTTATTTGCAAGGGAGGGAATGAGAAAGAGAGCAAGAGAGGGTTGGAGGAAGAAGCAGACTCCCCGCTGAGCAGGGAGCTCAATGCGGGACTAGATCCAGGACTTCAGGATCATGACCTGAGCCGAAGGCAGTGGCTTAACCAATGAGCCACCCAGGTACCCCAGTCCTCTTGTATTCTTGCTCTTCATCGTGTAAAGAGCCATCCCAGAATGGGCCTGCTCTGTCAGCCTGTCCCAGAAATGACAAGCCAGGAGCCCAGCTGAGTTCTACAGAGACCAGCAAATCCCAGCCAAACATAGATGAGCTTTGTTTAACATAACACACTTACTGTTGCATGGCTTAACATTTTATTTTGGTTTCTTTCTATCTTCCTTTCTACCCATTGTTGCATAGCTTTATTAATTTCTTTCAATTTCCCCATATATACTGCCTTTTTCAACAAATAGGAGCTATTACTATGTGGGTCTAGGTTTTTTTAAGGCCTAAAACTAATAAAAATTTGAGGGCCCAATTTAAGACATTCAAAATACAAATACAGAATTAAGTACCAGGCAATATGTAGCAGATGATGTTGGTGCTCTGCCCATAGTGTGCTACTTCTGCGCTTGCTAGCTGACTTCCCACTGCCAAAATCTACAGCTCTTTGCTTTAAAGTCTTTTTTTAATTTTATTTTATTTTATTATGTTATGTTAATCACCATACATTACATCATTAGTTTTTGATGTAGAGTTCCATGATTCATTGTTTGCTTATAACACCCAGTGCTCCATGCAGAACGTGCCCTCTTTAATACCCATCACCAGGCTAACCCATCCCCCCACCCCCCTCCCCTCTAGAACCCTCAGTTTGTTTCTCAGAGTCCATAGTCTCTCATGGTTCATCTCCCCCTCCGATTTCCCCCCCTTCATTTTTCCCTTCCTACTATCTTCTTTTCTCTCTTTTTTTTTTTTAACATATAATGTATTGTTTGTTTCAGAGGTACAGATCAGTGATTCAACAGTCTTACACAATTCACAGCACTCACCATAGCACATACCCTCCCCAATGTCTATCACCTAGCCACCCTATCCCGCCCCCCACCACCACTCCAGCAACCCTCAGTTTGTTTCCTGAGATTAAGAATTCCTCATATCAGTGAGGTCATATGATACATGTCTTTCTCTGATTGACTTATTCTGCTCAGCATAATACCCTCCAGTTCCATCTATGTCGTTGCAAATGGCAAGATTTCGTTCCTTTTGATGGCTGCATAATATTCCATTGTATATATATACCACATCTTCTTTATCCATTCATCTGTCGATGGACATCTTGGCTCTTTCCATAGTTTGGCTATTGTGGATATTGCTGCTATAAACATTGGGGTGCATGTACCCCTTCGGATTCCTACATTTGTATCTTTGGGGTAAATACCCAGTAGTGCAATTGCTGGATCGTATACTAGCTCTATTTTCAACTTTTTGAGGAACCTCCATACTGTTTTCCAGAGTGGCTGCACCAGCTTGCATTCCCACCAACAGTGTAGGAGGGTTCCCCTTTCTCCGCATCCCCGCCAACATCTGTCGTTTCCTGACTTGTTAATTTTAGCCATTCTGACTACTGTGAGGTGGTATCTCATTGAGGTTTTGATTTGGATTTCCCTGATGCTGAGCGATGTTGAGCACTTTCTCATGTGTCTGTTGGATGTCTTCTTTGCAGAAATGTCTGTTCATGTCTTCTGCCCATTTCTTGATTGGATTATTTGTTCTTTGGGTGTTGAGTTTGATAAGTTCTTTACAGATTTTGGATACTAGCCCTTTATCTGATATGTCATTTGCAAATATCTTCTCCCATTCTGTCGGTTGTCTTTTGGTTTTGTTGACTATTTCTTTTGCTGTGCAAAAACTTTTTATCTTGATGAAGTCCCAATAGTTCATTTTTGCCCTTGCTTCCCTTGCCTTTGGCGATGTTTCTAGGAAGAAGTTGCTGCCGCTGAGGTCGAAGAGGTTGCTGCCTGTGTTCTCCTTTAGGATTTTGATGGACTCCTGTCTCACATTGAGGTCTTTCAACCATTTGGAGTCTGTGTGTGTGGTGTAAGGAAATGGTCCAGTTTCATTCTTCGGCATGTGGCTGTCCAATTTTCCCAACACCACTTGTTGAAGAGACTGTCTTTTTTCCATTGGACATTCTTTCCTGCTTTGTCGAAGATGAGTTGACCATAGAGTTGAGGGTCCATTTCTGGGCTCTCTATTCTGTTCCATTGATCGATGTGTCTGTTTTTGTGCCAGTACCATACTGTCTTGATGATGACAGCTTTGTAATAGAGCTTGAAGTCTGGAATTGTGATGCCACCAGCTTTGCTTTTCTTTTTCAACATTCCTCTGGCTATTTGGGGTCTTTTCTGGTTCCGTACAAATTTTAGGATTATTTGTTCCATTTCTTTGAAAAAAGTGGATGGTATTTTGTTTTTGTTTGTTTGTTTGTTTGTTTTAAAGATTTTATTTATTTATTTGACAGAGACACAGTGAGAGAGGAACACAAGCAGGGGGAGCGGGAGAGGGAGAAGCAGGCTCCCCGTGGAGCAGGGAGCCTGATGTGGGACTCGACCCCAGGACCCTGGGACCATGACCTGAGCCGAAGGCAGACGCTTAACGACTGAGCCACCCAGGCGCCCGGATGGTATTTTGATAGGGATTGCATTGAATGTGTAGATTGCTGTAGGTCGCATTGACATCTTCACAGTATTTGTTCTTCCAATCCTTGAGAATGGAATGTTTTTCCATTTCTTTGTGCCTTCCTCAATTTCTGTCATGAGTATTTTATAGTTTTCTGAGTACAGATTCTTTGCCTCTTTGGTTAGTTTTATTCCTGGTATCTTATAGTTTTGGGTGCAATTGTACATGGGATCAACTCCTTAATTTCTCTTTCTTCTGTCTTGTTGTTGGTGTATAGGAATGCCACTGATTTCTGTGCATTGATTTTATATCCTGCCACTTTACTGAATTCCTGTATGAGTTCTAGCAGTTTTGGGGTGGAGTCTTTTGGGTTTTCCATGGGTATTAAAGAGGGCATGTATTGAATGGATCCCTGGATGTTATACGCAAACAATGAATCATGGAACACTACATCAAAAACTAATGATGTAATGTATGCTGATTAACATAACATAATAAAATTTTAAAAAATAGATCACATAGTGGGGAGCATTTATATGAGGATAGTTTTTCAAAGTCTCTTTTTTTTAATTCCTTTATTAAATGAGTTATGTACCATAGAAAAAGCCTAGTCCCTCAACTTCCTAAAACCATCTATTAGCTTTTATAGCATATATAAATCATTATATTTTATTATGTCACGTTTCTCTTTCCTTATCATTACTGTCTCATTTTAAAGTTTATTTCATATGTATCTTTGTAAACTACTTGCAAATACTTTGGGTGTTAGATGGGAAATAAGGAAACAGATTATTTATTTGTTTATTTATTTATTTATTTGAAATAGATTATTTAAAACCTAAAAAGGAAAGGGCTAGGGAGAGAGTTATCCCAGTAATGTTGAGCCTCAGTTCTACATACAAATTACCTGGAGAGAATTTTTTATTCCTATGATGAAGTCCCTAGAGGTTATGATTTAATTGTTCTCCTTTGGAATAATTTTTAAAACTCTCCAAGGGTTGAGAAGAATTGAATAAATAAATGATTAAAGTAGTGAGAAAGTAACAGAAAGGCATCCCCGTGTGATGAGCAGTAGCAGGCTTGGAAGTTGGCTGAGAAGCTGTAGAGCTATGTGACTCTTAAACTTTGAAGAGAATAAGGGAAATGGATGCCCGTGGAGACATAGGAACTTCCAGAATTAAGAATGGGACTGCTGTTAAGATCTGTTCAAGCTTCACTGGGTGAGGAAGAGCAAGTCTTATCCTCTCTGATACCCCATTCTTCCCACATATAGCCCAAATCAGACCCTGGGAGACAATTGCTTTTTTGGGTCACTGATACATATTTTATAGACTGTTTTCCAGAACACTGTGACTAGCTAAAGTCTAATCTCTGTGAGAGCAGGTTGAACTCATAGGAAATTACTTATATACCCAAAACAGGGAAGAAGGAGTAATGATGTAGGAATTTGATTGTTTTGCTTATAGCTCTCCAATAAAATGATTCTGTGCAGAGTTCAGTCATGTACACATAAAAGATGAAAAACTCTTCATCTTCTCCTGCCTCATAATATAAAACAAAAACAGAAAACAAAACCTTCTTTCTATATATTTATGGAGAAGGTAAAAATATATGTGGGTTGTGGGTTTTTGTTTTTGTTTTAGCTAATAACAGATTTTTAAATAACTATGATTTGATACTGGTAAGGTCTGAGTTAATTACCATTTATAGAGTAACCATGGTGACCAACATATTGCTTCTGATTCCATTAATCTTGTTGCGATTAACTGTAAATCCCAAAGGATCTCTAGCAGTGATTCAGAAATAATCTTTTCACATGTATATTATTTCATGACAGCCACTTTCTTTAAATGTGTCTCTAACCAGCAAAGAAATAAGACAGTCCCTAATGAGGTGATTAAAAACCTGTTCCCCAAATTAAAAAAAAAATTTACAAAATATAGCAAATGACCAAGAAGGTAAATATGTAGAAATTCCACATTAAGGAGGATTTATTTCACAAACACGTGTCCTATCCCTAACAGACATACCAGAGTAGTCCATTCTGTTCCAGTTAGAAATTTGCCCGTGTAGGACCTCAACCTCAAGATAGGAACTGGAGACAAAATTTGATATTCTTTAATGAAAAAACTTCCAGTTATTATTTAGAATATAGGAATTAGAAAGGATGAGTTGAGCTGGATTTAGGAAGAGGAACAGCTGATTGCCTAAAATGGGACTAATAATGTGTTATGTTTGTAAAGAGTTGTTTACAACTTTAAACATAGAGTATGACCCTACCCCAGCTAAAACCCACCTGTGTCCTGCAACAGCCCAGAGAGTCTGTACAAAATGTGGTAGCCTCATTTTACAGATGAAGATACAGAGGCTAAGAATGCAGAATGACCTCCCCATAATTACTTAGTATTAGAGCTTTCTTTTTAACTGGCTAAATAAATTGCTAAGATTCTGAGTTAGAGGATAAGAGAATTGGATTAACAACCCAACTTTTTTCTGACCTCAATTCATATTATGTCTAGATGATATAAGCACAAATCTGGGTCATTTGAGTAGCAGGAAGGGTTATAAATTTAACGTGAATGCTCTTGTTGGAATAATAACCATCATTTCATATTTTCTTGCAAAGCAACAATCTACAGGATTTAAGAAGGAAAGATACCCACAAGCAGTTAGATGTATTAACTTTTATTACTGAGATAGTCATAGAATGATGTTTATGTGCTGTTTTCCAATAGGAAAAATTGCTAAACCCCTCAGAATACATGAACGAAATTTCAAAACAATAAAAAGCTGACATGACTGATCAGTGTGGCTAGTAGGACTAATGTGAAAGCATTGTGTAATAGTTTCATTGCTGTTTATTTTTGTTTTTGACTATTCATAAAATAATTTTCATCTCATTCATAGCATCTTGGACTCTATGATATGTAGTAATTCATAAATCAACCAGCATGATTCTGATCCCCTCTAGCTGGTGATTGGACTTTGCCTAAAGCTACTCTGTTGGTGGTAGACATCATCGACAAGTCTGCGGTAGTAAAACCAAAGCCAAACACTGGGCATTTGCACCCCTGATTCCAAAAATGAGATTAACCAAATTTGATGGCAAATTAGTCTTCTGTTCACCTCAGCACAAATGCCCCAGACCATAATTTTAATCAACTGAAAAAAGAAAATGGTCTCCATTAGCTATTTAAGCTTTCAAGGTAAAGGTTTTTAGTAATTCCCTAGTAATAGTAAAAAAATAACATTTCCTTGGCAATTTAGGACATCGAGAAGGTCACATTAAAATATTTCTTAAAAACAAATGGAAGGGGAATGGTTTTGATACAATCATGGCTATATATTTATATATTTTTACAAATTGTTAGAAAATGGGGAATGTTGTATATGCATAAATGTGTAACTCGTCACAGTAGCCTAAGACCCCATGGGTTATTAAATCAGCAGAAATGAAGGGTACCTGGGTGGCTCAGTTGGTTGAGCATCTGACTCTCGGTTTCTTCTCAGGTCATCGTTTGGGGTCATGGGATCGAGCCCTACACCAGGCTCCAAGCTGACTGGGGAGTCTGCTTGAAATTCTGTCTCTCTCTGCCCCTCCCCCCAATAAATAAATAAATCTTTTAAAAATTAGATCAGAAATGAGATACTTGTACGTGTTGAATGGTAGAAGCAAGCATTCCATCAACTTGGCTTAAGAGTACAAATAAGCTAGCCAAGTTGTTCCTTCTTCACCTTCACAAAGGTATACCCTGGTTAAGTTTATACAAACAGCGTTGCAGAGGATGAGTTTGCCTAGCTCCAAAGAGTGCTAAATTGCTTCAAGTAAGCATTTGTCCTCTGTAAACTCAGAAAGCCATGTCCTTTATATCGTAGCCTCAACCCCTTCCTTACATAACAACACTCTCCTGTGACTACCCTCTCAATAACCTCTTTCTGGTGATTTGATTTCTAGCCGTGTACCGGGGTAGCTTGGTCTGTTAACATAAGGGCTCTCTGCCTAGAGCCTTTCCAGGCATAGGCCAGATCTTGGTTAATAAGACCTATAGGAGCAGAGGGATAATTTTAAAATTTCATGAAGAAATCCAATTAGATTTGAGTTCCTTTGAAAGAACCTTTGGAATTTCTTTTTAAAACTATGCTAGCACTTGAGATTTAAGGTGTATTCATGTGTAGCATGCATTTTACAGCTTCATTTCACTATGAATGTATCATTTTTTCATAGACCACACACATAAGATGAGGTGAGAGAAAATTAGAGTTTTCAGTGTTTGCTTTTATTTTCCCAATTTATGATACATGCTGACTCTCCTGTTGCTAGAGGAATATATTATGAACTTAGGTATCAGAATTAGAAAGATCGTGTCTCCAGATTTTTCTGATAAAATATACCATGCCTCGGAGATGTTCACATGGGACATAGAGTATATTTCTCCAGCTATTTTAGTCTCATTTGAAAACTTGAACTTGGTTCAGGGGAATGCTCTGAAATAAAACACTATCTGCCTCGTAGCTCTATCCTTTCTTCTCAGAAGGAAAAGACAGTGATCACATCTGACTGAAAGATCTCCTGCTACAGTTTAAAGCTATTGGCTTTTATTCTCTCTTGAAGCTGAGAACAGAGTGTCACTATTTTCTATTTAATAATCTTGAAAGACTTAACACTTGCTAGTAGAAACATTTCTAAGCTTCTCTCTTTGACATTTTACAAATCCCTTTCTTTAACTTTCATCCAGTTTTTCAACATTTTATATCCTGCTCTTGACCACCCATTGAGTGGTATATCTTTCTCACCTATCCTAGATTGTTGTTCTCAAATAAAAACATGACCAATATAGAGGGCAGGTTAAAGATCATGGCCTCCTTTCAGCTTTTTGTCTAAAATGACAACAAATGCACAAGAATTTCATTTCTCAAACTTATAATAAGTAGTAAGAGCATAGGCTTGAGAGCTATACTACCTGGGTTTAATTTCCTAATCTGCCACTCTACTAGTGGGCTGTTCTTGGGATGATTATTTAACCTCTTTATGCTTCATTTTTGTCAATGGTAAAATGGGGATAATAAATAATACTCCTCTGATTCTGAGCATTAAATTAATGTAACCTATATAAAGTATTTAGGACTATACCTATAAATATGAACCATAAAAATTCTATCTCCATTTCAAAATCAGAAGTTGTGTGCGTCATGATCCATACTAGAAGGTTATCTGGAATTCTAGATATCCTGCTGACAGTAACTTAAGCCCCCAGCCCATTATATTGTAATTTTGATATGAACCTGGCATTTTTCTCTTAATATAAAGCGTGAGTATATTAGTTTTTATGATTGATTCTTAAATATTAACATTATCCCCATATCTCCTAGGCCCTAATTGCCCTAGCTCTTTAAGTTGTTATTGTAACAAGGGAAAATGATGCTTTTTTTGTGGTGGGCTGTAAAGTGAACAATTGGGTTTCCTAAAACTGAGGAGTTTCTAGGAACATGGGATTTTTACTGCAAAAACTGGGAATGTCATGAGCAAATCAGGATGGTTGGCCATTCCAGCTATAAAGGTACTATGTAAGGTATAAAAGGGAGAAAGGAAAAAAACAGTAGTCATATTAATATCACTAAATAAAAAAGAATTCTTAGTACAAATAGTCTCTGAGTATCTGAAGGGTGAGATTGCACTGGACTAATTCTAAACTTCAGGCATTTGGGCTTCACTTTTTGCTATTATCATCATCTGTGGGTCATACTCCTTCTCCTTCATTTTATGTTGTGTTCTCCTCTGATCATTTTTTGCCTATTGTTTTCTTCTAGGTCAACTCAAATCAAAACATACTCTTGGGATAACGCCCAGGTTATCCTGGTTGGGAACAAATGTGACATGGAAGATGAGCGGGTCATCTCAACAGAGAGAGGCCAACATTTAGGAGAACAGCTTGGTAAGTGATAGGTTAGCAGAAAACAGAGCTTGGTCATTATTTGTAACACTGCACAGAGTCACAGCTAATTGCTAGGATGGGCTTAATGAAAAGACTTTCAACCTTGCAGTAGAAGCCAACGTATCCTCGCAGTAGAAGCCAATGTATCCTTGGTAAGTAGTAAATGGATTTCCTCTCACTTTCTGTCGCACTATCAGAATCCAAGCATAATTACAAAAGCAAAATAACCAGAATGTTAATCTAGTACAAGGTATTCAAATTCTCATTCCCTGAGAAACACAGGCTAAGCCTTGCCTGCTATTTTTTAGTTCCTTTATTTTTTTCCTCCATATACAACATTTTGTTTGCATTGAGTGAGCATTTTATTATCATGTGTGATTGTTGTTGTCAGGTTTCTACTGGAAAAGTTTAGTAGCACAGAATAGGTCACATTATAGATCCTGATTCTGGGGACATCACTGACAAGCCTTGCTGCTGTTAAAAACGTCTTTGAGACTCAGTCTCTTCATCTCTCAAGAATGAGTATCATGACCCATGCCTCCTTTACCAAGTTTTTGTAGATAAAACCAACCGAGATTAAAAAAAAAAATAGGTATTAGCTTTAGAAGTCACAAAGCCCTTTTAAACACAAAACACTGTATCTTGAGAGAAAAGTACTGGAGCAAGTAGGGTAGAGTTTTGGTGCACAGGAGGGAATCATGTTTGATTTATTAGTTCAAGGCATTTACACTGAGCACCTATGATATGCCCAGTACTGTGCCAGATATCACGGGGCATACAAAAATGTATGATTCACTGTCCCTGGGCTCAAGTTGCTTTCAGTCAAGTGAGAAATCTAGAGATCCACAGAAAAAAGCAGAAACAAGCAGACAACAAAAACAGGATAATTAACTTGGAGGTAGATGCCAAGAGGAAAGCAACAGAGGGAAGGAGGCAGACTGGAAGAGAGGTACCAAGAGGTGTGAGAGCAGAGTGGGACAGGAAGCAGGTAAAGCTCAAAGAAGACAGGACACCTGGAGAGAAAATGTGTGGAATTGAGCAGAACAGCTAGAAAGAGGTGAGTGATGAGAGGACATAGAGATCATATGGGTAAATGCCAAGATAAGGCCTGAATGGACCCTAAAGGAGAACAGAATTTGAAAACCGCAAAGAGGAGAGGAAGCTTTATGATTAAAGGGCACAGTGGTGCAAGGACATTGAGAGGAGAGTGAGTAGAAAAGTTGGAACCTAGTGTAATATTACTGAAGTAGAGAGCAGATTTGGGGAACAATTGAAGCCCTAGAGCAAAAGAGGTGGAATTCTTTTCTTTTTATTCCTGCTCCTCTTCCTCCCCTCCCCCTCCCCTCTCCTTCCTCCTTACACAACAGAGAACATGGAGGTATTCTTAGCAGGGCAGAGTCTGGCTCTCCAGCCTTTTTGGCTACTACCTACAGTAAGAAATATGTTCAATCTAGCAACCCAGTGCATACATATGTACAGAGAGAGAAAGAAATAGAAGTTTCACAAAGTATATTTACCCTTACTAGATGAGATTCATTCTGATATTTTTCTATTCAATTCTCTTTCTCCCTCTGTCTTTTGATAGTGTTCTCACCCACTATTGATCTTAGGGCCTAGTGATGGGCCTCAACCTACACTTTGAAAAGCACTGCTATGAAGGGCTGCTTTGAGATCAATCTGCTGGTACTGGGCAGCACATATTGGAGAAGCAGAGACCCTCTCAATGGGTCCCAATTGGGTCACTCTATCATGTGGTAATCTCCTAAAAGAACTATGCACAGTCCATTCTGAGAGCTTGAACATTTCTTTGTGAGATCAGTGTACTCATTAGACTAAGGGCTGTCACCCGATGACCACAAGAATGCTTCCACCAAACCTTTGTGGAGCTGCCCATGAGAAAGTCACATAGCTGATGTCTGGTCTCTGTGGTTGCTCTTGAACCATTAGCATTTCGTTCATAGGGGCGATCCCATTCTATCACTTTAACAACGTTTTTATTGAAAATTCTGAAAAACTTGGCAACTCTCCTTAATCCTCTTAGCAGGTCAAGACTTTAGGATTGGAGAATAGTAGATCCCCAAAGAAAAAAGAAACCTAGGAGAAGGTTGGCATGGTGGCTTCCTGAAACCATCTCTTCTTTCCCTGTATTTTCTTGACAAGTCAGACATACGCCACATTGGGGGTAGCGGGGGAACTGCTCCACAGATCGAAATCATCTCTCTCTGTATAAATGTGAAAATTGTTTGGTTCAAACAAAAACGGATTGAAGGCAGACACTGTTTAATGTCACCAGCAGAAAAGAGACCGGTAACTGCATGAACTCTTCACTACTTTAATAAATTACTTGGGTGTTCAGAAGAGCAGGTTATGGAAGAAACATTAGAATGATGGGAATGCATCCAGAAGGTGACCTTTCTTAGAACTAAGCCTCTGACTGGCATCAACATGAACCCTGTTCATGCAATGCATAGCTGTAGGAAAGTTCCTGAAATTGTGAGGCAGAAATGTTTTATGCTCCGGTGCAAGTTCTTCCAATGGTTTCTAATTGATTTTCTTTTTTTTTTTTTTTTTGCTCTCTATGTAATATAACCCAGCAGTTGTCATAGCAACCAACACTTGTGCATTCTTGGAGAGTCATTTACTTCCTTTAATGTGGTTTGTTCTTCTCGTGACTGAACACACTTCTACAAATGATCATGACAGATCATTTGTATGGAAATAACCTACTCTCACAACATCAATGTAAAGATTTTAAAGATCTTTCCTTTGTTTTTTTTTTTTTTAATTACTAGTACAACTCCATTGTCCAGAATTCCCTTACATAGACACAGAGGTTGGGCACTGTTTATAAACATCATGTCCACATTTCAGTAAATGGTTGAAAATAACTGTTCTATCAGTCTGGTTACAATTAATTCTCCATTGTGGATAGTTACATCCATAAAACATTTGCTAATCCTAGTGAGGGTACTTGAAGGAACTGAGTTGTAGCTGAGCTCTTTGAAATCCTTGTATGGCAGTCACCCTTGTCGGTCCACTTTAGTTCACCAAGCACTTACTGAGTGTTTACGATGTGTCAGCTGCTGATAATACCATCCCCTACCTTCCAGAAACAAATAGAGTACCTGAGATAGACTCTCCAGACAATGAGCATTTCCCTTTCCTCATTCTCTGTTCTATTTGGCCCTTTGGTTATGCCCTTATAGAACTTGGCCTTTTGGCTTCCACCCTATGATGCCCTCTGTTTTCCTCCTCCCTCTCCAGCCATACCTTCTGTTTGCTTGGAAAATCCCTCCTTTTTCTGCTTCTTGCTCTTTGGCATTCTTCACTGGGCCCACCACTCTTCATTTTCTCCCATCCACTTCCATGCTCAGAACTGCTGCCACAGACCATGACAACCCAATCATTTTTTTAATTTTAATTCCAGTATAATTAACCTACAGTGTTATATTAGTTTTAGGTATACAGTGTAGTAGTTCAACACTTATATGCATCACCCAGGCTCACCACGGCAAGTGCATTCCTTAGTCCCATCACCTGTATCATCCTTCCTCCAGCCCCCACCCCACCTTCCCTCTGGTAACCATCAGTTTGTTCTCTATAGTTAAGACTGTTTCTTGGCTTATCTCTCTTTTCCTTTGCTCATTTGTTTTGTTTCTTAAATTCCACATATGAGTGAAGTCATATAGTATTTATCATTCTCTGACAGACTTATTTCACTTAGCATTTATACTGTCTAGCTCCATCCATGTCATTGCAATGACAAGATTTCATTCTTTTTATGGCTGAATAATATTCCACTGTGTGTATGTACATATATACATATGTATACGTACATACACACCACATCTTCTTTATCCATTCATTTATCAGTGGATGCTTCCATAATTTGGCTATTGTAAATACTGCTATAAATGTAAGGGTGCACATACCCCTTTGATTTGGTGTTTTTGTATTTTTTTTTGGGTGAACACCCAGTAGTGCAATTACTGATTGGTAGGGTTCCAATTTAACTTTTTGGGGGACCTCCACACTTTTTCCACAGTGGCTGTACCAGTTTGCATTCCCACCAACAGTGACAACCAAATCTTGTTCTAGTCCTGCTCTCTCCCTGGAGCTGCAGGCTCCTCTATCCCGTCCCCGCCCCCCATAGCTGTGCATTTTCTGTATGTGTGTTGTAGGGTGGTTCTTTAATCATCTGCAGCTAAATCTGAGGTTCTTGCTCAAGTGCACAATTATCAACCCAACACAGTCCTGTTGCATTAGAGTTTCTGAAGTTGAAGCCCGGGAATCTACATTTTTAAGAAACACTCTGACTTTACACAACACTAATTTTAGAATGCTGGCTTAGATGGTGGCAAGTATTTGTCCCCGGAGCTGAACATTATCCTATATAATACTATTCTTTCAATGCATGTTTTTAACATTTACTACAGATGTATATACCTGTAACAATATATAGGAATGTTTTAGATTTGTATTTTATCTAAGCAACAAATTTATAATATGGTAATAATCTAGATATATGTATAATATTATAACTTAAACTTTAAAAGTTAAAACTGTTTAATATTAAATGAGAAAAAAATAGAAATAATTATAGTTTTCCTAAAATAGAAGTCACTCAAGTAGAAATAAGAACAAATAAATTTATGGAAGGGAAGGGATTTGTATTGCCTTGAAATTATAGATGAAAGGATATTTGAACTATTTTTATAAGCTCGAAAGGGCAGAAAGTACAGAAATTCTAAAATTTGCCAAAATGTAGTCAGAGAAACAAAGACTGCAGATAAAAAAATTGAAGTGATTAATTTTTTTATAAACAGTTTGTAAAGATTCAGTTTTGAAATGTTCCTAATTTGCATTAATATTTCTTCCTAACTCAAATAATAGATACTTACTCTCTTTTAGTCTTCAAACAACTGTCATGATATTATGTGCATGTATTACTAAATTCCACACCCATCTTTCCCCTCGTCCAGGTCTCCACAGAGACCCCATGAGGATTCCTGACAACTATAAAATATGTTAACACTTGGCCACTTTTCCAATCCGTAAGATTTGCCTCTCACTTCGCCATTGTAATGACTTGTTTTGTTTTGATTATCCATCTGACAAATACTTATTAAACACCCACAGTGACATTAGGGAGTCATAAAATATGTATCTTTTCTGTTGTGAAGCTTAACATGTGGTCTGTATATCAGAAATATCAAATATCATGAATATATAAATTAAACAGCTGGAAAACATCAAAACAAGTGCAATTTGAAGAGTGGAGGAGGGGCACAGAGTTGTGTGAGTGGATAGTTGCTTCTGTTTTAGGAATATGAAGACTGACAAAATACATTCTGTCTGTACTCTGAAGCATACTCATCTGATAAAGACTGGCTTAACCAATCCCTTCAAGGGAATAATCTGTTGAAGTAGAAAGAGGTAAATTAAAGACAAATAAATGGAAAAGGATACTCCTTCACATCACAAAGACTATACTGAAGGAACTGACTGGATGTAGGCAGGATATATAATTATTTCCTAAAAGATCTAGATAAATCAGGGAAGGTAGATCCATCATGGCTGAAAGAGTTTGGACTCCCTGTGAACATTTCTGTCACAACAAGGGTAAGAATTTAGGCACATTGACCATACTGCCTCATATGCCTTGACATCACTGGTGGAGACACGTTAACTGAGGTGAAGGGACCATCATTATAACTCATCCAGAGAAGTCTACCTCCTTGGATTTTCTTGGCAATGCTTTGGATTCCTGCTGGGTCTGCACAAACCCAGGGTTGCCTAACTCAAGAATTCTGATTCTGGGATCCTCTAATCTGCTCTGCTCCTATGAATCTTTTAGGGGCAACCACCCTTGTCTTTCACTGCCAGCCCAGGGAAGAGAAAGCAAGGCAGTAATTGTAATAAGAAATCATGTTGCCATGGGAACCATGAACTTTTGGATCCACGTGGTCTGACCTTAAGCAGCTAGATTCTCTTCATATGTTTTTTATTGAAGATAATTATAATAGTAGCATCGTACCTTCCCTGACCTCTAAGTTCACTCATGAGTCATTGTATCCTTAGTACAACCTCGAGGTACAGAATAGGTCTTAAATGAATTTAGTTTTCTATTTTACAGTTCAGGAGGGAATTGGGTCCCATATAATAGTAAGCCTATTTAAACTCTGTTCTTGGATGCCACAGTCTTCCAGTGATCTACAGACTTCTAGTGGACGATGCCATAAAGTGACTACATCCTTGTTAAGGATAAATTCTCTTAAATGCAATCTCACCCAAATACATAATTTCTCCTTTCAACAAATGTCCATCTTTCTGGAGTCTCTTCCAACATTAGTTTCTTAGTTTATTAAAACTGGAAAATTCTTTAGCCATTCTGTGCTTTCTAGCCTCTGGAAATTCTTAATGCCTTACTCCATAAGCCTTAAAACTGACACTGAGACAGCACTAAAGCATACAGCAATTTCTTAGTACCTTTAGAACACCAATTTACAGGGATTCCTGGGTGGCACAATCAGTTAAGTGTCCTACTCTTGGTTTCGGCTGAGGTCAATTATCTCAGGGTCATGAGAGATAGAGCCCGCAGGGCTCCATGCTCAGCGTGGTGTGCCTGAGTTTCCCTCTGCCCCTCCTCTGCCCCACTCTCTCGCTCTTTCTCTTCCAAAATAAATAAATCTTTTAATAAAACACCAACTTACAGACTCCGTAATCAAAACCACTTAAGTTCTCTTCTAAATAATGAAAAATCAATGTATTACGGAGTGTGCTATTGTCTTGATTGTTGCACTGAGGGAGCCACATCAGAGTGCTCTGAGACCAGGAATAACTGAGGTGAACGAACTCAGAAGTCACAGATGGGCCTCAGAACACTGATAGGGTCTTCCATTTTTCTCAGAAAATTCAAATCAGACAAGACCAAAGCAAGGAGAGGGAAATAAATCTAGAAGGAAGATTGGATCTAGAGTAGGTGTTTTGAAAAAAATCGCAGTGGTCAAGCCATATCCAGGCCAATTAATTGGAATCTCGAGAATGGGACCCAAAATATTTTTTTAAATTACTTTTGTTGCAGTAATAATTGACATATAACATCATATTAGTTTCAGGAGTACAACATAATGATTCGATATTTGTATATATTGCAGAACAATCACCACAAAAATTTTAGTTAACCTCTGTTACCCTACATAGAAAAATTCTTTTCTCGTGATGAGAACTTTTAAGATCCACTCTCAAAGCAACTTTTAAATAAAAATACAATATCATTAACAAAAGTCATTATGCTATACATTATATTTCCATGACTGACTTATTTTATTACTGACAGTTTATATATTTTGTCCCCCTTCACCATTTTGTCCACCCCTCACTCCTGGCCTTTGGTAACCATCAATCTGTTCTCTGTATCTATGTGCTTCATTGTTTTTTAAATTTTTTTAATTGAAGTATAGTTGGCATGTAATATTACATTAGTTTCAGGTATACAACATAGTGACTCCACAAATACATACACTACAAAATGCTCACCATGGTAAGTGTAGTTACTGTCAGCATATGAAGTTATTAGAATATTATTGAGAATATTCCCTATGCTGTATTTTTCATTCCATCACTAATTCATTTTATAACTGAAAGTTGGTACTTTTTAATCCCCTTCACCTCTTTCGCCTCTCCCCATGCCCCTTGCTCTGACAACCACCAATTTGTTCTCTGTATATATGAGTCTGTTTCTATTTTGTTGTTGTTGCTTATTTTTTATGTTCCACATAAAAATGAAATCATGTCTTTCTCCGACTTCACTTAGCATAATACCCTCTAGGTCCAACCATATTGTCATAAATGGCAGGATTTCATATTTTTTATGGCTGATGATATTTTGTGGTGTATATATACTACATCTTCCTTATCCATTCATCTATCAGTGGACACTTGGGTTGCTTTCATATCTTGGCTACTATAAATAATGCTGCAATAAACACGTGGGTGCATATATCTTTTCAAATTAGTGTTTTTGTTTTCTTTGGATAAATACCCAGAAACGGAATTATGGATCACGCAGTACTTCTATTTTTGGTTTGTTGAGAAACTTCATTATTCTTTCAAAAGGGTCCCCACCAATTTACATTCCCACCAACAGCGCACTAAGGTTCCCTTTGCTCCGCATCCTAGCCAACACTTATTTCTTGTCTTTTTTGATACTAGCTGTTCTGCTGGCTATAAAGTGATATCCCAGGGTGGTTTTGATTTGCATTTCCCTGATGATCAGTGATATGCATCTTTTCATGTATCTCTTGGCCATCCACATGTCTTCTTTGGAAAAGGCCCCTAGATGTGTGTTAAATTAGATGAATGCCCCTCAGGCTGATCCTTCAAGTTTAACAAATGAGCTTCTTTTACATAAAGTCTGGGTGTCTTTCAATTGGCTGTCTCTACATTAGGCCCTGGGAGTTTAAGTCTGTGTGCAAGCCCTTTAAGAGCTTTTTCTCAGTTTACTACAATGTTGTGGGTGTCGTGGATACAAGCCCCATTCATTTTCAAAGCTAGATGTTTTGGGGGACTTGACCTTCAGGTGCAGATCATAAAATATGAATATGCTATGTGGGGTTTAAACCCTTTGGTCCTCAGCCAGAAGCTTTGGGTTTTGAGTTCCTTACTCATTGTAGATAGTTAAGCCAGGAATGAAGTTTATAGCAAGATGGTGTCCCAGCCTCTCCTACCCGCTTTGATGTGGCCATTCTTTTGTTCACCCAATGGGTAGGAGTTGCTCAGCCACATTTTAGATTTTTTTCCCAGAGGATTCTTCCGTATATAGTTGCAAATTCGTTGTGTCTATGGGAGGTGAGTTTAGTATTCTATGTCACCATCTTGAACCAAAACCCAACTGTATTTCTTTTAAGTCTCATGTTATTCCAACACATAGTCATGATTGAGAACCACTGATGTACAGGGAAAAACAAAACAAAACAAACAACAACAACAAAACAAGAGGCAGATTACTAGAGAGCCAACAGGAGGAGGTTGTGCTATGTGATGCTTTTGATAGTTTGGAACCATGCTGCTCTGCCTCAGGAACCTGGTCCACAAGGTTGGCTTCCTACTGACCACCTACTGACACCTTATGTACTACCCTAGTCTGGTCCCCTGTGGCCAATAGTTACAACATTTTTAATAAGACTTTTGGTGGTCAGAAGAGTAGTATGAGGTTACAGAACAGTATATAATTAGTGGGTCCAGTGAGAATTTAGCGAAGTCTGCTTAGAATTGTATAATGAGTCATTGAGTTAAAATAAATGTGCCATAGATTCTCATCCCAAACTGCAATGGGGTCACCTTAAGAATTTATTTCTTTGGGGAGACTGGAGATAAATGTTTTTCTGAGTAGTTTGGGAATTCATTACAGTGTTTTATTAATTCACTCATTTAGTCGTTCAGTATTATTGAACACCACTTTTGGCCAGGCCCTGTGAGCAAAGCAACAGTATGACCAACCTCCTGCCACCACCACCCCCCGCCCAAGTAGATTCTAGTCTAGTGAGGGACACTTAAACAAAGGCTTTAAAAAAAAGACCATATATATTACCATGATAGGGATGTGGACTCAGTGTTAGAAGAGCTTGTAAGATAAAAATATCCCCTCTCTGAAGACTCCGGGAATGGTGCCATTGAGGAGATGATGTTTGAACCAAGTCTTGAAGTATAAATAGGATGCATTAGGTGGACAAACAGATGATTGTCCTTCTAGGCAGAAGAAATTGATCTGGAGAGATCTAAGGCTGGAAAGCTTGTAGAACTGAAGACTGGGCTTTCTCTTATAAGGGCTGCAGAACCAGTGCTATGTTTTAAACAGTAGGGTGACATGAAGATCACATTTCATTTTTGAACATTTACCTTGGCAGTGTTCATAAAATTAAGGTATTTAAGATCAGCTGGTGTGCAGAAAGAAAATGTTAACACTAACATTTATTTGTATATCAATACTCAAACATTTTTTTAGTTATTGGCTTTTATAATGTATCACTCC
This sequence comes from Halichoerus grypus, assembly GCF_964656455.1. Lineage (NCBI taxonomy): Eukaryota > Metazoa > Chordata > Mammalia > Carnivora > Phocidae > Halichoerus > Halichoerus grypus. Next base: position 108,952,955 of record NC_135713.1, on the reverse strand, counting down.
AATAGTACATTATAATTTATAAATATTTGTCTATTAGTGTCAAATCTTATTTTTGTTTTGCTTTTTTTATTGAAATATATTTGACATATAACATTGTGTAAATTTAAGGCGTACAAGTTAATTTCATATTTATATTACATTATATTGTAATATGAATGCCATTGTAATGATAACACCTCTATCACCTTACATAATCTTTTTAATATTTGGAATAATGAAGTTCTAGTGTCTTATCGACTTTGATGATTATAGTACAATATTGTTACTATATTTACTGTGCTGTGCATTAGATTTCTGGGGCTTATTTACTACCCATTGTAAGATTGTACCCTTCAACAACATCTTTCCTGTTCCCTGATCCCCATCCCCTGGTAACCACCATTTTATTGTGTTTTTACAAGCTTGGCTTTTTAGATTTCCACATATAAGTGATAGCATACAGCACTTAAATTTGTCTGACTTATCTCACCTAGTATAATGTGCACAGTGCCCATCCATGTTGTTGCAAATGGCAGGATATCCTTCTTTCTCACAGCTGAATAATATCCATTGTGTATATGTACCACAATTTCCATATCCTTTCATCCATTGATGGGCACTCAGTTTGTTTCCATATCTTGGCTGTTGTGAACAATGCTGTAATAAACATGAGAATGCATATATTTCTTCAAAATTCTGTTTTCATTTCCTTTGGGTATATACCCAGAAGTAGAATTGCTGGATCGTATGGCAGATCTATTAGTTTTGAGGAAAATTCATATTTTTCACATTGATGGGACCAGTTTACATTCCCTCCAACAGTGTGTGAGGGTTTCCTTTTTTCCACATCCTTGCCAGCACTTGTTATCTCTTGTCTTCCTGATTATAGCCATTATAACTGGTGTTGAAATCTTTTCATATACCTTCTGGCCATTTGAATGACTTCTTTGGATAAATATCCATTTAGTTCTTTTGCCCATTTCTTAATCAGATTTTTTTTGTTGTGAGTTGTTCAAGTTCTTTATATATTTTAGATATTAGCTCCTTATCTGATAGACGGTTTGCAAAATACTTCCTTTCTGTAGGGTGCCTTTTCATTTTCTAAATTGTTTCTTTTGTTGGGGCACCTGGGTGGCTCAGTTGGTTAAGCGACTGCCTTCGGCTCAGGTCATGATCCTGGAGTCCCTGGATCGAGTCCCGCATCGGGCTCCCTGCTCGGCAGGGAGTCTGTTTCTCCCTCTGACCCTCCCCCCTCTCGTGTGCTCTCTCTCATTCTCTCTCTCTAAAAAAAAACAAAAACAAAAACAAAACATAAATTGTTTCTTTTGTTGTGCAAAAGCTTTTAAGTTTGATGTAGTCCCATTTGTTGAATCTTGTTTTTGTCAATTTTGCTTTGGGTGTCCTATCCAAAAAATCATTGCCTAGACAAATGTCAAGACATTTCTTCTATGTTTTCTTTTATAAGTTTTATTGTAGCAGTATAATGTTTAAACTTTTGATTATTTTGAGTTAATTTTTATGAATGGTCTAAGATAGGAGTCCAAATCTGTTGAAGAGACTATCCCTTCTCCACTGGGTGCTCTTGGCTACCTTGTTGAATATTAGTTGATCATGTAACCAGGAATTTATTCTTGGCTCTTTATTCTGTTCTACTGGTCTATGTGTCTCTTTTTGTGTCAGTACCATACTGTTTTTATTACTGTAGCCTTGTAGTTTGAAATCCAGAAGTGTGGTAACTCCAAGCTTTGTTCTTTTTCCTGAGTATAGCTGTAGCTATTCAAGGTCTTCTGTAGTTTCATACAAATTTTACAAATACAAATAGTACATTTGTACTATTTCACATACAAATCTGTGAAAAATGCTTTTGTTATTTTGATGGGAATTGCACTGAGTTTATAGATAGCTTTGGGTACTATGGCCATTTTAACAATATAAATTTTTTCAATCTATGAACACAGGATGTCTTTCCATTTGTTTGTATCTGCTTTGATTTCTTTTAGCAACCTCTTGTCATTTGTATTCTACAGACCTTTCACTTTCTGAGTTAAATTTATTCTTAAGAATTTTATTGTTTTTCACACTATTGTGAATAGGATGATTTTATATATTTCTTTTTCAGATGTTTCATCGTTAGTGTATAAAAATGTAAATGATGTATGCTGATTTTGTATCCTCCAACTTTACTGAAATTGTTTTTTCCAACAGTTTTTTGGGTGAGTCTTTGAGATTTTTTATAAACAGAATCCCATTCTCTGCAAATGGCATCAGCTTTACTTCTTCTTTCCTGATGTGAATGTCTTATAATTTTTTGTGTTGTCTGATTGTTCTAGGTAGAACTTTGAGAACTATAATGAGTAGGAATGGTGAGAGTGGGCATCCTTGTCTTTTTCTGATCTTGGAGGAAAGTTTTCACTTTTCCTCCATTGAGTATAATGTTAGCTGTGGATTTGTCATACATGGCCTTTATTATGTTATGTTTCTTGTATACCAAAGCTGCCAATGTTTTTTTATCATGAAAGAATGTTGTATTTTATGAAATGCTTTTTCTGCATCTATTGAAATAGTCATTTTTTCTTTTATCTTATCGTTATCTATGACATTTGTTAATTTGCCTATGTTGAACCATCTTGCTTCCCAAGGATAAATCCCACTTGGTCATGGCTTATAATCCTTTTTATGTGTTCTTGAATTCAGTTTGCTATTATTTTGTTGAGATTTTTCACATTTATATTCATTAGGGATATCAATTACTTATTTAATCTCCTTATTACAGTATTAGTTGGATCAGATTTTCTATTCCTGGTTCAGTCTTGATATGTTTTGTTTCTAGAAATTGATCCATTTCTTTTGGGTTATGTAATTTGCTGTCCTATAATTGCTCATAATGGCCTCTTAACAATCTTTCTGTAGTATCAGTTGTAAAGTCTCATTTTTTATTTCTCAAGTTATGAGTCTTCTATCCTTTTTTTTTCTTAGTCTAGCTAAAGGTTTGTGATTTTGTTTATCTTCTCAAAGAATCCCAGCTGGACTTCACCTCCAATGAGTGTCTGTCCTGCTTTGTACTCTGCAGTTTCACTCCTCCCTCCACCCCCATTGTGGCAAGTGGAGTGGGGCAAATTCACCAAATGCTTTGGATTCTCAGCCCCCATTCGGGTCCCATCCATCTACTATCTGATGCCTGAGTGGGTAAAAATCTCCTGGGTGTCCAGGTGTAATGCCAGAGACACTTTTATTTAGTTATGAATGTCCAATTCATAGTAAATAAGAGGGGACAAAGCTGATGTAATGATGCTGACATCACTCTTTCTGAACCTTTTTTAAAAAAAAACTGGAAGAAATGTACTATTTAAAATGTTTGGAGACCCCTGGTTAGAGAATGGATTGTTGAGGGAAAACAGGAAGCACATGCACAAACTGGTCCCTTAAGTCAAAATGTCTGAAGCTGGAGTACAAACGTGAGTGTCTTAGCTATTCAAGGTGACTCTGATATACAGCAGAGAACCCCTGAGTTAGATCCTCCCTATGTGTCACCTGATTGTGTAGAAGGTTGAGAAGGACAGACCTAAACTGTGAAAGTGGGGATACAAATGCAAAGAGAGCTTTTTAAATATTTAGGCAATAGAAATAATAATATTTGGTGACTGTTTGGATCCTGGAGGCTGAGGATATGGAAGTCAAAGATGATCTTAGCTGTCTGGCTTGAGTAATGAGTTGAAGTCCTCAAAGTAAAATCAGCATTTTAGCCTTCAGAAGGGGAGAAACCTTGAAAGAGACAGAATGGAGATACTTGGTGGAGAACCAACCATAAGGTAAATGGGACAAGTCTCGTGAGCAAGCAGAAAGAATTAGTCTTGCACTGGAATCCTGAAATCCATACTTTTACAGATAACAGGAAATTACTGTTCAAATGCAAACAGCCACGCTTTTCTATGAAATTAAATGGGGGAGGAGGTTAAGAGTTGTCTCCATTAAATGCATTTTTGTGTAACATAAGAAACCACTATGAAAAAGTAAAGCAAATCCTAAGATCTGGCCATCATGGCTTTGTCAGAATTGTTCATTATAGCTAATTTCAATTCATGGGCTTCATTCTGACCTAACAGTGTCTACTTAGCTTGCTAAGGGCCACTTATTAGCTAGAGTACCCATGCCAGAGAAGTATGAGCAGTCCTGGTGGTAGATCCTCCCACCTTGGACATTTTAAAGCTTTCTTTTTTGGTTCAGACCTGCAATGTTGCCTCCAGCCACCCCACTTTAATAAATAATGATGCTTTATTCCTTCAATTTTTTAATCTTCACCCCTCTGTCCCTATGAAAATAATCCTGTAATTAAGCCAGGTAGAGGGAGACAGAAACTATAATGAGGAGGAGAGCCTTGCCCTGAAGTCTATTTTTAAAACTCAGACCACCTGTTCCAAAAAGTTTTGATTCTTTTCTTCAGCAGCCTTTAAAGATTTATTTAAATCTTAAGTGTAGTGTTTATGAAATAATGGGAATTGCCAACTTTTAGACTCAGTAGGGAGCCCCAACAATGCTATTTAAAGGCTTTAAGTACCTGTCTGCACACAGCTCTCTGCAGAGAAGCACTGCCATCTGACTATTATTTCCACTGGCTCACGTTCTTTTTAGCTAAGTGTGCCCAGGAGGTATAATAAACCAACAGGGTATATTTTAATGGGTTTGGGTTGGTTTACGTGTGGTCATTCTCATGGGGTGGTACAGGAAGGGACATCTACCTCTGTTGGTCCTTGTCTCATTGGAGCTCTCCCATTCCTAGTAACTTTTGACCTCCCATTATTTCATCACCTATGGACATCCACTCTTTGCTGGCACGTGCATTGTACTCCCCAGCAACTGTCTGTTCCTTATAAATGAAGCTACCATGCATGCCAGTTTGCTTGGAAGAGTCTCCATTTATGTTCATTTCCCAGTGTGAGGATTAATAACACCCTCTTTCAGTCTCAAAAATGACTCTGTTTGGGTGATCAATTTGATGTTCTTCCAACCCATGATGGGCCACCCATGAAGCAGCTTTGGGTAAAACACTCCTGTTTCTCACTGACCTCAGGGTTCTCATGCTGCTTCTCTTCTATACCTCCTCTCTACCTCACCTTCTCAAATTGCCTAGTTCATGAATCCTCCAGACTTTGGCAATTCCCTCTTTTACTCATTGCTCTCTTTAATCAACCCCATTAACTTAGGTGATCTTTCTTACACTCCTTACTCCTACAGATCTCTGTCAGCATTTTTTTTATCTCTGGGGTATCTCCATTACCCATGAGTCCAGATCCTTCAAGAGCTGCCAAAATGCTAGACATGTTCTTGATTAACAGCCGCCAAACCCCCACTGCTTCCTACTATTTTCAGATCAAAAGTTCTCCTCTATAACAGTCTCGAGTTTCATGTATCCTGCCCCATCTAACAAAAATCCATTTCTCATTTTTCTTACCTGAATTTGGCTCAGAACCAGGACCCATCTCCTTTTCTTAGAATCCTTCAAGCTGGACTCTTTTCTCATTCACATGAACTTGCAAACCTATTAGGTGAAATGTTTAAAAACACACACAGTTCCATGTAACAGAGATCTGCATAAACTGGTTTTGTTTTTTATTTGGTTTTTATAAACAAAAAATGCTATTATTCATGTTACTTAACAATAAAATTAAAGTCAAGTGTAAGAAATACAAACTGCAGCATTTGGATAGAATTTAAGTTTTGAGAATTAAAAGAGCTAAAATTAAGGAGGATTGTTTGTTCATGCTGAATTGTGAAATACACAGTTCCGGGGTGAGGTTGGCAGAGGGTCAGTTCTGTTCATCAGCTTTGCACACTTGCCAATGTTCTTTCTCTCAGGGCAAAATGATCAGAGCTGGGAATAGTAGAGGAAAAAATCACTCTAACCAAACTCACAAGGGACTGATTTCTAATTAAAAATGCCTTTTATTATTTGTACTGAGAAATGCAAATGTCATGTAGTTAATAATATTCCTGTCAGGTAATCAGTGCATCCTTTTACCAATAGTAAAAATACCCTTAGGAAAGGCATTCAATTTCATAAGGCTTCTTAGTGGCCCTAGATCAAAGAAAAGGGAGTCCAAATATGTTCACTCATTTATTCTTTATTCTATTGAGTGCTTATTATGTGGCAGGCCTGTGACTCTAAGGGAATAGCACTGGGAGAGACAATGCTCCCTTACCCCAGTGGAGGTGAACAGGCAAGCAAACCAGAATACCCGCTCTGCTTGGTACAGGCATTCTCCCATCTCCTTTGATCACTTTGGACAGTAAGTACTCTCCATCCCAGACTTGCCTTTTTCCCAACTCCATGCAGACCAATTCCATTCTCTTTTGATGGTTGCATCTTGGAAATTTTATAATTCATTAGACCACAGCTAAGAGAGATCCAGCCCTCCATGTTAAAAATTTGGGAGCCATTGTAGTCCCTTAAAGAATTTTGGGAAATGACATGTTCTCACCAGAAAGTCACTTGTTAGTCCTATGTTGAAATGAACTATTTGTGCAGATGAGTAATCTCATGCTTTTTGTGGTTCTTACTTAGTAATTGATTCTCAGTGGGTGACTTTTTCTTGTCTCTGTGCCAGATTCCAAGATACACGCTATTTGGTGCCTGTAGGAAGCTCTTTCCCATCCAGGTACAGAATAAACCATGATTTTTATCCAGGAAAGTCTTCCTGGATAAAAAAAGGTTTCCATAATAAGTCTAGATACAATACCTTTATGCTGTCTCTTTTGCCTTTAGTTTTAATTAATTGACAATAACCTGGATTGGCTTTATTTGACAAAGAAATGGCCATTCTAAGAAAATAGTTTAAAGATTTAAGATTCATAATCTCATCCTCTGCCTTGAGGATTCAATGAACAAACCAGCTGCTGGCTGTTGGAGATATGATTCCTTTTCCAGATAGGAGATTTATTAAGAGATGACTTAATTACACCTTTCAGAACCCATCATTATGTGAAGGAAAATAATTTGTATAAAGCTTCACATGCTTTTGTATCTATTCTGGACAGGACAATTGGGCTGCATTACCATACAAAAGAGCTAGATTTAGACTCTGAGGAGAATTTCCTGACTTTGAGGATTGGGAAACATTAAAACATGTTACTCAGAACGGATAAGAATCCCCAAGAACAGTTTTAGGAAGTTGACAACTATCATTCTATAGGGTTGGAGTGGGGCACCACCACCATGTGTGAAGAGGAGCATTAGGCTTGTACAGAGGTTAAGAATGTAGGCTTTACAGTCGGACTTCAGCTGCTGTTTTGTTTTACCAAAGAAAGACCAAATCAACTTTTTTCAGCTCTAAAAGTGTAGAAGTACTTCATGGGGCTTATCCCAGGATTAGGAAATAAGTGCAAAATGCCTGGTATGGTAGCTACACATAGTATGTGCTCAATAAGTTATATTGCAGATTCTACAACCTTGGATAGCACAATGAAATCTAATTAGTTTGGGCCCTGCTAATTGAAAGTTTATTACATTATTTGCTCTCTTTCATATGCATCTCTCACAGTGACGATAACCCATTAATTGACAATGCATAAAAATGTTATTATAAACTGATACATATGAAATTATTGACTTCATTTTTTGATAATTTTTGTGAAAAATTTGTTGACAATTCACAAAATTGTCTGGAAATTGTCTCCTTTATCATTGAAAGCCTATTAAAATGTTACGGTAGAAAGAGGATATTAAACTGATTTAAGAAAACAAACTTTTTAAACACCTAGCACCTGTTTGCTTCTAAACAGTCTGCCAATCGTAAGTGATCCTTATCTCTTCACTAAAACCTTCACTTCTCAACATGAGGTGTTGAAGTGTAACAACCCTGTATTTTTTCAAATACTTCAGAAATGTGTCTTTCCTCACAGTTGACTAGAGGTGGTTTAATTTGTTTTATGGCATAATTTTTCTACAGGACAGAAATGAAATGATATAACGTCAAAGTCTGTGCTTGGTAGCCACCCCCAAAAACACACATACACAATCCCCAGCAATAATTTGGCTGAGAAAATTGCTCACAGGTTCAGTCACTTCCTAAGTATATTAAAAAAAGGAAAAATTGATTCTCTTTCATTTTTCCATTCCCATTCCACCCCTTCTCCCAGCCAATTAACAGCAATCAATCCTTTAATTAGCCAACATCTGCTGGACACCTGCTCCTGCCTGGCACTGTGTTAAATACCGTGTGGGATACAGAGCAGACCTGATGGGATGCACCACTAATTGGGGAGGAAAATGCCCTTAGTATGAGGTGGGGGGAGCCAGGGAATGGGAAATGACTAGTTAATGGATACAGTTTCTTTTGGTAATCAATGTTGCAGAATTACCGGTGCTAGTTGCACAACATTGTGAAGGTACTAAAAGCCACTAAATTATACACTTGAAAATGGCTACAAGGGTGACTGGTATGTTAGACAAATTTTATACCTCAGAGAAAACAGCAACTAATAAGTCCCAAATACCTGGTAGAATTAGAATCGGTAGGGAGCAGTAATTGCCCAGTGCAGGCTAGAGTCATCAAGCAAGACCTTACAGATGAGTGGGAACCCAGCCAGGTCTTGAAGTTCATAAACTCAAAAATGTATAAGGGACAGGTATATGATATAAATAATTAAATGAGTAAAGCTGCCAAGTGTGAGATTCAAACACAATTTGTTTAACAAAAGTCAAGGACCGTACTCTGCTTTCTCTTGAGTCAAGAAGGCTTTCTCTGTGTAGCTTCCATTTTCTCATTGTGAACATAGAGGTGGATGTCAAGAAATAGGAGTTCAAGTGGAGGAGTAAACCTCATACACTATTGAGAGGAATGTAAATTGGTGAAGCCACGGTGGAAAACAGTATGGAGTTTCCTCAAAAAATTAAAAATGGAAATACCCTATGATATAATAATTCCACTACTGGATATTTATCCAAAGAAAAATTAAACACTAATTTGAAAAGATATATGTACCCCTATGTTTATTGCAGCATTATTTACAATAGGCAAGATCCCGAAGCAACCCGTGTCTATTGATAAAGGAATGGATAAAAAAGTTGTGGTATGTATGTATATGCATACACACCCAATGGAATATTATGTATATATACACCATGGAATATTACTCAGCCATCAAAAAGAATGAGATCTTGCCATTTGTGACAACATGGATGGACCTAGAGAGTATTATGCTAAGTGAAATAAGTCAGAACAACAAGTGCTATATGATTTCATTTATATGTCAAATATAAAAAATAAATGAATAAACAAAAGGCATAATCAGACCTATAAATACAGAGAACAAACAGATGGTTGCCAAAGGGGAGGAGGTTGGGGGGATGAGCAAAACAGGTGCAAGGGAGACAGGGTCAGAAGCTTCCATTTTTGGAATAAATAAGTCATGGGAATAAAAGGTACAGCAAAGGGGATTTAGTCAATGGTGCTGGAATAGTGTTGTATGGTGACAGATGGTAGCTACATCTGTGGTAAATGTAACTTAATTGTTGAATCACTATGTTGTATACCTGAAAGTAATGTAACATTGTATGTTGAGTATACTCAAATTTTAAAAAAAAGAATGAAACATGCATTTCATGTCAAAGAGACAGAAGTGACAGAGAAGGTGGAGCTAGAGAGAGTGCCTACCTGAACTGGGCCAGCTGTAGACACACTAGATATGCTGCCACAAAGCCCCTCAGTGTTCCAATTGTTTCTCAGTCTTTTCATGTAAATTCTAATTTAATTGAATCAATTTGAAATGTAACATTGTATAAATTCAAAGTGTACAATGTGTTACTTTGATACATTTATGTATTTTAATATGATTGCAGGTATAGCCATATTTATCACATTACATAATTATAGTCCCGCGTTGTCTACATCTGTAATACTAGGCATTAGATCTCTAAAGGCTTATTTACTAATTGTAAGTTTGTACTCCTAAACACTATAAATCTTACCCCACTCACCCCTTCATTCCCTGGTAAACACCATTTGTTTTTTACAAGTTTAATTTTTTTTAGATTATACATATGTGATAGTGTACAGTACTTGTCTTTCTCTGACTCATCTCACTTAGCATAATGTGCTCAAGGTCCACCCATGTTGTTGCAAATGGCAGAATAGCCTCCTTTGTCATAGATGTACAATATTCCATGGTTTATATCCATTCATCTACTGATGGGCATTTGTTTACATATTTTGACTATTGTGAATAATACTATGATAAACATAGGAGTGTACATATCTAGCCAAAATCCTGTTTTCATTTCCTTTGGGTATATTCCCAGAAGTGAAAGTGCTGGATCATATATATGGTAGATGTATTTTTATCTTCTGAGGAACTTCCATGTCGTTTTCCATGCTGGTTGGACCAGTTTACATTTCCATCTACATTGTATAAGGCTTTCCTTATCACCACATTCTCCCCAGCACCAAGTCTCTTGTCTTCTTGACATTAGCCTTTGTAACAGGATGTGAAAGGATATCTCATTGTGGTTTTTACATTTCCTCAATGATTAGTAATGAGCATTTTTCATGTGCCTTTTGACCATTTTGCTGTCCTCTTTGGAAAAATAATTTTTCTGGCCATTTTTTTCAAAGATTTTATATATTTATTTGAGAGAGAGCAAAAGAGAGAAAGAGAGCATGCACGGGGGGGAGGGGCATCCCCCTACTGAGTAAGGAGCCTGTTGTAGGACTTGATCCCAGGACCCTGGGATCATGACCTGAGCCAAAGGCAGATGCTTAACTGACTGAGCCACCCCGGCACCCTTTCCTGGCCATTTTTAAATCAGATGGTCTTTTGTTATTATGAGTTCCTTACATATTATGCATATTAACCCTTTATCTGATTTATGTCTTGTAAAAATGTTCTCCTAGTCTGTAGGTTGTCTTTTCATTTTGTTAACTGTTTTGCTATGCAAAAGCTTTTCAGTTTGAGGTGGTCTGATTTGTTGATTTTTGCTTTTGTTTTTTTGTGGTTTTGGCATCACATAAAGGAAGATCATTGCCAAGATCTATATGATGAGCTTCTTTCCTACATACTCTTCTAGGAGTTGTATGGCATCAGGTCTTATGTTTATGTCCTTGATCTGTTTTCAGTTAATTTTAGTGAGTGGTGTGAGAGTCCATTTTCATTGTTCTGCATGTGTCTCCCAATTTTATCCAGCACCATTTGTTGAATAAACTGTCCTCTCCCCATTGAGTGTTTTTGGCTCCGCTGTCAAATGTATAGAGGACTATACATGCTAGAAATTTAATTCTAGGCTCTCTATTCTGTCCTTTTGGTCTGTGTGTCTATTCTTGTGCCCATTACATACTGTTTTTATTCCTGTCTTTGTAGTATAGTTCAAAATCTGGAAGCATGATCCCTCCAGCTTTGTTCTTTTTCCCTAGGATGGCTTTGACTATTTGAGGTCTTTTGTTGTTCCACACAATTTTTAAGATTTTTTTTTTTTAGTTCTATGAAGGATATCTGTTATTTTGGTGGAGATTGCATCAAATTTGTAGATGGCTTTGAGTACTATGGCCATTTTAACAATATTCATTCTTCTGAACCATGAACACAAGATGCCTTTCCATTTATGTCTTCAATTTCTTTCAGCAAATTTGTCATTTTTAATGTATAGATGTTTCACTTCCTTGCTTAAATTTATCCCTCAGTAGTTTACTGTTTTTGGTGCTATTGTGCATGGGATAGCTTTCTTTATTTCTTTTTCAGATACTTTATCATTAGTGTAAAAAAGTGCAACTGATTTCTTTGTTGATTTTGTAACATGCCATGTTACTAAAATTGTTAATTTATATTTTTTGATGGATTCTGGGATTTTCAATATAGAAGATCCTATCATCAGGACACAGGAACAGTTTTATGTCTTCCTTTCCCATTTGGATGCCTTTTACTTCTTTGTCTTGAGTAATTGCTCTAGCTAGAACTTCCAGTACTGTATATGTTATTGTTGTTTTTGTGAATATCGTTGACATACAATATTATTAATTTTAGGAGTACAGCATAGTGATTAGACAATTCCATATGGGACTCAGTGCTCACCACCATAAGTATAGTAACCATCTGTCACCAGACAAAATTATTACAATATTAATGACTCTATTTCCTGTGCTGTACTTTTTATCACATCTTTGTTTCATTTAGTTCTTTCCCTAAAATTTTACCTTGCCTTTTCATTGAGTATATTTACTTTTCTCCTCATTTTGTGTGAATTTCTGTGTATTAGAGGAAACCCGCTACCTCTCCCAATCTTGAAGGAGTACCTTGTGTAGGAATGTTTCCTGTGTAGACTATGGCTTGGCCACATAGGCTGGGGTTCCTCCAATAGTGTGCACCTCGGCCACTCTTGTGGGACAGCAGGGGGTGAAGTGGATGTACACCAGGTGCTTTCTCAGGGGAAGGCCTGGATAGATAGATGGGGTGGGTGCATGCTGGGGCCACCCTGGTGGGATGGCTGGAGCTGAAGCGTCTATGGGCTATCTGGTTTTGGCATGCTATGATCCAGGGCCATTGTGGTGGGTGTGGGAAAGGGTCTGCTTTGGGGGAACAGCAAGACATAGTGTGGGCTAGGGGTCCAGGGCTCACTGAGATGGCAGGCTGCCTAGGGTGTCCAGACCCTGCCTCCATCTGGGCTGTCAAGTTGAACGGGGAACACAGATAATGGTATTCATCACCACCTCTGATCCCAGAGAGCTTTCTAGCATTTGGTCCACCATTTGGTGGATGCTCTGAGGTTAGTAAGTGGGTTTCTTTTGTTTAATGCCTAGTTGCTCTTTGAACCATTTTTTTGGGGGCACCTGGGTGGCTCAGTCAGTTGGGTGTCTGCCTTTGGCTCAGGTCATGATCCCGGGGTCCTGGGATCGAGCCCTGCATCTGGCTCCCTGCTCAGCGGGAGCCTGCTCCTCCCTCTCCTCCCCACTTACGCTCTCTCTCACTATCTCTGTCTTTCTCAAATGGATAAATAAAATCTTAAAAAAAAAAAAATTAAACTACTTTCTTTGTTTGGCCAAGCCCCATGTTGCAAATCTGCATGCAGGCCCCTCAGTGATATCCCTCCTTGCTGCTGTTCCTAGCATCAGGAGTAGAGTTCCTGGCATTACCATGTCTCTGTCTCTAATACCATTTTGTATGTGGTTCCTCTATTCTTTGCTTTGCATAAGCTACTCAATCACCTTTTAGATACTTAGGAGGAATTGCTCTATATGTAGGTATGGACTCTGAGTCTGTGAGAGGAGGTGACTTCTGGATGTTCCTATGCTGCCATCTTGGACACCTTCTTCTGTCCAGTACTGTATTTAATAGGAATGGTCAAAGTGGGCATCCTTGTCTTGTTTCTTATTTTAGAGGAAGTGCTTCAGTTTTTCTCCATTCAGTATAATGTTAGTTATGGGTTTGTCATATATGGCCTTTATTATTATTGAGGTAGATGGCTTCTTTATCCAGTGTGGGGTTTTTTTTGTCTATCATGAAAGGATGTTATAGTCTGTCAAACTTTTTTCCACATCTATTAGATAATCTTGGGATTTTTATCTTTCATTTTATTGTGATGCATTACATTTATTGATTTGCATATGTTGAACCATTTTTTTGCATCTCAGGGATAATCCCACTTGGTCCTGGGGTGTAATTCTTCTAACTTACTCTTGTATATATTTGCAGAATTTCTCAAAAAATATTATTAACTGAATTCATCAGTGGTATTTATCAGGGTATAATTTTCTTCAGGTATCTTTAGTTTCGGTATCAAGGTAATGCTGGTTTCAAAGAAAAAGTTGGGAAGTGATCCCTCCACGATGATTTTGGAAGAGTTTGAGGAAGATCGGTGTTAATTCTTCTTGAAATGTTTGGTGGAATTCTCCAGTGAAGCCATTTAGTCCTGGAGTTGTCTGTGTTCGAAAGTTTATGATTACTGATACAATTTTTTACTTACTATTAGTTCAGACTTTCTATTTCTTCCTGATTCAGTCTTTGTAGGTTGTGTGTTTTTAGAAATATATTTATTTTTTCTTGGTTATGTAATATGTTGGCATATAATTTTTTTCAGTAGTCTCTTGAAATTCTTTGCATTTCTCTAGTATTAGTTGTAATGTCTCCTTTTATTTCAGATTTTGAGTCCTCTTTTTTCTTAGCCTAGCTAAAATTTGTCAGTTTTATCTTTTTGAAGAACCAGTTCTTAGTTTTATTGATTCTATTGTTTTTCTGGTCTCTGATGTTTTCTCCTTCTGCTAACTTTGCCATCAATTTTTAAGTTTTTCTAGTTCCTTGAGGTGTAAAGCTAGGTTGTATAGTGGAGAATTTCTTAATCTGAGTTTATTGGTATAAACTTTCCCCTCAGAACTGCTTTTGTTGCATCTCATAAGATTTGATATGTTACTTTCATTTTCTTTCGAAGATAATTTCCTTTTGTTTTCTTCTTTGACCCATGGGCTTTTTTTAAGTGTGTTGTTTAGTTTGCACATATATGTAGATCTTTTCACTTTGCTGATTTTTTTCATACTAATTGTCATCAGAAAAGACAGTAGTTATGATTTCAGTCATCTTAAATTTGCTGAGAATTGTTTTGTGGCCTATCACATGATCTATCCTGGAGAAACATCTATGTACACTTAAGAATGTGTATTCTTTTTTTGGGTGAAATGTTCTGTGTCTCTTAAGTTTATTTGTTGTAATGTGTGATTCACTTCCAATGTTTTCATGTTGATTTTCTGTCTGAGTGATCTACCCATTGCTGACAGTGGAGTATTAAAGTCCCCTAGTACTATTGTATCGCTATATGTTTCCCCTTAAGACCTGTTAATATTTGCTTAATACATTTTTCGGTGCTCAGGTGTTGGGAGCATACATATTTATGATTGTTATATCTTCTTGATGTATTGACCCCATAATTATATAATGACCTCCTTTGTTTTGTTTTGTTTTGTTTGGCTTCAAGTCTATTTAGTCTGATGTTAAGTCTAGTTATGTCTGCCTTTTTTTTTTTTTAGCTTCTGTTTGCTTAGACTATCAATTTCCATCCTTTTCCTTTTAGTCTAGGAGTCTCTTTAGAGCTGAAATGAGTCTCCTGCAGCATAATTTGGGTCTGGTTTTTCCTCCAACCTGCCACCTTGTGCCTTTTGATTGGTGAGTTAAATCCATGTACATTTAGGGTGATGACTGATGTGTCAAGAGTTACTGTTGACATTTTATCTTTTGCCTTTGATTATTTTTTCATATTTTTTCTTTCTGTTCCTGTATACCTTGAGTAACTTGTGGTTTTCCATGGTGATTTGTTCAGTCTCCCATCTTTATGATGTTTGTGTGTCTGCTGTAGATTTTTGTGTGTGGTTATCATGAGATTCAAATGTAGCATATCATAGATTAAATACTCCTGCTGATAGCAGCTTATCTTCTCTCACCTATAAAGGCTCAATCCTTTTATTCTTCCCCTTCTATATATTTGATGTCACAAATTATCCCTTTTAATACTTATTTTGTTATCAAGTTGTAATAGCTATAGTTATTAATGCTCTTTTCTTTTAACCTTTATGCTATAATTTTATAGTACACTTTCCTAAAAGTTTTCTAATTCTGACCACCTAGCAGTAATCAGAGTTTTGTAAAGTTTTTGTGTGTGTTTCAGCTTGAAGAGCTTCTTTAAATATTTCTTGTAAGACAGTTCTAATGGTGTTGAACTCCCTCAGCTTTTGTTTGTGGGTGGAAGCCTTTATTTTTCCTTTAATCTGAAAGATAACTTTGCTAGATAGAGTATTGTTAGCTGGCAATTTTTATTTTTCAATGGTTTGAATATGTCATTCCACTGTGTCCTGGCCTGTAGAGTTTCTGCTGTGAAATCCGCTGTTAGCCTAATGGGGGTTCCTTTGTAGGTTGCCTTCTTTCCCTGACTGCCTTTAAAATTCTTTATAACTGACTTGACAGCTTTAATATATTGTGTTTTAGAGGAGATATTTTTGTCTTGAGATAATAAAGTGTTCTATTAGCTTCTTACCCAGTTCCTTCCCCAAGTTTGGGAAGTCTCTGCCCCCTTCTCCCTCTCTTCTGCTTCTGGTATACCTATTAATCTTAAATTGGCTTTTCTTTTTTTTATTTAAATTAGAGTTAGTTAACATATAGTATATTATTAGTTTCATGGTAGAGTTTAGTGATTCATCAGTTGCATATAATCCAGTGCTCATTACATCAAGTGCTCTCCTTAGTGACCATCATCCAGTTACCCCATCTCCCCCCAACATCTCCTCTAGCAACCCTCAGTTTGTTCCCTATAGTTAAAAGTCTCTTATGGCTTGCCTCCCTCTCTGTTTTTATCTTACTTTATTTTTCCTTCTCTTCCCCTATGTTCATCTGTTTTGTTTCTTTGATTTCACGTATGAGTGAAATCATATGGTATTTGACTTTCTCTGACTGATTTTACTTAGCATAATACACTCTAGTTCCATCAATGTTGTTGCAAATGGCAAGATTTCATTTTTTGATGGCGGAGTAACATTCCCTTGTATATATATACACCACATCTTCTTCTGTCGTTGGACATCTGGGCTCTTTCCATATTTTGGTAATTGTGGACATTGCTGCTATAACCATTGGGGTGCATTTGCCCCTTCAGATCACTATGTTTGCATCCCTTGGGTAAATCCGTAGCAGTGCAATTGCTGGGTCATAGGGTAGCTCTATTATTAACTTTTTGAGGAACCTCCATACTGTTTTCCAGAGTGGCTGTCCCAGTTTACATTCCCACCAACAGTATAAGAGGGTTCCCCTTTCTCCATATCCTTGCCATTAAATTGGCTTTTCTGATGGAGTCTCGAAGTTGTCATGGTATTTATTCATTTTTTAAATCTCAAGTCTCTTTCCTCTTCCCCCTGAATTATTTCTAATTCCTATTTTTGAGCTGTTATTCTCCATATGATCTACTCTCTTTCCAACCCTTTCTAATGCTTTCTTCTTTTCATTTATCCAGTTCTTCAGCTCCACCATTTCTGTTATATATCTTTTAGACTTTCAGTTTCTTTGGTAAAGTACTCCTTTTCTGTAATCTTACTCATGAGATCATCATGTTGCTTTGTTGGGTTTTCTTGTAGTTTGTTGAATTATTTCATAATAGCCATTTTTTAAGTATTTATCAGTTATACTTCGAATAGTTCGTATCTTTGGTGGGGGATGGTGGAAAATGGTCATGAAAGTTTGCTAGCAGCATCTGTTGGAGAGACTGTCTTTTCTCCATAGAGTATTGGCTCCCTTGTCAAATATTAGTTGACTACACTTGGGTTTTAGATAGCTTCTCAGTTCAGTTCCATTGGTCTCTGTGACAGTTTTTATGCCAAGACCATACTGTTTGGATGACAATAGCTTTATAGTATAGCTTGAAATCACTAAGAGTGATGCTTCCTGCTTTGTTCTTTATTCTCAGGTTTACTTTGGCTATTCAGGATGATTTGTGGTTCTACATATGTAAAAAATGCCATTGGAATCATGAGGATTGCATTGAATCTATAGGTGGCTTTTTTTTTTTTAATATGAAATAATTTAATTAGGTCTTCACATTCTGATTTACATTTTTGAAAACTGAGCCTACCTGGTACAATGAGAAAGAGGTGATTGTCTTTTACCTATGTTTTTATTATGTTCAATTAGCCAACGTATAGTACATCATTAGTTTTTTATGTAGTGTTGATTGATTCATTAGTTGCATAGAACACCCAGTGGTCTTCACCACATGTGCCCTCCTTAATACCCATCACCCAGTTACACCATCCCCCCACGCTTCTCCCTTCTGTAACCCTCAGTTTGGTTCCTGGAGTATAGATGGCTTTTGGTATTACTGACATTTCAGCAATGTTCTTAAAATTAATGAACATAGATACTTTTACATTTATTTGTGTTATTTTCAATTTGTTTCATCAGTGTCTTAGAAAAGAGCTCTTTCACCTCCTTAAATTTATTCTTAAGTATTTTACTGTTTTGGATGCTATTATAAATGGGATCATTTTATTTTTTCAGATAATTCATTTATATAGAAACACTACTGATTTTTCTGTTAATATTACTGAATTTGTTGTTTAGATCTAACAGTTTTTTGGTGGAGGTTTAGGATTTTCTTGTCTGATTGCCATGGCTAGAACTTGCAGGACTCTGTAGAATAAGGTTGGTGAGAGTGGGCACTGTCATCTTGCTCCAGATCTTAGAGGAAAAGCTTTCAACCTTTCACCATTGGGGATGATGATAGCTGTGGGCTTGTCATATGTGGCCTTTATTATGTTGAGGTACATTCCTCCCTGTACCTAATTTGTTGTTACCATGAAAGGGTATTGAATTTCATCAGATTTTTTTTTGCATCTATTTAGATGATTTTTTTCTTTCATTCTATTAATATGACATATCATATTGATTGATTTGCCTATGTTAAACCATTCTCCCATCCCAGGGACAAATCCCACTTGATCATGGTCAATGATAAATGATTCTTTTACTGTTCTGCTGAATTCATTTACTACTATTTTATTGAGTATTTTGCATGTATATACTAGAAGGATACTGGCCTATAGCTTCCTTTTCTTGTAGTGTCCTTCTTTGGCTTTGGTATCAAGATAATGCTGGCCTCATAAAATGAGTTTGGAAGTGTCATCTCTTCCTCAGTTTTTTGGAGTTTGAGGAGAATTGCTCTTAATTCTTCTTTAAATGTGTGGTAAAACTCACCAATGATGCCATCCAGTCTTGG
Source organism: Halichoerus grypus (assembly GCF_964656455.1). NCBI lineage: Eukaryota > Metazoa > Chordata > Mammalia > Carnivora > Phocidae > Halichoerus > Halichoerus grypus. The sequence continues at coordinate 108,934,249 of NC_135713.1, read as the reverse complement.
GTTTTTCTTCATTTGAATCAGTAATCAAAAATATCCAATTTCCTTTCTAGTAATTGGTATGTTCAGATTTTGTTTCGTCATTATTTAGTCATGGTAGTTTGTATGTTCCAAACAATTTTTCTTTCTTCTAGGTGGTCCAGTTTCTTGGCATATAGTTGTTCACAGTAGCCTCTTCGCATTCTTTTTATTACTATGGTAGCAGTTGTCTTGTCTTCACGTAGTTTAGAATGTTTTTGATTTGGTCCTCTCCTTTTCCTTCATTAGTTTAGCTAAAGAGTTGTCAGTTACCTTCTTGTCAAAGAAGAAACTTTTAATTTTCTTAATTTGTTCTATTGTTTTCCTGTTCTCTATTTCATTTAGTCCTCTTCTAATCTTTATTGTTCACCTTGGGCTTAGCTTCATTTGGGAGCTTCCTTGTATCTTAATGTGTGCATTTATTGCAATCAACTTCCCGTTATAACTGGGTTTAGTGCATCCCTTCTGCTTTAATTTTTTCTTTGATCCCTTGATTGTTTAGGAGAGTGTTATTCAATTTCTATGTATTTGAATTTTTTTTAATTTTATTTTATTATGTTAATCACCATACAGTACATCATTAGTTCATTAGTTTTTGATGTAATGTTCCATGATTCATTGTTTTCATATAACACCCAGTGCTCCATGCAATACGTGCCCTCCTTAATACCCATCACTGGGCTAACCCATCCCCCCACCGCCCTCCCCTCTAAAGCCCTCAGTTTGTTTCTCAGAGTCCATAGTCTCTCATGGTTCATCTCTCCCTCCGATTCCCCTCCCGCTTCATCTTTCCCTTCCTTCTCCTAATGTCCTCCATGCTATTCCTTATGTTCCACAAATAAGTGAAACCATCTGATAATTGACTTTCTTTGCTTGACTTATTTCACTTAGCCTAATCTCCTCCAGTCCCATCCATGTTGATGCAAAAGTTGGGTATTCATCCTTTCTGATGGCTGAGTAATATCCCATTGTATATATGGACCACATCTTCTTTATCCGTTCATCTGTTGAAGGGCATCTCGGCTCTTTCCACAGTTTGGTTTATTTCTAGTTTCATACCACTGAGGTCAGAGAAGATATTTGGTATGATTTCAATCTTACTGAATTTGCTAAAACTTATTTTATGGTTTAACATTTGGTCTATACTAGAAAATATATCATGTGTGCTTATGAAGAGTGATCTGCTGTGAAGGTCAATTTGCTGTATAGTGTTCCAATCTGCTGTGTTCTTTTTATTTTTCTAAAGATGTATTTATTTTAAGGGGGAAGGAGCCGAGGGAGAGGGAGAATCTCAAGCAGACTCCCTTCTGAGCGAGGAGCCCAATGCAGGGCTCTATCCCATAACCATGAGATCATGACTTGAGCCAAAATCAAGAGTTGGATGCTTAAACGACTGAGCCACCCAGATGCCCCTCCAATTTGCTGTGTTCTTATAAATTCTCAGTTTGGAGGAACTATCCATTGTT